>NC_135893.1:5178359-5778359 GCF_964194155.1 Cetorhinus maximus
CTGCCCTTTGGTTCAGTGATCGAGTTCAGAGGCCTCGGATCACTCAAGTCACAGGGCACAGGATAGAAACGCCCACCTCTGTCTCTCTCTCCCCCCACCCCTGTCTCTCTCTCCCCCCACCCCTGTCTCTCTCCCCCCACCCCTGTCTCTCTCCCCCCACCCCTGTCTCTCTCTCCCCCCACCCCTGTCTCTCTCTCCCCCCCCAGCCCTGTCTCTCTCCTCCCTACTCCTGCCTCTCTCTCCCCCCACCCCTGCCTCTCTCTCTCCCCCCAACCTCCCCCCACCCCCCCAAAACCAGCAGCACACCACCCACTGGTGAAGTGAGGAACCAGTACTGTGTGGGGAAATCATCCTGGGTCCCACTCAAGTGCTCTAGCCCAGGGGTGGGGAATGCTTGAAATTTGCTGTTCGAACTCCACTAAAACCAGAAAGTTGGACAACTTTTTCCAGATTCTTATTTAAAGGAACACACTGCTTTGTGTTTTTTTGTCGCACAGCTTGTTTCTGGAAATGATTATAAACCAAATGGCCCCTTTAATGCGCTGGAGAGTCATGAATGTAGACATTTTTACACAAAGGTTGGGTTTGATTTTTTTTTGGTCCCTGTAGTCAGTATGTTACTGTTTGATTGCTGTGGTCTTTGATATCCTGATGTTTTGAAAGATGTGGGACAATGGGAGAACATTTCCTCTGTATGCTGTATCATCGAGTAATTATAACCCTGTTCAAAAGGAATATATTTATGTTTTTGCCACATACCAGCAAAGCTTCCCTAATACTTCTACAGAATATGGTGTGTGTGAAAATATGAATGATGTAACCTTGTCACAGCTGAGCATTTTAAAAGGTAATGGTCCTGCTTCTTATTTGGAGAAGGGGTTAAGGGTTTTCTAGTGGTTCAGGGCTCTACACTGCTGCTCCAACATGCCCCACCATTGAGTGGGAGGACATGGATTTACGCTGCTGTCTCCCACATGTTAGGGTGTTGCCATGAGGATGTAGTTATGGTGAGGTTCTTGGAAAAACGAGCGCTGAATTCACAGGGAAGGCTAACGGGCAAGCGAGTCAGAGGCGTTTAAACTGAGGTCAGGGTTTGAAAGAGGGAAAAATTATTCTCACTGGTCAGTGAATTGGAAACAAGGGGACTTAAACTTAGCATTAGTACCAGAAACCTAGAGAGGGAGGTTTGAAGGAATTTTTCATGCAAAGGGTAATAATATGGAACAAATGGCTATTGAAGCCAATTCAATCACAATGTTTAAATGGGAGCTATACACTTGAAGTGGAAACCGGGACTGGAACAGATGGCACTAATGTGGAACCACTGGTCCCAGAGTCAGGTTGGGTCAGAAGGGCTTGAATTCCTGAGTTGAAATGTCAGTCTTGACCATGATGCCAGGGAAGATGCAATCTCCAAAAGTGAAAGAGTTGCACTTATTCCAAAGTGCGGTATTACCAATGAAGTACTTTTCAAAGTGCAGCCACTCTTGTAACACAGGAAAAGTGCAGCAGCCAATTTGCGCACCACCTGATCAGAGCAATGAAATAATTTATATCTGGATATCAAACATGTCTTCTGTCCAATGCCACTACATTGTAGAAAAAGAGTAAAAGAGGAAACCACTCCTGATAGGCTAAGATACCAATATCATTCTGCACCAAGTCTTCAGTTCAAGAGAAGTCCGAATACCTCCGACGCTTAGAGAAAATTTTATCCCAGAGTTTGACTCTCTCAGTGCAGTTGAGTATAAAGTGCCTTTTTCTCTCTCTCCAGCCCTCGGTGTGTGATCTGATTGAAGTCGACCGCTCGCTTCACACTTACCCTGGCCCATGTGGAATGAAGTAAATCACAAACTCAGCTCATTTTGGAAGCCAGTAGTGAGCAGGTAACTAAATCACACCACCCTGTTTATTATTTATCCCAGACTGACATTCCATTATGTGTAGGAATGCTGAATGTTTGCTAAAGGTTGCAATTTTAATTCTAAATTTAAAGATGTAAAAGGAGATTTCTAATAAACTGTTCCTCACTTAAACAGGTCAGTCTCAAATAATCCACATCAACCAATCAGTGATGATGGCTATTTAGGCTGACCTGAAATTGGGATTAATAGTGAATAGATGATCTTAATGATGACAGTGCAAATCTATTGCTGCAGAGGTTTAACTGTAGGCGAATGACAGGTGAATATGTAACCTGCAAATTACAACTTTAACTTGACAGTAGGTATCATGTTGGGAGAATAGGGCTTGTGCAGGGAATTAGAGGCTGGATTTTCCATCTTTCGAGTTGTTTGGAGTGAAATCGTGATTGGATTGTAGGCAGCCACAAACAAAGTGTACTGATTGCAGCCAGTTGTCTGCTGTTAATTCACTAACACAACTTCAGGTAGGTGTTGGGAACAAAGTACCGTGGCAAGTGGAACATTGGGCACAAAGGAATGGGGACAATTAAAGGGGAAGTGTCACAATAGGCTGCCAAAAATTTGAAAAGACTGTGGAGAGCCTCAAAAGACATTTGAGCCCCTTTTATTCCTAAGGCAGAAGCAGCAAGTGGTGAAGAGGAGCAGCCAAAACAGAAGGGAAAGGAAATCCACGCATGCATTAGTAAGCAACTGATGCAGCAACTTAGCACCCAGTCTGACAGGGGATGGCCACTGGAACAAAGATGCCATTCCACCAGGCGGTGAGGACGGGTGCCATCTAATCCACTGCTAGGCTTCACAGGCCAGTAAAGTGATGGAGCCAGATTTCAGTATACAGCCACCCATTAGTGTCACTAGATGGGTCTCCCCTATGCTGGACAATACCGGGGTAAGTGGACCAAAGAGAAAGAATTGTGGGTAGCATTCCAGCAGGCTGGAATTTCTTCCCATTTTTTTCACCCACTTTGGACCACAGCAGCCAGGAATCTACACAGGCCATGGGAACAGTTAACACAGAGAAAGAAGGAAGAAAGACTTGCGTTTATATAGCCCCTCTCACATCCCAACCCAGTTTACAACCAAGTACTTTTGATGTGGAGACACTATTGCATTGCAGCTAGTTGGCAGCTCAGAAATACCAAAGCAAGCTGCAAGGCTGCTATTGACATAGGGAAGGAATAGCTCCAGAATATCAGGAGAGAGAGAGGTGGATTCATTCAGGATAACGTTGACTGCAATGTACAAAGAGAAGCTTTCAGAAATGTTAGTGATTCATTCAGTCTGCTTCAGTGCTGTCTTCAAAGAAGCAATGTTTCCTGCAATAATCTTAATAGCGAAATAAATCATCCTAATATGTGCAAGAAGTATGTGACAATATCAATTTTCTTGGTCAGATGAATGTGTGATAATGGTGGAAGCCTATTGCCATATCTATGAGTCTCCACACACAACTGCTTGGAAATTTCATTTCACCTTTATTGTTTCTTTTCCCCAATACAGAGTGTGCCCCTGAAGGATAGACCCATTTAATCTCAGCCAGGGGGTTTCGGTGAAATTTGACAGAGCACAAGCTTAGGAACCCACCCCCACCGCTCACCTCCAAAGTGTGCACGAACGCTGCTGGAGATTAACCAATTTACACCAATGTGGTGCTTCAGTACAGATCCCTGGTAAAGATCCCGCTGTTTGCCCAGTGGGATGCGCTACCAGTTGAGGCATTGGCTGGCACTCCATGTCATACTTAACCAATTTTCAGTTTATGAATGTATGACTTGGTACAGCTTAAGTATGATTTGGTTATCTCAAGCTAAGCTGACCTGGTTTATGTATCGGATTACCTTGGAGAGTTGAGTTGGTTTCAAACATCTAACGTTAAGCTTGTAATCCCCACCCTAAAGAGCCTGGGTGCCCTCTGCCCTCTCCTCTCCTGGCGGTTTTCCACCTGTTGTATGTCAATACATTGTGTATTCACAAACAGAGAAGTTTTTTTTCCCCCAATAACAATGGATCTCCAGTTAATTCATTCACTCTTATAAATCAACACATGGGACACCTTGTTTCTGATCAGTCAAAAGAAGAACGAACATTTTTATATAGCGCTTTTCATAACCTCCGAATGTTTCAAAGCACTTTACAGCCAATGAAGTACTTTTAAGGTGTAGTCACTGTTGTAATGTAAGAAACATGGCAGCCAATTTTGTGCACAGTAAGATCCCACGCACTGCAATTTAATAGTAGCCAGATAATCTGTTTATTTTTTGTGATGTTGATCGAGGAATAAATATTGACCAGGACGACTCTCTGGTACTTCTTTGAAATAGTACCACAGGATCTTTTATATCAACCCAAGCAGGCTAGATGGGGCCCTTGGTTTAACACCTCGTCTGAGAGGCAGTGTAGCAATCCCTCAGTACTACACTGGAATATCAGCTTTGATTTTTGTGTTGAAGCCCTCAAGCGGGACTTGAACCCAGAACCTTGTGACTCAGAGGCAAGAATGCTCCCAACTCAGCCATCGCTGACACTCTTTGGTCAGCCACCAAGGAGACCAGAAAGGTTCCACATTTGATTCACAGCCTGGAATACGTTAACTGTTTCATCCAGCTGCTTGAGAGTTACCACAATGGATTCCAACAGCCCTAGGGTTAGGGGTTGGGTATCAAACAGAGCCCCTTGGGTCTAATTGCAATGCAGCAGTCCCAACTGGAAATATGTCTCCGTGCGTTTGGATGTCTAGTGAGATCGGGAGTAGGGTTTTCTGCGAGGTGCATCACAGCCAAATAGTTTGGCAACACTCGCTGTCCAGGTTTACGTGTGAAAAATGATCACTGAGGTGCAATGCCAGCACCTGAGAAAGGAGTCAGGAAACAAGCCAAAAAAAAAAGCCATCCAAAAATCTGAACTCATTTGGCTGCTTAATCTGGGTCATTGGTGAACAGTGTCAGTCAGTCAGGAACCCAGCATCCCCTTCCAAAATCATCTTAGTGGATTCTAGTCAATAATGATTATTGTCTCTGATCAGCTGTAACAAGTTCTCTTCCATCAACAGTTTGAAAAGGTCTTGCCCTGATTCAATCACATCAGTGTACTGATACCTGTCAGAATGGAGCTGGCTCGAGTCAGAGCGACTATAGGAACTGTAAATACTGTCAATGTGCTGGTTACAGGAGATGGCTTCATTGACTTGTGCTGAGAAGCTCGCAGATCTTTGAAAAAAATGACGATTAAATGCAGATGGTAACTCAAAAGCAATAGAGCCATAGTTACAACTGGGGTTGTACAAATGTTCGAATAAAACTGTGATCATGTACAGCACAGATTGAGTTAAAGAATTGTGGGATGAAAAAAATGCATAAAAGTCATCGCTGTGCATCTGAGAGAAGTAATGCAAGGGGACGGGATAGTGAAGTGAATTAATGTTATTTTTTATTCATTTAATGGATGTGGGCATCGCTGTCAAGGGCCAGCATTTGTTGCCCATCCCTATTGCCCTTGAGAAGGTGGTGGTGAGCTGCCTTCTTGAACCGCTGCAGTCCCCATGGTGTAGGTACACCCACATTGCTGTTAGGGAGGGAGTTCCAGGGTTTTGACCCAGCGACAGTGAAGGAACGCCGATATATTTCCAAGTCAGGATGGTGAGTGGCTTGGAGGGGAACTTAAAGATGGTGGTGTTCCCATGTGTCTGCCGCCCTTGTCCTTCTAGGTGGTACAGGTCGCAGGATTGGAAGGTGCTGTTGAAGAAGCCTTGCAGTGCATCTTGTAGATGGTACATACTGCTGCCACTGTACATCAGTTACTGGAGGCAGTAGATGTTTAGGATGGTGGATGGGGTGCCGATTAAGCAGGCTGCTTTGTCCTGCATGCTGTCAAACCACTTGAGTGTTGAGGGAACTGCACACATCCAGGCAAGTGGGGAGTATTCCATCACACTATTGACTTGTGCTTTGTAGATGGTGAACAGACTTTGGGGAGTCAGGAGGTGAGTTACTCTCCACAGGATTCCTAGCTTCTGACCTGCTCTTGTAGCCACAGTATTTATATGGCTGGTCCAGTTCAGTTTCTGGTCTTTGGTGACTTCCAGGATGTTGAAGCAGGGGGATTTGATGATGGTAATGCCTTTAAATGTCATGGGGAAGCTATTAGACTTAATGTTGTTGGGGATGATCATTGCCTGGTACTTGTGTACCATGAATGTTATTATCTCAAGCCTGAAAACCGTCCTGGTATTGCTGCATTCAGACGCGGACTGCATCAGTATCTGAGGGATTGTGAATGGAACTGCAGACTGAGCAATCATCAGCGACCATCCCCCCTTCTTAATTTATGATGGAGAGAAGGTCATCGATGAAGCAGCTGAAGATTTTGCCCTTTCACACTTAGGACTTGGGTTAGAATACAGGCAGACAGGTGGGATGGAGCTGTGCCCCCTCACTGCCGGCTGGAAGAGTCAACATAGAAACATAGAAACTAGGAGCAGGAGAAGGCTATTCGGCCCTTCGAGCCTGCTCCACCATTCAATATGATCATGGCTGATCCTCTATCTCGACACCATACTCTCCTGCTCTCTCCCCATACCCCTTGATGCCTTTAGAGTCTAGAATCTATCTATTTCCTTCTTAAATGTATTCATTGACTTGGCCTCCACAACCTCTGTGGTAGAGAATTCCACAGGTTCACCACTGTCTGAGTGAAGAAGTTTCTCCTCATCTCAGTCTTAAATGGCCTACCCCGTATCCTGAGACTGTGACCCCTGGTTCTAGACCCCCCCAGCCAGAGGAAATATCATCCCTGCATCCAGTCTGTCCATCCCTGTCAGGATTTTATAAGTTTCATTGAGATCTCCTCTCATTCTTCTAAACCCCAGTGAATATAGGCCTAGTCGGCCCAATCTCTCCTCATAAAACAATCCTGCCATCCCAGGAATCAGTCAAGTTTCTTAGGAAAGGAGACCAAAACTGCACACAGTACTCCAGGTGTGGTCCCACCAAGGCCCTGTACAGCTGCAGTGAGACATCCTTGCTCCTGTACTCAAGTCCTCTCGCAATGAAGGCCAACATAGCATTTGCCTTCTTAACTGCTTGCTGCACCTGCATGCTTGCTTTCAGTGATTGGTTTACAAGGACACCCAGGTCCCTTTGTACATCAAAATTTCCCAATCTACAACCATTTAAATAATATTCTGCCATTCTGTTCTTCCTACTAAAGTGGATAATTTCACACTTATCCATGTTATACTGCATCTGCCATGTATTTGCCCACTCACTCAACCTGTCTAAATTGCCTTGAAGCCTCTTAACACCCTCCTCATCGCTCACATTCCCACCAAGTTTTGTGTCATCAGCAAACTTGGAAATATTACATTTGGTTCCCTCATCCAAATCATTGATATTGTGAATAGCTGGAGCCCAAACACTGATCCCTGCGACACCCCACCAGTCACTGCCTACCACTCCAAAAGAGGCCCATTCATTCCTACTCTCTGTTTCCTGTCTGCTAACCAATTCTCAATCCATGCCAGTATATTACCCCAATCTCATGTGCTTTCATTTTACACACTAACCTTTTATGTGGGACTTTGTGAAAAGCTTTCTGAAAATCCAAATACGCCACATCCACTGACCTCCCTTGTCTATTCTGCTAGTTACGTCCTCAAAAATACTCCAGTAGATTCGTCAAACATGATTTCCCTTTCATAAACCCATGTTGACTTTGTCTAATTACGTTGATATTCTCTAAGTGTCCTATTATTGCATCCTTTATAATAGACTCTAGCATTTTCCCTACTACTGGTGTTAGGCTAACCGGTCTGTAATTCCCTGTTTTCTCCCTCCCTCCCTTTTTAAATATTGGGGTTACATTTGTCACCCTCCAATCTGCCGGGACTGTTCCAGAACCTACAGAGTTTAGGAAGATGACAGCCACTATTTCCATGGCCACTTCCTCCAGTACCCTGGGATGTAGTACCATGTGTCAAGTATCATGTAAACTTATTCAGAGAGGAAATACAGGTAGTTAGTGTGGGGAAAATGCAATATCCCATCCTGGTTCCGTGGTTATTGCGCTGGAGACTTGATCCGCTCCAACCTTCCTGATATTCCAGTGGGCTCCATAAGAGACGTTAGGCCCTTCACTAGCAAATGCAAGCGGCCTAATGCCTGCTTTCAGCTGCTATCGGGGACTCACCACCAGCACGGACATTGTTGCCAAAGCCTGCCCTTGTGGCATTTATTCCACTCCTGAAAGAAAGGGCGCAGTGGGATCCACTGCCTGCCGCTGGCTGTCCGAAGTGGGGAAAGGAGTTTTGCTCCCCAGCACTGACATCACGCCCTCCCCCTCTGTAAACACAAACCACCAAATCACCAAAACATACCCGTTTAAATTTCAAAAACTTCAACTGGATTCGAGTTGACAACTCCATGGCCAATGCTCTCTTATCTGTTTAAGTGCATCGCACACTGCACTATGAATCAGACCTAAAACTGGTCCAGCAAACACCGGGCTGCAATTGGAAATTCTCGAAATGTAGATTAAACGGGGTTTCAGGTTGATGTGGCTGGGCTCTGTGTCAAGGTACAATACTTTTAGGGGTTTTTTTTTTGCAAAAGATAAATTGGTTTTGTGCTGATTTGTGCAAATCTGTATTTGTGTCTTGGCACCAAAAAAAATGTGTTTAAATGAGATTATATAAAAGTGCATTCAGCACGTTTCTACCCAAGGTAAGTGCTGAAAAGGATCAATTTTCCAATTCTTGGTGAAAAACTTTGAAGTGCAAGGACTTTGCCAGCAGGAGATCACTTTCCCTCCTCATTATCCTGCAGCCTGTAAAGGCGAGATGGCTTCTAATTTATTATCGTTTATTTCCTGCTCCTTTTTGTTGCATCAACAATGTGACGAAGGTTATTAAAAATTAATGCTCTTAATTGGAGAAAGGACTGTTTGGCACATAGATCACTTTCTCAGATACAATTATATTTTGTTGATGCAACATCTTCCTTGATATTAGGTACCTCCGGCTAAACTGGAGAAATGGAACTTGCACACAGGGCAGGAGCCATTTTCAAATTCACTGCCTGGAAATCAATGGGATGAAACATCGGGTGTATTCTATTCTGCTGCTGGTGATACACACCATCATTCACTACCCAGATGGTGAAGGGGAAATTATCACTCAATTGTCTGAATCACCCCATATTACAGCACTGTCTGTATCTCCCCCCCCGCACTGTCTGTATCTGCACCCCCCGCACTGTCTGTATCTGCCCCCCCCCCCGCACTGTCTGTATCTGCCCCCCCCTGCACTGTCTGTATCTCCCCCCGCACTGTCTGTATCTCCCCCCGCACTGTCTGTATCTGCTCCCCCCCGCACTGTCTGTATCTCCCCCCGCACTGTCTGTATCTCCCCCCCTGCACTGTCTGTATCTCCTCCCCCTGCACTGTCTGTATCTGCTCCCCCCCGCACTGTCTGTATCTGCCCCCACCGCACTGTCTGTATCTCCCCTCTGAATTGACTGTATCTCCCCCCCTGCACTGTCTGTATCTACCCCCCTCCGCACTGTCTGTATCTCCCCCCCACACTGTGTCTCCCCCTGCACTGTCTGCAACTCGCCCTGCACTGTCTGCATCTCCCCCTGCACTGTCTGTATCTCCCCCCACACTGTCTGTATCTCCCCCACTGCGCTGTCTGTATCTCCCCTACACTGTCTGTATCTCCCCCCACACTGTCTGTATCTCCCCCGCTGCGCTGTCTGTATCTCCCCTACACTGTCTGTATCTCCCCCCACACTGTCTGTATCTCCCCCCCTGCGCTGTCTGTATCTCCCCTACACTGTCTGTATCTCCCCCCCCGCGCTGTCTGTATCTCCCCCTGCATTCTTCATATCTCTCCAGCTGATTATAAACAGTAGGAATGAATTATGAATTTAATATGAGAGGGAATAGTTAAAAATTCCCTTTCAACACCATTTGTGCTACTGAGTTTCTGAACACAAGCTACTGCTGGCACTTTTCGATCACTCAGTGTTGTGTCCCAAGCTGAGAAGGGGTTTTCACAGCTTCCCCTGAGGCACTAAAGGAGACAGTCACCTGAGGGCCCCTCTTGTACATTCCCTGGTCACCAGCACCATTTTGGTAAAGGCCTGGAATTAGCCCATCTGCCTGCCCTCTGCAATCGAAATGATGTGCAGTGTATGGTGAAGGGGCAAGGAGACTAAAGAAAGGTGGGAGGGTGTGGTGGTGGTGGGGGGGGGGGTGTAGTTTTAAACCAGATCAACATTCGCTTAAAAAAAACTGAAATTCAAGGTTCCAAAGCCAAATGCCAGGTGACATTAGTACGTAGTTGCCTTTATCTGTGTATTAGTACGCAGGCCTGTGGGGCCTGTCTTTATCTGTGATATTAGTACGCAGGCCTAGGGCCTGCCTTTTTGTGTGATATTAGTACCCCGCAGACCTTGGGCCTGCCTTTATGTGTGATATTAGTACCCCGCAGGCCTGGGGCCTGCCTTTATGTGTGATATTAGTACCCCGCAGGCCTGGGGCCTGCCTTTATGTGTGATATTAGTACCCCGCAGGCCTGGGGCCTGCCTTTTTGTGTGATATTAGTACCCCGCAGACCTTGGGCCTGCCTTTATGTGTGATATTAGTACCCCGCAGGCCTGTGGGGCCTGCCTTTATGTGTGATATTAGTATGCAGGCCTGGGGCCTGCCTTTATGTGTGATATTAGTACCCTGCAGACCTTGGGCCTGCCTTTATGTGTGATATTAGTATGCAGGCCTGGGGCCTGCCTTTATGTGTGATATTAGTACCCTGCAGGCCTGGGGCCTGCCTTTATGTGTGATATTAGTACCCCGCAGGCCTTGGGCCTGCCTTTATGTGTGATATTAGTACCCCGCAGGCCTTGGGCCTGCCTTTATGTGTGATATTAGTACCCCGCAGGCCTGGGGCCTGCCTTTATGTGTGATATTAGTACCCCGCAGGCCTGGGGCCTGCCTTTATGTGTGATATTAGTACCCTGCAGACCTTGGGCCTGCCTTTATGTGTGATATTAGTACCCCGCAGGCCTGGGGCCTGCCTTTATGTGTGATATTAGTACCCTGCAGACCTTGGGCCTGCCTTTATGTGTGATATTAGTATGCAGGCCTGGGGCCTGCCTTTATGTGTGATATTAGTACCCTGCAGGCCTGGGGCCTGCCTTTATGTGTGATATTAGTATGCAGGCCTGGGGCCTGCCTTTATGTGTGATATTAGTACCCCGCAGGCCTTGGGCCTGCCTTTGCATTTGTGAATATTTTGCCCTGGCCTCTTGTTCTCTTGTATATTTGCTCATTGAAAATCAGCCCACATAGACTAAAACATGTGGAGTGGACACATGCACTTTAGAGAATCCTAAATGGATGCAATTTTGATGAGCCGGAGATTAATCTTTCAAATAAGAGCAGCTTCAAACAGTGTAATCGTCACGTCAAAGTTTCCTTACCAAGAATTGTACCAGAAGGACTGGGGCCCATTGCAGTCCCAAACAAGACAATTTTTAGTTTAAACACTAGACATGTTCTTCACTACTGCAGCTGTCAGGTTTGAAGTGTGTTGGAGATTGGTCTGGTGCCAGTAGAAGCAGCAGAGTGGGGGAATGATGGTGGCTCATCCTTTCCCTCTCCTGCATTCAGGAAAAATGTAGCGACTGTGTGACCTGTGGGAGTGATGGTCACAAGAAAATGAAGCAATTAAAATCTCCTGCAAAACCATTACTGCTTGACTTTTAAGTTCATTAAGAGTGAAGTTCACGGTGGGCTGGATCCCGATCAGTGCTGGTTCCCTTCATTTTCATGTTTATGCCCCGAGACTAAGTGAGGTTCTGCTATGTTCAGGTACATCCCCAGGTCAGGCACACCCCCAGGTCAGGCACACCCCCAGGTCAGGTACACTCCCAGGTCAGGTACACTCCCAGGTCAGGTACACCCCCAGGTTAGGTACACTCTCAGGTCAGGTATACCCCCAGGTCAGGTACACTCTCAGGTCAGGTACATCCCCAGGTCAGGTACACCCCCAGGTCAGGTACACCCCCAGGTCAGGTATACGCTCAGGTCAGGTACACCCTCAGGTCAGGTACACCCCCAGGTCAGGTACACCCCCAGGTCAGGTACACCCTCAGGTCAGGTAAACTCTCAGGTCAGGTACACCCCCAGGTCAGGTACACCCCCAGGTCAGGTACACCCTCAGGTCAGGTACACCCCCAGGTCAGGTACACCCCTAGGTCAGGTACACCCCCAGGTCAGGTACACCCCCAGGTCAGGTACACCCACAGGTCAGGTACACTCCCAGGTCAGGTACACCCCTAGGTCAGGTACACCCCCAGGTCAGGTACACTCTCAGGTCAGGTACACCCCCAGGTCAGCTACACCCCCAGGTCAGGTACACCCCCAGGTCAGGTACACCCCCAGGTCAGGTACACCCCCAGGTCAGTACAGAACCAACTCAGTTCAAACATGCAACATTTCCAATCTCCATCAAACCTCTCTACTTCTCCCTTCTCCTTTAAGACTCTCTTTAAAACCCACCTCTTTAACTAACCTCCCTGCCACCTTTACACCAAGATAGGAGTAGACCATCGAACTCGTCTATTTAATAAATCAGATTGATTTGATCCATATCTGTCCAGCTTAATTCTGCAAACCTTAATATTCTGCTGTGGCTCTGTGTCAAATCTTTGGCTGAATATACACCTGTGAAGCACCTCGGGATGTATTATCAGATTAAAGTTGCTAAAGGAATGCAGTTAAAAAAAAGGACGTGAAAACGAGGAGTAATTCATCATGACGTGAATTTCAAAGTACAATATAAACGATCGTTAAAAATGGCAGAAAAGAAATCATTGACGGCCAGAAGCTCCCCTGCGATTGGCCAGCAGGAAAACTGTGTTCGTGCGAGACAGTCAAAAAAATAAAATGCAGGTGGACGGCGGAGAGTTTAAAAGTTTCATTTTTCGAGAGTGTGGAGCCAATTTTCCAACAGTATTTGTCACTGGATTAATTTTTAGTGACATCCGAGCTAAGTCCTTGCATGGCTGAGAAAAGGGACAGACTGTTTAACGGCACTAATCTCATTAAAGGTTGAATGCCAGTCGGTTAGGGCCAGTTGTCAAATTCTAGCCAGGAACACCGGCAGAGTGAGTGCCGTCTCTTGCACTGATAGCCCCCTGGGGGACTGTTAACCCTCAAAGCTCCCTCGCCTAATCCCAGCTGCCACTTCTGAAGTGACATTAAAATGCAAGGAGAAAGCGCCGACTGTTTTTGATATTAATCTCTGTTGATAGTTTCTGAGGTATTTCATTTCAAAATGATGTACTCATTAAATCATATCTTCACTGTTGGGCAGCCATGGTAGATTGGAAAAGGGGAAGCGATGCTGGGGAGGCACAAGAGAGGTTGAACTCAGGGTCCCCCGGTGTGCCACCCCTGTTTAAAACCCTCGCTGCCATTTATTTCCTTGCTTGCAGGTGAGAACGTGGGAGAGTAAACGCTTTGGCCAGATTTTGGGGTAGATGTGCAGGAGTTATACACTCAGGATAAAGGATCAGCCACGTCCGGCCTGAGATGAGGCAAAATTCCTT
Organism: Cetorhinus maximus; assembly: GCF_964194155.1. NCBI lineage: Eukaryota > Metazoa > Chordata > Chondrichthyes > Lamniformes > Cetorhinidae > Cetorhinus > Cetorhinus maximus. Next base: position 5,191,891 of record NC_135893.1, read on the forward strand.
CACTGAGAGGGTCATGATTTTTTTTTGGAATTCTCGAGCACAGAGAGTTATTGATGCTCAGTCATTGAGTATGTTCAAGACAGAGATCAATATATTTTTAGACACAAAGGAAATCTAGGGACGTGAGGATAGTTGGGCAAAGTGGAGTTTAAACAAAAGATCAGCCATGGTCTTATTGAATGGCAGAGGAAGTTGAAGGGGTTGAATGACCTACTCCCCCTCCTATATGTTCTTATTTGTATCTTGAATGAAACCAGTGAAATGCAATATCAGATGAGTTCTACAGCGGACGGACGAGATTCGGTCTGCCAGATTACTGCCTATGCTGTGAACGCAGGAATGTACCTCAGCAAGTAGAGCTGCCAACATGAACTTGGAAATATCCTTTCCAGCCCATCGTGCAGCAGAGAACGGCAGAGGCTTGGATGATCCCTTCAGCCCCGCGTGACCTTGAGAAACTCAGGGCACAGCAGGAGGCCATTCTGCCCATTGTGCCTGTGCTGGCTCTTTGAACAATCAGCCCCACAAACCTCACTTTTTCTGTGCGGCCCTGTATGTCCCTCATCCTCAATACCCTGTCCAACCCCCTTTTAAAATTATTTATGAAATAAAGCATTCCAGATCCTGACAACTCTGAGTCAAAAAAACCTCCCCTCATCTCTCCACTAGATCTTCTGCCAGTGCTTGTGAGTCTCTGACCTCTGGTTCTTGACCCGCTGGCCAGTGGGAATAGTTTCTCTCTATTATCTTGCAAACCTATATGAGGTTATCTTTTAGCCTTCTCTGTTCCAAGGAGAATAGTTCGAACTTTTCCAACCTCTCCTCGGGATTCATTATACTCTTCTGTGGGTCTCTTTGCAACTTTTATATCTTTAAGAGATAGTTGGGTTTGCATTCGCAAAAAGATTTTACAATGGATGGACGAAACGACCTGAAAGGTCAGCGTGGGAGGCGTGTGGACTACTGCAGCTGACCTGAGGGTGAAGGAAGGAGAACATCAATGAATCAGAGTCCTTGCTGCTGATCACCATCCCACGTAGACATTGGATGAGGGCAGGATTGGGCTCTGATGCCTCCCAAGGTTGAATAGGCCACTGTCACTCTGTGGCTGGGCGCGCATAGGAAGAGCAATCACTTGGTTGAAATGGTGAAGGGAAGGGCTGTTGTGAAAATGCAGCCAGAGACAACTCAGGGGAATAATTACCAAGGAACAGACTTATTCATCGTGCAGGAAGGGTCAACACAAGGAGGAGAATCGGCACAGCAGCAAACAACACAGCCGGCAAGTGCCACAAATTCCCTTCACACTCCTCGGGCCGCTGCATCACACACTGGCTCCAACAATGGAGGCCGGACAGGTGTGTGATGGTGTGTGAATGTTTCCCATCAAACACGCAAGTGTTTCTGCCTCTTGTCCCCGAGTGGCCCCTTTGTTATGGGTAATATTTAATACATGACCTGGTCCTCCAAATCCCCCACCAGCGTGTCCCCTGGTATCTCACTAGGTTCAGGAACACATCACACGGGCACATATTGTGGCTACATTCAAAATACCTTAAAGGGGCCACATTACATTGGGAAAAGTTGTGCTCATGGTTTGGAGGATTTGGAACCTGTGGACCCCCTTTGCCTTTAAGGTTGTGTAGAAATGGTACACAGCAGCAGCCAGCCTGAATAAAGAACAGGTTTTCCCTTTGTAATCAATTCCATAAGTGACTCCATCCCATCCCTGCTCAGTTACGAAGCCCAAATGCAGTGGTAGGAATTCAGTGTTCTTCAGGTTGACTGACCAATCTGAAATCCTGATTTATTTCTAACCTGATTCTGACAAAAAAAATCTCCCTGTCAATAATGTTACACATGAAATCAGCCCAAGCTATTTGCAGGCGGTTAAACTTCTGCAGGTAGTTATATCTATAGGCCACTAAAAGCCGGGTGTCAGACTGGCCCGGCTATCGACAAGGATTCCTTCCTTTTAGACACACTCAGCTTTCTGGTTTGAGGAGACTGCCCTCTCTCCAGGTTATTGTATCCGAGTGGGTGCAGGTGGGTTCATGTCACATTTGGAAAAACAGTTTTAGTGGCAATACTGCACTCCCTCGGCAGTGCACACAAGTGGCAGACCAGATCATTTAATCTGTGGCTGGGACTTGTTCCTACAAACCCCCTGACTCACTAGCGAAAGTGGTAATGACTGAGCCAAGCTGACGTGGGTATGAGAGTGTGAGTGAGTGAGTGAGTGAGAGAGAGGAGTTGTCCACAACTTCCAGTCAAGCACATCCGGTCACTGCCTGACTCCGACTCAGAGCGGGTACGCCATGCATTTTAAATGAAGAAAGTAAGGGTTGGGAGGTGATGACATAGTGGTATTGTCGCTGGACTAACATCCCAGAGACCCAGGGGCATGCTCTGGGAGCCTCGGGTTGAAATTTGAATTCAATAAAAATCTGGAATTAAAAGTCTGATGGTGACCCTGAAACCATTGCCGATTGTCGTAAAAACCCATCTGGTTCACTAATGTCCTTTAGGGAAGGAAATCTGCCGTCCTTACCTGATCTGACCTCCATGCGACTCCAGGTCCGACAGCAATGTGGTTGACTCTTAAATGCCTTCTGAACAAGGGCAATTAGGGATGGGCAATAAATGCTGACCTAGCCAGCGACGCCCACATCCCACGAACGAATCAATAACGATGAAGCTACACACTGATGCTCTGGGCCACCGAGTGGTCAAATCATGGCCGTGATTTACAGCCCCCTTGTTGCCAGTTCCTGCCCTGCTCCTGGGGAAAGGTGCCACTCGGAGCATGAAGAGAAAGTTAGCGGGTGAATCAGTGGCCTGATCACTGGTGGCAGAGTGGCACAGACTGAGGTACCCAGAGTGGATGGATAGTAAGTGGCAGGAAATGTGATGCTGAAGGCAGAGACAAGGGAGGTGGACAAAAAAATACACGTGACTTAGGAACAGGAGTAGGCCATTCAGCCCTTAAAGCAATTCCACCAGCATTCAGGGGAGTAAGAAATCTTGACAGTAGTGGGGTGGAGGGAGAAGGTGGGATTGTAGAAGGGAGGGGAAATGGGGGAGGGAACGAGAGGTACTAGACTGAAAGCAGGTTCCAACAGAGACCTATCCCATTCAGACACAGGGCCCAGGATGCTAAAATCCCAGTCTCTCTCACATACGTACATGCACGCACACACCCACCCACATACATACACGCACACACCCACATACACACACACACGCATATACTCACACACATATACACACACATACATACACGCACACACCCACATACACACACACACACACACACACACACATACATATATACACACACACACATACACACCCACACCCACATACATGCACGCACACACCCACATACATATATACACGTGCACACACATACATACTCACATATACACACTCACACACATACACACACATATACACACCCACACACATACACACACGTATACACATGCATTTGCGCACACAAAGACATACACACATACACACACACACGTTTATGCGCACACATATACATAGACTTGCATATACACATACACTCACATACACATACATACACACTAGACAGATCAGTGGCACAGTTTTGATAAACGACAGACAAAAAAGTGCAGTGCTTTTCTAAAAAAAAGTCATCCACGACAATAAAACTTACAATAAAAATAGCCAGTGACAGCTGAGCTCTCTACTAAACTCCCAGTTATTTAACATTAAAAAAACGCTCGGTAGTGAAAAGCAGCGTGGATTTAGACCTTTACAAGTGAGGCGGTTTGTCACCGTTATTTTCTCTCGCGCCATGGTAATGTTTTGTTTTTTTTTTAATATTAACTGTGCATCCCAAATTGCCTTTGACTGCGTGCATTGGAAATGAAACTTTATGTCCTTGTTTGAAGGACATTCAGTCCATTTCAGTTAAGTCCAGGCCATCTCCTTGTTACACAGAGTTCCTGCCCCCCTTATGAATAAATGAAGTCGCTAAAAAATTTTCCATATTTGTGTAAATTGCTTTAAAAGCATTTTATCATGTCATAAAAATGAAATTGATCTGTGCCGAGCCATTGGACAGCTGTGTGTTTTGTTAATGGCCACTTTGCTCCAGGCTTCTTATTAAAAAATTTATAAATAATGCTAAAATTGCATAAATTATTAACCAAAGTAAGCAGGTTTAAAATTTACAACAAAGCAAAATTTTGATGACTTTGCCATGGCAACCGTGGAATGTCACCCATTTCCTGGAGATTGTACTTTTGAGTTTTATGATGTTTTTTTCATTGATTTGTTTCTCTGGCACAGCTGCCGACCTCTATTGAGGGACAAACGTAATCAGCACTGACGCAAATTAGATGGTTATTCGTTTTGAAAATTGACAGAAAAACAATAAAAAAGATGAAATGCTCCCAAATCAATAGATATAATGAAATTCAAATAATCCGAGAGATGAGGTCGCCATGGTAACTGATAATGTGGAAAAGAAAACAATTTAATAAAGGACAGACATGCTTTGAAAACAGATTGGGAGGGGGGGGGTTGTTTCACTGAAGGATCGGTGTCTGTCCCAAGGACACAGGAATAATTAGAAAGCTTTCGGGCCAGAAAGTGCAGATTCAGGTTTTAATACACAAAATTATTTCAGGGGCAGTGAATCAGAAAACCATTTATTGTGACCTTCCTGTGGGGCTTGAATCAGGGCATGTTTAAGGCTGATGGCTCGACGGGGTTGGAGCTCAGGATATATTTGTGTGTTTCATATCAGGCTGTCTGGGGTTGGGGGAGAGGAGGTTTGCAGCAGGGGGTGGTGGGGGGGTGGTGATTATTTGCAAAAGTGCTTGATTCACAAAGTTGTGGGGGGTTGGGAGGGAGGGGGGTGGTGGAGAGAGAAGTGAAACATAAAGACCCACAGTTTGAAGTGTGCAGACGGAGGGAAGGGGAGTGAATGCTTCACTGATGCTGCTTTGCTAAGGTACTCAGCACCATCCCGCCAGTCCGCCAAGCGAGTGGGCTGGGGAAATAAATGGTGTCAACTGCTAAAAGAGGGGGGAGTGTCATCAGCTGCACAAATACCTATCAGCAGAACTCACAAACTTTCTTTTTACCTCAGCTCACCTTGATTTTTTATCTTAAAAGCATAACCTTTCTCAGAAGGACGTAATTAATATGCATTGATTCATATATGTTGCAAGGGTGTCAGCTGTTGTGTTTGTCGAGCAGCTAGAACACTACCTGCATAAATATCCACAAACCTGTCCCGGGCTAACAAACACGCTGAAACATCCGATGGGGATTTGGGAGATTCGGGAATTCTTCTAACAGAGCCCACTGGAGTTCCTCCTGCATTTTCATCCCCCCTGTGTTATAGGATCAAACGGAGTCCGATGGGGGGGGTATTTTCACTTTGAGTGGCAATTTTATCTCTCTGCACGTGTTTTAAGACAACATTGCCTCTATTTTTAAGCATGTGACGAGAATGTGGGGGGTTTTTTTTAAAAAGAAAGGTGGAACTTGCATTTGTATGGCGCCTTTCATGACTCCAAGGCGCTTTTAAAGCCAACTGATTACTTGTCATGTGGGCAAATGTGGCAACCAATTTGCGCACAGCAAGATCCCGCAAACACTGATGACCAGTCAATTGGCCTTTGGTGGTGTTGGGTGAGAGAGGATTGTTGACCAGGAGAATGGAAGAACTTCCCTACCCTTCTCCATGGAATGTCGTGCTGTGGAATTTTTTTTTTAATGCGCCTAAGCAGGTAGATAAGTGGCCTGAAAGATGCACCTCTGGCAGTACGGCACTTGCTCAGTACTACGCTGAAGTGCCAGTTCTAGACTGTGCGCTCAGGTGCTGGAGTGGAGCTCAAACCCATGACCTCCTCGACATGAGTGTGCTAGAAACTGAGTCGGAGCCAAGACTTTAGATATTTGAGAGCAACATCAACCTCTTAGCTCCATGTGAAATTGCATTCATGTCACTTGCAGCATCAAACGTTCTCTACAGCGTGTGCCAGTGCTCCTGCCCAGCTCGAGTGTTTCAAAGTGACATTCTATTATTCTTTTAAAGGCACTGATAAAAATAGTTTTCTGCTGCTGATGGACACAGTTACCGCCACAGCTACATTTTGCAAAGCTTTCCAGGGACAGTCCCGATGAGCTGAAGGACCATCCTCCACCCTGAGATTTCTGCAATTATTCCAAGGGGATGGAATCCAATGTCCTGTGAATGAGTCGCTGAGAAGGGGGGGAAGGAAATAGAATTGAAAGCCTTCGCAGTTGCTGTGTGGGGCTAAAAACTCGTTTAAAGAGCCAACCTTCTGTACCATAGGATCCTAAGAAGGGAAGGACTTTGTTGGCTGCAAGCCCAGGAGCATTGACAGTGGCCGTGAAGGTGTTGGGCTCCTATTGATCCTGGACAGCCCTGGTATGAAGGAAACTTGAGTGGCGGCCAGAGGATCCTCTGGAGGATAAATCAGGGAGAAGGCAAATGCCAAAATACAAAAGCGTCTGCGAAGCCAGATCATTAGAAAAGAACATTAAGGCTGGAGAACTTCAGACAGCAAGGTTGGGGATAAGAAAAATGATCTTGGGCTGACAGTTCTGAGTGACAGTTGGAATGAGGTCAAGGAACAGACTCTCGAGCAGATAACCAGAGCCTTCCAGTGGCTGTGTGTCAAGATCACCACTTGCTTCAGGCTGTCCAATGGAGACGAGGCTGTGCACAGACTCCTCCCCAAAGATGCTGCAGGGCAGACAGCCCAAGCCAAGCTCAGCAAAGCAGGGCCCTGTGGCAGTGAAGGGGTTAATTCTCTGAGCAGTGAAAGACGCCTGATCCCACCCACCACCGCCCCCCCCCCCAAACAAAACACCTTTTCAATCAGTTTTGTTGATGACATTCTGCTAACATACGCCAATGAATACCAAGGACAGTTGACGAGGAGTAGTTACTGAAAAAAAATAAACCGTCCGTAAGTATTTAGCTCACAGACCTGAAGAATGCACCAGTGCTGGTGCTGAAGGTTGCATGAATGCACCTGCCTAATGCCCCCAGGTTGAGTTAGTGTTGGATGTTAATGCCCAAAAGCAATAACCCCCATGTGGTGACTACACTCACAACACTAAGGGATCAAGGGTCCTGTGACCTTTTATTGAAATTGCCTCCACTTGAAAAATAAAGTGCTGGTCGGCAGACAGGGTGTGTGGAATGAGTTCGAGAATACAATGTGAGTGAGACACATGGGACAAAAACCGGACAGGCTCAAATCTGGGCTAACCTTTTTTGAGAGGGGGCAGAGAGATTTCGACCTGACTCTCGGAGGGTCGGGCACGAAACCAGGGGCTTCAGAGTCGAGCAAGCGAGTCTGCAGGAAGAAGCCAAGAGATTTAAGCTGGTGGAATCCCCTCTCGCTGCCTGTGCCCTGTGCACAGTTTGAACAGCGGAGGGAGGTGAAGGACCCCTACTGGCAAGTGGGGAAAAGGGACCTGACAAACACTTCACTTCACAGGGATAACTCAGCACCATTTCAGCAAATAAAAATCACAGGTCAAAGCAGCTGAAACAAAGTTCAGGTTTTGAGCTTAAAAAAAACATTGGTTTTCTTACTGAATTTTCAGGCCTTGATTTTGTTTTTAGCTTTTACAAATAACAAGTTACAATTACAAAATGCCTGAGCCCTTAATCCATAAAGCACCTGGTTACAAACCAGGCATTCAGTCTCTGCCAGTTGTGATTGGACAACATCTGCATGGACAACATCTGCATGGACAACCTCTGCATGGACAACATCTGCATGGACAACACTTGCATGAACAACATCTGTATGGACAACCTCTGCATGGACAACATCTGCATGGACAACATCTGTATGGACAACCTCTGCATGGACAACCTCTGCATGGACAACCTCTGCATGGACAACCTCTGCATGGACAACACTTGCATGGACAAGTTCTGTATGGACAACTCCTGTGCCTCTGTCTGTGCAGCTGGCTGGAAGATTTTCCCAATGTTCAGTTGCCTATTGAACACGGTACCTGTGCGTCACAAGAGATTGGCAAGGATGCAGCAACTTGCAGGAGACTCTGCTTCCCCCATTTCCACCCCAGCAGCTGAATGAGCCTTCACAGAGGTGACAAATTTGGTCAGACGAGCTGAGATGCTGCACTAGTCTGGTGGGGGCAGAGAAGCAGCCCAGACCCAGCCAACCAGAGTATGGTCCTTGTTCACTCAAAGTGGAGAAAAGCAGCAATTTGTGTCCTAAAGTGCTGGGGAATGGACTGGAGAAGATCCAGCCCTCCCAGAAGCAGATATCGGCACAGGATGTCTCCACCACAACATCACTTTCTGGCTCTTTAGCAGCAATTGTCCATCGTTGCTTTCAGACTCAACTATCATGGCAGCACTGGCACAACCAGTCCCAGAGCGGGTAGCACTGGCACGACCCACTGGCACTACCAGTCCCAGAGCGGGTAGCACTGGCACGACCAACTGGCACTACCAGTCCCAGAGCGGGTAGCACTGGCATGACCCACTGGCACTACCAGTTCCAGAGCGGGTAGCACTGGCATGACCCACTGGCACTACCAGTCCCAGAGTGGGTAGCACTGGCATGACCCACTGGCACTACCAGTCCCAGAGCAGGTAGCACTGGCATGACCCACTTTTAATAGGAAGCGGATATTAAATCTCCCACTCCTCCTGCTCTTTTTAAAGCCCCACACACCTGCTTCTTTTTAGCAACTGGCTTCCCTCCAAGCCCAGACTGATTAAGAGATCCAGCCTCATTCCCTCTTCTTCCCAGTGTTACTCCCCAGGCAGCAATGGTGTAGAAAGTCGAGGGAAACGGTTGTAGAGGTGAAACGGAGAACGAAGAGAGAAAAGGGAGGAGAAATGAAGGATGGAAAGAGGGGCAAGACATACAGGGAGAGCAGAATTGAAGGGGAGAGTATGAGAAACAGTAGAAGGAGAAAAGAGAGAAACAGTTGAGGAGAGCAAAAGAAACAACTGCAATAGGGAAGGAAGCAAAACAGTAAAGGAAAGAGGGGAAAATAAAAGTGGAGGAACAAGACACCTTTTTCACAGACCTGCCCCTGGTAGTATCTCCAGCTGCAGGACTGGAGGAGGTGGAGGACTCCAAGGTGGTTTGAAAGGTTGATTTTATACAATAGGTGATAGCGAGTGACAGCCTGTTCTACATTTCATAGAATCACAGAGTGATACAATGCAGAAGGAGGCCATTCAGCCCATTGTGCTTGTGCTGGCCATCTCTCCTGATTTTTATTTCAATTGACCTGCTGCTGGACTTCTGGTAAATGAAGAGTGAGGACTCAGGCATGAAAGAGCAGAGGACAATAGACCAGGCTTGCAGTCGTGAGGAGTAGAGCATTAGTGGGACAAGTACATGAAGTGCGTAATAGTGAAGAGCTGGGTGTTGATGAGAGGCATACCTGGTGTGTGTTAGTGAAGGGGAGGTGGTATATGAAGTGTGCACTGATGAAGCCCTAGTGGAGAAAACCGGGACTCTTCACATCAGCTGCTGTGGTTGAAAACTGATTTCTTTCACTGGAATGACGTAAATTAAATAATAGTAATGGGCCATTGTCTGTTTTTGTTAAACTTTAATTTTGTGGTGTTGAACAGCAAAGTCCCCACTCATTGTATGTGGGCAAGGCAGAATGTCATTAAACACATGTTGGAAACTCTAGCTCTTAAAGTCACTTTCAGATTAGAGTGCTCATTCTGTTTGGATGGTGACAGAGTGTCATTCATGAGCTGCTTCCCTCTCTTGAACACTCACTTTATTCCAACAGCACATTTTCCTGAATGTGGGATGAGAAAAGAAACGAGGAAAGATTTGCCTTTCCCTTTCATGACCTCAGGATGTCCCAAAGTGCTTTCCAGCCAATAACGTGCTCTCGCAGTGTACAGCCACTGTTCCAACGATTGAAACAAGGGATGTGTGGGGCCTGGAACATGGATGTTACACTCCTGTGATTCAAACACTGGACGATGGGCGATAGCAAGTTTGACAGCCTATTATACATCTCATTGAATCATAGTATGCTACAATACAGAATGAGGCCATTCAGCCCATCGCTGAATTACCGTGTGACAAGTATGCATTGGTAATTGCCATGCTAATCTGGAATATAAGGAATTTATGATGGAAATGTAAAATACAGGACTGAACATTACACTTCAGATAATCAGGTAGTGAAGGATAGAAGCAGAGCCTAATCTTTACATGCTTATAAACTTTTATTTACAGAGTCATTCATTACATACATACACCTCCAAAACCAACCAGTCTGTCTGCTCCTAGATATAGGAGTGAAACTCTTTCGAGTTACCAACAGTCACAGATTGCAACTCTTTTCGAGTACAATCACAGTTCTTGGTTTCCAGGAGTGGGACATGAACCCACAACCCTCTGATTCAAAGGCGAGGGTGCTATGAACTGAGCCACAGCTGACAGCGAATCCCAAGTTAATGCCCACCACATGTGTACAATTAAACACTCAATTAATATACAATTAACACTGTATGACTTTAAATAAGGGCTGAGTTACATTGTGTGCTCTGGTTCAATAACCCCACAGTCTCTTCTCTCATTTGACCTCAAGGTTTCACAAGGTATTGAATTTGCCTGTGTAGTACCATGGGCAGTGTCAGCCGTGCCTCAGTTAGTAACACTCTCACCGCTAATTCCAGGATCAAGTCCCACCTCAGGGCTTGAGCACAAAAATCCAGGCTGACACTGCAGTGCTGACCGTGGAAGTGCCTCACTGTTGGAGGTGCCTCACTGTTGGAGGCGCTGCCTTTCAGATGAGATGTTAAACCGAGGCCCTATCTGCCTTGCTCAGGTGGATGTAAAAGATCTAATGGCGCTGTTCTGAAGAAGAGTAGGGGACTTGCCCCTGGTGTCCACAATATTTATCCCTCAGTCAACATCACATAAAACAGATTATCCGATCATTATCACATTGTTGTTGGAGACCGCCTTGTTTCCTACATTGCAACAGTAATAATGCTTCAGAAGTACTTCATTGGTTTTAAGCTCCGCATCTGGACAGTGCACTCCTGAACCAGGAGGCCTGAGGATCGATAGAAACTAGACCCTGGGCCTCATCAGTATCCTCAGGGAGAGCTGCTGGCGATGGTCATCCATCCACAGGCCCCGTCGGGGAAAACCAATTTAGGGCTGGCCATCTGCCTGGCTGGGAGAGGCCGGGAGATAAATCCTGGGGATGGGGCAGGTGGTCAAGAGTTTGCGATCAGGATGTGGGTGGAATCAGGGGAGCAATGTCTGCATCTCCAGCCTCTCCCTAGAAAGGGGGTTTTCGAAGGGAATTGAAAATTACCTTCAGTTGGCACTTGCAGTGGCTGCTGGGTGTACAAAGGACAAAGAACAAAGAAAAGTACAGCACAGGAACAGGCCCTTCAGCCCTCCAAGCCTGCGCCGATCATATTGCCTGTCAACTAAAACATTTTGCACTTCCAGGGTCCGTATCCCTCTATTCCCATCCTATTCATGTATTTGTCAAGCTGCCTCTTAAACACCACTATCGTACCTGCTTCCACCACCTCCTCTGGCAGTGAATTCCAGACACTCACTACCCTCTGCGTAAAAAACTTGCCCCGCACATCTCCTCTAAAGTTTTCTCCTCTCACCTTAAATCTATGTCCCCTAGTAATTGACTCTTCCACCCTGGGAAAAAGCTTCTGACTATCTACTCTGTCCATGCCACTCACAATTTTGTAAACTTCTATCAAGTCGCCCCTCAATCTCCGACACTCTAGTGAGAACAATCCAAGTTTCTCCAACCTCTCCTCATAGCTAATAACCTCCAGACCAGGCAGCATCCTGGTAAACCTCCTCTGCACCCTCTCCAATGCCTCCATATCCTTCTGGTAATGTGGCGACCAGAATTGCACGCAATATTCCCAAGTGTGGCCTAACCAAGGTTCTATACAGCTGCAGCATGACTTCCCAGCTTTTATACTCAATACCCCTGCCGACGAAGGCAAGCATGCCATATGCCTTCCTGACTACCTTATCCACCTGCGTTGCCACTTTCAGTGACCTGTGGACCTGTACACCCAGATCCCTCTGCCCGTCGATGCACTTAAGGGTTCTGCCATTTACTGTATAATTCCTGCCTGTATTAAACCTTCCAAAATGCATTACCTCACATTTGTCTGGATTAAACTCCATCTGCCATTTCTCCGCCCAAGTCTCCAACCGATCTATAGCCTGTTGTATCCTTTGACAATCCTCTTCACTATCTGCAACTCCTCCAACCTTAGTGTCGTCTGCAAACTTACTAATTAGCCCAGTTACATTTTCCTCCAAATCATTTATGTATACTACAAACAGCAAAGGTCCCAGCACTGATCCCTGCGGAACTCCACTAGTCACAACTCTCCATTCAGAAAAGCACCCTTCCACTGCTACCCTCTGTCTTCTATGACCAAGCCAATTCTGTATCCATCTTGCCAGCTCACCTCTGATCCCATGCGACTTTACCTTCTGTACCAGCCTGCCATGAGGGACCTTGTCAAGGGCCTTACTGAAATCCATGTAGATAACGTCCACTGCCCTTCCATCGTCGATCATCTTTGTCACTTCCTCGAAAAACTCGATCAAGTTAGTGAGACACGACCTCCCCTTCACAAAACCATGCTGCCTCTCACTAATATGCCCATTTGCTTCCAAATAGTAGTAAATCCTGTCACGAAGAATCTTCTCCAATAATTTCCCTACCACTGACGTAAGGCTCACCGGCCTGTAATTTCCTGGATTATCCCTGCTACCCTTCTTAAACAATGGAACAACATTGGCCATCCTCCAGTCCTCTGGGACCTCACCCGTAGCCAGTGAGGATACAAAGATTTCTGTCAAGGCCCCAGCAATCTCCTCCCTTGCCTCCCTCAGTACTCTGGGGTAGATCCCATCTGGCCCTGGGGACTTATCCACCTTAATATTCTTCAAGACGCCTAACACCTCCTCTTTTTTGATTTCAACATGATCCAGGCTATCTACACACTCTTCCTTAGACAAATCGAATGCTGACTCCTTCTCTTTGGTGAATACTGATGAGAAGTATTCATTTAGTATCTCTCCCATTTCTTCTGGCTCCGCACACAGATTCCCACCTCTGTCCCTGAGTGGGCCTACCCTTTCCCTGGATACCCTCTTGCTTTTAACATATGTATAAAAGGCCTTGGGATTTTCCTTAATCCTGGTTGCCAGTGGCTTTTCATGACCCCTTTTAGCCCTCCTGACTCCTTGCTTAAGCTTCTTCCTACTTTCTTTGTATTCTCCACGGGTTTCATCTGTTCCCAGCCTTCTAGCCTTTACGAATGCTTCCCTTTTCTTTTTGACTAATCTCACAATATCCTTCGTCATCCAAGGTTCCTGAAACTTGCCATACTTATCCTTCATCCTAGCAGGAACATGCCGGTCCTGAATTCTTATCAACTGACATTTGAAAGCCCCCCACGTCAGTTGTTGATTTGCCCTCAAACATCCGCCTCCAGTGTACTAGGCCTCACACCTGTCTTGCTTGTTGATCGTTCATTTTGTCAAGGGATTTCTCATCAGGAAGTTTATTTTTTCATTTGTTCATGGGATGTGGCCTTCACTGGCTAGGCCAGCATTTATTGCCCATCCCTAGTTGTCCTTGAGAAGGAGGTGGTGAGCTGCCTTCTTGAACCGCTGCAGTCCATGTGGTGCAGGTACACCCACAGTGCTGTTAGGGAGGGAGTTCCAGGATTTTGACCCAGCGACAGTGAAGGAACGGCGATATATTTCCAAGTCAGGATGGTGAGTGACTTGGAGGGGAACTTGCAGGTGGTGGTGTTCCCATGCGCCTGTCGACCCCGTTCTTTTAGGTGGTAGAGGCTGTGGGTTTGGGAGGTGTTGCCGAAGGAGCCTTAGTGAGTTGCTGCAGGGTGTCTTGTATACAGTGCAGTCATTGTGAGCCTGTGGTGGAGGAAGTAAATGTTAAGGTGGTGGATGGGGTGCCAGTGAAGTTGTCTGCTTTGCCCTGGATGTGGTGGATGTAAAAGATGGCTCGAGTTTCCTGTGTGTTGTTGGAGCTGCACTCATTCAGTGGAGAGCATTCCAACACACTCCTAACTTGTGCCTGGTAGATGGTGGACAGGCTTTAAGGGGTCAGGAGGTGAGTTACTTACTGCAAAATCCCAGCCTCTGACCTGCTCTTGTAGCCACAGTATTTATATGGCTGGTCCAGTTAATTAACCCCCACCCCAAGGAGGTTGATAGTGGGCGATTCAGCGATGGTAATGCAGTCGAATGTTAAGGAGAGATGGTTAGATTATCTTTTGTTGGAGATGGTCATTGCCTGGGGCTTGCATGATGTGAATGTTACTTGCCATTTATTAGCCTAAACCTGAATATTGTCACAGTCTTCTTGCAATGGACATGGACTGCTTCAGGTTGGCCCCTCATTAACATATTCAAAGGGGCCTAATGCGTGTTATAGGCGTCCAGCACAAAAATAGCCCTCCGGTTTTCCACCACTGAGTGGATGTGGTTTGAGCCCCTTTAATTCCTGAAAAGTGCTCACAATACGAATCTGGTCTTAGCTCCGAGAGGGCAGTGGATGTCATTAGATTGAACTTAACAATCAGTGAAAGAATGAAAAAAAAATTAAAAATAAAATGTCATCATATTGTCAAGTTTAGCTGATTTCTGAGGTATGATTTCTGGTCAATGATCAGAAATTGAAAACCTGCTTTGACTTTTCCATCTCAGTTAACTGTAAACTCCTGATAACTGTTTTTTTTTACCCCAATTACACATTTCACCATTTTATTGCCTTAATTACTTACAGTCATGTTCTACATGGCTGCTTTTCATCAAAATGCAATGTTAAGATAACAATATAACATCGTTCTTATTTTATATAAATCATCTCCCTGCAGTTAACAATATATCAGCAAGATTATTTTTTAAATCAAGCAGCTAGCTAACCCTTTGAGTACTGAGTCTGCTCCCCAGCTTTTTCCATGTGGCATCTTTCAGCTGTACTTTCCCAAGTGACACCCCCCAACCCCAGGACTGACCCTAGCCCCTCACCCCCCCACCCCACCCCCCCGCCTCGACAGAGTGGACAGACCATTCAGCTCGGAGAAAGGGCTTCTCCCTCACCATCCTACCACGTTTGAGAAATGCTTCCCAAAAGGATTAAACCAAGAGAGGAAAATCCAGAACAGAAGTGCTGGGCGAGGCTGGTCGACTGCAGGAGGTTCACTCATGGCCGACCAATCCCTGTAAATAGTGACCACTTTGCTCCCTCTGCTTCACTCCCCCTCTTTTCCTTGGCAGGATTACAGCACTCTGGGGGGGTGGGGGGCATATCTGGGACCCTAACTGTGGGCCTTGCCAGGCCATGTCAGTGGGCCATCTTGAGTCCAGGAGGCATTGCCTCCCAACGCCATCCTTTCCGAGCTTGGTATCACCACCCGCAGTGTGCCCCAGTGTGAGTGGACAATCACTGGAATACAAGGCACAACCACAATGTACAAATCTCACTGAGGCACCGCTTAGGTTAGGGGGGATTCCCTATCATGTGACTGGGGAGCCTGAGCAGTGCAGGTGGCTGCTTCTGGCTGACAGAGAGGGAAGGTCAGCCCGAAAAAATGTCAAGATTTGCTACGGGAAGATCTGCTGCTTGGTTTCGGGTCACCCTACTCACACCCTACTCACACCCTCCATGACTGAATCTTCAATGCAGATTTTGTCCTGCAGCTTTTTAAGCAGATGTTATAAATGGCCACACAGTCTGGGCAGCCAGCAGCCCTTTAATTGCTGCTGCCAGCAATAATGTCCCAGCTTCCAGTCCCTGTGCTGGGTTCCTAGTGCCACTTGTTCTATGGACTGCAAACACCCCATAAACATTGAAATGGGCATCTTTGACTCCTCTGGAGTTCAGGGGCAGGTTTTTTTCCAGCTGCGAGCGGAGGCGTAAAACGACACGGGGTTACGTCGGGCATGTGACCTGATTTCACCCCGCGTCATTTAGATTTTCAGTTCGGCGGCTGCGCACCCGCCAAACTGTCAACGGGGGACCACTAAGGCCATTAAAAAACTAATTAACCTCATTGATGGACCTGCCCGTCCAATCTTAAGGTTAGCGGGCAGGCCGGGAGCCCTGGCGGGCATCGGAAAAAGCGTGAAAACCTCATCCACGGGCGGGATGGGGTTTCAAGTAGGTTTTTAAAATTTTAACAAACGTTTCAATAAAAGTGATGGACACGCCCCAATTCATGTGACAGTGTCACGTGAGGGAAATTTTTTTATTACCTGAAATTCAACTTTTACCTCGGAGCCGATCTCCCTGAGGCTGCACTTAGCCTCAGGGGGATGAGTGTACTCTTTCATTCGCATGCACAAAAGAGCATACTCCCGCCTGAGGGAATCCCTCCACCACCACCCCCCCCACCCCTCCCAAAGCCCGCACAGGGAGCACATAGCGCTTCTTGGCGGACATCACGCTGGGCTGGCCTTGATTGGCCCACCCACGCAAAATGGCGGCTGGGGGCGCCGATCAGAGGCCCCATCTTCTTGTGCGCTCACCCCCCACCGAAAGGGGGAAAATGTTGGCCCAGGAGTGGAAACGTTGGCTGGCTCCCCTCCCCCTGCCTCACTACCCTGCCCCGCCCTAATCCCTCACCTCAAACTGCAAGGTCTTTTTAAGAAGACTTGCATCCCCAAAACACTATGCAGCCA
The DNA here is from genome assembly GCF_964194155.1 of Cetorhinus maximus. Classification (NCBI taxonomy): domain Eukaryota; kingdom Metazoa; phylum Chordata; class Chondrichthyes; order Lamniformes; family Cetorhinidae; genus Cetorhinus; species Cetorhinus maximus. The sequence continues at coordinate 5,208,663 of NC_135893.1, forward strand.
ATGACGTGCTTTTGACATGTCATCACTATTGTCGTGTCGGAGACGCGGCAGCCAATTTATGCACAGCAAGCTCCCACAAACAGGAATGTAATAATGGTCAAATAGTCTGTTTCAGTGATGTTGAATGAAGGAGAAATATTGGACAACGCACTGGCAATAACTCCCCTGCTTTTCTTCATAGTGGCTGCATGGGATCTTCTACATTCTCCCTTTGAGTGCGACTGCACACTGCATTTGCGGGTCTGCTGCTTTATCTGACTGTGCCAGCCTGCGGTCAGTCTAAGGCACTGTAACCTGTCTTTCCTCCAGCCTGGGAACAAGTGCTTAGGAAAAAAGAACAATAACCCAGCCCTCGGCAAATCATAAACTCCCACCGAGTTAAATATTCCTGACAAGGTAATGCCACAGTGCAGAGAGCGGGGGGAAGGGACTGCTCAGTCAGCTGGTGCTGGCCATGCTGGTGGTTCACGGTAGCTCATGGGGCAGGAGTTCAGACAGGTCTATGCTCAAGCAAAACCTGAAGTTCTTTTGCTTCCCGTTATATTCACTAAGTGGGTTATTTTATAGCAACAAGAGGCGACCTTTCCTCAAAGGTAGTGTGTCTGAAATCAGTTTGGCTTTCATTGTCACGGTAACCTGGCATCATTTCCTGTAGTGATTGCTAGTTGCTTAATGCATCAATGTTCCTTGATAACAATATTCTTTTCCTGTTTTCAGTGTAACCAGAAGGCAGATTGATGACTGAATTGTGGGTTAGATGTTAACATGCAGGAGAGGTGATTTATAGGTTACTTAGTGTAAGTGAAGCCAAGCAAACTCAAACAAAAGGCAAATCATTTAAACAGAACTTAAAATGGACCTTTTTTTCCCTTGGACCAATAAGGCTATTTGCATATCCAGCCCGGAAATTAGTGAACCATGTAATATTTATCTTCTTTTGTTTATGGCATTAATTTTGCAGGTTTTGTTCAGAATTAGTCTCAGGTTGAGCATCCCATTTCTGGGGTGCAGTCCTTTAGTTTCTGGGGTTTTGGTCCGGCTGTTTTCTATTCAGTTTTTTATAATTCACAAAGCAGCGATTTTTCAGGGGAACAGACTCGAAGGACTGAATGGCCTACTCCCGTTCCTGTTCTCCTATTTTCCTCGAAGCCTTTGTAGGCTTTGATGATTTACATTGGATTAAAGGTATTCGATTTCAGACAATTACAATGTTATCCATGAGATCACAAAATTTGCTCAGGGATGAAAAGACAGACTTTAATTGGATGAAATTCCAAATAGTTCAATGCAAGAGGGGACTTGTGGGAGTACCAGTGCCCCATCATATCTCTAAGGAACATTCAAAGCTCCCCACAGGTACAATGAAGTATGTTGAAGTATAATGACTATTGTTGGGTAGGCAGTAGTTCTTGAGCTATGAGACTGCACATAAGGACCATCCAGTACCTGCATGCTCAATTTTTGCCTAATTTTATTGGCTGCAACCAGTTATCAATAAACCAGTAGTCTAACAGTCGTGTCAGCTTGGTCCCTGGAATCAGAGGGTGGTGAGGTTAAAGGCCTTAACAGACCTGAGTGCATAATCCAGGCTGAGACTCTGAAGTGGTACCGAGGGAGTGCCACATTGTCACAGGTGCCACCTTTCAGATGGGGTGCCAAGCTGAGGCTGCTTTTAGCTTGCCCAGGTGGATGTCAGAGGTCAGAGGAGGGCAGGACTTTCTCCTGATGTCCTGACCAACCTCTCTCAACCAACACTTACCAAAAACAGATTATTTGTTCATTTGCTGTTTGTTGGATCTCACTGTGTGGAAATCGAATGCTTAAATAACAAAAGCGGCTAATTCGTTGGCTGTAGAGTGCTTTGAGATGTCCCAGGGAGGTGATAAGGAGCTGTATAAATGGCTGTTCCTTTTAAAAAAAAAGCTATTGGGATGCAACATGACAACAACAGTTGGAACGCCAATGTATGTCACAATGGCATGGTGCCCAAAGTTACCTTGATCTATGTCATGTCTTAGTAGGGTACTTCTGAGCAAGAGCAAAGAAGTTTGAGGTAAGAGTCTTCACCAGGAAATCACCTAACCACATCTCGAGATGGGATTATCTGAGGCCCGGGAGTAAATTTTTTGGCTGCTGTGTCACTCACAAGGTCTGGTGAGGAAAAAATTGGAGGCAGAGAAAATGATTTGAGAAAGAAGGGGTTCACATGTCCGCACAGTCTTCATAGGCAGGCCTCACGACCCATACAGATTGTCTAACCTCCAGGGATCGCACAGCCTTCAATCTCCTGTCAGGAACCCGGCTGCCTAAGAAGTTTGGGTCACAATGTCGCCATTCCAGGCAGAATCTTCATGGCGCAAATGAATAAAGACAATGACCTTGTCGGAAGTGGGACTAGATATTGCTTATACCTGTGGGTATGTGAAGCTGAACGGCGGGAATAGTTGCAATTTGTATCTTCAGCCCGGGATTGAGCTTTTTATCTGTCATGTCTTCTCATTTCTATTGATTGAGGTCTTTTGTTTCTATGGGAACAGCCTATGGGGTGGCTAATTCTTCCAGTCCTCCTCACCAATACCATTGCCCCTTACTGGGCCCGAGCGTAACTGCCTCTTGTAAACCCTGCAAGTCCATCCTCCCTGATGAGACCTGACACTAATAAGGCGAAACTAGTACGTGCCTCCGACATTAGGGTCTGTGCTTCAGAAAGAGCTGCGTCCGTTGGTTTTTTGTTTTTTGGTTGGCCTGTACAGTGTGTAAATTAAACCTGGCAGGGGACAGAGAAAAATCTTCTCGATTTTCCCCTCTGGCACTGGGATGCGTTTTAAAGTATGTGTTTTAAAGTACGTTGCATACTGTGAGAAGATGTTTGACACAACTGATTGTTATTAGGTGAGGGGAGGGGAAGTACACTCCAAGGCTGAGAAGTCTCAATCCAGCCATCTGTATATTGTTACAGTACAGACACTCTGTCCCCTCTTCAAAGCCACCTTGGCTATTCCAACTGTGGTGTTTGTAGTGTGGAAGAGTCCTTCAGTCTGTAAACCAGGCAGCAGCTCTCTCTCTCTCTCTCTCTCTCTCTCGTGCAATGCCCCGCACATGAAAGTTTGTATTTTAATTGTGTGTTTGTGGCATTCCATTTCAGGCAGATTCTTTTGCAGATGATCAGTGATAACGCTCAGCGAGTTTCTCATTCAGAAAATTCTCTTGAGTGGTTTGAAAAAATAATAATTCCCCGCAGTGAAAAAAAAATGTTTAATCAATAAGGTTTATGAATTTTCCCTTGTACAAATCTTAGACACACATAGCCTGGAGAACAGATGGTGTGTTAAAAGAAGTTTTCCTATTTAAGGCAGATGTCTGCCAGTTTTAAGAGTTTCAGCTCAGTTCTATGCTGTGAACATGACCATGTGCTGTCTGAAACTCCACAGATATCGAAATAGATTGTTTTCCTCTTTTTATTTCTGTCTCAGCCTGGGTTCAGTTGGAAGTATTGTTATCTCTGAGTCGGAAGTGAGTTCGAGCTCCAATCCAGAGATTTGTGCATAAAGGTATCGGCTGATGCTCCAGAGCAACACTGAGAGCGTGCTGCACAGTCAGCGCTACTGTCCTTCAGGTCGATGTTAAACTGAGGGGCCATCCGCCTGTTCCGATAGTCCGGATAGAGTTAGGTCCCATGTCGCCAAGCAGAGAAGATCAGATCAGTGAGTTCTCCCGCACCCCCCACACCCCCGGTATCCTGGTCAAAATTCCTCCTTCAGCCACTTCCTAAAGAAACACATTCCTTGGTGATTTATTTTGTTGCTATTTGCGGGATCACTAAGATCACCTCTTTCTAGCTCTGTAACATTGCCCAACATCACCCCATCATCATCTCAGCTCCACCTGCTCAAACATCACCCCTGTCTCAGCTCCACCTGCTCAATGCCCATCGCTGAGGGAGATGTTCTCTGTGCAATAAAGTTAGCAAAGTTGTAAACCAATTTACTCACTCCTGGCTGACTCTGACCACCCCCCCCCCCACCCCCACACCACCATCCCAACCCAAACCACCACCCCCCCGCACACCTCCACCCCCACAACACCACCACCCCACACCTCCACCCCACCAACACCCCCCCACCACCACACCGCCCTCCCACCCCCCCCCCACCACACCCCCACTCCCCACACTCTCCTTCCCCCCACCCCGCAACCTCTTCTACTCTCTGTAACCTGGGGTCATCCAAAACTCTAGCCCCTGTCCTAACTCACACCAACTCCAAATCCCCTATCCCCCCCGCCCCCCCCGTGCTCATTGACCTATTCTGGCTCCCTGGTCAAACAAAATCTTGATTTTTAAATTCTCATCCTTCATGGCCTCGCCCCTCCCTATCTCTGTAATGTCAACCCGACGACAAGCCCCTGAGACCTCGCCGCTCCTCTAACTCTGGTCTCTGAAGCATCCCTGATTTTAGTTGCTCCACCATTGGTGGCCGTGCCTTCAGCTACCTGACCTTTGGCCTTCGCTCCCACAATCCCTCTGCCTCTCTGTAATGCTTTCCTCCATTACGACCCTCCTTAAAACCTGCCTCTTTGACCAAACTTTGGCCATCCACCCTAATATCTCCTGATGTGGTTAGGTGAACAACTTTGCTTTAGAACAATCTCGTGAGGCACTTTAGAACATTTTTATAATGTTAAGGGCACCATATAAAGTTCTTTTTGTTGGGATCTTGCTTTGTATGGACTGGGGGATCTGATTGGCTGCTCAGCGTTCAGTGTGCTTCCAAATACTTGTACCTGGAGAGGGATGGGGTGCGTGTGGGTTGGGGTGGCCCTGACCAGCAGAGCTTCAGCACTGACCCTCCCCCACCAAAGGGAAAGCCTCCTTCAGCCCCCTTCACCTACCTGGACCGACTGGGCTCTGTGATGGAGCTGCCCCAATTTCTTCCAACCTCTGTTCCCCCCACCCCTGTTCCAGACAGTGAACCTCTCCAAAAACACGAGCAGACTGCCAACTCCACATTGGCTGGAGCCTTGGGGTGCGACCATAGGGCAGGTTCACTCCAGCCGCCAAGGTGCTGGCCAATGGAAACAATCCACTGCAAATCGATGCCAGCTGTCTGACATAGGCAGTCGGCTCTGGGCAAAGAGCTGGCGTTAAACGCTAAACTGGGGGTGGGTGTGGACTGTCCATATGGGGCCTCTGCCACCCCAGCACCTGTGAACATTGAGCATTGGCGAGAGAGAGAGTTCAAATGTGCCTAAAAGGCCCAAGTGTGTCACTGAGACCAGGTAAGGAGGAGAATACAGACATCGACCTGCACGTGAAAAAGATGAGTTGATTCAAAAGTTACAACTGGACAAAAATTGACAGGCTGTAAAATTCCAGCTGCTTCATCGAGCCCGACCCCTTCACCGAGCCCCCTCACCGAGCCCCCTCACAGAGCCCGAACCCCTCACCGAGCCTCCTCACAGAGCCCGAACCCCTCACCGAGCCCCCTCCCCGACCCCCTCACCGAGCCCGACCCCCTCACCAAGCCCCCTCACTGAGCCCGACCCCCTCACTGAGCCCCCTCACTGAGCCCGACCCCCTCACTGAGCCCCCTCACCGAGCCTGACCCCCTCACCGAGCCCCCTCACCGAGCCTGACCCCCTCACCGAGCCCCCTCACCGAGACCCCTCACCGAGCCCCCTCCCCGAGCCCCCTCACCGAGCCCGACCCCCTCACCGAGACCCCTCACCGAGCCCCCTCCCCGAGCCCCCTCACCGAGCGCCCTCACCGAGCCCCCTCACCGAGCCTGACCCCCTCACCGAGCACTCTCACCGAGCCCCCTCACCGAGCCCCCTCACCGAGCCCGACCCCCTCACCGAGCCCCCTCACCGAGCATGGCCCCCTCACCGAGCCCGACCCCCTCACCGACCCCCCTCACCGAGCCCGACCCCCTCACCGAGACCCCTCACCGAGCCCGACCCCCTCACCGAGACCCCTCACTGAGCCCGACCCCCTCACCGAGCCTGACCCCCTCACCGAGCCCCCTCACCGACCCCGACCCCCTCATCGAGCCCCCTCATCGAGCCCCCTCACCGAGCCCCCTCACCGACCCCCCTCACCGACCCCCTCACCGAGCCCGACCCCCTCACCGAGCCCGACCCCCTCACCGAGCCCCCTCACAGACCCCGACCCCCTCATCGAGCCCCCTCACCGAGCCCGACCCCCTCTCCGAGCCCCCTCACCGAGCCCGACCCCCTCTCCGAGCCCCCTCACCGAGCCCGACCCCCTCACCGAGCCTCCTCACTGAGCCCAACCCCCTCACCGAGCCCGACCCCCTCACCGAGCCCGACCCCCTCACCGAGCCCGACCCCCTCACCGAGCCCCTTCACCGAGCCCAACCCCCTCACCGAGCCCGACCCCCTCACCGAGCCCCCTCACCGAGCCCCATCCCCTCACTGAGCCTGGTGTTATGTTTGTTGGGGGGGTGCAGGGGTTGTCAATTTAACCAAACTGACCGAGCCGGGTGGTAAAATCGAGTAATGTGCAAAAACCTCTAAACCCCATCCGCTTCCCGACAGGCGCATCCCGTTAAAATCACCCCCGGGTCTTAATTTCCAGTGAATCCCACCCTCCGTTATATAAGATGAAGGTTTAACTCCTTGATTTACTGTGACGTCCGGCAACCTTTGGTATAACCGCAGTTTTTCGATGGTGCAAGCTCTGCGAATGAGCTTCATTTCCGGATCGGAGGTTTCCTGAGGGTCAGATGTCAAAGTCTCCAGGGCTCCGGGAAGAAGCCTCAGGTGAATCCTGGACAAATCCCAGCTCTTGGCTTCTCGCACTCCTCAGTCTGGAGCGGTTCATTGGGTGGGTGGGGCGGTGGTGGTGGGGTGGGTGGGGTGGGTGGGGTGGGTGGTGGGGTGGGTGGGGGCAGGATGTTGTGGGGGGGTTTTAGTCCCCGTCCATTTTGTTCTGCAGGTCTTCCCAAGCCTGCATCACCTGAGCATTGAGAAGCCCCGCCTCGGCTTTAGAGCCCCTCCCCCCCTCTTCCACTCGAGGGGAGGGGGAACAGGCTGGATGTTGGAAAAAGAGGCAGAAACCCCTCGACGAGGATTAAATAGGGAGCAGGACTATAAATAGAGTGGTCGGTAGGTGGGGGTTTTACCGGTGTTGCAAGGCTGTACATTGTGGGTCAATATGTGCTGCTAATGCAATAAGTGTGTGTAATTCCCCTGCTGTGTTTAACCTCTGAAGGACATTTTTGTAGTTTAAAAAAAAAACCTCAAGCAAACAAGGTTGCTGTCTATCAGCTTCTGCAGCCAGTGCTGTGATTCAAACCACTCCATGTGATCCAATGCCTGCTTCAGCTCCGAATTGATAAGCTTCCCCCATTAGGAAGGGACCGAGAATCGTTTATAGAGCTGAGAAGGGCGAGCGACACCGAGATTTCGCCAGCCGTCGCCAACAGGCCGGGCCCGGCACTCCTGCTGGTGAAGTACGTCTTCACCCACCCCCCCTCCCGTGACAGGATTTCTTGCAGGGACCCTTCGAGCCTGAGGTGGTGGTGGTGAAACCTCCCTCCTACTCTCCCAGCCCCCGCCCCCCCCAGTTACCCACCCCACTCACCCCACTGCCCCCGTCACCCCCCCCCACCCCCACCACCCACCCACCCCTTTCCCGCACAGCACAAGGAAGGTCAAGAGAAAGACAGCCAGCGATGTCCTCAAGGTCACAGGGCTGCAGAGCAAAAGCAATTAAAAGTGCATTTAATCTAATAATAAAACACATCCGGCCCAGTCTCAGCTCACACGCACACACAAAAGAGATTCTTTTTTTTTTTGGTCTCTTCTTCTTATTAAACCAAGAGTTTGTAATGTTTTTAATCAGCCTTTTACACACGGGCCTGTGGTTGAAAATTAAAATGAAAAGCATCTAGAATTGCCCCAGTCAGCACACGGCTTCTCCGCTGCCAGGGTATCTGGGCATTCGGGCAGGAGGCTGAAAGATCTTGACCCGCGGGCATTCCTTCCCAACCGGCCGACGCAACAGGTCAGCAGCTTGTGATTCCCGCCACCCCCCCGCACCCAGCTCTCCCACCCCAAACCCCACCCTCAGCCCTTCCCGGCTTCCTGAGACAGAGAGGGGGCAGCCCCCGGTTCAAATCGTCCCAGCTGAAGGATTAAACCGGGAGCTGGGGAATCGCAAGCCCTCAACCCAGGCCGCACAAGGCTTTGCATTTATATAGCGCCTTTCACAACTGAAAGCTGTCCCAAACTCCCCGCTGCCAACGAAGTGCTTTTTTTGAGGCATAGACAGTGTAGGAAATGCAGCAGCCAATTTGTGCACAGCAAGCTCCCACAAACAGCAATGTGGTAACGGCCAGATAACCTGTTGGTTTTTTGCGATGTTGATTGAGGGATAAACATTGGCCAGGATATTTGGGGAGAACTCGCCCCTCCCCCCTCCCCCCAACCCACCGTTCTTCTTCGAAATGGCGCCATTGGATCTTTTACATCCACTTGAGAGAGCTGTCCTCTGAAAGACAGCACTTCTGACAGTGTAGCACTCCCTCAGTACTGTCGAGTCAAGTCTGGAGAGCGGGTCTTGAACCCACAATCTTCTGACCCAGGAGTGAGAGTGCTACTTGCAGTGGTTGAGGTTGGAATGAATTTGAAGTTCTCTGGGTTATCAAGTCCGTCCCTGTGGTGTCTTAACAATGCTATGGGAGAGCGTTGGGGGGGATTCTCAGGGGGGGGATTTTTTAACCCTTTATAACTGTACTATTCAAATGTGCACGCAATCGAGACCCAAAAGCACGTTTATCAGAAATTTTTAAAGTTCTTGAGTCTTCACCAGGACATCTGTTTGTGTCAAGTAGAAAGTCAATCTGCTATTAAATGTGTCCAAACAGCAAAGCAGCTCACAATAAGAAATGAAATACGAGTGAATAATTTGACTAAAGTTGGAGGAAGCAACATACTGAGGGACGGAGTGCCCTCCGGGGCAAAGGGCAGAGGTCAAGTGGCCCTTTATGGAAGAGTGACGAGGTGCTGGCAGAGGTGTCCAGCAGGTTATCCTGGGTGGCTGATGTGGGGGGTGACAGACAGGAAGACAGGAGGGACGAGGAAGATCAGAAAAGGAAGGGAAACATCCAGGTTTCAGCTCCAACGTTCTCCCTGTTCACACGTGTGCCTGTTGGTCTGTCACTTTTAAAGCCAATCGGATGTTAACCATAGAAGTAGTTCTAAATAAGAAATAAGTACAAGTTAATCATTTGACTGAAGTACAGAATTCGGTAAGCTGAGGAAACGACTTCCAAATACTTGAGGGAGAGAAAAATTGGCAGGGATGGAGGGAAAGAGCCAGGGGGGGCAGTCAGACTAACTGGACACAGATTCGATGGGCCGAATGGCCTCCTTCAACACTCCTGTTCTATGATTCCATGTCAGCTGCTATCATTGTGAGTAGTGTTTTGGTGGCTCTTACCCAGATACTAGTGGACAGGGAAGGCAGGGGTAAAGAACAGCAGCGAACTGAAATATTGTCTAATCTTTCGGAAATCCTGATTTAGACTGTCCCAGGGCCGGATGCCAACGAGTAGCCAATGCCCTGGCAAAACCAGCCTCAGATTGTAGTCATTCACGTGGCACAGCCTCCCACTCATTTTAATAGAAGGTTGTGAAGATGAGCTGCTAATGATTTCTCCTGTTGAATTGCACTGAAGTCTCTAGAGTGCATATAATAAAACCCAGCCAGTTAAACACACGTTGACTTTTAATGAGCTCCACTTCCCATTCGAGGTGAGCAGGAAGTCGAGGCTTGTCACTTGCCCTGTCCTGGGACTGCGCTGCCTTCTTGATGCCTGTTTCAAACATGGGAGTTCCTCTTCACACGTGCATCCAAGGAGCCGATTAGATTGGCTCAAAGTGATCAGTCATCAAGGTGAGAAGCTTTTAATTAGATGATCGGATCTGTTGGTGCACAAAAAAAAAAGAGGCACGTTTTGGGAATTAATGCAAATATCTTAATCAGGGTTAGCGACACTGATATACAGAGTCACATGAGTGGAGCCCAGATCCAATAATTTCCACACCAGGTAGGAGATATCTCCATCAAACACACGAGCTGAGATTATTACAGGAATACTGAGCTAGCATCACAGCCAGACACCTCAAATCTTAACTCCTAGCTCAGAGCGAACACAGTCTGAAACTGTTCCGCCCTGTCCTGATCGAACTGTCTTTGCACCTCTATTCAGGCTGCACGTTACTGTTGGAAAAACACCCTGGAAACGTGCTAGATTTGTAGACTATACACAACATCCTGCTTGTCACTTACCTCGTTTCTTCGAAGATGGTTGCCGGGGCTTCACTAACACGGTGTTTAACTCAGCCAAATCATTTGGCAGGTGAACAGAGTACTGAAGAAGCATAGCGATTGAGGCGAGTTCTTGGGAGCCATAGGTAGTTGGTGAGGCATTGAAGAACTATAGATAATTGGCAAGGCGTTGCGAACCCTCAGGTAGATAAAGATGAGGTCGAAGGACTATGAGCAGGAGCTTAAGAACCACAGAGGTAAAGGACTAAAATTAGATAGGTTTATTTTTACTGCAGAAAATACAGTAGAGCTCAATCAGTGCAAACATACGAATTAGTAGCAGGAGTAGGCCATTTGGCCCCTCGAACCTGCTCTGCCATTCAATAAGATCATGGGGCTTCAACTCCACATTCCCGCCTACCCCAATAACCTATGAGTCTTTGTCTTTCGTCTTTGCCTGTGTCTTTTGAGAGTTGTCTTTGTCTTGCAGAAGGTGCATGTAAAGGTAAGTGAGGTTAGGGGCCTGATAATATGATTGTGAGAATTCATTTTATCAACCAGTGGGGTTTGAGTTTTACCCTGTGCCTTAGCTACCTTCTGAGTCACAGAAGAAAGACTTACATTTATATGGTGCTTTTCACAACATAGGAAATGAGGTCTCAGGAGCAGGAGTAGACGATTTGGCCCTTTGAGCCTGCTCCACTATTCGATAAGATCATGGCTGAAATGGTTGTGTCTCAACTCCACTCTCCTGTCTGCCCCCCCACAGCTTTCGACTCCCATGTCGATCAAAAATCTGTCTAACTCTGCCTTGAATAAATTCAATGACCCAGCCTCCACTGCTTTCTGGGGAAGAGAATTCCACAGACTAACGACCCTCTGAGAGAAAAACTTTCTCTTCATCTCCATCTTAAACTGTGTCCCCTAGTTCTAGTATGCCCCACAAGAGGAAACATCCTCCTGGTATCCACCCTGTCAAGTCCCCTCAGGATCTTGTGTATTTCAATAAGATCACCTCTCAATTCTTCTAAACTCCAATGTGTATAGACCTAATCTGTCCAACCTTTCCTCATAGGATAAGCCCTTCATCCCAGGAACGAGTCAACTGAACCTCCTCTGAACTGCTTCTAATGCAATTGTAATCCTTTTTCAAAAAGGGAGACCAAAACTGTACACAGTACTCCAGATGTGGTAACAACTGGACATCCCAAAGCCAATGAAGTATTTCTGAAGTGTCGTCACTATTGTACTGTATATGTGGCAACCATTTTGCACTCAGCAAGCTCCCACAAACAACAGTGTGATAATGACCCAGATAATCTGTTAACTTGTGATGTGAATTCAGGGATGAATATTGGCCGGGACAATGGGGATGACTCCCCTGCTCTTCTTTGAAGTAGGGCTATGGGCTCTTTTACATCCAACTGAGAGGACAAGTGAGGCCTCAGTTTAATGTCGCATCCAAAAATCGGGACTGCCAACAGTGCAGCATTCCTCAGTACTGCACTGGAGTGTTGGCCTTGATTTTTGTGCTGGGGCGGAACTTGAACCCACAACCTTCAGACTCAGAGGTAAAAGCATGCTACCAACTGAGTCGCGGCTTCCTACCCTGCTGTCATTGGTTGGTAAGATGGAACGAGTGGCATGCCATAGGGATCACTGCTGGGCCTCAAATTTTTAAATTACTTGGATGAAGGGACCAATGGTATGGTGGCTAAGTTTTCTGATGACACAAAGATAGGTAGGAAAGTAAGAAGTGAAAAGGACATAGAGAGACTACATTAGCGAGCGGGCAGCGATCTGGCAAATGGAGTAGAATGTGAGAAAATGTGAAATTGTCCATTTTGGCAGGAAAAATAAAAAAAAGGAAGTTTATTATCTAAATGGCGAGAGATTGCAGAGCTCTGAGATTCAGAGGGATCTGGGTGTCCTAGACCATGAATCGCAAAAGGCTAGAATGCAGGTACAGCAGGTAACCAAGAAAGCCAATAGAAAGTTATTGTTTATTGTGAGGGGAATTGAATACAAAAGTAGGGAGGTTATGCTTCAGTTGTACAGGGCATTAGCGAGATCACATCTGGATTGCTATGTGCAGTATTGGTCTCCTTAGTTAAGGAAGGATGTAAAAGCTGATCGGGCGTAAAATAGCGGGCGATGACGTTGGGCGAGCATCTCGACATCATCGTGCACTTGTGCAATATTTCGGTCGGTGGGCGCGTGCTAAAGTCAGCAGCGCACCCGTCGACAATTAAGAGGCCTATTAAGGCCATTACGGTAGCAATTGACAATGATTTTTCGCTGCCCGTCCAACCTTACAGTAGGCGTGGCGGGGGGAGGAGATGTGAAACTCCCAGGCGGCCTTTGCATTTTTGAGGAAACCTCATCCAAGGGCGGGATAAGGTTTCCGTGATTAATTTAAAAAAAAGATTAAAATATTTTGAAAAAAAGTTTTCGTCGTCCATGTGTTGAGGTGTCCCATTCTTACGCGCGGACACTTTTTCCCGAATTTAAATTCTGTTTTAATTGATTTGAAACTCTTCAGCTCCCTGAGGCAGCTCACCCTTCTCCCGCCCCCACCCCGGCAACGCTGAGCCTTTCAGCCCGCGCTTCGGGCTGGCTGGCCGTTAATTGGCTAGCCAGCGTGAAATTGCAGTCAACGGTCCGTTCCCCGGCCGCTCCCAGGCCCACCAATCACAGCCGCCCGCCAACCCGAAAATCCTGCGCTAAGACCCTGAGGGATCTTGACAAGGTGGATGTGGAGAGGATGTTTCCTCTTGTGGGAGAATCTAGAACTAGGGGTCACTGTTTAAAAATAAGGGGTTACCTGGTTAAAACAGAGATGAGGAGAATTTTTTTCTCTCAGAGGATCATGGCCTTTGGACCTCTCTTCCTCAAAGCATGGTGGAGGCAGAGTCTTTGAATATTTTTAAGGCAGAGGTAGATAGATTATCGATAAGCAAGGGTTGAAAGGTTATAGGGGGTAGGTGGGAGTGTGGAGTTGAGCTTATAATCAGAGCGGCCATGATCTTATTGAATGGTGGAGCAGGCTCGAAGGGCTGAGTGGCCTTACCCTGCTTCTAATTCGTAAGTTCGTATCCTGTGTGTAAAGTACTAGCAACACGATGCCAACTGTGCACAAAGCTCATTAAGGCCCACGTGGAATGGGTGCTGAAAAAGTTGTGAAATCTTCAGTTCTGGGTGGCCTCCCCTTATACAGACAGCTGCTGTTAACTTCCCCTGCTACTTTTCTCTTGTCCTTAATAAGCCTACTCACCAAGGACAGGATTTGGTGTTAGCTGCCGATCTAGTGAAGTGTCCCTCAACAGTTAGTGTCTGCTTCAACTAAGGATGTGAATTCAAAGAGTTGCTGATCAGGAATCTTAAAAGGTATAGACAAGGTTAAGCATAACTCCACCTTAACTAACCTTCACTAACATGTACATGACCTCTGCTAACCTCATGAGCGTACAATAGGAGATCTACTGGTCTATATTCCATGTGCATTCATGTGTATACATCAATAACATATATGTCTTGTATATGGCACGGACTTCCTGAATGGGTTACACTTACTTCCTGTAACACTTTCCCTGTCACACTCTCCCCAACAAACTTTCTCCATAACACCCCAATTGTAAAACAAACCCCATACCCCCCCACCCATTCATGTGCAAAGACATGTTTCATATCTCGAATGCTAGGCTTTATGAGCAGACAATATCCAAATTATTCGACTGACATTTTCCTTCTTGTAATATCAGAGCAATGCCCTTCACAACGGATAAAGCATAGCCGCTTCCTCTGTAATCCTTTTTTTGACTTTTACACCCTTTTTTTCCCCTTCAGTTTTCATTCCTTATATTAGATAACATGAATAATGCACAGTTGGTCACCATAATAGGCCTGTCAGTGCATGGAGGAGACAGGCCTGGATATATGGTCCTCCTTGCTTCTGAAATAAAAGTCAGATTACCTTAGCAACCGAGTATTATCGTCTATATATTCTGTTTTTTTCAATTTCCTGCAGAATGCCTATTAAATGAGTGTTTATGAATGTATATAAATAGGCAGGAACCAGACTGCAAATGAAAGAAAAGCTTCTTGAAGCCATTTCCTACAAAGGAAATCAGTAGTTAGAATTTGAAATACTGTGCATTGTAAACAGACATGACCTTCTCTGTTACACCCAGGTGACCTCAATCTTCCTTCTAAGGCTTCTGTGAAAATACTTCAAAATTTATGTCTTCCACTTCCTCACAATTTTTTTTCCAGATGATTTTTCCAAATGACTGTCCTGGTGGCTATGACCCTCCCGCCTTAATATGACGGTCCAAGAAATTGCAACATTTAATGAATCAATTGTTTATGCAGCGCTTCTTCATTTGGGAATAGATTCAGGAATAACTGAAGATAAAACTCAAACAAATATAATGTAACCCCTCACCGGAAGATTCTGATATCCCACAACTTCGGTTGTAAAATGGATTGTTCCAGCTCCTTCAGTAATAGAGAAACCATATAAAACAATCTCTTTGTACAACAAGTGGGGAAACATTTCCATTAAGTTCCTATTAAAATACGTCATAATCTCTAACGTAATTGGAAAGCCAAACCACAGTAAATCCACAAACATGTTATATAAAGAGAATGGTATATGGTGTAACCTATGATATAAAGGTGATTAAACCTTTGTGAATGATCTTCCAATTCATAAAGAACTTTAATAACGGTACTTTTGCATATTGAAACCATTGTGATCTTTTATGCAACTTGTTTATCACAAAACTGGTTTTGTTTTTGAAGTGAAGGATGTTAGTTCTGGGAAATGGAACACAGTTTCATTCCAGGCATCGGTGTCAGCATTGAGCATGGCCAGGCCAGGGGTGAGGTGCAGAATAAAGTTCTGTCTAGTCTGCCTAACAACGCACCTTCAGCTCAGAAGAGCACCTCCTACCTTACACCCTGGCATTGTTATTCCTTTTTATTCATTCATGGAATGTAGGCGTTGTTGGCAAGTACAGCATTTGTTGCCCATCCCTAATTGCCCTCAAAAAGATGGTGGTGAGACGCCATCTTGAACCGTTGCTGTCCATCTGGTGTAGGCACACCCACAGTGCTGTTAGGAAGGGAGTTCCAGGATTTTGACCCAGCGACAGTGAAGGAATAGCAATGTAGTTCCAAATCAGGATGGTGTGTGATTGGAGGGGAACTTGCAGGTGGTGGTGCTCCCATACGTCCACTGCCCTAGTACTTCCAGGTGAAAGAGGTTGTGGATTTGGAAAGTGCTGTCGAAGGAACATTGGTGAGTTACTGCCCTGTATCTTCTCACACCACTCACCCTTGTTGATTCTCGAAGTGAGATGACCAATCACTGCCAAACTGACAAATGTACTGGGGCACACGCTCACTAGAAGATGGTCAATTTTACATTTTACATCAACCTTAGAGCCAACAGGACAGAGGCAACTTTCAATCATTAGTCTGACTTGGATTTGAATGCATGCTGAAGAGCTAATGTGTTAACCCAGGACGCCAAAGTTTTAATTTCTCTCCCCTAACCAAAGAGTTTCCTGTGTTGATAGTCAGCTGTTGGAATTCTACTTAAAAACATTTTAGCCTTAAGTTCATTTTTGCCATTCCTCTGATTTGGTGTAGTCATCATTTCCCATCATGCACTACTCCTCGGTGATGTCCACTTGCTCCGGGACTTCTCCGTCTCACTTGTCCTTGGAAAAGTCACCGTCTAAAATTTGTCTCGCTCTCTATGATGATGCACATGACATGACCTTCAAGCCTGGCTCACCTTTTTTTTTGCCATTCCATTCAATTAAATATCCATGGATATTCAGGTAATTAGCCATAGTCCACAAAGGACCATTGGCGTTCCTCTCCATTAGAGAGAATAGATGATGTAAGTTTGAGAGGCAGCACTCCACGTCAGGCATGGGGCAAGGTGAGGAGGTGGACCTCCATAAACCACTACGACTGTTACAGGGATAATCTGAAGATGGTTAGGAAGTACTGTTTGTCCTGGATTATCAATAGTTGATGTTGTTTTGCAGAAACTATTACTAAGCAGTTGTATTTTCCAACAGCTGCTTTTATTTCATTTCATAATTTAAAATAAAAAACTTGTTGTCTCTGCCTATAAACTAACCTTGCTCAAATGTGTTAAATGTTTGGTTAACTGCTTATGGCTGTTTGTCAATGTGAGTGGGTGCTCACACACGTTCTGTAGCTTGGAGTTCACAGTTGTTAATTATAGCTGGATTATTTTAACAAAAGATTATCAGTTTCAGTTTATTTTTGCTTATTTGCACGGGGAGTTCAGAACAAAACGCAAAAAAAAAGAAGAAAACAATAGCGTGGTCCTGCACTGGAAGGTCCACACTGACCCCTGTACCCAGCGGGGATTGTGAGGCCCCTGAGCAGGTTCCATTCTCACGCATGTCACATAAGAATATTATGTTGGGTTATTGATGGAATAGCATCAGAGCAAAACTCAATTCCAATTGTGGTTTTCCGTGTCAATATTTGGAGCAGAACGAAGCAGTTGGATGGTGATTTAAATGGGCTTGGAGGATGTGCACCAGCTAAGCAAAATAAAGCCTCCCCCACATCCCGGGTTATGTTGGACGGTGTTTACAAACACTAGCATTGCACCATTTAGCACTGTCATTTGAATATTTTAAGATGCAGGGAATGTGGATTCCAATCAAAGCAGCCATTTTGTACCACAGAGAATTGGCCAATCCAGTAGCATTGTTTAAACAAAGGGCCATTCTTTTGCTTCTTTCTCCATTTTGTTTTTTTTCTCTTTCTTTTATTAGCTGTGGCCGTTATCCTTCAAGTCTTGCCCCACTGAAAAGCAACAGCAGCTTGCATCTACATAGCGCCTTTGACACAGTAAAATGTCCCACGGCACCATAATCAGACAAAAAATTTACACTGAGTCAGGGAAGGAGACATTAGGACAGGTGACTAAAAGCCTGGTCAAAGGTGCAGGTATTAAGGTCATCTTGAAGGGATGGTGGAGAGGTTTAAACAGGAAAATGGACAGGATCTGCTGTTACAAATAAAGACATTGGAGGCAAATGTCCACTTTTTCAGAGCTAGAAGGTGGGAACCGATAAATTATCGAATTCTAGTCAACTTGCACCAATCTTAGCTATCACCTAGAAAGTGGCTTAAAGGCTTCAGGAATCTGAACCCAGGTCACTTTGGGAATAAATAAAATGATTAAGTCTGCAATACTGCCAATGGAACAGGCATTACAAACACTTAACCATTGGTGTCACACAAAATACAAATCGGTTTGCTTCTACGTTACTTTGTGTAGGAACATCTTTGCATGTGTGTGTGAAGCTCACAAATACAAAAACGTCATTGCACAAGCAGCCCGAGCTATCTACTCCCTATATTGCTGCTGGTCAGTAGGCTGAATGTGGCTGTCTCCACAAGGCAGGTGTTGCCACCGTGTCTTTTCCATCTGAATCAGCTGAACTGGCCAGAAAAATAAAAAGGTCGCCCACAAATGCACAAAAAAGTCATTGTTCCCTTTCCCAGCTCTTTTCCCAGCTCTGCAAACATAGGGTCAAAACAGGAATTATAAAAACTGTAATGTGCGATAGACTTGAATATTGATGAATGGAAGTCGGTAGTCAAGTTATTAGAGCACTGCCTATATTGTACTCTCATTTGTTCAATTTTCTATGATATCAATAGATCATTTCATCCATCGTAATGATGCCCTTTAGTCAAACTCTGTATTTCCATATCTTGCAGATGTTTATTTATATCATTGTGACTTAATGATCTTGCTCTGACAGGTTTCTTTTGTGCGATTTACTTTAATCTTAATCAAAACTGCATATTGCAAAGCTCCGGTGGTAATTAATGTTGGTGTTTCCCATTCCCATTTTTACATATCCCTTTGGTAAATATAAAACTGTTGTATAGTTGTTAATTTGTTTAGCATTGTGAATATTTATAACGTTTTCCCCCCTCTCTTTTCTTCATCTTCTCCTGATGGCTGCTTGACTCAAAGTTGAATGAAATTTATGCACTGAAGAGACCTCAGGAAAACTCAAGATGGCTGCCAAGAGGAAAGGTGGCCTGAAGCTTAACGCTATCTGTGCCAAGCTGAGTCGGCAGGTTGTCTACGACTACGGGGCAGAGCAGGCCGAGCCAGACCATAAGCCGCAAGAGAACGACAGTACTGACGGGCTGCGCCACGGCGACCAGGAAGGGGACGCTGACTATCCCGACGGACTCCAGGACATCCAGAAGTTGGAGGAGGACAAGAAAAGGCGGGAAGCAATAGAAAAGTGGGTGAATGGGGAATACACGGACGAACACGGGGACCGTAGTGAAGAAAGGGTAATAAAGGCGGGCGACGGGGAGTACGTCCCCCCTGAAGGGGTGTACATGGTGCAGCCCAAAGGTTGTAGTGACGAGGAGGACAATGATGGAGCTCAAGGTTCACTCGATGGCAGTTACATGGATGACAGAGATTCAGAGGAAGTGGGACCGAAAGAAGAAGGCTACAATTCTTCCAGCGAGGCCAGTATGAGACAAGCGAGTATTACTTCTTCAGGTGAGCCACACTTTCCCCTAATTGATAAATATACTTTCAATTCTAGCTCTTATGACTGTTTTGGAAACATTTCTCTACGAGGGGGCATTTAGCCTTACTTGCTAGTTGAAAACAGTAAGAAAAATCCCGGTTGTACACTTAAAAAAAAACCCCACAATAAATATATCTCCTGTTGTTATTGTGAGAAGCATTACCTCTTCAGTTCTGACAGGAAATATAATCAAAACTGAGGCTAAAAGCGACAGTTCAGAATGAGACAGACAAGATGCTTCTTTAAGAAGGATTTAAGAGTTTAAGGGATTAAAAACTGCACCCACAATTATTTGCTAATTTTTAGTAGAACTTGTTCCACATACAAAACCTATTTTTCCAAAATAAATGCTGGCGTGTTTTTTTCTACCGTTTTTGCATATGGTGTCGTGCATGTCCGTGTGTGCTTTCAGTAATTATATGTTAAGTGGTCCATCCCAGAGACTTAAGTAAGGTCTTGTGTGTTTTGAGTTCTTTTGGATTTAACAGTGAGGTGATGATTGTGATGAAACCACAATAGTACCCTATGCACAGGTCCCCAAGCCCTGACTCTTGCTTACCCAAGTGTGGTGTGTCAATACAGGGAAGGAGTGCACATTCCACATTAGACAAATGGAAAATATTTTGATGGATCTTTCAGTAGTTTGGAATGGAGACTTGCGACATGGTGATAGGTTTCTGCATTTACTACACATTCTGCTGACCAACAAAATAAACCCAATGAGGTGTTGATACTAATAGGCGTTTATGCTCCATCTTTCCCTCAAAGATTCAGACATGAAAGCCTAATTATCAAAACTATAATTAGCACTGCTGGTTCACATCTCTGATATCGGATTTCCTTCTGAATGTCAAATCTCACAACAATTAAGAATCACATCAGAACAAAAACGATGTGCAAATTGAGCATGAGGCCCAGTGATGGACTTTCCTTGAAAGGACAAATTCTTTTTCAGCCAGTGTTTAAACGACAATGGGAGGTGCGAGTCACACAAGCGGAATTCCGATTGTTTGCCATTTGCATTGCTTCAAATATAGCCAAGGTCTGAGGCTGCCTTTCATGGAGGAATTTGCAGACTTTAAGTGCAAAGATTAGGGTACTTCATTTAATGCTCTCCAGTGACACTTTCTCTTGAACTGGCTTCTGATATAGAAATGTGGAATTATCAGAAACCCAGGACACTAAAGGCAGGGGATGACATCATTGGGAAGAAATATGATAAGGTCAATACATTTTTACACTATTTTTAAAGTAAGATTATCTGACACTCTGTCAGAACAAATTATTCTTGCTGAATTCAAGCCATATGAGGGCCATAAGTCCTGCATACCTCATGCTCCCTCGACCTGTTTTCCTAGGCCCAGTGCACCATGAGCAGCGCTTCAGTTATTTTGGAAAACTATTTGCTCAACACATTTGGCAATGCGGGCATCTGAGGTTTTATGCAATGCCATATTTAGATGATAAACATGACACACTCAAAAAATGTAAGTAGTTTTCCTAGGCATCGCTTTCCACATTACTGACTGCAGAGAAAAAAAAAACTTTCTTTTCTGCTTCATTGCTCCTTGATTCGCCTCCCATTTTAAAAAGTTCTCCTTCTGTCGAGGGTCCGAACCTGTTGACTGCAGTGCCTCACACCAGCCAAACCTGCCAGCTCCTTACATTGAGCGGATAAAGTTAACTTCCCAGCCTTCTCGCTCTCACCTCGCTTAACAAAAAAGTGCACTTGGGAATTTGGGAGGGGGTTGGGCTGTGCGGGATCATTCCGCTGATTTATTGAAACGCTGGGAAAATCGTGTGCAGCCCGTGTCCAAATTTCCAGAGGTCACTTTAGGTGGGTGATGCTCCCCGTTGAACGAGCCAAGCTGGGGAATCAGCCCTGGCGATTGGAAGTGCTTTCCTTCTACGCCCCTCAACACAATGTCCAGACCTGTTGTTTGATAATTGAGATGTTCCCTGATGCATAATGCCAGTGCCAATGGCGCAAACAGTATTTATTCAGAGTCAGCCATTGTGAGATTCCTCCCATCACCCTACCAGAGCCGGGCTAAACATTTGAGACACGTTATGAAGGTTATAGGAGATGAGTTTGAACTTTGCACTCCTCTGCACAGTTTACAGTGCTTCATAAACCTTCTGGAATCAGTTCAACCGTGCCAGCCAGCAATGGATAATAAAGGCCATTGTTTATATGTGAGGTTTTAACTTATAGGGAACTTGATCTGAGAACAGATTAAACATTATGAAACTTAGTGAGAATCACCATGCCCAGATCTTGTATCCACAATTTACAGGAAAAGGACTAACATTTAAAAATTTGGGGGCCAGTAATAATTATGTTGGTAGGCCCCAATTTCATTGTGACCTCCCATCTGCAGCTCAGTTTCTAAGAGGTGGAGTCACTTGTCGTGGCACCAGAAAAGGGAACTGAGCTCTGTCCATCATCTTGGTTTTCTGTACAATATCCTTGACCCAACAGCTGATCTGTTTGGCTCCCTCTGTTCCAAACCAGAGCCACACAATCATTGCACTGTGAAGCACCTCAAGTCTCTGAGCCCCTAACATAGCCTTCCATCCTGTGCAAAGTATGCTTTCATTAGCCATTCTTATAGTCAGTTGTAAATTTACAGAACTTGTTTAAGAAGTAAGATGAGTATTTGGGAAATTGAATTTAATCCCACTACAAACACTAGGAACATAGGAGCACCTGGAGGCCATTCAGTCCCTCCAGCCTGTTCCTCCAATCAATTAGATCATGGCTGTTCTGGGTCTTAGCTTCATCTACCTGCCTTGGTCACAAATATGATAATTGGATCCCAAGCCAGATGGTGAAATGTGAAACTAGATGCAAATCCGTTACTTGATAATAGATTTATTTACAGAATGCAGCATTACATATGTCTGCCTCCACCACCAACAGTGCCCCAGCAGTCTCCCTTTATCAGTGCTCTGAGTACTCAATTAAGCAATGCCATTCACCCTAATCCAACAAAAAATTAACAATCTCAGTTTTGAAATTTTTAATTGACCCAAAACCTCAAGAGCTTTTTGGGTGAGAGAGTTCCAGCCTTCCACTATCCTTTGTGTGAAGGACCCTCTACTCATTTAATGTTGCTAAGTTTCTCATGTGAATGATCTAGACCAACAACTATAATTTTTCATTGAGGTGGTTAAGACAGAAAACTGCTTCAAGGGAAAGGTAGAATAGTGTTTATGTACTAGACTGGTAGTCCAGAAGAGTGGACTAATAATCCGAAGACATGAGTTTAAATCTTACCATGGTCGCTTGAAATTTAAATTCAGTTATTCAGATAAATCTGGAATGAAAAGCTGGCATCAGTTACGGTGACCAGGAAACTACGGAATTGTTCTAAAAACCCATTTGGCTTACAATGATCCTTTCAGAAAGGAAGCCTGCCAACCTTACCCAGTCCGGCCTAAAAGTGACTCCAGATCCACAGCAATGTGGTTGACCCTGAACTTCCCTCTGAAACGGCCTAGCAAGTCACTCAGTTGTATCGGAATGGGCAATAAATGCTGGTCTTGTCAGTGATGCCCACATTCTCTAGAGTTTAGGAGAATGAGAGGTGATCTCTTTGAAGCGTGCAAAATTCTGACAGGGCTCGACAGGGTAGATGCAGGAAGGATGTTTCCCTTGGCTGGAGGCTCTAGAACCAGGGGGCACAGCCTCAGGTTAAGAGGTAGGCCCATTTAGGACCGAAATGAGGAGGAATTTCTTCAGTCAGAGTGTGGTGAATCTTTGGAATTTTCTACCCCAGAGTCATTGAGGTCAACAGATTTCTAGATACCAATGACATTAAGGGATATGGGGATAGTGTGGGAAGATGGTACTGAGGTAGCAGTTCAACCATGATCTAGTTAAATGGTGGAGCAGGCTCAGGGAACCATATGGCCCACTCCTGTTCCTATGTTTCTATCCTGTGAATTAAATTTTTAAAACTGGGGGGTTAGGGGCTGGGGTGGAGTGTATTGTTGTAGTGTCTCCTTTGTATGTGAGTTTGGCATTAAGCTGCTATAGGTTTCATGGTCTGTATGTATAATGGAGTCACAAAACCACTTGGCCTGGCTTGTCGAACAACTGGAGTTCCAACTTTTCCCCACAATGTTCGCCTTGAGTGCCTAACCCTCACCATCAGAGTAGAGAGTACAGCACCTGATACTGACCGGGCCTTGAAGGAACATTTAAACTCTCAAGACAGAAGTTCTTGTGTCTAAATGAAAGCTAGTTTGAATGTTGATGGATGTGTGAAATTTTCAAGCTGGCAGTATAACCGTGTTGTGAATCGTACTGATAGGAAGTCGTGAGTTAGATTCCAGGGGTTTTATTGAGAATGCTCCCTCGCTAGCAGTGAGCTTTACTCACAGAGCATTTATCAGAAAGTTGAAGGCCCACCCGTTAATTAAACTGTTCAAAAATACTATGATGGACTGTGACAGTTATCAGCTTTGATAACTCTTTTCTTCCCCACCCTCTTTGTTCCTCCCTACAAGCCAAAACTCTCAGGTTTTCAAAATTCCTGACATTAAA
Organism: Cetorhinus maximus; assembly: GCF_964194155.1. Classification (NCBI taxonomy): domain Eukaryota; kingdom Metazoa; phylum Chordata; class Chondrichthyes; order Lamniformes; family Cetorhinidae; genus Cetorhinus; species Cetorhinus maximus. The sequence continues at coordinate 5,232,136 of NC_135893.1, forward strand.
ATCTTACGCACATCTTCCAAAATGGTTTCGCCAAACATCACATCTGACAACAAGAGTTTGGTGAATCGGAGCAGTTTCATGGTTGTTGCGTAAGGTGCTTTATTGAATCAGAATTCTCTTCCAATTATCCCCCTGACTTTCTCTTCTTAGTTGCCTGTCCTGAAGGTGGCAACCTATTCTGAACTGCAGTGACAAAGAGCTCTCCACTTGCTTCCAAGTTGCTATTCCTCTTGCTAAAGGTTGGCAATAGGCACCAGTGGGCAAATCAAGGACAACAGCCTCCCTGATTATGCCCTTGCTCAATCTTCACCTGCCTTGCACTCCCTGGTGATTTGGGGCAGGAGCCCTGACCAGTTTTCCACCTCCCTCGCTTGGAGGTGCTAAAGTAAATGATTCAGCCTCTTTACTACCACCTCCCACCCCCTAGTGTTGATTAGGAACTTACCTGGTTACTGTGGCTCAGAACTCACTTACCCACTAAAGCAAGGAAAAAATGAGTATCACTTCTTTAAGATCCCTTATCACCTCTTTCTTAAGCAAATGAAGGGAAATTTGCTGTTGCAAATTGTAACCGCTTCAACGAGTAGTAAACTCACAAACTTGCCTTCAAAGCTGGGTTGAGAGCTCTCCAGAATTGGAGACTTAAGACTAATGACATAGACACTGTTTCCAGAGGGAAAGACCTGTATTTATATAGCACCTTTCATGACCACTAGGCACCGTTTACAGCCAGTGAAGTACTTTTGAAGTGTGGTTACTATGGTAATGTAGGAAATGCAGCAGCCAATTTGCACACAGCAAGCTCCCACAAACAGCAATGTGATAATGACCAGATCATCTATTTTTATGCTGTTGATTGAGGGATAAATGATGGCCAGAGTGGTCGGTCAGTTCAGTTGGCTTTGCGGCTGGTGTGTGATGCAGAGTGATGCCAACAGCGCGGGTTCAATTCCCGTACCAGATGAGGTCATCCATAAAGGCCCTGCCTTCTCAACCTCGCCTGAGGTGTGGTGACCCTCAGGTTAAACTCACCACCAGTCGTCTCTCTCTAATGAGAGAGCAGCCTATGGTCCTCTGGGACTACAGCGACTTTCACTTCTTTCAAAGGCCAGGACAGTGGGATAACTCCCCTGCACTCCTTCATGTGACCTTTTCCATCCACCTGAGCAGGTGGCCAAGGAGAAAATTATAAGGGCTTTAAACAAAATTAACTTTTTTGAACACTTTTTGTTTATTGATTACGAAAATATTGGCGCTGAGGGGAGAAAGATGTTGTGACGGTGGAGGAAGTTGTGGGATGCAGGAGGTCATGTGATAATCTATCCAGTCAGACTTGGCAGCCCTGGTTGTCCAGAGCACGTGGAGGAACCTTTAGCCCGCCTTTGGCATGTGTGGCACAAACTCGATGGTGATTCATTGCTCAGTTACAGCAGAGAGTGAAACACCGGTCAACCGATTGTTGCAGGCCCTAGCTTTCCGACGGTCCTCGCATTGCCACTATCGACCGAGCCAGCCCAGCTAATGTCATATTCCTAAAAAAAAATCCCCAGTGATCTTTCACACTCATGAAGCAAAACTGCAAGAGGGAAACAAAATGGATCAATTCAGTTCCATTATTAGTCATTGCCAGGGTTTTAAGAAAACTATAGAATGGAAAGCCCCCAAAATGTGTCCTTAAAAAAAGAGGTTGGTCAATAAAAAGGCGAGACACTGAACGGGGAAGATGACTTTGTACATGTTAAGTAGAGCTACGAGCAGAGAACATTTTTGAAAACTTTGTTTAATGTACTGAGAAGCCATTGACTAGAACATTTAGCGAAATTGATTTTCCTGACATTGATGAACTCCCTTTATTTTGCCCCTGTATTAATTACTTTTTACAAATTAATTTAGCAGTCATAAAACTTAAGAGCTGTGCAGAATATTCCTGCAATGTTTAACTCTTCGGTTTCCCTCTCCCCCTCCCCCGCCACCAGGGCAAACCTCGACCCTCCACGACTATGCAGCAACGACCATGAATGAATTTCTGGGGATGTTTGGTTACGATGACCAGAATGTCAGGGATGAGCTGGCGAAGAAGATCAGCTTTGACAAGCTGAACGTCACTACCTCAGAGACCTACCCGACAGCCTCCCTGGGCAAGGACAGCCTGGCCAGGCGGGTCCGGATTTCCAAGTACGAGGAGTGCATTCGGAAGCTGAAGGCCGGGGAGCACCTGCCGCGGGTGCCGCCGGCCCCCAAGGCCGAGGATTCGGGCCCCCGGCCGCCCCTGGGGAAAGACGCCCTCCCGCCAGGTGGCCCGTTCCCCGGGCAGGAAGCGGCGCTCCGGCGGGAGGCGAAGCCAGCAGGTCCCTCCGTCCCCTCCGCCTCCTCGGCCCAGGCGCAGGGCCTCATCTCGCGGGCTTCCAAGTACGACTACTTCATCCAGAAGCTGAAAACGGGCGAGAGCATCCGGCCCCAGAACGGCAACACCTACAAGCGACCGTCAAAGTACAACCTGGAAAATGTGAAGTACCTGCACCTCTTCAAGCCCGGCGAGGGCGACCCGGACATGGGAGGCGCCATCGCTTTCAAAACTGGAAAGGTGGGTCGCCCCTCCAAATACGACATCAAGAACATCCAGAAGCTGGCCATGGTGAAAGCCCCGACAAACACTGCTGCCGCCCCGCTCTCCAGTACCCCGAGCACCACCCCGGTGAGCGCCGAGTCTCCCGTCTCCGTCGGCTTTGGCAGCACCGAGCTCCTGAAGTCCAGTTTCTCCAAGACCGACTCCATTACAACTGGAACCGTGTCCACAGTCAAGTAAGATTTACTCTTTATCTTCTTTGTTCATTAGATCAGGTCAAGCTCAAAGATTTATAGCTTTTTGGGTGGTTCCACGCTCTGTCACCACTCAAGATCGGCTCCGGTTTAAGTCTTACCCAAGACAGACCGATCAGCCCCTGTTGCCTTAGTGACCCTGAGGATGTGGAACTTGCTGCCGCGCTGAGTGGTCAAGGGAATTACAAAGATGCATTTAAATGGAAGCTGGACAGAGACATAAGGGGCAGAAAGGAATCAGGGGCTATGTCACTGAGATGTGATGAAGTAGATAGCCGGAGGAGGCTGCTGCGGGAGCACAAACTGAGTGGGCCCCGAGAGTTTCCGCTCTGTAAATTCGATTGAAAAACATTGAATTTCCCTGAGATTCTGGCGAGAAAAGGCGCTTGACAGCACTTAAACCTCGAGATGGCAGTCAGAGAGAGGAGCGGGCAAATGAGTTTGGATGGCAGTCTTTTGTCTGGTACTTTTAGTGGAGGTGATAAACCCAATTAAGTTAAAACATCATTAAAATAATGGGCAAAGGGGAATGTCATGTGAACGCATTACTGCTCACCAGTTAACATTGCCAGTCGTGTGTTTGAAGCCTCTCTGTGTCTTGAGCCCAGCCCGTCGGGTGAGACACTGCTGCAGAAAAGTGGCATAAATAGCAAGGATAGTAAATAAGGGTGCACACTAATAAATTGTAGAGCATCAGTGTGTCTGCGTCACTGTGAAAAATAATTTCAATCATATTGTATTCAAAATGAATGAGCCTATTATGTTGAAAATTGGTTTTCATCTCAAAGCACAGGGTCCATTTTATTTTGAGCTAGTAAAATGTTCTCTGATTGCATTAATAATGATTTTAACCTTTTACACACACATGCAAACACACACAGTCACACGTACACACGCCACACACACACACATGCATGCACACGCGTGCATGCACGCACACAAAAACACGCACTTGCGCACACACATGAACACAAAAACACCTGCACACGTGCACACATGCTTAGGCGTACGTGCACATGCACACTCGCACACAGAGGCCGCTGGGATGATCACTCCAATTGGCTAAAGATGCTCCTGGTTTTATGTGCTCAGGGTCAACACTGGTTCACGTGTTTGTGTAAAATTTCCCTTGATTGTTCTATTAATGGGTGGCGTGGTGGTGCAGGGGTAAGCCCTGCTGCCTCACAGCTCCAGGGTACCTGGGTTCAACCCTGACCTCAGGTGTCTGCCTGTGTGGAGTTTGCACGTTCTCCCTGTGTGAGGGTTAGGTGGATTGGCTGTGGTAAATTGTCTCCCAGTGTGTGTGAGTGTGTGCCCTGTGATGGACTGATGTCCCGTCCTGGGTGTGCCCCACCTAGCGCCCATCACCTGTTGGGATAGGCTCTGATTCCCCGTGACCCTGAATTGGATGGAGTGGCTCTGGAAAAATGAGTGAGTGAGTGAGTGGTCCTGTTAACAGTGTTTAAAGCAAACAGACTGAGAAATGGGAATGAAATAGTGCACATTGTAATTTTACAGTGGATGTTTAACCTGTGGGCCCCAAGAGGAAATGCAAGTATTTTGGATGGAACAGAAATGCAGGGGCACAAATCAGAGCCCGGAGCATCCCCTGGGCTGGGTGAGAAGTTTAAGGGTGACATTCTACCCCCTCCCAAACATCAAAGCCAGGCAGTGACAAGCAACTTACTGATGGAAGCTCTCACACCTTGAGGCAAGAGTCAGAACGGGACCTAATCTCTGAGTTATGCAGCCGCATTCTGGAACTTATTACTTTAGACCCAAAAAAACATTTTAAAAAAGCATTAGAATTAGATTCAGTGACCGGCATCAGTGAGCTATAGAACTTAGCATTACTAACTTAGAAAGAAGAAAGACTTACATTTATGTACAAGTTCTGATGTCCCAAAGCGCTTTACAGCCATGTAGTTGACTCTTAACTGCCCTGTGAAATGGCCTAGCAAGTTGTAACAATTAGGGATGGGCATTAAATGCTGGCATTGCCAGCGATGCCCACATCCCACGAACAGCCAAAAAAAAAGTACCTTTTGACATGTAGTCACTGTTGTAATGTAGGAAACGGAGCAACCAATTTACACACAGCAAGCTCCTCCCACAAACAGCAAGGGGATAATGACCAGATCATCTGTTTTTTGTGATGTCAACTGAGGGATAAATATTAGCTAGAACAGGACTAACTCCCTTGCTCTTTTTCAAAATAGTGCCATGAGATTTTTTACATCAGAATATCACAGAATCTTTACAGTGCAGGAGGCCATTCAGCCCATTGAGTCTACACTGGCTCTCTGAAAGAGCATTCTACCTAATCCCACTCCCCTACCTTATCCCCGTAATCTTGCACATCTCTCTTTTCAGATAGCAACCCAATTCCCTTTAAAATACCTCGATCAAACCTGCCTCCATCACCCTCTCAGGAAATTTGTTCCAGACTCCAACCACTCTCTGGGTGAAAAATTTTTCCTCACCGCATTTACTCTTTTTGCCAATTATTTTGAATCTATGCCCTCTAGTTCTTGATGTTCTCTGTTCTCTACTTACCCTGTCCATACCACTCAGGATCTTGAATACCTCTAGAAAGTCTCCTCTCAGCCTTCTTTTCTCCAAGGAAAACAATCCCAACCTCTCCAACCTACCCTCAGAGCTACAGTTCTTCATCCTGGGAATCATTCTTGTGAATCTCCTCTGTACTCTCTCCAATGCCTTCACATCCTTTCTCAAGTATGGTGCCCAGAACTGGATGCAGCACTCCATATGAGGCCTAACTAATGTCTTACACAAGTTCAGCATGACCTCCTTACCCTTGTACTCAATGCCCCTAATAATAAAGTCTCAGATACTATATGCTTTATTAACTGCTCTCTCAACATGCCCTGCCATCTTCAATGACCTATTTACGTATACAGCAAGGTCCCTCTGTTCCTGCACCTTCTTTAGAGGCTCTCCCTTTATTTTGTACTGTCTCACCATGTCTTTCCTGCCAAAACGAATCACCTCACATCCTCCTGAGAGGAGAGACGTGGCCAGGGGTTGAACATTTCATCCAAAAAAGGCACATCTGACAGTTCAGCACTCCCTCAGTACTGCACTCTAGTATCAGCCTTGATTTTTGTGCTCAAGAACCTTCTTTCTCAGAGGTGAGAGTGCGACCAACAGAGCCATGGCTGACACCAATTTAACAGAAAGCAACTGTGTGGCCTGAGATATGGCACAAGATTTTGGGAGGTTTTATTCTGTTTAGGTGCTTCATGATTTACTGAGTCACTCTGACCATGATTGGCATCAGTTTGTTGCTCAGCTGTCAACTGAGTTCGAGAGTTTTGTTCTGTTCATTAATTCCTTCCTCTAGCCAGTAAGGCTGAGAGTGGGAATGCTGGGAAGGTGGTTAAGATAAAGTGGGTGAAATTCCAACACCTTTCCTGCTAAGCTGTGATTTTTCCCCACCTAATTTTTCGATGTGTGAAGTATCTGCCTCAGTTGGGAATCTCTCCCAATCAGGCCAATTGAGGTCCTGATGCGTCAATAGGACCCCATTAGCAGGTTGACCTGGAAGGTGCCTGCAGCTTGCACCTTGACACAACACCTCAATTGAAGCAACAAAGAGGCCATGCATGCCTGCTTCTCCTAACCCTTGCGGAGGGGCATTTAGGCCTCCCCTACCTGGGTTCTGCCCCTTTCCCATCCACAGACCATCCTGAACCCCATTGCATCCGTACCTACCACAAGTGACATGGGAAGTCTGTGAGTCACTGGACTTCCCTCCGCTTGACGCCTGCCTTCCGGCTCTTTCTGTCAGGAACTGGACAGCGGCCTGTCAATGAGGCCCAGTTGTTAAGATCAGCATTGGCTGTTGCCAGCCTAGCAGCCTCTCACGAGTTTGTGAGAGGTTAAACTCCAATGATAGCTTTATATCAACCAAGAAACCTTTTGTTATACAATTAACAACAACACCAACAACTTATATTTACATAGGACCTTCAATAAAGCATCCCAAGGTGCTTCACAGGAGCATTATAAAACTTGAGCAACAAAAGGAGATATTAGGTCAGGTGACCAAAAGCTTGGCCAAAGAGGTAGGTTTTAAGGAGTGTCTTAAAGGAGGAAAGCGAGGTAGCGAGGGGGAGAGGAGTAGGGAGGGAATTCCAGAGCTTGGGACCCAGGCAATTGGAGGCAAGGCCACCAATGGTGGAGTGGCTAAAATTGGGGATGGACAAGAGGCCAGAATTAAAGGAGCGCAGATATGTTGGAGGGCTACAGGGCTGGAGGGGATTACAGAGATAGGGAGGGGCGAGGCCATGGAGGAATTTGAAAACAAGGATGAGAATTTTAAAATCAAAGCATTGCATGACTGAGAGCCAATGGAGGTCAACAAGCACAAGGGTGATAGGTGACTTTCTGCAAGTGAAGACATGGGCAGCAGAGTTTTGGATGACCTCAAGTTTACGGAGGGTAGAATGTGAGAGGGAGAATATGCCAGGAGTGCAAGTTGGGACTCAAGGTAACAATAGCATGAATGAGGGTTTCAGCAACAGATGAGCTGAGATAGGCGAAGTCAGGCAACGTCATAGAGGTGGAAGTAAGTGGCCTTAGTGATGGAACAAATATGTGGTTGGCAGCACATCTCAAGGTCAAATAGGACACCAAGGTTGTAAATAGCCTGATTTACTCTCTACTTGCCTGGATGAGTGCGGCTCCAACAACACTTAAGAAGCTTGACACCGTCCAGTACAAAGCAGCCCACTTGATTGGCACCCCATCCACAAACATTCACTCCCACTGCCACTGACGCACAGTAGCAGCAGTGTGTACCATCTACAAGATGCACTGTAGGAATTCACCAAGGCTCCTTCGACAGCAACTTCCAAACCCACGACCAGTACCATCTAGAAGGACAAGGGCAGCAGGTACATGGGAACACCACCACCTGGAGGTTCCCCTCCAAGCCACTCACCATCCTGACTTGGAAATATATCGCCGTTCCTTCACTGTCACTGGGTCAAAACCCTGGAACTCACTCCTTAACAGCACCATGGGTGTACCTACACCATATGAACTGCAGCGGTTCAAGAAGGCAGCTCACCACCACCTTCTCAAGGGCAATTAGGGATGGGCAATAAATGCTGGCCTAGCCAGCGAAGCCCACATCCCATGAATAAATAAATAAAAATGCCTCAGAGAGTTATCAGGGAGAGTGATGGAGTCAGTAGCTAGGGAACTGACTCACTAGTTTAGATGAACTGAAAACAATGGCTTCAGTCTTCCCAATAGTTAATTGGATGAAATTTCTGCTCATTCATTACTGGATGTCAGATAAGCAGTCTGATAATTTAACAACAGTGGAGGAGTCAAGAGAGGTGGTGCTGCGGTAGAGCTGTGTGTAGTCAGTGGATATCTGTATTAATAAGGATGAATTCAGGGTCGCTCGTCATTGCAGACATTTCACTGTGTAAACTAGTATGAGCGGAAGCTGGGATTTCGCACCATTTCGATACATTTGTAAATCACGGCATCTCAGAAAAGAGAGAGTTTGAACAGCAATGCAGTTAAGACCTCATTTCAAACATGGCAAGAAAACTGGTTTCTCTCATGAAACAAAATGTCAAAGTGATTATATTTGCTAGAATAATGGACATCACAGTGTGATACTTGAGTTTACAACTTTTAGAAGGGTATATACATAACTGCCTTTTCTATAGACTATCAGCTGCTGTCAGGCCTTCTGTACAGTGCTGTTCAGCACAGATGAATAAACACTGCAATACAAGTGTCAGAAACCTCTGGTACAAAACCTCATTCATTGGCCTACACCTGTCTGTCTACAACGATGTTTTGTTTGGTGTGTTGGCAGAGAGCTTGTACAGAAGATATGGATACAGACTGCCTGGCTCCTTCTCTAGGTTTACATGGAGACAATGCATCACGCACTCCACATGTTGTGTTCTACATGTCTCGTTCCACATGTCGCGTACCACACGTCGTGTTCCACACGTCGTGTTCCACCTATCGTGTTCCACACGTCGTGTTCCACCTATCGTGTTCCACACGTCGTGTTCCACCTATCGTGTTCCACACGTCGTGTTCCACCTATCGTGTTCCACACGTCGCGTTCCGCATGTCGCGTTCCACGTATCACTTTCCACATGTCGCGTTCCACATGTCACATTCCACATGTCGCGTTTCACGTGTCACGTTCCACATGTCACGTTCCACACGTCGCGTTCCACATGTCGCGTTCCACACGTCACGTTCCACATGTCGCATTCCACATGTCACGTTTCACACGTCGCATTCCACACGTTGCGTTCCACATGTCACATTCCACACGTCGCGTTCCACGTGTCGCGTTCCACACGCCGCATTCCACATGTCGTGTTCCATGTATCGCATTCCACACGTTGCGTTCCACATGTCACGTTCCACATGTCGCGTTCCACATGTCGCGTTCCACACGTCACGTTCCACATGTCGCATTCCACATGTCACGTTTCACACGTCGCATTCCACACGTTGCGTTCCACATGTCACATTCCACACGTCGCGTTCCACGTGTCGCGTTCCACACGCCGCATTCCACATGTCGTGTTCCATGTATCGCATTCCACACGTTGCGTTCCACATGTCACATTCCACATGTCACGTTCCACATGTCGCGTTCCACATGTCGCGTTCCACACGTCACGTTCCACATGTCACGTTCCACGTGTCACGTTCCACACGTCGCGTTCCACGTGTCACGTTCCACACGTCGCGTTCCACATGTCACATTCCACATGTCGCGTTCCACATGTCGCATTCCACACGTCACGTTCCACACGTCACGTTCCACATGTCACGTTCCACACATCGCGTTCCACATGTCGTGTTCCATGTATCGCGTTCCACACATTGTGTTCCACATGTCACGTTCCACACGTTGCGTTCCACATGCCACGTCCCACAAGTCGCGATCTACATGTCGCGTTCCACGTGTCACGTTCCACACGTTGTGTTCCACATGTCGCATTCCACCTGTCACGTTCCACACGTTGCGTTCCACATGTCACGTTCCACATGTCACGTTCCACATGTCGCGTTCCACACGTCACATTCCACACGTCGCGTTCCACATGTCGCGTTCCACATGTCACGTTCCACACGTTGCGTTCCACATGTCACGTTCCACATGTCACGTTCCACATGTCGCGTTCCACACGTCACATTCCACACGTTGCGTTCCACATGTCACGTTCCACATGTCACGTTCCACATGTCACGTTCCACATGTCGCGTTCCACACGTCACATTCCACACGTTGCGTTCCACATGTCACATTCCACCTGTCACATTCCACACGTTGCGTTCCACATGTCACGTTCCACATGTCACGTTCCACATGTCGCGTTCCACATGTCACGTTCCACACGTCGCGTTCCACATGTCGCGTTCCACATGTCGCGTTCCACGTGTCACATTCCACATGTCGCGTTCCACACGTTGCGTTCCACATGTCGCGTTCCACACGTTGCGTTCCACATGTCGCGTTCCACATGTCGCGTTCCACATGTCGCGTTCCACGTGTCACATTCCACATGTCACGTTCCACACGTCACGTTCCACATGTCGCGTTCCACACGTTGCGTTCCACATGCCACGTCCCACAAGTCGCAATCTACATGTCGCGTTCCATGTGTCACGTTCCACACGTTGTGTTCCACATGCCACATCCCACAAGTCGCGTTCTACATGTCGCGTTCCACATGTCACGTTCCACAAGTCACGTTCCACATGTCACATTCCACCTGTCACGTTCCACACGTTGCGTTCCACATGTCGCATTCCACCTGTCACGTTCCACACGTTGCGTTCCACATGTCACATTCCACATGTCACGTTCCACACGTTGCGTTCCACACGTCGCGTTCCACACGTCGGGTTCCACATGTCGCGTTCCACACGTCACATTCCACATGTCGCGTTCCACATGTCTCGTTCCACACGTCACATTCCACATGTCGCGTTCCACATGTCGCGTTCCACACGTCACGTTCCACACGTCGCGTTCCACACGTCGCGTTCCACACGTCACGTTCCACACGTCGCGTTCCACACGTCACGTTCCACACGTCGCGTTCCACATGTCACGTTCCACACGTCGCGTTCCACATGTCGCATTCCACATGTCACGTTTCACACGTCGCATTCCACACGTTGCGTTCCACATGTCACATTCCACACGTCGCGTTCCACGTGTCGCGTTCCACACGCCGCATTCCACATGTCGTGTTCCATGTATCGCATTCCACACGTTGCGTTCCACATGTCACATTCCACATGTCACGTTCCACATGTCGCGTTCCACATGTCGCGTTCCACACGTCACGTTCCACATGTCACGTTCCACGTGTCACGTTCCACACGTCGCGTTCCACGTGTCACGTTCCACACGTCGCGTTCCACATGTCACATTCCACATGTCGCGTTCCACATGTCGCATTCCACACGTCACGTTCCACACGTCACGTTCCACATGTCACGTTCCACACGTCGTGTTCCACATGTCGTGTTCCATGTATCGCGTTCCACACATTGTGTTCCACATGTCACATTCCACATGTCGCATTCCACATGTCACATTCCACACATCGCGTTCCACATGTCGCGTTCCACGTGTCACGTTCCACGTGTCACATTCCACATGTCACGTTCCACACGTTGCGTTCCACATGCCACGTCCCACAAGTCGCGATCTACATGTCGCGTTCCACGTGTCACGTTCCACACGTTGTGTTCCACATGTCGCATTCCACCTGTCACGTTCCACACGTTGCGTTCCACATGTCACGTTCCACATGTCACGTTCCACATGTCGCGTTCCACACGTCACATTCCACACGTCGCGTTCCACATGTCGCGTTCCACATGTCACGTTCCACACGTTGCGTTCCACATGTCACGTTCCACATGTCACGTTCCACATGTCGCGTTCCACACGTCACATTCCACACGTTGCGTTCCACATGCCACGTTCCACATGTCACGTTCCACATGTCACGTTCCACATGTCGCGTTCCACACGTCACATTCCACACGTTGCGTTCCACATGTCACATTCCACCTGTCACGTTCCACACGTTGCGTTCCACATGTCACGTTCCACATGTCACGTTCCACATGTCGCGTTCCACATGTCACGTTCCACACGTCGCGTTCCACATGTCGCGTTCCACATGTCGCGTTCCACGTGTCACATTCCACATGTCGCGTTCCACACGTTGCGTTCCACATGTCGCGTTCCACACGTTGCGTTCCACATGTCGCGTTCCACATGTCGCGTTCCACATGTCGCGTTCCACGTGTCACATTCCACATGTCACGTTCCACACGTCACGTTCCACATGTCGCGTTCCACACGTTGCGTTCCACATGCCACGTCCCACAAGTCGCGATCTACATGTCGCGTTCCATGTGTCACGTTCCACACGTTGTGTTCCACATGCCACATCCCACAAGTCGCGTTCTACATGTCGCGTTCCACATGTCACGTTCCACAAGTCACGTTCCACATGTCACATTCCACCTGTCACGTTCCACACGTTGCGTTCCACATGTCGCATTCCACCTGTCACGTTCCACACGTTGCGTTCCACATGTCACATTCCACATGTCACGTTCCACACGTTGCGTTCCACACGTCGCGTTCCACACGTCGGGTTCCACATGTCGCGTTCCACACGTCACATTCCACACGTCGCGTTCCACATGTCGCGTTCCACATGTCGCGTTCCACACGTCACGTTCCACACGTCGCGTTCCACACGTCGCGTTCCACACGTCACGTTCCACACGTCGCGTTCCACACGTCGCGTTCCACACGTCACGTTCCACACGTCGCGTTCCACACGTCACGTTCCACACGTCGCGTTCCACACGTCACGTTCCACACGTCGCGTTCCACATGTCACATTCCACACGTCGCGTTCCACATGTCGCGTTCCACACGTCGCGTTCCACATGTCGCGTTCCACACGTCACATTCCACACGTCACATTCCACACGTCGCGTTCCACATGTCGCGTTCCACACGTCACATTCCACACGTCGCGTTCCACATGTCGCGTTCCACACGTCACATTCCACACGTCGCGTTCCACATGTCGCGTTCCACATGTCACGTTCCACACGTCACGTTCCACACGTTGCGTTCCACATGTCACGTTCCACATGTCGCGTTCCACATGTCAGGTTCCACACGTCGCGTTCTACACGTCGCGTTCCACACGTCGCGTTCCACATGTCGCGTTCCACATGTCACGTTCCACACGTCGCGTTCTACATGTCGCGTTCCACGTGTCACGTTCCACACGTTGCGTTCTACATGTCGCGTTCCACCTGTCACGTTCCACACGTTGCGTTCCACATGTCACGTTCCACATGTCACGTTCCACATGTCGCGTTCCACACGTCACATTCCACACGTCGCGTTCCACATGTCGCGTTCCACATGTCACGTTCCACACGTTGCGTTCCACATGTCACGTTCCACATGTCACGTTCCACATGTCGCGTTCCACACGTCACATTCCACACGTTGCGTTCCACATGCCACGTTCCACATGTCACGTTCCACATGTCACGTTCCACATGTCGCGTTCCACACGTCACATTCCACACGTTGCGTTCCACATGTCACATTCCACCTGTCACGTTCCACACGTTGCGTTCCACATGTCACGTTCCACATGTCACGTTCCACATGTCGCGTTCCACATGTCACGTTCCACACGTCGCGTTCCACATGTCGCGTTCCACATGTCGCGTTCCACGTGTCACATTCCACATGTCGCGTTCCACACGTTGCGTTCCACATGTCGCGTTCCACACGTTGCGTTCCACATGTCGCGTTCCACATGTCGCGTTCCACATGTCGCGTTCCACGTGTCACATTCCACATGTCACGTTCCACACGTCACGTTCCACATGTCGCGTTCCACACGTTGCGTTCCACATGCCACGTCCCACAAGTCGCGATCTACATGTCGCGTTCCATGTGTCACGTTCCACACGTTGTGTTCCACATGCCACATCCCACAAGTCGCGTTCTACATGTCGCGTTCCACATGTCACGTTCCACAAGTCACGTTCCACATGTCACATTCCACCTGTCACGTTCCACACGTTGCGTTCCACATGTCGCATTCCACCTGTCACGTTCCACACGTTGCGTTCCACATGTCACATTCCACATGTCACGTTCCACACGTTGCGTTCCACACGTCGCGTTCCACACGTCGGGTTCCACATGTCGCGTTCCACACGTCACATTCCACACGTCGCGTTCCACATGTCGCGTTCCACATGTCGCGTTCCACACGTCACGTTCCACACGTCGCGTTCCACACGTCGCGTTCCACACGTCACGTTCCACACGTCGCGTTCCACACGTCGCGTTCCACACGTCACGTTCCACACGTCGCGTTCCACACGTCACGTTCCACACGTCGCGTTCCACACGTCACGTTCCACACGTCGCGTTCCACATGTCACATTCCACACGTCGCGTTCCACATGTCGCGTTCCACACGTCGCGTTCCACATGTCGCGTTCCACACGTCACATTCCACACGTCACATTCCACACGTCGCGTTCCACATGTCGCGTTCCACACGTCACATTCCACACGTCGCGTTCCACATGTCGCGTTCCACACGTCACATTCCACACGTCGCGTTCCACATGTCGCGTTCCACATGTCACGTTCCACACGTCACGTTCCACACGTTGCGTTCCACATGTCACGTTCCACATGTCGCGTTCCACATGTCAGGTTCCACACGTCGCGTTCTACACGTCGCGTTCCACACGTCGCGTTCCACATGTCGCGTTCCACATGTCACGTTCCACACGTCGCGTTCTACATGTCGCGTTCCACGTGTCACGTTCCACACGTTGCGTTCTACATGTCGCGTTCCACGTGTCACGTTCCACACGTTGCGTTCCACACGTTGCGTTCCGCATGTCGCGTTCCATGTATCATGTTCCACAAGTCGCGTTCCACACGTCGCTTTCCACGTGTCACATTCCACACGTTGCGTTCCATACGTCGTGTTCCACATGTCACGTTCCACATGTCGCGTTCCACACGTCACGTTCCACATGTTGCGTACCACATGCCTTTAGCCCTCACATTTCCGATGGAAGAAGTAGTGCTTTGTCCTGGTGGAGAAACGCATCTCTCTACATTTAACCTGTGCCTGTCTGTGTATTTCCAATGATCATGGGGAGACTGAGCAGGAGGAGAGTGGGACTGAGGCAATCTCAATGCTAGTTGTAAAAAGGTTATTTCATCTCTTAAATCAGTATTTTAATTCTCCTGTTGTTTTCCATCTTACTGAGGTCCCTGTGACTGAAAAGGTGTCGTATGTTTACTGACCTTTAGCTCACATTCAGAGCAAGAGCCTTATTAATTTCATTTTAAATTTCTCCCACAGCCGCCTTCCCAAAGCTGAACCTTTATTGGATGACTCTGTTGGGTATGTACTTTACCACTTTACCTATCTCACCCGTGAGCTCCCCAGCTTTAACTGTAATTGTTTAAGGAAGTGAGTCCTGCAGAGACTTGGCTGCTGCTCATGACCTTCTGGAACACTGGTCCATTACTGTAATTGTGTTTTATGATTGTGGCAATACAGCTAAGAAAAGTTATTGTAATGAGTTTAACTCTTCGAGCATTGATTGTCTCTTCTGGCTTTAAGAAGCATGTGTATTTTTTTTGTTGTTGTTCACGTTTTCAATAATGTTCAAACACTTTAATATGAAGGACAAGATTTTTCAGGCACATTTTTGAAAATCTGACCCCCACATTGGCTTTGAGCAGTGCCCTCAGAATATACGCCTGACATTCGAGGACATGATCACAGTTCATTTTTGACTATCTGTCCCTGTATTGAAATAGTTATATTGATTCCTGATTTCTAGAGGGACACTACATTGTGAAGTATGCTGTCCCTTTCAATGTAACAATCATTAATGTACACTGCGCTATGGAGAAACAATAAAGATTTCTCGGTTTATTGCTTTCTGATCTTGCTATTGCAAGTTCATCGAGATTTACAGCATGGCAGCTCAGCGAAATATGCCTTTGCTGAAGGATGAGCAATAGTTTCCTCCAACTAAACAGAGAAGATGTGTCTTTGGTCCCCACCACAGGCTTCACCCCCCCTCACCACTGAATCCTTTCCCCTCCCTGGCCACTGTCTCAGGCTGAACCAGACAGTTCACAACCTTTGGATTTGGCCCCAGGATGAGTTTCCTTCCGCATATCCAGGCCATCGCTAAGACCTCTCCCAGGACGTCGCCAGGCTCACCCGCTGCTGAACCCTCCTTCCTGCGTTTGTTGCCTCTTAATCTGATGTTTCTAACGCACTCCCAACCAGCCTCCTATCTTCCACTCTCTGTGAACTTAAACTCCATCAAAACCCTGGTAGGCTTATCATAATCCGCACCAAGTCCTCTTCACCTTTCACCCCTGTGTTCGCTGACTTCCATTGGATCCCAGTTAAACAATTTTAAATTCTCATCCTTGTATCAAAAACCCTCCATGGCCTCGTTCCTCCATCACCCTGTAACCCCATCCAGCCCCACAACTCTCTGAAACCTCCGAGCTCATCTACCTGACCTCCCAAACTTAATCGCTCTACCATTGGTGGCCATGCCTTCAGCTGCCAAGTCCCTAAATTCTGTATTCTTTTCCTAACTCTCTCCACCTCTCTCTCCTCCTTTTAATACGCTCCTTTAAAAAACTACCTCTTTGACAAAGCTTTTGGTCATCTGCCCTAATATCTCCTTGTGTGGCTTTAGTGTTAAATTTTATTTGATAATGCTCCCGTGAAGTGCCTTGGGACATTTCTAACAGCCTTCAGGTCCTCCTGGGGATCCAGGAATAATAGCTGATCGTGGTAAACCCAGGGAAAACGCGGGAGAAATGGAAAAACAAAATATCTGCAACGTGCGTTTGTGAGAAGCTCATCTCTGTGCATTTCTTTCCCTACAGAAGGTTGCCCAGTTCGAACGTGTCTGCAGTTAACCGGTAAGAATGAGATTGTGCTTGGCCTACACGGAGGGTGTGGGGGTGTTGGAGGGCTGGGGAGTGTTTATAAGTCCAAAGACTTTTGAGTTCAGACGTACATCCTCCTTACTAAGTTGGGGAAACCTCCTTCAGGTCCAGTTGGCTTTAGGGTGACAGGCTTGGTTCTGAGGGTAGGAATTGTGCTAATCTGGGCAGATTTGAGCATTCCATTCTTGAACTGGGCAAGTTCACATTAAAGAGGAGGAAGATCTTCGGGTTATATAGTGTCTTTCATACCCTCACAAAGCCCTGGAGCTCTTTGTGTTATTCTTTTGATGGGATGTGGTCATCACTAGCAAGGCCATCATTTGTTGTGTGTCTCTAACTGTCTGTGAACTGAGTGGCTTGTGTAGTGTAATGAGTTAACTCTACTGCTAGCTACTGAGCGTGGGTGTAAGGAGCTATGTCATAGTGATGCCACTCACTGATATAAGATGAGTGAGAGGCACCTTAGAGAGGAGATGTAGCTGATGTTCTATAACCTTATAAATAGCAAGTGATGTAAATAAAGATACTTTGAACAAAAGACCATTGTCTCTAGCAAGATCTCTTCTAGAGTAAGAAACAGGGAATCCCGAGACAAACACACACTAATAGAGCTTGCTGGGCCATTTCAGAGGGCAGTTTAAGAGTCAGCCACATTGTTGTGGGTCTGGAGTCACATGTGGGCCAGACTGGGTAAGGACAGCAGATTTCCCTCCCTAAAGAACATGAGTGAACCAGATGGGTTTTTATGGGCAGCATCTTCCGGTCGGCGAGTGGGGCGGCAGCCAGGTCAGCTGTGCGTCCACCGACCTGTCAACGGCCTATTGAGGCCATTGAAAAACTAATTAAAATCATTAATGGGCCTGCCCGTCCAACCTTAAGGTTGGCGGACAGGCCGGGAGCCCTGGCGGGCTTCAGAAAAAGCACATGGGCGGGATGAGGTTTCATGAGGGTATTTAAATTTTTAATAAAGGTTTCAGTTAAAGTTATGGACATGCCACAACTCATGTGACAGTGTCACATGAGGGAACATGTTGGGGAAATTTTTCTATCATTTTTATTGCTAATTTTAATTCGGAGCCAATCTCCCTGAGGCCGCACTTATTAGGTCCTATTCCAGTGGTCCCAGCCTTGAGGCTGCAGAGGTCGTGACCCCTGAAGCAAGAGGCTTGGAGGATGGACGGAAATTAACCCTTGGACTTCCTTTGAGTAACTGAGGTGTGGCACCAGCTCTGCCTCACTTTTTTGGGCATCTTGTCCAACAGGAGATGGCAGTTCAGAGCTGCGGCTCTGAGATATGTCCCAGGAGTGGCGTGAGGGGGAGGCGGAATAGACTGCGTGGGGAGGTAAAAGAGCAGAGGGTCAGGGTGAGGGGAGCAGAACTGGAACTCCTAATGGAGTAAGGAAGAGAACTCCTGCTCCTCTGACCCTCACCGAAAGGCCGTTGATAAAAAATGTAATCATTAAAACTTTTCCCTTTGGCCAACACCCATGAATCCTGAGTGGAGTAGGCCAGACAGTGACAAAACAAGAGCATTGAACAGGCATTAAGCCTCCTAATTTACACATTCATTGGACTAATGTTGTTTTTAAGGATGCCTAAAAAATAATGGGTCCTGTATATTTGGTAGTGCAACCAACCACCTGCAGATTGTGCCAAGAAATAGGCAGAACACAGACAACTTCCCACCCCAATCTGTTCTGATGCTTTTGACCAAGGAAGGAATGTTGGCCCCTATTTCTCCCCAAGATGGTGCCTTGTGCGTTTTCTTTAATACTCTGCTGAGCAGGCAGTGAGGGCCTCAGCTTGATGTCTCATCCAAAGAACCACACCTTTAATAACCCAGGCCCCTCTCCGTGTTCCACCCAAGGACCAGACTAGATTTAAATGCTTGAATCCTAGAGCGAGGTTTAATCTCACAACCTTCTCCTTTTGGAGCAGGGATGCAGTCACTGAGCTGAGCTGGCTAAATTATATCACCATTCTGACACACGATGAAGTTATAGAATCTCAGAATTGTTACAGCACAGAAGGAGGCCACTCAGCCCGTCATGGTCTCCACTGACTGGCTGAATGAATAATTCACCTGGTGCCACTCCTCCATCCTTCACCCAGTAACCCTGCACATCCTTCCATATGAGCTGGGCTCTTCCCAATCGGTGATTAGGGAAGTGGGTTGTGTCTCTATTAGGGGGAAGAGCATCTCTATGAAGCAAAAGGAGGCCGTACTTATGGGAAAATGCATCTGTGCCTCGGGGTTTGGAAACTCTTCAACATGGTGCTGGGTTTAGAATGAGGTGGGTGTGAGGGAGGGGGTGTCAGCTGTGACCATGGAGGTTTCACTATGGTTAACATCCGACACCAAGTCAGTGCCCATCAAACCCAGCGCGATAGTTACATCCCCGGCACATTCCAAGGTGGAAAGCAAATTAAAACAGGGAGAGGGAAAGCGAAAGCAAAATACTGCGGACGCTGGAAATCTGAAATAAGAACAGAAAATGCTGGAAAGACTCAGCAGGTCTGGCAGCGTCTGTGGAGAGAGAAACGGAGCTAACCTGTTGCATCCAATATGACTCCTCTTTGAAACTGGAAAGAGGTAGAAATGTGATGGGTTTTATGCTTTTGAAAAAGGGGGAGGGGCAGGTGGAGCAAAATAAGAAGGTCAGGGATAGGATCGAGGGTTAGGGAGATTAAATGGCAAAGATGTTATGAAACGCAAGGCAAGTGGAGTGGTAATGATAATCTTAAAGACTAGGGCAGGATTTTTACCTTATCGGGTGGACACGGTGGGTGTGCCGATTGACGCCCGCAATCGGGTCCCGTTCGCGATTTCACGCTGGCCGACCAATTAA
Source organism: Cetorhinus maximus (assembly GCF_964194155.1). NCBI lineage: Eukaryota > Metazoa > Chordata > Chondrichthyes > Lamniformes > Cetorhinidae > Cetorhinus > Cetorhinus maximus. The sequence continues at coordinate 5,251,913 of NC_135893.1, forward strand.
CGGCCAGCCGACGTGAAAGGCGCGCTGAGAGCCTCAGCGCTGCCGGGGTGGGAGCGGGTGGTGCGCGAGCTGGGGGTGCGCTCAGTGAAAGCTCCCTGAAGGCACTGAGCTGCCTCAGGGAGCCGAAGATTTTGAACTGTAAAAATAAAGATATTAAAAATAATGAAAACACGTCCCCCGCTTGTGTGACTCTGTCACATGAGCAGGGACATGTTAAAAATTAGCTTCAAAATTTCCTTTTTTTTTCAATCACTGTCCCTTAGGAATGTTGGGGAGGGGAGGGGAAGATGTGTTTGGTGGAGGCATCGTGCTGGTGTTGGTGAAAATGGCGGAGGATGATCCTTTGCGTACGGAGGCTGGCAGGGTGGAAAGTGAGGACCAGGGCAACCTGACCATGGTCCTGGGAGGGAGGGGAAGGGGTGAGGACAGAAGTGCGGAAGATGGGTCAGACATGGTTGGGGGCCCTGTCAGCCACAGTGGTGGGGAGATCCTTGGCTAAGGAAAAGGGAAGATATGTCAGAAACGCTGTTGTGGGAGGTAGCATCATCAAAACAGAGAGAGAGAAAGTGACACCATCTTTATTTTTATGAAATTAGAAAGGTTGGAATATTAAAACAGCCCATTGGTCATTCAAGTAAATTTTTCTAAAATGAAGATAACAAAAACACTTTAAGGCCAGTTTCCTCTCTGCAGAGTGGGTAATTGTGAAATAGTAATCTTTTCTTCTCCGCCGATGCTGCCAGACCTGCTGAGTTTTTCCAGGTAATTCTGTTTTTGTTTTAGTTATTTATAATATTGCTGCACTGAGGGTAGTGAGCAACCTCTTCCAGCCAACCTCAAACCAGGTCACTTTGAAACATTGTACTGGCTACTCCATCACAGAGAGCAGAACTGAAACACGTAGGCGTCAAACTGCAGAAATACAATGTAAGAATCATATTTAATTTATGTCTTATGCCAGAATTTGCACACCCTCCTGTAATTTTACATTTGTGACATTAAAGTATCTATTGTGCAGCTGGAATGTCACACACCCATTTATTCTGCATTGTGATTGGTTCATTCACCCTCCCCAAAGCAACACCAGTCATTTTAAACCGATTGACACGCTTACCATCTACGTACAGAGGAATAATTCGGAGATTTATGGGCTCTCAGCAGATGGCCATGGGACTTGGTTCAGGTGCAGCCAAATATGCAGAGACCCTAAAGAGCAACTTGAAACTACAGAGTTGTGTAGAATTCACCCCGGGCTCATAGTCGTCTCATCTGTAAATGGTTCTGATTCAGGTGGAGAGAGAAATCAAAGGGTTAAAATCTGACATGAATTATTTTCATAATGTTCCTGCTCAAAACCTATAATTAACATGAAGTTTCAATGCTTAGAAACTTAAGCATCCAGAACCTGTCAAGTATGAGCCTGAGACAGAAAGACAGAGCATGAAACAAGCACTGACTCTTAGATTTGTCCTGTCAGTTTATATATTTTTTTCGAATGTGAAACCTATTGTAATTTAACCTTCCATTTTCCTTTACTGTTTAAAAAAAAAACAGGAATGGATTATCATCAGAGAAGCCAGGGGCTGTTACTGATGATGCGAATATCTACCAAAAGTATATCGCCAGGTATGCAAATTTTATATTCTATAAAAAATGTTTTCTTTTGAAGGAAACACATCCAGGCTTTTATTGTTCTGTGTTGGCTGCATTTCAAAGTCATTTAGTAATTTGCAAAACATACCACTTGGCATATTTTGAATGGAGGCTTACATGGAATGGAAGACTAGTTGATGCAGAATGTTCGAACACTGTCCCTTTAAGAGCTGCTTTAGCAGGTACTGGACTGGTAGGTCTCCGCCTGGACACAATGTTAGGAGTCCCACTCGGAGGGATGCTGTTGCCCAGTCAAGGCTAGTCCACAGCACAAAATTGTCCTCAAACCCTCTTAATCTTGAGCCAGTGATGTTGTAAAGGTTGTGAGTCAGAAATGCAGATACCACAGGTGTACCAGGTGTGTTGTACGTTTCTCAGGCTGGGGTACGGGGAGCTCAGAGCTCCGTCTGCCTCAACCAGGAAGAAAATAAACAATTCTAACAATTGTTCACACACCAAGCATTTGAATAAGACTTCTGTTATCAATAGTGTTTGTATGCCAACTACGTACACAGACTGGTCATCTCCACGACACGCTCATTCCAATAAGGAACACAGCTCGAATCATTTCCAAGTGGAAGCCACAAAGGTCTAAATTTGAACAAAATCAAGATTGTTGAGCAAAGTCTCTTGAGCTTCACAAGTAGCGGATCATTTAATCTCCTGGACAATAGGGTGTAAAGGGCAATGCTACCTCCTGACTCCCCAAAGCCTGTCCACCATCTACAAGGCACAAGTCAGGAGTACAATGAAAAACCCTCCACTTGCCTGGATGAGTGCAGCTCCAACAACACTCAAGAAGCTCGACACCACCCAGGACAAAGCAGCCGCTTGATTGGCATCCCATCCACAAACATCCACTCCCTCCACCACCGCCGGATCAAAATCCTGGAACTCCCTCCCTAACAGCACTGTGGGTGTACCTACACCACATGGACTGCAGCGGCTCAAGAAGGCAGCTCACCACCACCTTCTCAAGGGCAATTAGGGATGGGCAATAAATGCTGGTCTAGCCAGTGACACCCACATCCCATGAATAAGTTAAAAAAAAACTCAACTCAGCTACCCATCAAACACTTCTCCTTATTTTTGGTTCTTTATTGTCCTAAGTCAAAATTACTTCTACGGAGCGTAACCTGGCAATTCTCCCATTTCCCCTGCTCCAAAGACCAGGGGGAAAAGGGGGGAGAGCCTCCAATGTACCAGCACACTCCCTTGTTTACATTGCCCTGGGATTATTTGGGGTTTCCCTGAGGGGCACAGCAAGGGCAGGGGTTGGTCTTGGGCCAGGTTCATCGCTCGTAGGCAAATGGTTTTCTCCAGCTACATTTTTATGAGAATCCCCTCACTGGGTGACCAGGTCCAGGGGCATCCGAGTGTCATGTCCTTATCGATGTCCTTCTCCTTGCTCCCCTCCTCCCCGCCAGGCCCCATCCACACCCTCATTGACTGGAGGATCTGGGACAGGCCAAAGACAGGCAGATAAGTTCATATTTTAATATTTTTCCACTTCAGAGGCAAGCGGGAGAGATTGACCGCTGCTGTTCAGCAGAGTGCAGGCCACACTGACGGGAGTCCAGTCCCACAGGCCCTATTTCCTCCTCGCCTCTGCCAGCACCAGGCCCCCAGGGGAGGGCATGGCTTGAATCGAGCCCCCTGCACGTTTTGCAGGTGAATCATTTTCACACACGGCCTAAGGTGAACACGCTCATGCAGGAAAGCCAACTTGGCTCCAGGTGAAACTTCCCTCATGCCCAAGAGTCAGGCAGATATTTGTTGGATTGATTCCAAGTCAATAAAATAGAATCCACAAGAATCTCAGGCTGAACTCAGGAAACCTACGATATTTGAATCCATTCCCTTTCCTGCCTAGTTCACACCTGCTCTGATGGGATCATCAGATGAGTAAACTCATTGCTCTATCGGTTATGAGCAAGACTCAAAAACTACTGGCCATCCTCGAACTTGCAAGGACTGGATGGGCTGAATGGCCTCATTCCATGCTGTAATGACTATGACTAGTGTTTGGGTCCATCCTGGACAGCCTAGTGCTAATATTTGGTGGTGTGAGAAAAGGTTGAGCAGGTTACACAAGAACATAAGAAATAGGAGCAGGAGTAGACCATTCGGCCCCTCGAGCCTGCTCCGCCATTCAATAAGATCATGGCTGATCTGCTTGTGTTTGGAATTCCACATTCCCATCTACCCCCGATAACCTTTGATTCCCTTGCCTAACAAGAATCTATCTACCTCTGCCTTAAAAATATTCAGTAACCCCGCCTCTACCACCTTCTGAGGCGGAGAGTCCCAAAGTCGCACAACCCTTTCTCCTCATCTCTGTCCTAAATTTAATGTTAAAACCGTGCCCCCTAGTTCTGGACTCACCTACAAGAGGAAACATCCTTTTGACATCCACCTTGTCAAGGCCGTTCAGGATCTTATATACTTCAATCCAATCAATCCACCTCTTCTAAACTCCAGTGGAAACAAGCCCAGGCTGTCTAAACTTTCCTCATAAGACAACCGACTCATTCCAGGTATCAATCTAGTAAACCTCCCCTGAACCACCTCCAACGCATTTACATCCTTCCTTAAATAAGGAGACCAAAACTGCACACAGTATTCGAGGTGCAGTCTCACCAATGCCCGGTATAACTAAAGCATAACATCCTCACTTTTACTTTAATTATTGAAACATATCAGATCCTGAGGGGATTCGACAGAGTGGATGCTGAGAGGATGTTTCCCCTTGTGGGAAATCTAGAACTGGGGGGGCACAGTTTAAAAATGAGGGGTCTCCCACTTAAGACTGAGATAAGGAGAAATGTTTTCTCTCAGAGGGTCATTAGCCTGTGGAATCCTCTTGCTCAGACTGGGGCTGGGTCATTGATTATATTCAAGGCCAAATTAAATGTTTGATAGACAAGGGACTCAAGGGTAATGGGGGAGCAGACTGGAAAGTGGAGTTGAGGCCACAATCAGATCAGCCATGATTTTACTGGATGGCAGAACAAGCTCGATGGGCCGAATGGCCTACTCCTGCTCCTAATTCTTGAGTGAAGAGAGGGGTGCCATGTTCATCCTGGGCCCGTGCTGGCCTTCCACTTTTAGATCAAAGTACCAGCCATTGGGAAAGTCTTGGAATTACAACTAAGGGGTTGTAATAATTGAGTCAGGACTAGCGTTAGTATTGTGATGGGAGCCAATGCTTTTGATGCCACCATGGCTCCTTGTGGTGATTTTCCATTGACATTACTGTCAGAGCTGGACTTGTACAGTTACTGTTGTTAGGGTAAGATGCCATTGTCAAGGTCAGGATGTCAATATTGATCTTGCTGCTGGGAACCATGACACTTCAACACAACCTGATTCCAGAAGAATGCAAAAAAGATGCAAGTTGCAGCTGGATGGAGTAGAGTAATGCAACTGCAAAATAACACAGGGAGAGCAGAGCTATTACAGCAGTGAGCTCATCCCTACCTTTACTGTATGCAGGGACAGCAAGTGATTGGGAAAGCATATGGAATGTTGGTGTTTATCTCAAGGGGAGTGGAATATAAACATAGGGAAGGTTTACTGCAGCTGTACAGACCATTGGTGAGACCACTTCTGGAATACCGTGTACAGTTTGTTCTCCTTCTTTGAAAAAGGACACAATCGCATTAGAGGTGATTCAGAGAAGGTTCACTCGACTCATTCCTGGGATGAGGGGCTTATCTTATGAAGAAAGGTTAAACAGGTTGGGTCTATGCCCATTGGAGTTTAGACAAATGAGAGGTGGTTTTATTGAAATATATAAGATCCTGAGGGGACGTGACAGGGTGGATACCAGGAGGATGTTTCCTCTTCTTGGGGAGACTAGAACTAGGGGACACAGTTTAAGGCGGAGATGGGGAGAAAATGTTTCTCTCAGAGGATCATTAGTCTGTGGAATTCTCTTCCCCAGAAAGCAGTGGGGGCTGGGTCATTGAATTTATTCAAAACAGAGTTAGACAGATTTTTGACAAACAAGGCAGCCAAGGGTTAGACAGGAAAGTGGAGCTGAGACCACAAACAGATCAGCCATGGCCCTATTGAATGGTAGAGGAGGCTCAATAGGCTGAATGGCCTATTCCTGCTCCTAAGTCCAATATTCCTATGTTCTTATGTTACAAAGTCACAACAAAGATGAGAACACATACCTACAAAATGCAGGTGTTAAAATATCTTCCACAACTTAGCAAACTCATATATATGGACATAAGGGCCTAGATAGAGTGGATAGGAAGGACCTAGAGCCCTTGGCAAAGTAATTGGCAGAAGGAATTAGAAGGGAGCTGAGGAGAATTTATTTCACCCAGAGGGTGGTGGGAGTCTGGAACTCACTGCCTGAAAGGGTGGTAGAGGCAGAAACCCTCGTCGCCTTTCAAACACGCTTGGGTTTGCGATTTGAGGTGCTCTAACCTACAAGACTAAGGACGAAGAACTAGAGCGTGGGATTAGGCCTGGATGGTTCTTCATCAGCTGACACAGGAGATGGGGCAGGCTCTACAGCCCCGGGAGCCTGCGCTCCGGCATTCAATAAGATCGTGGCAGATCTCCTTTCTCAACCCCATTTCCCGCCCTATTCCCAGATCCCTTGAATCCCTCAGTGTCCGAACAGGAGTCGAGACTAGTTTTGTAACGCTTTTCTATTGCCACAGAGGAAGAATGGGAAAGGGTTGTTTTTTTTCTCTCTGGACGGCAGCTGTGACTGTGTAACCTGCCGAAACGTCACATTTCCATATCCGATTAGCTGCTTGTACTTATTTCAGGGTGAGGACCTTTAGTGAAAGAAATACATTCTTGATGCAAGTTTAACTAAATATTTGCAGCAAACAGAAACAGTAGCCTGCAAAAAAATCCAGGAGCTGATTCCATTTGTGACAGAGATTTAATTAAGGAATTTTAACGAGGCCTCCGTTGCATCTGCCAAGCCCTCTGTTTTGATATTTGCTCTACATAATGCATAAAATTTGTCTAAACATCTCTGCGCTGATGGTCGTACCAGCACAAGATAAGCTGCGATACTGTTTCAATCTCCTTATTTAAAGCACTCAGACAAAGGAAATGCTGCTGTGTGGATCTGATGCTGTAGGACATCTAGACACCAGCCCTTGAAAAATTGCCCCTAATTTGATGAGGTGTCTAGATTTCAAGAAGGGGTAAAGACCCACCCCCACCGCCACCCATATCTTATGACTTCGTATTTTGACCGATAGACGCTTATCTCCATCTTTATTCAAATGATTTTACGCACCCTCTGAACTGGAGGTTTTTTTTTTAATAGACATCAAAATGCCGGTATTATAGTCATTTGAGATCTGTAGCAATCACTGTGTCATTACATCATTAATATTTAATTGTCAGCGAATATAATCAGCCAATTAGACTGATGCGGTGGAGATGAAACTGTCCAGAGGCCAATGCCATCATAAAATGAGGACTGCATTTCACGTGTGGATTTTTTTTTTTAGTCTTTAAAATGGTTTAATGTGCCCAAAATGCTGGAGCTTTGGTATTCAATTAGCTAAATGAACTCTGCAGTGTGATCACTAAAAAGCAACCACGGGATAATCTCCGTTTTAAAAAAAAAATCTCTTAGTTAGCTTTTTCCTGTGGATTTTACTGCTTTGGCAGATGGTGCTTTTGGCAGCAACAATCCAAATGTTTATTTGTATGTTTTTCATTATAATTGAGGGGGTTTCGACAGTCATCATTGTCAATATATAATGAGTCTAAGAGTGCACTGAGAGTGCATTTCCACTCTTGGCTATCGCATAACATTCTGGCATGAGATTGCAAGGAAAGCTTTAATTTGATGGCAAAAATATCTAGTGTGGGGGATAAACAAGCATATGCTTTGCTAAAGTCAGTTTAAAATATTCATTACATCAAGGTTAGAGGGCCCGGCATTGGTAATGAATGCCACAGTAGCTATGAGCAACTTTTATTGTAACTTTAAACATTCCAGTTTAAATTGAACTTTTTGCAGTTACTGGCTGATTAAGTACACTGTCTGCTGGAAGAATCCATTGATGTTTAGGAAAAAAGGGAAAAGTTCGGAACACCGATTAGCAATCTGAGTTTAAGGATGCAGTATCGGGGATGGCAAAGTATCAGGGTGGGTGGAGCACTGCAGACTCCGAATGTGAGAGTCGCCAAAAGTTGAGTGTCTCTAATGGGTCGGGTTTTTGGACTCGAAGCACCGAGGAGGCAGAAGCGGTGGGGGTGGGGGTGGGGGTGGGAGTGGGTGCACGGAGTGGGGTGGGCGGTGGGGGGTGGGGGCAGACGTTCCGTTGATGAGCGATTTGAAAATCGCCTTCCCGGAGGACACCCCTGGATCTCAACAGCTCCGGGGCACGCTGGAGTTTTCAAAGTGAGGGCTGGGGGGTCTCAGGGAGAGGTGCAGGGTGTCAGGAACCCACTCACCTCCAATTCCCAGCTTGTTAAGCTCCTCGAGGGAGCTTGATAACTGGCTGGGGAGGAGGAGAAGGTAATTTTCAATTTTAAAATCAGCGAACCCAAACAGTCTGGTGTACGTTAGCACACAGGCATCTTTTCAAGGCAGGCAGCAGTGAAAATCCCTTTTATATATAAGGTGAAAAATTTGAGAAGCTGGGGATTCTTGGTACTGGATCAAGCACAGTACCTTTCATTTGGCTACTTTTGTGCATGATGAGGCTGCTGGTCCTCTGAGGAGCTGCCTGCTCTCTTATGCAAGGCAGCAACATGCCCCATCATGGCTGCCGCCTGTTTTTACCAATCACGCTTTGCAGGCAGCTCCCACTTCCTGGTAATGCTTGGTGCCACCAATCTGGTCCCGTCCAATTATGGCATTCACATTTAAATTTGCATTTACATGTAAATTTATATTTACATATTCACAGCCCCGAATTGAAAATCAAGCCCAGGAAATTAGCTTCAGTGGTTCCTTCTATTGCCCAGTTCTTATTTGAAGGTGTTTGACCAGGCTGGCTCAATCAGGCAGCTCCTCTCACTTAAATTAACCTTCTGAGAGGCATTAGTGCTTGAGGAGTGTTGCTGATGCCTTTGAGCTGGTACCAGGGTTTCGCTATCACTCACTAAAGGAAAGTGCTCCCCAACATTTGTTCTGGGATTTCCACATGAGATGGAAGCTTTCAAATCTCCCAGCTTCGGCTCGAGTCCACCAGCCTCTCTTCCGGACCCTGAGACAATGGTAGAGAGGCAGTGACGCTCTGCCGAATTGCACAGAGCAATTCTGAAGGAGAGTCATGTTGGACTCGAAGCATTAACTCGGTTTCCCTCTCCAGCCCTGCTGAGTTTCCCCAGCACTTTCTGTTTCTATTTCAGATTTCCAGCATCCTCAGTATTTTGCTTCTGTTCCAAGGGCGGAATCTTCCTCTCAGCTGAGGAGTAAAAACGTCTTCGTATACACACAGCCTGAACAATAAAATTACAGTTTCCGACTCGCCATTTTAAAAAATCTTTCTCCCTATCTTCAAGAATTAATTCACCTCATTTTAAATTCCCATTTATTGTCCTAGTAAATATCAACTGCAATCTCTAAATGTGGGCGGGTAGGGTGACTCCTATTTAAAGTTGGTGTCGACAGTGGCCCTCTATAATTAAGAGTTATTGTGTCCCTGACACACGGGCGCTCTGATTGCCTGTCACTGAGGGACCGTGAGCAGCAAGATCCACAAACAGTCCCTGAAGTATCTCTCTCACTGGGCTTTGGAAAATGAGCGCCACTGGCAAGGCTGCATTTGCCAAGCGGGTTGGCGCCAAATAAGTCAGATGGAGCGGCGACAGATTTCTTTCACTGAAGTCGATCAGTAAACCAGGTCTGGCTTGGCCGCAGCCCATCTTTCCTAGACTAGCCCACAGATTGTCAAATTCATTTTATTGCGAGTTTCCAAGGTGGGATTCGAACCCACGATCTTCGGAATTGTTAGTCCGGGACCATAACGAGCACAATGGTGTCTCCCATTTCAAGGAGCACTCGAAGACAATCTTTTGTCTCTTTGTGTAGGCGGCATCCTGCCTTTCCTATTCGACTGGCTCCACTAGCGTTACACCTCTCCTTGCAAACATGGAAATGTGTAAAGAGCAAATTACTCTTGAGTGTTGTCCAAAAGTTAAAGTGCAGCAAGTGGAGCTTGACAGAGCAGCATCAACAGATTTACTGATGGGCCACTTCAGTCTGGGTGCACAGGGACCACTACCAATAACAGCTGGCATTGAAGTTATGAAAACTGTCAGCTATATTGTTAAAAATATATATACTCCGTTCTTTAACAAATAGTTTCCCAGATACACCCATAAACATTAATTTCCTGTTTTTACTTATCCCTTCAAACTACAAGTTCCAGATATGACAGTTTAATGGACGATGCAATAATTTTTCCTTGTTTAAGACTTTATTGAGAAAACCAGATCAGTGGTGGAAGGAGGAGGGGGAAGGGCAGGAAGCAAATTGCTTTTTTTTTTGATTTAAAAAAAAAAATGGCAAATGCATCTCAGCCTTGGAAGGATTACCGGTTATGCAAAATAAGCATTGTCAAAAAAAATAAAGCAAAATACAATAACAACATTTAGCAAAAGGATTTAGGATTTAATTATGAAAATAAAGAGTTCTAAGGCAAAATATAATCCACTCTGTATGGATGTTGAAAGCTGAAAGGTGCATTGAAATGTCTGAAAGAAAGTGTTGGTAACTCCTCCTCGCCAATGCCAACTCTGAGGCTCCAGTGGATTGTACATCTTGTTACAACTTGCTGTTTTTATTTCACGTTTTCAAAGGTATCTCTTTAATCCAATGCTGTTGTTGTAAATGAACTAAATAAATGAGCTGGTTTTTGCATATTTGGTGTGCCATCTTATCACAGAGAACCGCTGTGAATAGAGAAAGGGGTTGGAAGCCAATTATTTGGGAAAAAGGAATGTTGGGACCCAGCCAGAGGAGTTACTGAGCCGGTTGGAGGGGAGGCTAGGGAAACAATTTTCACTGCTCGTTTGTGGCGAAATCATAAATCCCTTCTTTGTGTGAACTTGTAGGTCACACACACACACACAGTTCTCCTGACATGTCCAGTGAGCGGTCTCCTGAGCCATCAGTGGGTCAATTATCTAGTCTGATGTCCAGTCCCATTCATTCTTCTTCAGCAGCTCTCTGCCCGAAGACAGGTCCTTTTGTCGTTCTTTTTCATGGGATGTGGGTGTCGCTGGCGAGGGCAGCATGTGTTGCCCATCCCTCATTCCCCCTTGAACTGAGTGGCCTTGCTGGGCCATTTTCAGAGGGCAGGGTTAAAAATCAACCCCATCGCTGTGGGTCTGGAGTCACACATCGGCCAGACCAGGTGAGGGACGGCAGATTTCCTTCCCTAAAGGACATTAGTGAACCAGTTGGGTTTTTACAACCATCGATGATAGTTGTCATGGTCACCATTACTGAGACTAGCTTTCAATCGATTAATTGAATCTATATTCCACCAGTTGGCTTGGTGGGATTTCAATCTGTGTCCCTGGAGTATTTGGCGTACTAGTCCAGTGACGTTCCCACTACGCTACCGTCTCCCCACAGTGCCCCTCCCATTCATTACCTTCCACTATGCACTCTAGTGAAGGCTAGTGAGCCCTCCACCCAAGGAGAAGTCCCATTTCCTGTCAATACATGGAATTCCAGTAGATGGAATTTCTTCCCATTCCTTTCCAGTTTACAGGACTTCTGATCCAAGTATCACAATATTATGTCTTTCATTATTCATAACTCTAGTCATCACACACTAACAGTTATCAACCTATTGGCTCATAAAAGACCCTCTTGGGAAAGTTTTTCTTAAATATTAGAATGTTTTGATTTCATTTAATCAAAAATTAAGCCCCATTTAGAGAAATTTATATTGCAGTTATTTCATTACTTTCCCTTGTCAATGAGGCAAGTATAGCAGTGCATTCAGGATCATAGTCTGCAGTAACTCCATGGACACTGTAAAGCCTGCTGTCCCCATACCTCCTTTCACAGAACTAGAATTTGTTAAAGATAGAGTTGGGGAGTTTGTAAACTAAGCTCACTTGCTATGGGCAATCTAGTATTGTGCTCGCAGTATCAGCACTTTCTGACACAGGTTACAGTTCACTGGGGGAATCTGAGTTGTGGTAACATGCATGTTGTAGTCTGGAGCTGTGGATAGTGATGGTAGAGGCTCCAATGTTCTGTCCATCACATGGCTGACCAGGGATCTCTCCCACTCTTACCACCTGCCATTGGTGTGTGTTGGATGGATTTGCAGGTTGATGATCAGCCTGTTTGGCTGCGTTATGAACACACCTTCCTTGGCCATCAAGTCCTGGAGTGGGACTCAAACTCAGAGTTTCTGGCTCAGAGGTAGGAACACTAGCCACTATGCCACAAGACCTCCATTACCATTGTAAACCAACTTCATTGAGATTGTATCTCTCTAACCCAAAATAAGTAAAATCCTTGTCCCATCTTGTCATTTTTTGCGATAATTGTGCCCGATAATTGAATTAGTTACTTCAAGTTCAAAAGACGTATGTTTCTTTACAAACTAGTCAGAACACTGTGTAGCATGAATGCTAGCTACATGGCATCACTGTAATTACCACCCAGAATGCACTGTATGCATTGGTATTCATTAGGTGCATGTCACATGCTGTATCCCTCAGGACAGTGATATCTGATGGGGAACATTAGAAAGGCGATTGTGTTGGCGAATAAGCTTCTCTAATTGGCTGTCTTTTTAATGGACCCGAGCTCTCCTCTGAGCTAATCCTAGCAGCCGAATCAGACAGGTTGAAGTACAATTACAGCGAAGGTTTGATATGCAGTGTGTAAAATTACGAATAACTATTTTCCATCTGCCACTTATGAATTATGAATTATGAGGACAGTTTTGTGCTACAGACTCGTGTCCATGGGAGGCTGGTTTGGAAAGTGGATAAACTGATTCCACTTTAGAACCATTACTGACATAAAGGAGAGGAAACTCAGCCTGAATTTATACCCAGGTCACTGGGAGGAAGGACAATATTCTAACAAACTGCATCGCTCAGTCTCTTCTGTTTACAACCCAGCTTCTCTCTCTCTCTCACACACACACACACACATACATACACACACACGCGCACACATGTACACACACACAAGCGCACACACACACACGCACACAACCTCTCACACACACACACACTGGTGCACACAATATTTGGCAACCCTACCACAATACCATTCCTCATCAATCCCTACTCCCAGCCCTTTTTTTAAACAGACATGTTCCAAACATCAATGTGATCCTTAAATCAATCCCAGCAGACAGGGAGGATGAATGAATGCTAAATATTAACGTGTTTGGAAGGTAATTTTCATTTTGGGGTCCAAACCTCCTCCCTTGTCATAGTTTTAGGAATTCCATGTATAAACCATGCAAATATTAACACACCCTCTGGATAACCCCTCCTAGTGTTAATAAACCACTCCAAGTATTAATTCCTCCCCCTCCCAGGTACCCATCCAAGTATTAACACATCCTCAGTGACCCCCCCCCCGTCTGAATATAGAAAATACTATTATTACTGAAAATGGTTTATTGCTCTATACCGTAACAGAAATAAAGAGCTGTGCAGATTTAGAAAAGTGCAAATCTGACAACCACAGGGAAGCCCCCTCCTCCCACCCGATCCCTTTGTGGAAACCGCTCGTCCGGGGGTAGGGGGGGGGGATGCCATTACTAAAATCTATGCCTCACTGTGCGAATTGTTCCAACAGTGACATGTGTGGCTTTTGCTGCTCTTTCCTGAGCTTTTACAGGCCGCTAATGAGTTACTAAGAATTGCCAGGATTTCACAGCACCCCCTACCCCCCACCCCCGCCCGGTGGGATATTAAGGAGATGTAAATGGCTCGCTTCACCCACCGGGGTTGGTGGGGGGGAGACACGCCACGGTGTGGGCCATAAAATCCTGGCCAACGTCTCTAATGTTGTGTCCTGTCTGGAATCCTGCGTTGAGTTCCCCCCGATCTCTTTCCGTTGACTATTTAATGTTGCAGTGTTCCCTTTTCTTCACCTTGCTTTGTAACCTTGTCGGGAACACTTGCTGTAACAGTAAAGGTAAACAGAAGACCAATGTCCCCCCACCAACCCCCCCACTCCGCACCCACCCCTAGCTCTTGTTTTCTTTTTGAAACTGTCCCCTCCTGAGCACTTGATGTTTTAAAGTTATTTATATTTTATTGCAGTAATCTACCTGCTGATGGCCTCCACCCCAAATCACCCCATCTACTCAGAGAATGCTGGTTGGTTAATTTTTATTTTTTGAAAATGACCTGAAGTTGTGAAGGTGATGGGTGGAAGGGGATGTTACAGCTGTGGCACTGCTGCTGCTGTAATCATTTTACCTATATTCCTGCTGCTGCTGCTGTGCTATATCAGCTCAAGGACTCACCTTGAGTGTGGCTGTCATTGAACTGATGAAATCCTCCAACAGAGATGAACAAGTAGATTTGTTGGAACGGGGACACTGCAGCTTTCTGAATTAAACTATTAGAATGATGTGTTTCTGTAGCGAGCCCTTATAACTGACACCAACAACACCCTTAATCTCTTACCATCAACTGATAGGCCACCCCCTTGGGTTGCTATGACGTTTTTTTTTTAAGGAGATGAGGAGTCCAAACACACCTTCATCTGGCCCCCACCCCAACTCTCCCTCATTCTTTTAGGGTTGCCAACCCTCCAGGGCTGCCTGAGACTCTCCCCATGTTCAAGATTAAACTCCAGCTCACCACCAGATGTAAGCCCCGTAGGACAAACCCAGGAGTGAACGCTTCCGCTTATTAATTGTAAAAATATTGGAGACAGAAGGAAAAGGGTTGTTTGACTGTCAAGAAGCGGCCAATTAGGTATCGAATGATCTGTTTGATTTCTGATTGGTAGGTTAGTGTGCTGGACCGCCAATGGCAGTACATTGGAGGTGGGGCAGATGGGAGGGTGACTCCTGTGATAACCTCCAGGAGTAGATCCATCCAGGGTTGGCAACCCTAGGCCCAAGGGAAGCGACCTCTCCATGCACTGCCGCCCTCCATTTCGATTTTTTTCATCAAGTCTCCGTACATTCCACCATGTAAATACAGTAGTCTGACAACCAAGGTGCACAGCCACAATGATGGTAGGCTTGCTGTGTTTAGCTTGTCCTACTTGGAATGATCCATAGTTCCAAAGGCCGACAATGCCATCAGTTCCCCACGTGACAGACCGGTCAGAAAGTGCCATGTCTATTGACAGCTAACCTCTAACCTGGGAGCACTTTTCTTTTTAGTCAGCTTGAAACTTCTATTTGTCACTAAGTAGCCTATCAACAGGCTTTGCATATGCAGGGCCCAATTTGTGAGGCATTTGACTGTGTTACTGTTGCCTCTGACTGCACCTTGTTGTTTTGCTACCTGGAAGACAAAAAACACAAGACTAGGCCCTGTTGCTATGTTTCTAGCTTAGGAACAGGACTCATCATAAACTTGAACTCATTACGATTATTATAATTCTACAGATAACTATCAGCAAGTAGAAATACATTTTAGAGATTTTAGATTCTAATGAATAGCGTATACTATCTGACCCTCCCCAGAATAAAATCCAAACGCTGTTTTAAAAACTATCAGCTAAAATGGGGGTGGCTTTGACATGAAAACCAAATCCCATTCAAGCAGTTGGCTTCTGTCTTTTGATCTGCTTATCAATACCAAAAGGCATGAGGAGAACAGCGGTACCTTTGTAACAGCGCAGTTGGTAGGCAGCTGAGGTAGAAGATTCCCAGGGACCCTCCTTCCCACCTTGTTGGGCTGGTCAATAGACAGCTGTCAGCCGCATTCATTCTCACTCTCGGAGTTTGTAGAGTAACAACAGCACAGTCACATGATACTTGTTGATGGCGAGTATTGTCACTTGTTTTTGTATTTAAGAGCGTGTTGTGACCAGGGGAAAAAGAGAAAAAAAATCAAACTATGTGTAGTGTAACTTGGAAAGACAAACGTTAAAAAAAAAATCCCAGATCAGTTGAAATGAACTTATAGCCTCTATATATTAATGCCAAACTGAACGTGCCTCACGGAGGAAGTGAACTACATAATGAGAGTTTTTTTTATTATTCGTTCACAGGATGTGGGCTTCGCTGGCTGGGCCAGTGTTCATTGCCCATCCCTAGGTGGTTGTTTTACATACCTGGGGTTTAAACCCTGAGGCTGGCACATATACTCAATGAAGTTGGGAAATTCTTGGTTCGAGGACCAACTGTAAAGTGCGTATCAATCTAGAGAAGCCTCTATCGGGGACTCACCCTGTAGCAGGGAGGCTGGCTGAACATTGATGAAGAATTCCAGCTTGATTCCTCCTCCCAGATGGTGACAGGAGTTAGGAAATGGGGGAACATGTTATTCACCATCCTGCATCTTTTAATCATTGTCTTGGTTACACTGTCTCCTGTTTTGTTATGTTATTTAACACCCACTGTAGCACACACACACTGAGTGGCTCCCAATGAGAGTGCATGTGTACTTAGACTGATCCCTTAGCAAGGGCTATGTAGCTAATCCCTGAGTTTCTTATCAGTCTAGTTCACCTGTCACTGGGAGGGCAAGTAAAGGAGAGACTTTTGACATGACAAATAACAATTGTGAGCCCCTATTGGAGACAATTACAAACTAATTGGATTAGGAATCCCAGTGGTAACCATGACCCACACTTTGTCTGAATTTACACTGCTGCTATATGGAGTTAGGAGCCCAATGGCTATGACAACTCTTGTCAAATTGTCTCTATTCAGGTATCAGCTTTGCTTATTTTCACTCTGAATGGACTCCAGCCAACATTTGACCCAGAAACACTTGGGTACAGGGTGAAACCATTCCTGCAGTTCAGCTGTAGCTGGAGAGACAACTATAGCCCAGAGCAACACATGGTCTTCACATCAAGGAGAGACTGTCAAAGGGTTTCAATTTGGAAAGACACTAGCCTTTGTAACACATCCATTTTGCTCTTCCACTGCTGTAACCTGAAACAAACTCATGCACACACTTGGTCAAACATATTGCTGTATGGAGCACGATGATTTCTATTCAGTCAGCTGTTAAGTAGGGACTGTGTGTTAAATTTTTATTCTTTCATGGGATGTGGGTGTCGATGGCATAGCCAGCATTTGCCGCCCATCCCTAATTGCCCTTCAACTGAGTGGCTTGCTGGGCCATTTCAGAGGGCAGTTAAGAGTGAACCACATTGTTGTGGGTCTGGAGTCACATATAAGCCAGACCAGGTAAGGATGGCAGATTTCCCTCCCTAAAGGACACTAGTGAACCAGATGGATTTTTAATGACAATCAGTGATAGTTGTCATGGCCACCATTACTGAGATTAGCTTTATATTCCAGATTTATTAATTTTTAAAAATTCATTCATTCATTGAATGTGGGCATCGCTGGCTAGACCAGCATTTATTGCCCATCCCTAGTTGCCCTTGAGGTGGTGGTGAGCTGCCTTCTTGAACCGCTGCAGTCCATGTGGTGTAGGTACACCCACGGTGCTGTTAGGGAGGGAGTCCCAGGAATTTGACCCAGCGACAGTGAAGGAACGGCGATATACTTCCAAGTCAGGCTGATGAGTGGCTTGGAGGGGAGCTTCCAGGTGGTGGTGTTTCCATGTGTCTGCTGCCCTTATCCTTCCAGATGCTAGCAGTCGTGCATTTGGAAGGGTCTGTCTATTTAATGTCTATCTATTTAATTGAGTTTAAATTCCACCAGCTGCTGTGGTGGGATTTGAACCCGTGACCCCAGAGCGTTAGCCTGGGCCTCTCGGTTACTAGTCTGGTGGCATTATCACTGCACCACTGTCTCCCCGACGTGGTAAATATATCAGGACTATTTCAATATTCCAAGCAAAACTGCCAGTGCGTGCTTTCCAAATGCTTTTAACAGTTTTTCTGGAAATGGTAATACTAATGTTTCTGCTCCATTTATAATGTTATGAACACACCCGAACTATAGAAAATATCCTCCCCACTCCCCCGACATCCCTGATGGTGTTTAGAATGGGGGTGTTAAGGGGGCTGTGTCCTAATTGCTGACCCACTGTTTAATACTTCTAGCTTTTCCCTGAATAAATAAGGCTTGTGAGATTTAATACAGGCCAATCACATCATTTCCCTGCTCCCCAATAAGAACATAAGAAATCAAAGCAGGAGAAGAGATTTGACTTGAACCTGCTCCACTATTCAGTAAGAACACAGCTGATCTTCTACATCAACTCCACCTTCTTGTCCTATCCCCCATAACCCTTCATTCCCAAAAATCTATCAATCTGTCTTGAATATACTCAAGAACTGAGGCTCCACAGCCCTCTGGGCTAGAGAATTCCAAAGATGCATATCCCTCTGAATTAAGAAATTTCTCCTCATCTCAGTCCTAAGTGGACAACCCCTTATCCTGAAACTTCTCCCGCTCCCCACCCCCGATAATTCGAGATTCTTCAGCTAAGGGAAATAAGGAAATAATTTCAATATGCTGAAATGCAGCTCAACAAACACACAGCAAGTTCTAAGAACCAAAGCTCTGTGGAATCAGCAGGGGCAATGCGAGGTCATAGGCCCATGTCTGTTCCTGCCTCATTACAGCCATGTGCACAGCTTTCCACTGTGCTACAACAGCTGGTCATGTTGGTCCTAGTGCAAGGCCTAAGGATCAGGCGTATAGAGAAATGTCTGGTATTAATCGATTATTAGCTAGAAAGCGTGTTAATTCAGGGTGTCCGAGAATACCAGTTTAAATCACGGTTAGGCCACGTGTTAAATAAAAAAAAGGGGTAGCTGAAGACAAAAAGCTGGATATCTCACTGAATCGCTCCTGCTTTTTCCCTCATTTGCAGGTTTTCTGGCAGTCAGCAATGTGGACACATTCACTGCGCCTATCAATACAGAGAGCATTACCACTGCCTGGACCCTGAGTGCAACTACCAGGTACGGTCACCATTCCCAGGACACAAGTTTAACAACATCGGATGACCTCTGCGTTTTTATATCCGTACCGCAATACATAAAAACAGGTTCTTTATATGTTTGCCTTCGATTCTGGTACCCTGTATTGAAAAACGGTGAAGAGTGAAATGTGAATGAGTTTGACTGATTATGAAGTTGACAAAACCGAAAAAACAGACAAAACTGGAAACACTCAGCAGGTCCAGCGGCATCAGCGGAGAGAGAAACAGAGTTAGCGTTTCAGGTCAATGACCTTTTGTCTGAACTGGGGAAAGGTTAGAAATGTAATAAGTTCTAACAAGATAGAAGATCTAACAAGATCGAAACCCTGTCAGAGAGAAGAGCAGAACTTCTTCAAGGTGGGCATTCCTGGGAGAGAAGTGACAGTGAATTTGACCCTTGTACAGAAGCAAAATACTGAGGATGCTGCAAGTCTGAGATGTTCAGTACCCCCAGAATGTTCTGTTTTTATTTCAGATTTCCAGCATCTGCAGTATTTTACTTTTGTATTATTGCTTGAATGAGGAGTTAACCTTGAGCTGAAGAGTTCTGCGTGGAATTCTCTCGGGTTTCCAGTTAAGAGGAGTTAGCAGAGAGAGGGCACAGTTCTTCTGGGAGGGTACATGTGGGTTAAGTGAGCCGCAATACAAATTGAGTCATTTAATAGTTGTTTGGTAGTGCGGAACTTGAGTATTGCAGAAAAAAGAGATGTGGAAACTTTTTGTCTTGTACTCATCAGGACACTTCCCAAGAATACCAATATAAGGGGAAAACAACAATTTACACTGAATGTGAAAAGAGTGCTGATTGGTCAGCAAGTGGACTCTGATTGGTAGAGGCATTGCCATTGAGAATGTACCAGTGATGGTGACTGACAGTTAACTGTCAAGCCTTGTTTGAAATTTAAACCAGGTAGCTTGACCCTGCTTGGTCAAGGCGTTGCCCTGAGGAACGAGTCAGCAAATGGCTGTCACTTATTTTGTTTAGCTGAAGCAGGCGCAATGTGTGTACATGTTCTTTCTGTCTGCAAAGAACAGGGCCCTGAGTATTAATACATGTGGCTTCCAGTACACACAAATGTGCCACATTGTGGGCTCGACTGACAATCTTAAATTGGTTGTTGGCGTAATTCTTATCACACGGAGGATTATTTGGCAAATGTCCATTCGCGGAATCATATCTAATGCTGGACACTGTTTTGAGTTTTGCAAGCACGGGCTGGTTGGGTACAGTCTGTACCCTGCCCATTGCGAACAGCAACTGGGACATACTGTTTGATACATGTTTGACATGTCTCTATTTTTCAGCAAAAGTCATTTAACTTAAACACATTCACGACCGCACTGCTGGTGGAGATTAAAGTGTTAAGTTAGCAATGAAGATGTCAAAACCCAGTTTGGACCTAACTTGCCCGGCAAGGGTGAGATCAGAGTTGGATGGAACTCTTGGTAGATGGATTGGAAAATGGGATGGAGTGTAAATTGGGACATGGTACGCTCTCAACCACGTTCTCACCGAGTGAGTTCGGTTAATATCAGCAATTATCCTTTATTCAGAGTGTCAAGACAGATCGGTGTCGTGAGGTGAAACAGCCCCTCATGTAGAAAACCACCCACAAAAATATACTTGGCTGTTTTATGAAATGGCAACTGCTTAATGATTCCGAATTAGTTTAAGCTAAAGGTGACTGGGAGGTTTTTGATTTCTGGTACGTAGCAGGAGCACTTGCCACAAAACGGTACAACTCCTGCTCGGGTGAATGAACGTGTGAGTGAATGGAAGATCATAAATTGGGGAGCGCTGAACAGAAATTCTTCCCATTAACATTGGTATTTTTCTGGGACCGGGACATTCTTGCTGTTCTAAGAGGTACTGACCCTTTCATCTTAAAAGTCCCATAAACACATTAAGCATCCACAAGCTAAAATCACCATTTCTAACCTGTAAAAATTGGGAAAACATTACGGGGGTTATCATTGGGGCCAAGACGGGGCCAATCAGAAAAACCAAACTGTTACATTTTGACCCCAGAATATTCATTTTCTTTGTCAAAAATGAACGCAATTTATTTTGAATTTGTAAAAAAATATATTTTAATATGCACACAGCTGTTGGGTCATTTGTTTTTGAAGGCCCTGGGCAGAATTTTCTGCCTGTCGGGCGGGTGAGCCTGACCCAATCTCCAGTGGGCGGGGAGCCGATCTCTGCCGGAGAATCGGGCCCCGCCGCCATTTTACATGGGCCGGCCAATTAAGGCCCACCCAGCATGACGTCCGGCGGGAAGCGTTATGCACTTCCTGTGCGGATAGTGGGGGAGGGGGGGATTCCCTAAAAGCGAGAGTGCGCTCTTTCACGCATGCACACGATAGAGCGCACATCCCCCTGAGGCTAAGTGCAGCCTCAGGGAGATCGCTGACAGTTGTATAAACATTAAAAATAGAAAAAAAAAATCCTTAACATGTCCCCCCTCATGTGACAATGTCACACGAGATGGGACATGTTAATAAATTTCACTAAAACTTTATTCAACTTTTTAAATCCCTACATGAAACCTTATCCCGCTGGTGGATGAGGTTTCATGTTTTCTCAGAAGTCCGCCGGGGTTCCTGGCCTGCCCACCAGCCTTAAGGTTGGACAGGCAGGGCCTTTTATTGTTTTAATGATCCTGTCAATGGTCTCAATTGGCCATTGACAGGTTGGCGGGCCTGCAGCTGATCTCCCTGCGCCCCCACCTTCGTGAAGATTTAAATGGGGTGGGATAATGTCAGGGGTTCCACCCGATGTCATCCCGCGTCATTTTACACATTGGCGAGCGGGCCCCACCCCCTGCTCACCAATGGCAAAATTCAGCCCCCTGTATTTTGAAAGCAAGAAATTGTTACTTTTAAATTTAGGAGAAAATAGTCTGAATCCAGATGTCCCATTTTTAGTGCTGTTATCTGTGTGGAACCATCCAAAATATTCAAATATAAATTTATGTTAAAAGGATTTGAACTGAAAATAATAAAACATGGAGCCTGTAACTTATTAAACCTGCACTTCCTGAGCAACAACATCTTACTTCCTGTTGCCATGTCTTTGCCACCGCTTTGCGTCAACGTTTTCCATTATTAGTCCAATTTTATAATGGCCTCTGTCTGTAAGTACATCCTCCCACCAGTGGTAATGCTGCCACATCTCACTCACCTCCCAGCTCTTCCGTCTGTGCTTCAGAGAAACACCAACGCTCCAGCTCACTTCACGTCTGCCCTACGGATAAACTGCCATTTATTTCTAAATTAAATCCCGTGAAACATCATGAGCAGGATTTGCAGGCCCCACCTGGGTGGAGATGGGTGGATTGGTGCTGTTGGCTGGCACACTGCCAATTCCCTGGTTCCGTCCACCCTTTGGCCATTTTGACACAATTAAAGGCCTCTCACGGGGATTTTCCAGTCGGCCTCCAGCTTCCTGGAGGTGGTGGGTGGGGGTGGGTGGGACAGTTCAGCTGCCTGGAGGTGGCCCTCCGAGCGGCAGGCTCCAGTACTCCAGATAGGCCTATAGGCCCTCCCTGCTCGCCTGAGTACAGCAGCAGCCACAGGCCCACCCTGTAGAGGGGATTACACCCCACTCCTCCACTCCCCCCTCCCCACCCACCTCCAGCTGCAAAGGCCAGTTTTAATTTAGAGCAGGCAAAACCCAGGGAGTTAAAAACGGGGAGAGAGAGATGCCCGTTGGGCGGCCGATCTGCTATCGCTGTCACCCAAAGGCAAAACGATCCGCTGGGATTCCTCCAGCTCGTCGAGGGCTTCCAGCAGGTCCCCAGTCCCGGTGAGTATCTCACGGAGGTCGGGGTGGGTAGGAGTTGAGCCGGGTCAATGCCCAGAAGGAAAAAAACAGTGCTCTTATTTCCCGGTTTCTTTCCGGGTGCTGATTTTCCCCTCCCCCCGGCCCTTTCTGAATGTTTCTGGTGGAATGGTCATTGGGGGTTTAGCGGGGGGAGGGGTGGGGGATCGCAGGGATCCGAGTCTTTCCCCAATGCCTGGTGCACTAGCATCCTTCGAACAGGGTTGGCCTGAGCAGCAGTTGGATGGGTTCGGGGCTCAGTTTCACTGGCCTCTGGGCTGTATTTACAGTTCCATTTCACTCATCTTTCCACCCAGCGCCTAACATGTGCAAGAACAAAATAAATTAATCAATCTCTTTAAAAAAAAAAGTGCAAACCAGATTTAGCTCCTGTAATATCTTGCAGCTTTTATTTATTGTTGATAATAGTACTGTGATTTCTATCACATGGGGGCTTTTTCTTTCCATTAAAAATCATTGCGTTAGTGCCAGCTGGCTGTGATCCTTGTTTACTGCTGCCAGCGCCGGTCTCACCATCTGTTGCCATTTTAGTGAAGTATCATCCCTCGCCTTGCAGACTGAATTAAAAAAAATAAAATTAAATATTGACTAGATTCTAGAGCTGAGAGAAATCTGAATGCAGGACAAAATTATTGGGAATGTTCGAAATCAGAGGCTCCTCGCTCTTTTTCTTTCTCTCATTCCCTTCATCATGCATTCTTTCAGTCTCTCTCATTTTCTCCCTACTTGCTCTTGTTTTCTCTCTCTCTCTCCTCTCTCTATCTCTTTCTTTCTCTAGTACTCTCTCGTTCTCTCTCATACTATCTTTCTCTCTCATTATCTCTCTATCTCTCCCATTCTTTCTCTCATTCTGTCTCTCTCTCTCTCCCATTCTTTGTGTCTCATTCTCTCTGTCCCTATCGTTCTGTCTCTCTCTTCCATTCTTTCTCTCTCATGCTCTCTACCCTTCTCTCATTCGTTCTCTCTTTCACTCTCTCTCTCTCTCTCATTCGCTCTCTCTCGCCCGCTCTCTCTGTGACTTCAGCTACATTTTCTCCTCTGATGTTCTCACTCTGTCATCTTCCATCGTACTTCTGAAATCTGCTGCAATTCTTGCAGCAAGTCAAGACTGAGCCCGAATTAAATGATGTTGGTAAGACAGCAAATCTCCTTGAGTGTGCTGCAATAAACCGAGATTTAATACTGCTCTGTATTCAGTCAGGCTGCAAGTATTAAAATGGGAGACATTGGTGTCTCTTGCTTTGGCATTTACCCAAGGTTATTTATGGTGATTGAAGCATATATACTTAGGGTACAATTCCTGGCCTGTGTTGAGTTAGTTGATCTCAGTTCTGGGTTAAAGACAGAAAGGATCTTGCTCCTCGATTCTGATGTTAGAGCAGAATCGAGCAAAGTCCAGGTACCCTCGGACACAGTCGAATGAGTCGCCTCCAGGAGGAGAGGGGAGAAAATCTGGCCATAAAGATCAAACTGGGAAGAAGTATTTGGTCCAGAACGTCCTTTGAAATGATGTCTTGAACTGGATCCTTATTCACTATTCATACCATCCCTGGAGCAAAACATCATAGCATCATTGAAGGAGAACAAAAATACAGGCTTCAAGCAATAAACTAGGGTGCGGTGGTTTGGGTGAGGTGGCGATGGATAACTGAGAGGCAGTGTCAAAATGCCCTGACAGTAAAGAGCTGAAATTGGCAACAAGATCTGTTTGATCCATATTATTAAATAATTTCAAATCAAGAGGTTAATAGCTTTGTTAAAGTGGCAGTCAAAGCAACTTCATTCAAAGGCCTCAACATTCCTTCAATATTGCACACTGTGATTTTAACCTACAGACAGTTCTTGTACCATTAGTAACAATTTGGATTTATTCTTCTTGTGTAAGACATCTTGCAGCTTTGCAAGTCTAAATCAACAGCCAAGTCACAGCACTGTGTGCGTGTGCATGTGTGTGTGTGTGTGCATGTTTGTGCATGTGTCTGCGTGTGTGTGTGCTTGTGTGCGTGCGTGTATATGCATGTGTGTGTGTGGCATTTGCGTGCATGTGTGCATGTATATGTGTGTGTGCACATGCGTGGATGCATGCGCATGTGCATGCATGTGCGCGTGTCCATGCATGTGCGTGCATGTGCGCGTGTGTGTGTGCATGTGCCTGCCTGTGTGTGCATGCATGTGCGCGTGTGTGTATGCGTGTGGGTTGAGGTGGATTGTCTTGATTCCTGTGGCAAATTTTCACAGATATTCCGATTTATACACCTGCCCTTCCATATAGCTTGAATAAAGAGTTAGATGACTTCTGTGAAATGAATAGCTTTCAAAGAGGGAGAGAGCAGGATAAACAATGGGCAGCACTTCAGAAACCACTTCTGGAATAATGAAGATGTGACTGACGAGTGGAATAAACCTCCAGTCCCATTGTCCCTACTCTTGCATTCAACTTCTCCCTTGGGTGAGACAGAATCAGTGTAAACTAGTCAAAAATATTAAACCTTACCCTGCAGAATTATGAACACACAAACGATGCTGGATTAGCTAAAGACCCCCTTATTTAATTAAATATTTTTTTCTTTTATATACACACTCACCACTCCATCTGAAATCCATGCGCTCTCCTGGGATTTAACAGAGAAATCATCCGCTCTGATACCTGACCTCGGTCCCAGCTCCAGAGCATCTGATATTGGGCCCCTCCCAGGGCGAGAGGGACGATGAGAGGCAGATCTCCGTCTGCGGTTGGCCTGATGCACCTTTCACCTTCATAGTAGCGTTGGCAGAGGCCTGGGAGCCCTGTGCTCGAGGAGGAATAGAACACGGGCAAGGGGGAGCTCATTATTTAGAAGGCGAGGCTTAAAGAATAACACTTTCTTCTTACAAAGTAAAATCAAATGAGTCAGCAGAAGAAATGCCACAACTGACACTTAAGGCTTGAAATGGACTTTAAATTATGAAAACATTAAAAGCAGTTAAGCTTTTACAAGCAAACTGTTATGACATAAGGGATACACTTTGACAACTGTAAAGTGTTATCTAATAGCTGGCACAGAGATATTCTATCCCCTATCTGTGGTATAAAGAGGGACTATAAAGGGAGTTCAGTGTTTCTGCAGGGGGTTTCTGTGTTTCAAACTGCCGCTCACTGTGGACCTGGCTGTCTATAATTTCCTCGATATTTTCACTTGGTGTTAACACCCAAGGTCGGATTTCCCTCCCCACCCCCATCCCCCCTTTACTGTTGCCCCAGCCAGACCTTGGCCTGCAAGCTCCCCTCCAAACCACTCACCTTCCTGACTTGGAAATATATCGGCCGTTCCTTCACTGTCACTGGGTCAAAATCCTGGAACTCCCTCCCTAACAGCACTGTGGGTGTACCTACACCCCATGGACTGCAGCGGTTCAAGGTGGCGGCTCACCCACCACCTTCTCAAGGGTAATTAGGGACGGGCAGTAAATGCTGGGCCTAGCCAGCGATACCCACATCCTGTGAAAGAATAAAAAAAATGCTGCGCCCGGACACAGTTGGAGTGAACAACTTCTAGGTCTCTCGCGCACTATTCATCCCTGAGTAGAGGGAATTAAATTCTGAAAAATGTCAGAATTAATAGTATCGCCTCAAACGATGCAGAAAAATGAGGAATCAAATGGGAAGTGTGCGAGTGACGAGGAGACATGCCTCTCCCTGGGTTCTAGGAGTCCACCCATCCCTGACGGTGAACTTTATCTTAAAGAATTTGCAAACCGGTATTTAAAATAGCTTTCATGGAGCCAGCAATCTGCTGAGAATGTTTTTTAATGCAGTAAGTTAAGATCAGAAAGGGCGGTGGAAGCAGATTCAATAATTCGCTTTCGGAAGCAAATTGGGCGAGTACTTGAACAGGAAAAAATTTGCAGGGCTATGGTGAACGAGCAGTGAAATGGGACTAATCTTTTAAAGAGCTGGCACAGGTGTGAGGGGCCGAATGGCCTCTTCCTGTGCTGGAAGATGATGATAAACCGGTGATTCTACAATAAATCCCTTCTTTTACCCAGGGAGTCAATCCCTCACCTCACTTGGAGCAAGAAATGACTGAAGAGAGGATGAGGTTCACACAATGCGTAATGAAATGAATCTTAAATATCAATTTGACCCAATGGGTCAGCAGCAGAATAATCGAGCAGAGGGAAGGCCAATGGTCTGTCGTTCTCATGGAAAAAGACAGGAAGAATCACAGAATTTAATTCCCAAGTCATGGAACACTATTCCCAAATTACAACACGCTACCCCCGGGATTGTCCCCACATCCCGGACATATCTCAGAAAACAGAATTCGACTAATTACCCATTGGCTATAAACCACTGGCTCTAACTGAATGAATTGTAGATTGTGACTCCCACGTAGTAGTAGTGCTGGGGTTTGACCTATTCAGTCACCATAAAACTGTGGCTCCTCCCTTATAAGTTCCAATTTCAACAGTTGGTGCAATAATCAATGCCAGCAGTGCTCAGATGGCAACTACAGGGCACAGTATGTGGCATCGATCTGTTTGTGACCTGGAATGGCCTGGGCAGATTAAAATGGGGTCTGGGGACATCAGGATCAGTGGGAGGCCATTCAGCCCCTCGTGTCTGTTCCACAATTCAGTTCGATCACGACTGACCTGCATCTCAGCTCCATTCTGCTGCTCTCGCTTCATGTCGCTTGATTTCCTCGCCACGTATGAGTGACCTTTACCTAACAAGAATCTATTATCCTGATTCCTTCTTGTTTTTCCGACAGAGATTTACCAGTAAACAGGATGTGATTCGACACTACAACATGCACAAGAAGAGGGATAACTCCCTGCAACATGGTTTCATGCGGTTCAGCCCCTTAGATGACTGCAGCGTCTACTACCATGGCTGCCACCTCAATGGGAAGAGCACACACTATCACTGCATGCAGGTAACTCCCTCCCACCCAGGAGCTATCTAGTTTCTCCTTTGCTTCACGTTGAATGCAGTGACAATATACTGAGTTACTGCTGGTCAGTAATTTGCTACTGGGTAGCGTTTGTGTGGGACCAGTAGAACCAAACACAGCAGATGAGATGGTGGCATAGTGGTACTGTCACTGGGCTAGTAATCCAGAGGCCCGGGTCGAGATGGGTTCAAACCTCACCATGGCGTTCCGCTGAAATTTAAATTGGATTAATGGATCTGAAAGCTGGTCTCAGTAATGGCGACCATGAAGCTACCACCAACCGTCATAAAAACCCATCTGGTTCAGGGAAAGAAATCTGCTGCTCTCGCCTTACATGTGACTCCAGCCCAACGCGGTTGACCCTTAATTGGCCAAGCACGCCACCCCAGTGCAAGGGCGGATTAGAGAGGAGCAATGCCCACATCCCATAAAAGAATAAATAAAGAGAAGCAGGGACCACCAGTGGAATCAGCCCCCACAGGGAGCACCAATGAGATCAGCCCCAACCGGAACCAACCTTTTGATAGGAGGAGGGTAGAAAGGACAGAGGATTGGAAGAAAAGGTAGAAAATAAATCTGTTTATTGTGTGGTTTTAAATCTTGGTTATTAACTAGCCAATGAGCGCAATTGGCCCTTTAACCAGCTTCTGAATTCGAGGGTGTTAAATTTTCCTTTGATTTCCGACGACAATGAAATACAAAGGATTACTTTTTTTAAAATATATTTACAATGTTCCCTGTACTGTTATGAGCAGTAATCCAAGGGAGAGGAGGGGACAAAACTGCCTGACCTGTTAGAAGCCAGAACAATGCTCCAAACACCAAACAGCTTGACCCAGATCACAGGTCACCGAGCGTTAAACCCTCAGACGTTAGGCCACTTTCTGACAGTCCTGGTGATGCCCACGTTGTTAGGTAAGGAGGAAGAAGCTAGGAGCAGGAGGCTGACGGTAATTAAGACACAAGAAGCAACAGCGCTGGCAGCAGCTGCTGGGAATGTGAAGCCAGTGAAAACCCCTGGAAGTCTCACCGCTCACTGGGTCTGGTCGAGCAGACAA
The DNA here is from genome assembly GCF_964194155.1 of Cetorhinus maximus. Classification (NCBI taxonomy): domain Eukaryota; kingdom Metazoa; phylum Chordata; class Chondrichthyes; order Lamniformes; family Cetorhinidae; genus Cetorhinus; species Cetorhinus maximus. Next base: position 5,280,445 of record NC_135893.1, read on the forward strand.
AGTTCAGGAGGGAGGTTCAAAAGATATATCCCTCCTCTCAAATGAATGAAGAACAAAGCTTTATAACAAATGAGATTTCCTTTTTTTTTTGAAAAAAAAAAAGCTGAAATCTCACTCGTGCCAGAGCCTGCTATAATTCCAGCAAGGCTGCGTCTCTTGCGAGTTTTTCAGTCTTTCACACTCGTGACACATCCGCACTCGTTTAATTCCCAGCATGCGATATCCTCTATGAACTCTGCAGAGGCTCCCTGAGCCCAATCTGCTGCAGGAAATGCGTTTTCTGCTTCCAGCAGCAAGGTTGTCATTCCGAAGCAGTTCCTGCTTGTTTGTGATATTATTTGAGGCTAATTTTAGCTCAGGGCCGGGGAACGTGCGGTTAAAATAATACGTGTTAGGGGGAGACTTCGGCTCGAAATAAATCCTCCTGTTCCTTCTCTCAACAGCAGAAGTCAAGTTCAGAGGATAAGGAATAAGGGACTGATATCACTATGAATGAACAAATAGGATTTTTAGGAGGGGTCCTTTAGCTCAATGCTTACAAAACATTTGCGTCAATTATTGAGTTTGGTGATTGACAATTGTTAAACCTGTGATAGTAGCATTACAGAATTGTTACAGTGCAGAAGGAGGCCATTCGGCCCATCTTTCCTGCACCGGCTCTCCGAATGAGCTTTATGAGTCAGTGTCATTCTCCTGCTGTTTCCCTGTTTCTATTTAGTTAACCATCTAATGCCCTCCTGAATGCCTTAAAGGATTATCAGTTCCTTCAAGAAGAAAGTGATCATTTTAGATCACAGTTTTTACCGTCTGTAATGTTCAATGCTGTCCTGTCAGTGCTGCTTCCCTGTAAACACAACGCTGGTTCCCACTCCTTCCTCTCTCCAACCCCACACCTCAAAAATGGCTATATCAATAAAGACAGAGTACAAAAACAAGGAAGTCCATGTTAAACCTGTATTAGGTTCAACCTCAACTGGAGTATTGTATCCAGTTCTGGGCACTGCACTTTAGGAAGGATGGGAAGGTATTGGAGAGGGTGAGGGAAAATTTACGAGAATGGTTCCAGGGACGAGGAAAGTCAGCGATGTAGATATATTGGAGAAGCTGGGGCTGTTTTCCTTGGAGAAGAGAAGGTTGAGAGGAGATTTGATAGAGGTGTTCAAAATCACGAGGGTCTGGACGGAGTAGATGGGGAGAAGCTGTTCCCATCGGTGGAAGGACGGTGAGCCGGAGGGCACAGATTTAAGGTGATTGGCAAATGAAGCAATGGCGACATGAGGAAAAACATTTTCATGCAGCGAGTGGTTAGGGTCTGGAATGCGCTGCCTGAGAATGTGCTAGAGGCAAGGTCAGTTGAGGTTTCAAAAGGGAACTGGATCATTATCTGAAAAGGAACGATTTGCAGGGCTGTGGGGAAAATGCAGGGGAGTGGCACTAGGTGAATTGCTAATTCAGAGGTCCAGCAGCGACACAATGGGCCGAATGGCATTCTTCAGTGCTGTAACCACTCTCTCATTCTATTATCCTATAAAACAAAAAAGGGAGGGATGACCATTAATGTGTTTTCTTCTGGTGATGTTGGTTAAGGGCAGAATGTTAGCCAAGGCATCAAATAAACTGCCGACTCTTCTCTGGAGACTGTCACAGGCTGGTTAACTTTTACCTGAACAGGCAGGTGGGAGCTCATTTGAAAATCCTATTGTAAAGACACCACCTCTGGATCGAGCAGGAACCCCACAGTATTGCGCAAGCCTCAGCCCGAGAGTAGGTCTCCAAAACTCGTTTGGGCCAATTTTAACTCTGTCCACCCAGCTGCAATGGCACTAACATCGGAGTGCTGCACTTCCTGCGCCACCCTTGCACCCACCCTGCCTGCACCCATTCTTTCCCGGTGAAACCACGAAGCCAGTCCAGGGGCAGGACTTTCCCCCTGGTCGGGCAGGAGAGGTGAGCAGGCCCGGGAGTGGCTGCGAGATGGACTTCCACCCGCAATCGGGATCCGACCGCGCCGATTGGCCAGTTACCAGCCCGCCCGTGTGAAACGCGTACTGAGCGCCTCAGTGCTGCCGGGGGTGGGGGCCGGAGGAGCGCGAGCGCTGAAGTCTGCGCCTGCGCGGGGTGGGGGAGGGGGGGAACGCGCACTGAAAGCTCCCTGAAGGCACAGAACTGCCTCAGGCAGCTGAGGACTTTTACAATGAAGGATAAAGATTTTACAACATGTCCCCACGTGTGACTCAGTCACATGGAGAGGGACAGGTTGAAAGATGATGTTAAAAATTTTTCATCTTTTTTTTAGTAACCGTTGTGGAAACCTCATCCCGCCCCTGAATGAGGTTTTGTATAAAAAATGCAAGGGCTGCCTGGGGCTTTTCTCCGGCCTGCTAATCGAGCGGGCCACGGAAAATACCAATTAATCACTTGTTTAAGGGCCTTACTAGGCCTGGGAATTGTCGGTAGGCGCACTGTCGCCTCCCCTGCGTGCCCGCCGACTGTAAGATCGCGAGAGTGCGCAACGACGTCAGGACACTCGCCCGACATCATCGCGCACTATTTCACTCCCGCTCGGGTCAGGCGGGCGGGCTGGAACGTTCTGCTCCAGGTGTCCATCTGAAGCTGACTGGTCGCCATGAGCAATTTGTCCCTCTCTTGAAACGCACGTAGGATCCCAATTGCGATTCTGAGGGTTGGGTCGGGCAAAGCATGTGCCTTGCATACTCAACCTGTCGTACCAGGGGACATGTGACCTCACCAGAGCATCTTAAAGGAACGGCTTTAGAACCATAGAAACTAGGAGCAGGAGTAGGCCATTCAGCCCTTCGAGCCTGCTCCGCCATTCATTATGATCATGGCTGATCATCCAACTCAATAGCCTGCTCCCACTTTCTCCCCATACCCTTTGACCCCTTTCGCCCCAAGAGCTATAGAATGTATGGAATGTTGTCTCAAATCACCCCCCCCCCCACAGTAAGTAACTATTTTTGTGGGTGAGGCTGGGAGCGGAAGGAGTGCAGTAAGATGCTTGGACCTCCCGCTGGCGAGAACATATGGTGGGCGGGCGCTATCTGTCAGGAATTAAAATCATCCCCATTGTCTAAACTCCAACAACTTGCATTTACATAGCACCTTTAATACAGCAAAATGTCGCACCAGAGTGTCATCAAACAAAACTTGACACCTACACATAAGGAGATCTTTGGACAGATGAACCTTTGACACAGAGGTCACTTTCGAGGAGTGAGAAGATAGCGAGTCGGGGAGGTTTAGAGAGGCCATTTCAGAGCTTAGGGTCAAGGCTGTTGGAGGCGCTGCCCTCTAAAGAGTAGCCTCCGGGGTGAGATGCTAACAGCAAAATAGCTGCCGCTATTAAGAAGTTACCAGCTTCCAGACAGAAAATCTACAAGAGCGGAGAAGTTGACTTTAATGGAATTACAATTGAGTTTTCCAACAAGAACTGAAATCAATGAAATCTTTATGTTTCTACCCAAAGTAATTAAACCAGAAATTTCTATCACTAAATAACTTATTGGAATGAAGTTGTGCAAATATAAACCAACAGGGTCAAAATGCACTCATCTGAAATTCCTATTCCTATCATTTGGGCAGAGACATTAACCCTTTTAAGAGATTGTGCCTTCAGCTGCCTCAACCTTAAGTTCTGGAATTCGCTCCCTACACCTCTCTGATACTCTTTCCCCCTTTAAATCTTTCCAGAAGACCCTACTGTTTGACCAAGCTTTTGATCACCTGCCCTTCCTTGGTTCAGTGTCAGTTTTTATTTTGTCTATAAAATGCCTTGGAAAGATCTCCCACATTAAGGTGCTATATAAATGCAAGATCTTGTTATAAAAGCAAAATACTGCGGATGCTGCGGAAACCTGAAATATAAACAGAAAATGCTGGAAATGCTCAGCAGGTCTGGCAGCGCCTGTGAGAGAGAGAGACAGAGTCAACTTTTCACATTGATGACAGACCCTTGGGTCCTGATCAATGTCATGGACCTGAAAATAATCTTATTCTAATGTGTTCCATGTGGGGGGATAAAATGGCTTCTGCCTGAATCCTTTACTCACGAGGGAATGACATTAGAGGTCACATGACTCAGGTCACATGACGATGGCAAGCCGCAGATCACACTCCCATCGTAGAAATCAATGGGATGAAAACTGGGTGGGTTCCACGTGGAGGGGTTTCCATATGGGGGGGTTGGGGTTCTATCAGGAGCAGGTTCTATAAGGAGGGGGCACTCCACTCTGCCAGATTCCCATCCAGGCAGCAAAGGTGAAAATAAACCCCCTAGTTTCAGCAGAATGTGGGGCTGAATTGCAAAGAGGTTGCGGAGATGGGTTTTGGAAGCAAGGCAGAGAAACATGGGGGGGAGGGGTTAATATCTTGGGTGGGTGGGGCTGGGTGCCCCCCGATGCACACAGGGTGCCCCCTCCTCCCACCCCCTCAGTCGAGGTAACCCCCTTTCTTCTCTCCCTTACACCAAGGTTGGTGAAAAGGGGGCCTGTCCACTCTGGTCCACCTTCTGCCAGCCAGTGGCAGAGGCAGACTTAGACCTTTAAGTGCCCAATGTGGACAGTTAAGGGCCCCAATTGGCCTATGGGCAGGTGGTCTAGCGGGCCCCTGTACTATGGGGGCCGGAGATGGGTGGGAAGGTAATGGGCTGGTCACCCTCCCACTGAACTCACGCCCGCAGGGGGGGTGTGTAAAACCCAGTTTATAATTTTTGCAGATATTAGAGCTGAGAAGTGACTGTCTGTGACATTAGCTTAACGTGGTTGTACTAATAACGCACCGTAACATCTAGTGATGTCAGAACTCCTGAATGCTACTGTAAAAACTAAAATCAAAGTTTTAAACACCAAGCTGTTATCAACTGCCCCCCTGTCCCGTGGTTAGGTTTAAATGAGGATGTTCTACTTGGTGCGAACCTAAAACATCTCCATCTTGTCTCTGTTGCTGTCTGTTTTCCTTTGTTACAATCTTTGGATTTTTACGCGGGCAACAGCATTTAATGAAGAAAGGGACATAAAATGGAGGCAACAGGAGGTCACAAACTTCAGTGAGCAGGAGTCCTGAGAGATATTCTGCAGGAATTCACCAAGGCTCCTTAGACAGCACCTTCCAAACCCATGACCGCTACCATCTAGAAGGACAAGGGCAGCAGATAGATGGGAACACCACCACCTGGAAGTTCCCCTCCAAGTCACTCACCATCCTGACTTGGAAATATATCGCCGTTCCTTCACTGTCACTGGGTCAAAATCCCTTCCTATCAGCACTGTGGGTGTACCTACACCACATGGACTGCAGCGGTTCAAGGAGGCAGCTCACTACCACCTTCTCAAGGGCAATTAGGGATGGGCAATAAACGCTGGCCCAGCCAGCGAAGCCCACATTCCATAAATGAATACAAAAAAAAAAGGAGAGAACAGTTAGATCACTGAGAGACACAGAGAGAACAGTTAGATCACTGAGAGCCACAGAGAGAACAGTTAGATCACTGAGAGACACGGAGAGAACAGTTAGATCACTGAGAGCCACGGAGAGAACAGTTAGATCACTGAGAGACACAGAGAGAACAGTTAGATCACTGAGAGACACAGAGAGAGCAGTTAGATCACTAAGAGCCACAGAGAGAACAGTTAGATCACTGAGAGCCACAGAGAGAACAGTTAGATCACTGAGAGCCACAGAGAGAACAGTTAGATCACTGAGAGCCACAGAGAGAACAGTTAGATCACTGAGAGCCACAGAGAGAACAGTTAGATCACTGAGAGACACGGAGAGAGCAGTTAGATCACTGAGAGCCACAGAGAGAACAGTTAGATCACTGAGAGACACAGAGAGAACAGTTAGATCACTGAGAGCCACAGAGAGAACAGTTAGATCACTGAGAGACACAGAGAGAACAGTTAGATCACTGAGAGCCACAGAGAGAACAGTTAGATCACTGAGAGCCACAGAGAGAACAGTTAGATCACGGAGAGACACAGAGAGAACAGTTAGATCACTGAGAGCCACAGAGAGAACAGTTAGATCACTGAGAGCCACGGAGAGAACAGTTAGATCACTGAGAGACACGGAGAGAACAGTTAGATCACTGAGAGACACAGAGAGAACAGTTAGATCACTGAGAGCCACAGAGAGAACAGTTAGATCACTGAGAGCCACGGAGAGAACAGTTAGATCACTGAGAGACACAGAGAGAACAGTTAGATCACTGAGAGACACAGAGAGAACAGTTAGATCACTGAGAGACACAGAGAGAACAGTTAGATCACTGAGAGCCACAGAGAGAACAGTTAGATCACTGAGAGCCACGGAGAGAACAGTTAGATCACTGAGAGCCACGGAGAGAACAGTTAGATCACTGAGAGACACAGAGAGAACAGTTAGATCACTGAGAGCCACAGAGAGAACAGTTAGATCACTGAGAGCCACGGAGAGAACAGTTAGATCACTGAGAGACACGGAGAGCAATTAAATCTCAGTGCTGTTCCCGGACAATCCTCACACAGAAACGAAGGGGGCCATCCTTTTATAAATAAAATTTCCTAATTTGAAAATGAAGTAGAGCAGTGAACAAGACCACTGAAAAAACCTAGAAGGAAACATTCTGAGTGCTGCAGGTTCCTTTAAAAACGAAATACTTTGATGAGTCTTTCATCTTTTTCTCTTAGAAACTGAAGGTAACTCTATTTTTTGTAAGATAATGCAACTTTGGATATTTACATTAAGTGCTCATCTCTACTCATCTTCAAAGAAAATCCAGATCAAGGGGTTTTACTGTTAAAGGAACAATCCAGGCCTGAACTTCTCACTAAATCCTCATAGATCTGGCACCAGAACATTAGATGGTAACATTTCTGATGGGTAGTGAAAGTTCAGGTGAATCTCTCAGGAAAATACTTGGCCCCAACCTTTTCCTCATGAACGTACCACTCCATGGCCTCATCATCCAAAGCCTCATGTTTATTGTCCACATCTCTGCTGGCAATGGCCAGTGCTATCTATCCACCACCCATCTCTCTACATGACTGGTGCTGACAGACATACAACCTCAGATGAGCTGTAACCTCCTCCAGCTGGGCATCGGGAAGATCAAAGACTTTGGTCTCCCACTACAAACTCTAATCCCGCAACCCCACTCCCCCTCAGGCTGAAGCAGGCTGTTTGCAAGCGCAGCCTCCTGTTTAACCCTGAGCTGTGTGGCCAACCTCGTATACTCACTTTCAGAAAAGCATTTACTTCCATCTCCATGCCATCGGCCACCTCCATCCTACTGGTTTCTAAAACACCACTTGTGTCTTTTGTTATCTCTAGTCTCGACTGTTCCAGTTGTGTCCTCAGTGGCCTCCTCATCTTCATTCTGTGTAAACTGCAGCTCATTCAACACCCTGCTGTGTATCTGAACCCTTTCCATGTCCCATTCAAACATTACTCCTGTTCCCTATTACTCCTGTGACCTATATGTTAAATGGATCCCAAGCCAGATTGTAACGTGTGGAACAAGACACAAATATTTTTCTTGATAATAGGTTTATTCACAGACCGCAGCATTATGTATGTCTGCTTCCTGCCGATCAACCCAGTGTCCCAGCAGTCTCCCTCTATGAGTGTTCTAAGTGTTAATTAACCAATGCCTTTCATCTGTGTATCGTAACAATATAGCTAACATATTATTAATACTACATTCCCCATGACTCACATTGAAAATTCTTATCTTCTTATTTAAGTTTCTCTATGGCCTCTCCCCTCCCCATCCTCCTCCAGCTCTATAACTCCACCTCCCTCTCAAACTCTCCATCCCTCTGACTCTGTCGCTTGCACAGCCTCCCTCCTGCAACTCCACCACTGGCAGCCTTGCATTCAGCTGCCTGAGTCCCATTCCCTCCCTGAACCTCTCTCCGTGAACCTCTTTCTGCACCCTGACAATCTCCTTCAAAGCTCTCTCAACAGGCTTTACTGCTTCTCTCCCTTCCAGGTGGGTTGCACTAAGGTTTACACCAGTACTTCCGATGTGATGACCCATGAAAACTTCCACAAGAAGAACGCCCAGCTAATCAACGATGGCTTTCAGCGATTCCGTGCAACTGAGGATTGTGGGACCCTTGGGTGTCAGTTCTACGGACAGAAAACCACACACTTCCACTGCAGGTAACAACTTCACATCCTGAACCCATTTACCACTGCATTTACCATTAGAGCAAGACATCTTTAACAGTGCACCTTCAGTATGTGCACAAGATCCATATCCTAGTCTGTAAGTAAAAGTGATGACTGGGAAAGAGTTATTCAGCCTCAGCAAGCTTCTAGTTTAGGGCAGGTAGACTCCAGTTGGGATGAATGACCTGCCCTTGGATCCTATGTAAGTGTCTTAGGATATGAAAGGTGTAATTTAAACACAAGCTGTTGTATGCAAAGGTTGGAGGAAGGGTAACAAATGCCTGAGCATGAGCTCTCTCATGGAGCATGCTCAGTTTGTATGCTTGGGTTACTTGTGTCGTTGATGCTCGAATGTTCTGGGTTCAAGTCCCACTCCAGGACTTAAGCACAAAAATCAAGGTTGACACTCCGGTGCAGTACTGAGGGAGTGCTGCACTGGCGGAACTGCCATCTTTCGGATGAGACGTCAAACTGTCTGTTCCATTGTGTGGACTTAAAAAGATTCCATGGCACTAGTTTGAAGAAGAGCAGGGGAGTTAGCCCAAGTGTCCTGGCCAATATTTAATCCCTAAATCAACATCACACAAAAAAAAAACCCGATTATTTGGGCATTATCACTTTGCTGTTAGTGGGAGCTTGCTGTGCACAAATTGGCTGCTGCGTTTCCTACAACAGTGACTGTACCTCAGAAGTACTCAAAAGCGCTTTGAGACATCCGGCGGTTGTGAAAGGCGCTATACAAATGCAAGTCTTTCTTTTCCTCTCCGCCTATTGAATTGGGTGGTTCGCAGGATTCCCACGTGCTCTGTTATCCGTGCTTGGTGATGAGTAAATTAAGTTGAGGGGCAGAAGAGGAATCGGAATTCGGGAAAACTTTGCTCATTAATCTCTCCATTTTCCCAGGCGTCCCGGTTGCACTTTCACCTTCAAAAACAAGTGCGACATCGAGAAGCACAAGAGCTACCACATCAAGGATGACGCCTACGCCAAGGACGGCTTCAAGAAGTTCTACAAGTACGAGGAGTGCAAGTACGAGGGCTGCGTCTACAGCAAGGCCACCAACCACTTCCACTGTATCCGCGTGGGCTGTGGCTTCACCTTCACCTCCACCAGCCAGATGACCTCGCACAAGCGTAAACACGAGCGGCGCCACATCCGCAACGCGGGAGGCCTCGGGTTAGCCTCGCAGCTGCTGGGCCGCAAAGAGAACGAACAAGATGACTCCAGCAACGATGACCTCATTGACTACTCCGCGATAAGCAGCAAGAACTCAAGCCTGAGCGCCTCTCCGACCAGCCAGCAGTCCTCGATGCCCATGCTCCTTCCAACTCCCACCACCGAGATCTCCTCGACCCAGGCTGTCAAGCCGACGAGTAGCGTCATCCCGGCAACCAAGATGTCAACCATACTCCCTCAGACGCTTGCCAGCTCCATACCCGTTGCCTTGGCTCTCTCCAATGCCGGCCTCTCTGGCACAGGCCCCTTCTTCCCCATCATTCCCAACAGGGTCTCTGTGGCCCTTCCCGTGTCGGCAGCCAGCCTGATATCCACCATTTCCTCCAACGTTTCTGCCCTGTCGACGGAATCGCCTTCGCAAGCTGCCCCAGGGTCCGGCAACTCCACGCCTCTGTCCCCGGCGGCAACCTCGATCATGGAGAAGATCACAGCCAGCAAGGGACTCATCTCACCAATGATGGCTCGCCTCGCGGCCGCTGCTCTCAAGCCGTCCAACCCAGCAGATTTAGGTAAGCCATTGCGGAATTAATAATCCTGCTATTTAGTGCTCATCGTAATAAGGGATGAGGAACAGATCATCTGCAACTTTATACTGACAGTGCTTAGAACTTAGCAGCAGATGAGAACTCTCTTCCCTCTTCCCTACTCCTTCCCGAGGAAGCTAACCCCAATATATTTCAGGTCAGCTTTGTGCTTCCACCACCCCGCACCCCACTCCCCCCAACTTCTCTAGAAACTGAGCCCAACTGGCCTCTTAACGTTCAAGAGAGGGATCAACAGGAGAGATCTTGAAACCAAAACGCTCTGAAGAAGAGTCATACGGACTCGAAACGTTAACTCTGTTTGTTTTCTCTCTCCACAGATGCTGTCAGACCCGCTGAGTTTTTCCAGCATTTTCTATTTTTGTTTCCGATTTCCAGCATCTGCAGTATTTTGCTTTTGTTTGTATAGGAGAGACCTTGAGTTCTTTTCTTGGAGCTGAGTTTGAATTTGAACATTAAATATCCTTTAAAACCATCACTAAACCTCAATCCCCCCCCCCCGCCCCCCCAAGTAATGTTCGGTATATTAATTGTGCATTGCTGAGGATTCAAAATAATTGGCAAAAGGAGTAAAAGTGATGAGAGGAAATTTCTTTTCACCCCGAGGGTGGTTGGGAGTCTGGAACAAACTTCTTGAGAGGGTGGTGGAGGCAGGTTCGATCGAGGTATTCAGAAGGGAATTGGGTTGCTACCTGAAAAGAGAGAATGTGCAAGGTTACGGGGATAAGGCAGGGGAGTGGGACTAGGCAGAATGCTCTTTCAGAGAGTCAGTGTAGACCCGATGGGCTGAATTACGTCTGCACTGTAAAGATTCGCTATCCTTCCAATTCCTTTTTGAGGCTTTATTATTTCGTTCACAACGGGGATGATCATTTTGTTGAAGTGTTTCTTCCCCTGTAAAAGTTCAGATATCAGGTCAAGTGAGTATGAGTTTCTCCGTCTTTTTAGATTTTGAGTCCGATTCTAGGGTTTCTTTTGATTAGCTGGTTTACTGTTTATAGAGCAAGTCTGTATGTTATTGAAATGTGATAACACTTCAAAACCTAATTAACAGCTCAGCTCCCAGAGGGTGGAAGAGATCCAGGTGTGAATGGAAGTCCGTGCAACTTTCTACGCCTTCCATCTATTTTCCAAAAAAAGAAAAATCAGCTCAGCCACGATCTTATTGAATGGCGCAGCAGGCTCGAGGGGCCGAATGGCCTACTCCTGTTTCTAAGTTCCAATGTAAAAACCCACAGAGATGTTTAAGGACAATTGCGTTGTACAAAAGTAACCCCCCTGGGTAAGCTGAGAGTTTTGAATAAGTGCCTGCAGCCTTCTCCAACCTGCGATTAACAGTTCAGCACTTTCAGTTAAAGGGGCAGTAACAGGAGGCTGTGACTTACAGCTAAACGCTCCTGTTTATGTGACCCAGGCGACCTCATCAGGAACGCCCAGGTTAATAGCCATCAATATTCCTTCAGGCAAAGAAAAGGAAGGAGTGAGATGTGGTTTTGCAGGCGGTTTTATAAATAAATGTTCCCATTGAAGCATTTTGAACTGTGGTGAGATAGTAGATGGTGTTAATTTTATATTAATTGGGGGTTATTTATATTCAGCAGGTGGGCATTAATTGGGAACCCACCTGGCTCAAATACACATGGGGCAGGCTGAAAGGGGGTTTTATTGGAGGTGCAACATGTGCAGTGTGTGTCTCTCTAAATAAAGGTTGTCAGCAATGCCCCTGCTAATGTTTGTTTTTTGTTGTGCTTAGACTATTCATTGAAGCGCACGGTACCTTTAAATATTTTGTGTAGTACTGTAAAGGGAACCACTTGTGCTCCACCAGTGCAGTAACTTGCAGGTTGCTGTGTGGCTGCGTGCCCAAAGGGAACATACGAACATACGAATTCGGAGCAGGAGTAGGCCACTCGGCCCCTCGAGCCTGTTCCGCCATTCAATAAGGCCATGGCTGATATGAATGTAACCTCAAGCCCACGTTCCCGCCTAACCCTGATAACCTCTCACCCCCTTGTTAATCAAGAATCTATCTCGCTCTGCCTTAAAAATATTCAATGGTTCTGCTTCCACCGCCTTTTGAGGAAGAGAGTTCCAAAGACTCACTGTCCTCCGAGATGAAACGATTCTCCTCATCTCCGTCTTAAACGGGCGACCCCTTATTTTTAAACAGTGGACCCCCTAGTTCTAGATTCTTTGCTCGTAAGTGAATGATAACAAGGCTTTGGTGTTCTATCCTTCACCACCGGCCAATCTGAGGTTTGACAGGTTGTGGGGCCTAATTTTAACCCAACTCACCCTGTGTGAAGCCCAGGGGATGAGGTGGAATGCCAGGTTTATACACTGTCCAATTGTATTCTGTTGACTTAAAAGTAGCGTTGTGCCTAATCTCATCAGTTCCCTGATGGGGTGGGGGTGGGTGAGGCTAAAGTCACCGATGTGTCAGACTGATGCTTTCAACAACAACAACTTATATTTATAAAACGCCATTAATAAAGTGCCCCTGGGTGCTTCACAGGAATGGTATGGAGCAAAATCAGACACTGAGCCACAAAAGGTGACCAAAAGCTTGGTCAAGGAGGTTTTAAAAATGTCTTAAAAGGTGAAAGCCAGGTAGAGAGTTGGAGAGGCTTAGGGAGGGAATTCCAGAGCTTAGAGCCCAGGCAGCTGAAGACAGGGTCGCCAATGGTGGAGCGAGTAAAATCGGGAATGCTCGACAGGCCAGAACTCCAGAATTAGTGGAGCACAGATATATTGGAGGGTTGTGGGGTTGGAGGAAGTTACAGAGATAGGGAGGGGAGAAGCCATGGAGGGCTCTGAAAGCAAAGGTGAGAATTTTAAAATCAAGCTGTTGTTTGGCCAGGAGCCAATGTAGGTCAGCGAGCACGAGGAATATGGGTGAATGGGACTTGATGCAAGTTAGGACGCGGACAGCAGAGTTTCGGACAATTTCATGTTTACAGAGGGTAGAATGAGGTGGGCGGGTCAGGAGTGCAGTTAGTTTCTGTTTTACCTGGCAGCCTGAATTTGGTGGTACAGCATAGTTGCCATGGTATCAGTTCTGGGTGTATTGCAGGGTAGTCATGGTGAAACCCTGCAGGGTAACAGACGCCCTCCTTAAATGTATCAGTCTGCATAGGAATGAAACTGTGCATACCACTGCAGTATGTGGGCGGGTACGTGGGGCTGAGGTTACATTCATATTGGCCATGGCCTTATTGGAGTGTCTTTCTTACTCTTTTATCTTTACATTTCGCTCGGAGTCTCTCAAATCTACAACCAATTCCTACTTTGAGCTAGTTAGTTCTCTTAAGAAAAAAAGGAGGGATGGATTTTATTATGTGGGTAATGTTTAGATATGAAGAGAGAACGCTAAAAAGGATGAGCGCTGACCCTGGTCTTCAGATTAGGCTGCGAGATACAGGTTAACCCAAACTCAACTCCTCTCTGTGAAATTCCTCCCCTTGCTATTTCAACAGAGGTGTCGGTAATGTGGTGCTCGGGGGGAATTCCAGTTGAAAGAATTAAAACGATTAGTATCCTTACTATCCTGTGGTGTACATTCACGGCCTCCAAGAGCAGCAGAATTACCAGGCAGAAAGTTTGGAACTTTCTCAAGGGAGTTTATTTCCTACGACTTTTGTCAAGAAATAAAACACACTAAGGCGGGGGTGGGTGGTGGTAGAAAAGGTCACTGAAAATGTTACGTTCTCTTTCACTTCACCATCCATCTTGAGAAATAGGGCAGTAGTTTTTAGAAAGTATTTTTCCTTCGCCTGAGGGCAAATTAATATTTCAGTCACTTGGGTATTTGTGAAGAAGCTGGGTGCAGGCAATCCTGTCTGCTGATTTATTCTCTTGGCACACGGCTATCTAAATACCTCTCTCAGAGATTTGATTTGTGGAGGGGGGGCGCGGGGATGGGGGTTGGGGAGGGTCAGCCTGTTTGAACTGATCTGATTGGCTGTCAAGTTTGATCTGGCACAGATGGGAGATGTTCCTGTTGGGCATGCTCCATGAAAGGCTGCAGCGTTTCCATAGAGACATAGGCATCCTGAAAGGAGACGAGGGTTGTCGACCACTCTGAATCTGCCAGAGTTCCTCAACATTAACATGATATTTAATGGATAGTTAAGAGGCAGGACCGCAAATTGGTTATGACAACTGCAGCTGATAAAATGAAGCCTTTTCGCCTGGTTCTCTTTTTCCCCCTCAACCAATGTCTCAACGTCCTGAAAGTCCCAATGGCTTGACATAATTTGGCAATAATTATCACTCCACTTGTTCCATCGCTGAACGAAAGTCAGAACCGATCTCATCACCGGGGACCAACAATAACTTGTTGTCTTGCACTTTTGTGTTGCAGGAAGTGAGCAGCAAACACAGATTAACCAGTTCAATCTGGTTCCAGTGAAGCAAGAGCCAAGTGACACCGTCAAGACCCAATCCCAGGACTCAGTGCAGGACCAGAGCCTTGATCTCAGCTTGAAGGAGCATGGGTAAGTAACTGGCCGGAGTGTGTGCGGGCAGCGCCAGTCTTGAACCGAATGAGTTACTTCAGCCTGAAGCAGAGTGGGTACATAAAACCAGGCACTGGGGAGAGGCCACAAGCTCTGTAAATGTGCTCGTAGCCGCTAAACCTAATGCTGTGGTCCACTCCTCACGTGTGAAAACAAACAAACAGTGTAATCAACTGCCTACCCTCCAGATCATAGGCCACCTCCCCCAACTCCATACCCCCATTCAACTCAACTGCCACAGAACTTGTCCAACTGTTTTTAGCTGAGGTCCGAGCATCGACATCTTTCCCTGTTGCAAGTGGGAGATGGTGGTTTAGTGGTGATGTCAAGTGGACTAGTAATCCAGAGGCCCAGGCTAATGTTTCGGGGATATGGGTTCAAATCCCACCATGGCAGCCAGTGGACTTTAAGCTCCATTGATAATTCTAGAATTGAAAGCTAGTCTCAGTAATGGTGACCATGGAAGTATCACTGATTGTTGTAAAAACCCACCTGATTCACTAAGGCCCTTTAGGGAAGGAAATCTGCCGTCCTTACCTGGTCTGGCCTACATGTGACTCCAGACCCACAGCGACTCACTCTGAACCGTCCTTTGAAGCCACACAGTTCAAAAGCAATTAGCTCTGAAGAAGAGTCATACAGACTCAAAATATTAACTCGGTTTCTCCCTCCACAGATGCTGCCAGATCTGCTGAGTTTTCCGGCATTTTTTTGTTATTATTCCCCAGAACATTAGCCTGATCTTCAAGAATACTATTCCAGTGACATTACCACAATGCCATCAATCTCCCATTTATTAGTGTTGCCTTGGAGCCACGTGATATAGAGGGGAGAGGGGCCCTCAAATATTTTGAGATAAAGGAAAAGGCCATTTGGTTAAACCAGTTAATCCCTTTCTCATTGAGACCAGCTGATTATCTCAAATTGATCAGCTGGCAGGGAGATATCTAAAGATCATCTTAAAGGAGTAATCATTTAGTTTTATAAATGACGCTGAAAATTCGGTCAAGGATTCCACGTGTCACCTGCAATTCGTGTGGCCGCTAGTCCCGATACATGTTGGATTTTTTTTCCTGTTCATTCATGGGATGAGGGCATTGCTGGCAAGGATCTGTTGCCCATTCCCAATTACCCTTTACAACATGACCTTAATGGGTGGCAGGGTCACTTAAACATGGCAGCTCCTCCCTGGATATGTGTCGACACGATTCCTCGGCTTAGATCGAAAGCTGAAGAATGAATAAACAGTTTAGGTCGGGTCAAGCAGACTATACTGAGAACTGTAGTTGGCGTCTCGAACGTTAACACTGGGATAACCATTCTGTGCCCTCATTGCACCCATCCAGTTGTAATAGCCATGGAGAAATGGAAGTAATGACTTTAGTGTTGCTGAAAAAAAGAGACATGTCGAAGCTTTTCGTCTTGCACTCATCAGGATACTTCACAAGTGTCAGGGGAAAACAACAATTTATACTGTATGTGATGAGAGTGCTGATTGGTTGGCAAGTGGCGTTGCCATGGAGAATGCACCACTGATGGTGACTGACAATTAACTGCCAAGGATTGTTTGAAATTTAAACTAGGAAGCTTGATCCTGATTGGTCTAGGCATTGCCCGTGCGAGTGTCCTGATGAATACAAGACGAAAAGCTCCAACATGTCTCTTTTCTCAGCAATACTCAAGCTCTGTACTACCAAAGGACTAAAGGCTTTTTCATTTCCCTGCAGTACTGAGTCCAATGGGCATATGGAATCGGGACAGACATCCCTGTTATCCTCATTTCTCAATAAGGTAAGAGTTACCCATCACCATTTACACCCCGGGGGTGGGGGTGGGGGTGGGGGGAACAAATGAATAGGATTCTGAGGTTAGTCCTGCTTGTTTTCAGTTATTCTGGTGCCAGTTTCTGAGTCTGTAGTGTCAAAGCATTCACATTTTAAAACAATCGATCATGTGCAGCACGCTTCAAGCCACACATAAATTAATGTAATTAAATGGAGTGCAATATGCTGAGTGGAATATGTTGCCGTATTGTGCTGTGGAGTGGGTTATAGTGGCACATCTAACAGCTGCAGAACATGGTAAACAGCTACATTTCAGCCGCTTGTCAGGAGTGGAGGGGGTGTGGACATATTTTTTTTTTAGTGAAATCAGCTCAAATCCTTTTGCCATGTGACACACTGCATATTCTAACACACACACTCCCGGGCGGTCTTCAACATTCCAGCCTCCGTAAACCCTGCTGTTGTGTCGTTCCTCTTTTAAAAAAAATTCATTCATGGGATTTGGATGTCGCTGCCTAGGCCAACATTCATTGCCCACCCATCCCCAATCACCCTTGTTCAAAGGGCACGAAAGAGTCAACCACATTGCACATGTAGACCAGGACAGGTAAGGACAGCAGATTCCCTCTTTCCCTAAAGGGCATTAGGCCAGATGGGTTTTTACAACCATCAGCAATGGTTTCATGGTTATCATTAGGTTTTTAATTGCAGATTTTTTATTGAATTCAAATTTCACCATCTGCCAGGGCGGGATTCGAACCCGGGTCCCCAGAGCATTACCCTGGGTCTCTGGAATACTAATCCAGCGACAATCCCACTATGCCACCACCTCCCCTATACTGACCTATATTGCCTCTTGGTCAAACAACATCTTGATTTTAAAATTCTCATCCTTGTTTTCAAATCCCTCCATGGCCTCGCCCCCTCCCTATCTCTGTAACTTCCTCCAGCCCCACGACCCTCCGAGATATCTGCGCTCCTCCAATTCTGGCCTCTTGAGCACCCCTGATTTTTGATTTTTCCACCATTGTCTCCAGCTGCCTGGGGCCCTGAGCCCTGGAATTCCCTCCCTAAACCTCTCCGCCCCTCTTTTCTATCCTTTCAGATGCTCCTTAAAACCTACCCTGTGTGACTAAGCTTTTGGCCACCTGCTCAGGTGTCACCTTATATGGCTCGGTGTCTCGTTTTACTTTATGACGCTCCTGTGAAACGCCATGGGAATTTTTATTACGCCAAAGGCGCCATATAAATGCAAGTCATTGCTCTGGGCTTAGTGCCAACCACCGAAAGTTGTGCCCAAGGCAGGAAGGTCAGTGCCAGGCGCACTTCACCAGGTTAACTGGCTCAGCTGAAGGAAGGGGCTGCCTTAACCCATTCATTACCAAGCTATGGGGATGCCACAGGCTAAACTCTTAGGGTGTTCGCTCTTGGTGAGGGAAGGGGCAGTGGAGCTCCTGCCCAAGTGCTTTTTATACACAGCCACACTTTGGAATTTGATGCTTGCTGATTTATTATAAGCTCTTGCGTTTCTGTCACTAGATGTCCCAAAGCAGCAGTGGACTGAGCAGTTTGCTGAACTTGAAGACAGAACCAGACTGTGGACAGTCCGATACAGAACAGGCCTCCTACATGAATAAAGCTTTGACCGCACAGAGGCAGGAGAAACGCACTGAGTTCTGGGAAAAATACCTGCGCAGGTACGACCGAGGAACGGGTTCACTTTTCATTTTTCCCAGCTTCAGCGGCTCAGTGGGTCGAGTTAGATCTGGTCCAGAGGCCCACAGACTAACCACAGGCAAACAAAACCCCAGATACTGAGGCCCACAAGCTAACAAAACCCCAGCTTTGACTCCTGGTCTGTGTTAAGTTAGCCCTTCTCAGTCTGGATGTCACAATGGGTGTTATAACTAACGTGTATGAATGCAGGACATAAAAAACAATTGAGATTCGAGATCCCCTGATCTATCCCCTGATTGCTATCCAGCGGCAATTAGAAAGGGTATGCCTGTGTGTGCATGTGCATGTATGTATGTGTGAGTGTGTGTGCACGTGTGTGTGTATGTCTGTGTGCGTACGTCTGTGTGCATCTGTGCATCTATGTCTGTGTGTGTAACTGTACCTCTATGTCTGTGTGTGTGTGTATATCTGTACACCTATGTCTTTGTGTGCGTGCATATGTTTGTGTTGTGCGTGAGTGTGTGTGTGTGTATATATGTGTGCATACAATAGTGTGCGTGTCTGAGCATCAGTGTCTTTGTTTCTGTGTGCATCTGTGTGCGTGCATATGTGAGTTTGTGTGTGAGTATGTGTGCGTGTAACCGTGTGTGTAATCCCACCTCATTGCCCCCATGTTACAGATATAGCACAGGGACAACTAGGTCCGATTTGGAGACTAAGATCTTGCACCCCTGGCATGCGTGAATAATATTCAACCTAAAACTGGGTCGGCTTTTTTTCACAGCCAACTAAAGCACACATTTAAGCCCCTTCCATATGCGAATGGAGGAGCTAAGACGGTTTCAAGAGGCTTCTCTACAGTGGGACATATTGTAATGTTCGGCCACCACTGCAGCCAGGAATATTAGAAAAAGATTGTCCCAGGCTGTTAGTAACAGTATCCGGGCAGATTTGTCCCATTTGGGAATCTCCAGGACATTTTGGAGTCAAAAGCTTTGGGAGTGCGGAGGGGGAAGTGTAATAGTTACGTTTTGCAGTGCGAAGTTATGAAAGATTCTCGAGCTGCTCCATTGCGCCAGCGATGGATGCACAGTTCCTGCTGGCGGTGAATATGGGGCCTGTCTTTCCAGTTTCCTGACAATTTCCTATCTCTCATTCTTAGATTTACCACGGAAGATTACTGTGAGACCCAGTGTGACTTCCTGCACAAAACCCATTTCCATTGTGTGGTGGAAGATTGTGGTGCCCTCTTCAGCACCTTGGATGGAGCCATCAAGCATGCCAAGTAAGGGTGGCCAAACCATCACTGTCTGGCCTTCAATCGCCATCAGTGCCAATGGTCATAGAAAATATAATCCTTATAAACCCTCATTGCTGCAAACTGGGGAGCCACTGGTCCACTGCACAAAGTGGGTGTTGCTATGAGACTTGCTGAAAATTGACATGTAACCAGGGAGCTGCCTCAAACCCTCCCTCCCCGCCCCCCCGATAAAGTCAGTCAGCTCCACCTGGAAGTAAATCCCAGGGAGGGGAGGGGTGGGAAGTAACACAGACAGAATAAGCTCTAGGGCATTAGGCCTCTGGCTAGGCACACTCAGGGGGCATGAGGCCGGTCTCAGGCCCACTCCCTGGGTATTAGAAGTTTACGGGCGCTGGACAAGATGAGGGAGGGGGCACCTCCAACTGAAATCCACCCCAACACCCATCGTTTGCGAGGCACAGTGAGGTACCGGGCAGGGGGGGGTGGTGGTGACAGGCTCAATTACTCCTCCAGTGTGTGTTTTTTTGCACAGATTTTAACAGGGTGGCTCTTGGTATTTGTGGGGTAAATAAAACCTATTGCGGCTCCACTAATTTAACATGGCTTCACCTTTCATCGTCTGCAGAGCAGTGAATGAGGGGCAGAAACAGAACCCAAGCCTCCTTCATATCATCTGACCCTCTAAAGGTTGCGCCTGGTGCTTTTCTCTTTGACTAGTATTTTTATTAACTGATCATATTATTGTGTACCCTGCTCCTTATCAGTAAGGTGAAGCATGTTGCAATGCACTCTACCTGAGGCCCCAGCCCCTTTAAATTGATGCTGTTTATATTTATGAAGTGCCATATAACCTTGTTTTGACCCAGGCATGATTCTAATTTAGATCAGTTTATTATTTAAATAATTTATGCAGATTAAAAAAAAAACGCAGAGGTTATTCAAGGTCCAATTACTTTGATGACATCACATCAAGAGCCAGCAATTTGAAGAAATCTGTGGGATTCACAGTCAGAGTAAAGCAGGGCCAATGGATTTAGGACCCATACATAGATACCCCCATGGTGAGGTTAGGGGGGGCGGTGGGCAGGGTGGGGTGCCGGGGGTGGGGGGGGTCAACAGGTCTTGTTTGCAGGGGTAAAGGCAGAGGGCCCAAAGGAAACATGACTTGGATTAAGTAAATGTTACTCAGGCTTGATTCAGACAGAAAAAAAAAATCTGAACTCAACCAGTTCCTTTTGTAAGGAATTCAAATGAATCTGAATCCTGTGTTCCTGACAGAGGTGAAGCCTCTGTTTGTCCAGGACTGTGATGCTGCCCAGGGTTTAAATCCCCAAATTACCTGGGGTGGTATCACAGGGCGAACGCGCGGCGTTTCTCCAATTTTGCCGATTCTGTTCGAAACAGGCTAATGCTCGGCTAAAGCATAAGACATTATAATGCCATGCTTCAGGAAGGGTGTGAGGGAGCTCGAGAGGGCCCTGAGATTTACCAGGGTGGTTCCCGGGGTGAGAGATTTTAGCGACAAGGTTAGGACGGAGATTCTGGGGTTGTTCCCCTTGGAGCGAAGGAGATTGAGGGAAGATTTGATAGGGCAAAGAAAGCTGACAGTACCAAGACTTGGGGGACACAGATTTAAGGGGTTGGGTAAGGGGATGCGGGGAGGAATGCCAAGCAAGTACTTTTTTATGCAGCGAGTGGTAATGACCTGGAACTTGATGCCTATGAGGGTGGTGGAAGGGGGGATGATCAATGATTTCAAAAGGAAATTACGTTTGAGGGAAGTAAACTTGCAGTGGAGATAGAGTGGGGAGATGGGAATAACTCGATGGGCTGAATGGCCTGCTTCTGTGCTGTAATGGCTCCAAGAATCTATGACTAACACACCAAACCTCTATCCCCTGACATCATCCACAGTAACTAGCAGGCTGTAAGTTTGAAAAAATGGTCTTACGTGTTTAAAACAATGCAGAAAATGTATTCTCGGCGTCCCGGGGGCCTGTTTCAATCTGTTACGTGTTGGAAGTTGAACCTGTTATATCCCAGCGTGCCTGTTAGGACTTGTGTTAGCTAAAGGGCGCTGTCTCTTTTAACCCACGGTGTGACTGACAGAATCTTTCTGGTTTCCATAGTTTCCATTTTCGGGCCGATGGTGGGGTGGTGAAAGTGAAGTCGGAGCCTTCCCTCCCAACCCCGATTCCCATGGAGATCCGAGCTCCCAGTGCCTCAGCCTTTCCTTCCATCTCCATGGTTACTGCTGCAGCCATGCAGGTCTCCACAGCGAACCCTGCCGTTGTCACCTCCAGCCCGACCCTGCTCGCCTGGAAACAGCTGGCAGCCTCCATCCCACAGATCCCTGTATCCACGTTGGTGACATCTTCCCTGGCCACCACATCCCTGGAGAATGCCAAGCCCCAGGTCAAACCAGGCTTCCTCCAGTTTCAAGAGAAGTGAGTACAGAACAATGCGTCAACATAAAAGACCTGACTGACTGCGTGCTAGTGAGACACTGCAGGGCATTCAACGTGTTTTTAAAAATATATATATATCTACTGTTCAAGTCTAAGTCAGAATCTTACAGGGAAAGTTTGATCTAGGATTGCTTTGAGAAGTATGTTTGATCATTCTGCAGCTTTCCCCAGGTCTTGGTGCTTTTCCCCCCCAATCTGCAGTGATCTGTTGACTTGCTGCGTTCGTAACTCAGCACGTTCGCGGCTCAGCATGAAGGTATTTGCACCACACTGTCACTCTCCGTAGTTTAAACCAAAACTACAGGCTACAATGAGCCTAAACTTCGTCACGTCCCAGATATGCTCCTGGGAGTAACAGCCCTGGCGATGGTGTCAGGCTCAAAGCGAGAACTAAACATTTCAAGTGTGAGCGTGAGAAAACGTTATTTCTTTAGTGAGAGAATCCAACAGTGTCTGTGGCCCAAAGGAGAACTCCCCTCACTCTGTGGCTAGGCTGTGACATGTTCAAAGTGACAATTCCCTCACGTGGAATATTGTTTAAGGACAAAGAATTCCCCCTTAAATGACAGCAGGTTATTTCCCTCTCTACCTTCAGTAATGACATCTTCATTCTTTTCCTCTAACTCTCATTGTGCCTCAGTAGCAGGTGACAGCCACTGTCAGACACACAATACTCTCCTTCCACAAAGCTACCCTCTCACCTACTCTAAACAATTCCTGACAACCTGGTGTTAAATTTCTTCACTTGTTTTTGGTGAATACTTCACAATTAAATATTGGGAAGACTGTGAAACCATTGTTTTCGTTCCCGTTTCAAATTCTATTCGCTAGCTTTGGATCCATCGCTCTCTCTGGCAACTCTCTAGAGTCTGTTTGCAATCTTGGTGCCTATCTCCAGCTCCGTTACATCGCCCATCACCGGCCCTGTCTCAGCTCATCTGCTGTTGAAACGTTCATTTGCACCTTTGTGGCCTCTAGCTGCATTTATTCCAATACTCTCCTGGCTGGTCTCCACATTCTGCCCACCATAAACTTGAGGTCATCCAAGACTCGCTGGCCTGTATTTTAACCTATCTCTCCTCACCCTTGTGCTCGCTGACCTACACTGGCTCCTGGTCAAGCAACGCCTTAACTTTAAAATTCTCATCCTTGTTTTCAGATCCCTCTGTGGAATGCCCTCCCTAGCTCTATAACCTCCTCCAGCCCCTACAACCCTCCCTATCTCTGTAACCTTCCCCAGCCCCCTACACCCCTCCCTATCTCTGTAACCTTCCCCAGCCCCCTACACCCCTCCCTAGCTCTGTAACCTTCCCCAGCCCCCTACACCCCTCCCTATCTCTGTAACCTTCCCCAGCCCCCTACACCCCTCCCTAGCTCTGTAACCTCCTCCAGCCCCACAATAGCTGTGCTCCTCCAATTCTGGCCTCTTTGAGTATCCCCAGTTTTGATCACTCCACCATTGGGGGGCTGGTGCCTTCAGTTAACTAGACCCCCAAGCTCTGGAATTCCCTCCCAACTCCTCTCCATCGCTTTACCTCACTCTCCTCCTTTAAGACACTCCCTAAAAACAACCTCTTTGACCAAGCTTTTGGCTGCCTGCCCTAATGTCACCTTTTGGGGCTCGGTGTCACATTTTGTCTGCCAACGCTCCTGCGGTGCCCCTTTGGACAGTCTGTCATGTTAAAGGTGCGGTACAAATATAAGCTGTTGTTGTCTTTGGTGCAGTGATGACCTGGACTTCACAGCAGAGCCCAATCCTGACCTCACACTTTCCCGACAGGATTAGTGAACGAGGACCAAACCCTGGGCTGATTTACTTCAGGATTTCAAAATGGGAATGACGCCATAAAACCTTGACATCACAGAAATAAGCTCCTTCGAGCATTTGAACGAAAGAGTGCCCTGTCAGTTCTATGTTACAAATGATAGATCGTGGTGGGTGAACTTAAAGCAGTAATCCAAACTCAGGAGCTGGTAAAATGAGAATCTCTGCTTTGTGACACCATCTAAACCCCTTGACTGAACTAGACGTGTAATCTATTTTCAGGTGTCTGTTATTGTCTGTATAACCTATACCAGATAGCCATTATATCACGGTAGTTACGTGATTGATATCATGAACTTTCTTACATCATGAAAGTTTATATTATACATTCATCACTGTCGTTTCACAAGGATCTGAGGCAGCTGTGAATATCAGGATGTCACTTTGAATTTACAGCTGCCATTAAATACATCAAAACTGTATGTATTATGATATATAAAATGCTTTACCAGGAGGAATTTAAAGGCAATAATTGTATCTTGGGGCTTCGGAGTCGCTGTATAAATGGACGCCTGGTTTTGTGGTTTAAGATGTTGCCTGTTGAGAGGTTGTTTCCCCCAGCTGGGAATCTAGAACAAGGGGTCACAGGCTGACGATAAGGAATCGATCATTTAGGACTGAGGTGAGGAGAAATTTCTTCACTCAGAAGGTTGTGAATCTTTGGGATTCTCTATCCCAGAGAGCTGTGGATGCTCCGTCACTGAGTACAGTCAACACTGAGGTCGATAAGATTTTTTGTTGCTAAGGGAATGAAGAGATTTGGGGATATTCCGGGAAGGTGGAGTTGAAGCAGAAGGTCAGCCATGATCATGTTGAATAGTGAAGCAGGCTTGACAGGCCCAATGGCCTAGTCCAGCTCCTGTTTCTCAATGTTTGTGTACTTTATGCCATTCCATTATGAATCTCAACCTGGGTGTTTGCAGCAGTGCAGTGGTTAATCAGATCAGAGGCTGCAAATCGCAGCTAGAGCTGCTGAATAAAGACCAAACCTTCTGGATGAGGTAAAGCACAGAGACAAATCTGAAAAGAGGCCCCAAATCCAAAGCTTTGTCCATGACAAACTCCAGACACATACATCTAGAACTGTAGTCAACATGTATGAATATAATCACAACATGTAGAACTATACTCACATGTGTAGAACTATACTCACAAACATGTAGAACTACATTCACATGCAGAACTATAATCACACATGTAGAACTATACTCACAAACATGTAGAAGTATACTCACACACATCTAGAACTATACTCACACACATCTAGAACTATACTCTCACACATCTAGAACTATACTCACACACATCTACAACTATACTCACACACATCTAGAACTATACTCACACACATCTAGAACTATACTATCACACATCTAGAACTATACTCACACACGTCTAGAACTATACCCACACACACATCTAGAACTATACCCACACACATCTAGAACTATACTCTCACACATCTAGAACTATACTCTCACACATCTAGAACTATGCGCTCACACACCTAGAACTATGCTCTCACACATCTAGAACTATACTCTCGCACATCTAGAACTATACTCACACACATCTAGAACTATACTCACATACATCTAGAACTATGCGCTCACACATCTAGAACTATGCGCTCACACATCTAGAACTATGCTCATACACATCTAGAACTATGCTCTCACACATCTAGAACTATGCACTCACACATCTAGAACTATGCTCTCACACACATCTAGAGCTATGCTCTCACACATCTAGAACTATACTCTCACACATCTAGAACTATACTCACACACATCTAGAACCACACTCACATACATGTAGAACTATAGTCACAAATATAGAAATATATTCGCACACATCTAGAACTATACTCACACAAGTAGAACTACACACACGTAGAACTATACTCACACACAAGTAGAACTACACTCACACGTGTAGAACTATACTCAAACATGTAGAGCTATACTCACAAACATGTAGAACTATACTCACAAATGTATAGAACTATACTCACACACATCTAGATCTATACTCACACACATCTAGATCTATACTCATACACATCTAGAACTATACTCACAAACATATAGAAGTATACTCACGCATATCTAGAACTATACTCACACACATCTAGAACTATAGTCACACACATCTAGATCTATACTCACACACATCTAGAACTATACTCACAAACATATAGAAGTATACTCACGCATATCTAGAACTATACTCACACACATCTAGAACTATAGTCACACACGTGGAAATATATTCGCACCCAAAACAGAACTATACTCACACACAAGTAGAACTATACTTACATACATGTAGAACTATACTCGCACACAAGTAGAATTATACTCACACACATCTAGAACTATACTCTCACACATCTAGAACTATACTCACACACATCTAGAACTATACTTACATACATGTAGAACTATACTCACACACAAGTAGAATTATACTCACACACATCTAGAATTATACTTACATACATGTAGAACTATACTCGCACACATCTAGAACTATACTCACACACATCTAGAACTATACTCTCACACATCTAGAACTATACTCACACACATCTAGAACTATACCCACACACATCTAGAACTATACTTACATACACGTAGAACTATAGCCACACACATCTAGAACTATATTTACACATAAGTAGAGCTCCATTCGCACATGTAGAACTATACTCACACAGATCTAAAACTATACTCACACACATGTGAAACTATACTCACAAACATGTGAAACTATACTCACAAACATGTAGAACTACACTCACACAGATCTAAAACTATACTCACACACATGTGAAACTATACTCACACACATGTGAAACTATACTCACACACATGTGAAACTATACTCACAAACGCGTAGAACTACACTCACACACATGACTGATCTCTCAAGCACGTGTGTGATTTCAGGACATTTTGCTCTGGTTCAGATATTTGCTTCCAGATTGGCTGAAGGGTGGGGGATCCAAGATAAGATTCTGGCATTCAGCTGGCTCACATTCTGATGGTCCAGACACCACCACTGGTTCACGTGTGGCTCTATTGTCCTTTAGTTCCTGTTTCAGAGTTTCTGGTTTTAGCTCTAACCGTTTTTACTCTCTTTAGTGATCCCTGTCTAGCGACCGATTGTAAATACGCCAACAAGTTCCACTTCCACTGTCTGTTTGGAAATTGCAAGTATGTCTGTAAAACATCTGGGAAGGCTGAATCCCATTGTCTAGATCACATCAATCCCAACAACAACCTCGTCAACGTGCGTGACCAGTTCTCCTATTACTCTCTGCAGTGCCTCTGTCCGAATCAGGTAAGCAGGCATTAAAATAAACCTCTTGACAGCCAATTGTGCAGGATTTACCCTGATGATATTCACCATCAAGACAGGCTCAAAGCTCCTTTGAATTGAGACCTCCTCATGCGGTCTCTACAGGCAGAACTAGAGTACTGAATGTGCCAAAATATTCCAGACCAAACATTTTGACATTCCCAATTCTGGGTGACTGTATAAAGCATTCTAACCTCTGGACAAAACTTATATGCTGCTCGCTCTTTTGATTGAATTCCCTTTTCCTTCATTTGTTCATGTGATGTAGGTGTCACTGGCAAGGCCAGCATTCATTGCCCATCCCCAATTGCCCCTGAGAAGGTTGTGGTGAGCCGCTGCAGTCTATTTGGTGCAGGTACACCCACAGTGCTGTTAGGAAGGGAATTCCAGGACCTTGACCCGGCGACAGTGAAGGAACGGTGATATATTTCCTAGTCAGGATGGTGAGTGGCTTGGAGGGGAACTTCCAGGTGGTAGTGTTCCCATGTGTCTACTGCCCTTGTCCTTCTAGATGGTAGTGGTCGCGGGTTTGGCACTGTCTAAGGAGCCTTGGTGAATTCCTGCAGTGCATCTTGTAGATGGTACACACTGCTGCTACTGTGCATCGGTGTTGGAGGGAGTGAATGTTGGTAGATGTGGTGCCAATCAAGCGGGCTGCTTTGTCCTGGATAGTGTCAAGCTCCTTGAGTGTTTTTGGAGCTGCACTCATCCAGGCAAATGGAGAGTATTCCATCACACTCCTTACTTGTCAATGGTACTTGCTTTGAAACCAACTGATCTCCCAGCTGTTTATACTACGCCAGAGCAATATCAGGCAGACATTGTGAGCCCTTCCTGCTGCCCCAGAACCATGCTAGATGTATACTTGTTGGAGACAGTGCTACATCACAAGAGCCCCAATTCCTCATAATGCACACAAATCCAGCAAAGCACCACACTTCATGCTCCCAAAAAGCAGCTCTCAATTTCTGTGCACTTGCCATTGTGATTAACACAGATTCATTGGAGTCTTTCCAGGCTGAATCTGTTTCCCACAGAAATTCCCATCAGCTGCTGTTGGGAACCCTCCAGGAGTCTCCAGGAATTGAAGGTCAATCTTCCGGACACTGCTCTGTGTAACCCTGGAGAAAAATCATCGGGGCATTAAAAAAGATTGGTTTTTTTGTCAGTTTATTGAACATTTCTCTTTACCAGATGTAAAAATATTGAAAATGGGGGATAAAAGACTGCTTGGCTGACACTCAAGTATCATTGATTTGGGTTTTTTTGCTTTCCAATTGGCGTTGGAAGGCAGTGCATCACAAGGGTGGATTTGTTGGCTAACTAATAGCTGGAGTAGGAGGGCAAATCATGTGATTAAGCCTCCAGGTATACATTTAATCACAGTTGGCAACCCTAATTCAGGCCTAAAATCACTGTTTTGTGGGCGGAGCTTCAGTAAACCCAGGGAAAATCAGAAAGAACTCAACAGTGCCACCATTGCAGTCAAGCAATAGCCCATGACAAGCTAAGGCAGTGGCTGCTTAAGGTACTGCAACTCAGAGCTACATTAAGTTTAGAAGAGTTGTCAAATCAGACTGAATAGCTGCCAACAGTTCCAGGTAGCATTAAAAATCCTGCAAAGAGCCAAAAGATGACCACAAAATTTCCAACACTCAATTGGAAGGCAGTGGACGTCCTATCTGAGTTTACTTTGACCCGACAACACGTAGAGCTGTGTTTACTAGGCCTCAATATTTCTGAGCTGGACAAAGGAGCATTAAAATTAAAATTGATTTAGGCAGTGGAGGCCTCCATCTACTGAACACGACACAGGTGTGTCCGACGACCATCTTAAGAATCTAGGTAACATCTGCTCAACACTCGAAGATCAGTACAATTGAAGCTCAACTTCCAAATACACCATCTTGAATTCATGTCTTGTAGACAACAACTGACAGAGACCATTGATCAGTTCATGAGTAGATGCAGTGACAAGGGGAATGATTGCAACTTGAGGCAGCACAGCTCGCTAACAGTATAATCAAGCTCCTGATAGCATCTACCCCAGTAGAAGCATTCCAAAAAGACCTCTTGGACCAACCCAAAGGTTACAGCATGGAAGCTCTACTACAAAGCGAATGCAAGTACGAAGTCAAAGAGTCTACAGAATGGGTGTAATTTATCCACCATTGTCATGACAGCCAGTACAGGTAAGCCTAACAAGTTAGAAGATGCCAGTGCAATGCGCACTCCACAAGTCAAAAATAATCTGCGTCGTTGCCTCAGTTTAATTTCCTTTCGCCCTATGTATGTAACTTTGCCCAAAACGTTTCATCTCCTTGTGAACATCTGAAGAAAGGAGTACCGCTTGTTTGGCAGGAGGGTCACCAAAACATTTTTAATGACCTTACGATGTAATTAACCAAAGGACTATCAACACTTCAGTTTACAACCCAGCTGAGGAGGCTACACTTGAGGTTGATGCATCCCAAAAAGGACTTGGAATGTGTCTTCTCCAGAAAGGCAACCCTATTGCTTTGGCCTCCAAGAGTTTGGCCACTGCCCAGGCTAATTATTCAAATGTAGAACGTGAAACCTTGGCACTGCTGTTCGGCATCCAGCGATTCCACACTTACTTATTTGGAAAGAAGTTTGTTGTGGAAACTGACCATAAATCACTCGAGATGATCTGACACAAACTCCTAACTTGTGCACCACCAGGATTACAGTGCCTACTGGTCAAAATACAGGGCTATGATTGTACACCACAAGCCAGGTAATTCCATAGTCACATCCAACACACTAAGCCCTCTACCTAACCCATCAAAAACTGCAGGCTTCTCCCTAGATCTGCAGGTAGATCTTGTGGACATTGAAGTGGAAGATGTTCTGCCTGTTGACCTTATGCATTTTGGCCAATTAAGTGCCAAGTACTACAACATGAAGCATCCAATAATCCTGTACTACATAAACAACGGAAGACAGTGACTGTCAAATGGCCAGAGTCCTTCCAGAATGTTCCAGAGGCCATGAGACCATTTTAGTCCTAAAGAGAATAACTCAAAATATCTCAAGGATATTTTGGAACTCAAGGAGTCATCTTTAAGAGAAAGCAACTCATCATCCCAGGGTCCATGTGACCTGATATCCTCCAATAGTTGCATCGGGCACACATGGGAACTGATAGAACCAGCAGGTTGGCCAGAGAAACGGTATTTTGACCAGGAATGCACTAAGACATCGAAAACGCTGTGAGGAGATGCGAGGCATGCCAAAGCTTCATGCCTAGCAACCAGAGAGAAACACTATTGCCTCACGAGATACCCCACATCCATGGACCAGACTTGCAACTGACTGCTTTAGAATCCACAGAGATGATTTGTTGACTGTAACTGTTACAAGGCTGTGCCCCTTTATTTCTGAAAATATGATTTTTCTACTTTCAACTAACTGGAACTTTTGCAAACTGAGTCAGAGCAAATAGTTTAAAAATGCAAGGCCACATTCCAAATTGAAGGTGAGAAACCAACACATCACCCTCAGGGGAGTTTCCTGTGATCCACACACCCATCAAAACTCATAGCTGTCTAAGGAAGAGATTAAAAATGCAAAGTACTGGATATTGAAACAATGGCTGCCACAGACAGACCCACCTAAAACCTCTTGGAAATACACAATGGGTGAAGTATTTCAAGGCAAGGCTGCCAACCACTAGAGAGAGATTGCAAGTGATACAGGCGGTATCCAGAAAGCCTTTAGCAGAGGAAGCAAGCTCACTCTCTCCCCCTCGCTCTTTGGGAATAAGCATGTTGCCCGGTTCAAGAAGCCAACTCTACCAGAAACCTACAAGCAAACCGAAACCTTGTAATGATTACAACATCTTCTTCATCTGACCGCATCCAAGAAACCAGCTAACCTAAATCGACTGCAATATTTAAAATCTACACTTCAAGGATAATCAAAGGACACTTAACTGTATATTCTTTTCCCATTCTTTTTAAATTTGGACTCTAACTCCGCCGACAATTAAACAGCCGACTAAGGTCCTTAATTAATCAATTGATTCGAATTTTTCGCTGCCCATCCAAGCGTTCTGTTAGTGTGCGGGCGAAAAGGCTAAGTGGCCTTTGCATTTTTGGCAAAACCTCATCCACGGGCAGGATGAGGTTTTGACCAGTGATTTTAAAAAAAACGTTTAGAACTCATATTTAACATGTGGCAGCGCAGAGGCTCCCAGCGCATGTTTCACGCTGTCTAGCCGTTAATTGGCCAACCAGCGCGAACTTGATGTTGGGGCTCGGTGGCGGGTGGCGGGCGACTTTGCGACTGCTCCCAGGCCCGGCCGCCGTGCCCGCCCGACGAGGGCAAAATTCTGCCCGTCAAGTTCGATCTTCAGTCTCTTTGGGGCACCGCTGAAGGTGATTTCCGATGGATCATGAAACACTGGATGACCCTTTAAGGCAATGTACGAAAGGTAGAGAGTCGGACATATCACTTCTTCACTGCATTACTCCAGATCCAATGGAGTGGCAGAACGCATGGTTCAAACTGTAAAATCCTTAATCATGAAGGGCCATCAAGAGAAACACAATCTACACACGGCCATGTTGTATCTTAGAGTGACAGCGCTCAGTGCAACTACTCCCTCAGCTGCAGGATTGCTATTTGCCAGACAAACTTCCTCAGTCATCACCTGTGAATATTCTCAGGAGTACGCGATGCATTACTGGAAAAGCAGGGAAAGGTGAAAGATATCCACGTCTGGCATGCAGGTAACAAATTACCCAACCTGAACATCGGACAGAAAGTTTGAGTACAATATCCAACAGATGGCCCCTGGAATCTAGCATAAACTGTCAGCATATGGCCAGAACCAAGATTGTATCAAGTACAAACAGCAAATGGCTTGACAGGGTAACGATACAGATGCCAAATCAGAACAGTACCAAACAATAAATCGTTTGATTCTTTAAAGGTAAACCGTTAGTTTAGAAAAAAGGGGGATGTTGTGATATGATGTATATATACCTTAAAGGGGGCATATCCTAAACTGCTGTCAATCACTACCACCTTAACAGAATGTTTTTTTAAATTCATTTACGGGATGTAGGTGTCGCTGGCTGGGCCAGCATTTATTACCCATCCCTAATTGCCCTTGAGAAGGTGATGGTGAGCTGCCTTCTTGAACTGCTGCAGTCCCTGTGGTGTAGGTACACCCCCAGTGCTGTTAGGGAGGGAGTTCCAGGATTTTAACCCAGCGACAGTGAAGGAACGGCGATATATTTCCTAGTCAGGATGGTGAGTGGCTTGGAGGAGAACTTCCAGGTGGTGGTGTTCCCATGAGTCTGCTGCCCTTGTCCTTCTAGATGGTAGAGGTCGTGGGTTTGGAATGTGATGTGTTAGCTCCCTGACTTGTAGTCAGTTTACAGAAGCAGATGGTAGGAGTCAAACATGTATACTTAACCTCCTAGTTAACATTATTTGTTTATAGTCTTATTTTCAAATAAAGAACCCACATTACCATTTTACCATCCCTTGCGTGTGATTGATACGTTTATGTCGAAGAGAAGAGGGTAACAGCTACCAGTGATTAAAGAGAGTATAAAGGGTACAGCACAAAAAGCAGTTCAAAAATCAGCGAGCATCTCAATGATCCCTGACCAGGTTAACTGTGTTCCCTGAAGGGATAGGGATCCTTACAGGGTGTCCCAGGTTCACGCCCTGTTTGGGCTGGATTCACAGGTGTCAACTCCAGCAGCGCCTCACGTTACAAAGGGATTTTTTGAGTGCGAGCGGACCGGAGTGTGAGCCTGCTGCAGGTGAAGATTTGAAAACCTTGGGCAGTGTAATTGTTGCAATCAGACATAATAGCTGATGTATCTGAATGTTACCGTTGGTGATCAAAGAATAGTCAGGGGATAATTTACGACAAAAGCCAAACAAAGTTCCCCAGCTTCCAGTGAGAGCTTTGTTTTTGGCCTGAAGCTATTCAAATCCTTATTCAAATTGATGGCAACGATTCCATCGGAAGTCACGGAAACCAACACGATTTGTAAATTTCAAATGAGGCCTTTGGAGATAAAAGCAGCTAACCATAAATTATAGGTTCAGCAGGTCATTCAGTTTGATCATAGCTGATCTATAGCTTAACTCCGTTTACCTGTCTTTTGATGCTGTCTCTTAACAGTCCGTCTTGAAAACTCCAGTTGACCCCCCACCTGCCGAGCTGGAGAGTTCCAGCCTTCCGCTACCTTTTAGCGTGTGAAAAAATGCTCCCTGACTGCACTCCTGAAAGGTTTAAGACTGTGTGTCCCCTTGTTCTGAACCCTCCCACCAGAGAAAACGGTTTCTCTTTATCTACCTACCTTTTAGAATCCTTTTGGTTATCTCAGTTAGATAACCCATCAATAATCTAAACCTAAGGGAGTTTGTTTTAAAAAACCTTTTCGTGAGATGTGAGGCCAGCATTTTGTGGCCCCTCCCTATAATTGCCCTTGAACTGAGCAGTTTACTGGGCCATTTCTGAGGGCAGTAGTTAAGAGTCGACCACATTGCTGGTGGGTCTGGAGTCACATGTAGGCCAGGCCAGGTAAGGACAGCAGATTTCCTTCCCTGAAGGACACTAGTGAACCAGATGGGTTTTTACAACAATCAGTGATCATTTCAAGAAATTTATATTCCAGATTTATTCACTGAATTTCAATCCCACCAGCTGCTGTGGTGGAATTTGAACTCATGTCCCTAGAGCATTAGCCTGGGCCTCTGGATTACTAGCCAGTGACATTTACCACCACACCGCCATATTCCCTAGAGAGCGCAAGATTATGCAGCCTGCCATTATAATTTAACCCTTCAAGCCCCGCTATCATTCTGGTGAATCTGTGGAAAAGCGGGGTTGATATACAAGATCAGCCACGGTCTTAATAAATGGTTGAGCAGGTTCGAGGGGCCGAATGGCCCACTCCTTCCTCCTCCTCCTCCACTTTTATATGTTCTTCGGAACGGAGTCCAATTAATGCACTTGCACGTTACGATAATATCCAAAGTGTGCTCTAATTTTTAACAACCTTTCATTCTATTGCAGCAATGTGAGTTCCGGATGAGGGGGCACTATCACTGTTTACGACCTTTCTGTAACTTTGTGACTAACATCACCACGAAGCTCCCCTGGCACATCAAGAAACATGAGAAGGCAGAGCGAAGAGCTGCCAACGGGTTCAAGTACTTCACCAAACGAGAAGAATGTAGCAGACTAGGTAAAAAAGTAGAAAATTAAGATGAATAGTATCGGCAAAAAGATTTCGTCAACAACCAACAAATTGCATCCATATGCACCGTTAACATATTAAAATATTGAAGCTTATTCACAGGACTGCCATTAAGCAACATTTGACACTGAACCACATTAAGGGATATTAGGACAGGTGACCAAAAGCTTGGTCAAAGAGGGCAGTTCTAAGGAACGTCTTAAAAGGAGGGCAGAGAGAGGCAAAGAGGTTTAGAGAGGGAGTTCCAGAGCTTAAGGCCCAGACAGCTGAAAGCACGGCCACCCAATGGTGGAGGGAAGGGAATCAGGAAGGTGCAGGAGGCTAGAATTGAAGGGCCTCACCGATCCCAGAGGGATGTAAGAACGGAGGAGGTTTCAGAGAGGGGTGAGGCCATGGAGTGATTTGAAAACAAGGATAATGGTTTTAAAATCAAGGCTTTGCTGAACGGGGAACCAATGTAGGTCAGCAAGCACAGGGATGATGGCGAAAGTTAGCAAATGGGCAGCATTTTGTTGTTTGAAGACTAGAGGAAACCATTTGCTGCCTAAGTGTAGACGTCTTCTTTGTAAGTACATTTAGCATTTTGTTACAAAGAGCACCAAGAGGAATTTTTTGCCCAAAATACGTTTTAGCAACTGACCCAGGAACCACGAACGTGCTCCTATTACAACACTAGCTCAAGCACTGCTTGATGCACAACACCACAACTGGCTGGGGATGTGGTCAATTATATAGTGTTGTTAGATGGAATTGTAAAACATTTCTCAGGATTTTCCCATCGGGAGCATTCTCCCAGTCTATACTAAGCCACAGGGCATTCCTGATGTTAAAGGTCATCAGAATCCCAAGTTGGGCAATTTGCTTCCACTTTGTTCATGTGCTGAAAGGTGTTTGTTTTGGTTATTATGCCTGTGGACTGACTGGCAATCCTCAACCCTCCAACTGAAGAACAAGCAGCCCAGATGTATCCCTAAATCCTGAAGGAGCTTGTGGACTAGGCCCAGGCTGCTCGAACTGTTTCCCTGGCGACTGAAGGAGCCTCAGGCCTGGGATTAGGCTCTTTCTCCAGGTCCAGAATATTGCCAATTCTGATTGGATGTATTCCTGGAGGTATATCACAAGATCTCCAACCTCCCCGCCCAATCAAACACCCTTCTTCCAATCGCGAATATTTTGTGTAACTAATAAACTTAAAGAAAATGAAAGGAAAACACACTGGCCTGGATTTCCACAGAATCGGGATGACTTGGGAGCCCTTTAAAGATGGCGGGCAGGTCCCGATCCCGGGATTCCTAACCCCATTCCTGGGCTGTCTGATTTTTGGGAGGGCCTGGACTGGTTCCTGTAGAAAGCCCTGGCTGGCTCTATTGCTGGGATAGGCATGTCCCCCTACTTCTCAGCAATTTTCGTGGAGTCAGGCCAGGTTTTTAAGAGTCATGGTTCACAGCCCCTCAGAGGAGTTGTGAACCCTTGTCTGAATTCACAAGGTCTTCCTCATGCCCCCAACCCACCCACCATGGCCCCTCATGCCCACTGTGCTAAGCTATTGCACGTTCGTGCCCATTGACCCACAATACACCTGTCTAGAACCAATGAACCCTATAGTGGCAGTAGGATGTGTAAAAATAAATCTTCAAAAAATGTTATTCATTCATAACTTTCTCCTATGTTGAAAAAAAAGTCATTTCACTACAAGCTAATAAAAGTATCAATCATCCAGATCCTTTAAAGCATCAATAACCAATAAGCCTTGATACCGCTTACTGTAAACAAACATTGGAAATTGACAGCAGAGATAGAGAGCCTGAGCTGTCAGTCAAACAATGTTTTCTCTGCGACACAGCTGTTTTAGCAAGCTTAATGGACGCCTGGGTTCTCAGCTCAGCCTCATTATGTATGCTTGGCTGACAGCCCAGACATCCATGAAAGCACTAAATGACTTTTGTTTCCACATAGGAGGAATTTATGAATGAATTACTTTTTTTAAAGCTATTTACACATCCCACTGTCATTGACTCTAGATGGTCAGTGCCATAGCTTGACATGGTTGGGGTGGGGGAGCCATAGAAGGTGGGTGGAGGTGCAGAGCTTGGCGTGGGGGCATGAGGCACATGGGGGCATGGCTGGGGACATGGGGAGTGTTTGGAGGGTGACGGGGTGTGAGGGATGAGGGCTGGAGAGCCCTTCTGTTTTTATTTGGATTGGGACAAAGCCCCACAGCACCGAGGGTGGGCCTTTTAAATAGCATCGCCTCCACACCCGGCAGCCCCTGTGACTGACTTCAAACATCTTCCCGGGTCAGCTGGCCCGACCCCAGCCCCGCCCCAGCCCCGCCCCCGCCCAGCCCCGCCCCAGCCCCGCCCCCGCCCAGCCCCGCCCCCCCCCACCCAGTCCCGTCCCCACCCAACCCAGCCCCGCCCCCGCCCTGCCCCTGCCCAGCCCCACCCCCACCCCACCTAGCCCCACCCCCGCCCGACCCCGCCCAGCCCCGACCCAGCCCCGCCCCGCCCAGTCCCGCCCCCGCCCGACCCTGACCCCACCCCTGCCCAGCCCCGCCCCCGCCCAGCCCCACCCCCGCCCAGCCCCACCCCTGCCCAGCCCAGCCCCACCCCCGACCCAGCCCCGCCCCGCCCAGTCCCGCCCCCGCCCGACCCTGACCCCACCCCTGCCCAGCCCCGCCCCCGCCCAGCCCCACCCCCGCCCAGCCCCACCCCTGCCCAGCCCAGCCCCACCCCCGCCCAGCCCCACCCCTGCCCAGCCCCACCACCCGGCAATGAAGATCCTGCCTTTACAGGCGCTTTCTCCTGAGATGGGTGGGCTGAGCTGGGAATTTTCTCCCTGCCTGCCTCCAGGTTGGAAATCCAGGCCGTTATATTTTTTTTAATGTCCCTTAAGAATTCCTTTATCCTCTGGGCTTTGCTCATGGTGGTGCTCGGGAGATTGACGTGTCATGCCTGAAGACACCAGGATAGTCCTGAAGGAGTCTATAAACTGGGTGCGGGGAGAGGAACAGAGAAAATGGGTGGTAGGGGAGAGGTAAAATTATACTCATTTATTTTTCACCGGGGGAGGGATACAAAGACAGAAATATCCTTACAGCTAATTTTCCAATCCTGAGGAACTTACTACCAATAAAGAGGATAATGTCTGCTGCGCTGTAGCTCAGAGCTGTAACCAGCTAAGCTTGATTAAATCACAAGCTCTTTCCATTCCAGCTCCAATCCTTTATATCAGGGATGGGGATCCTACAGCCCCTGGGCCAGATCCGGCCTGTTGCTCAGTTTCATCCCGGCCTGCAGCAAGATTTCTAAAAATATAGACCTATGACAGTGGCGCCTTCAAAATAGCATTTATCATCATCGTTAAGAATTTGCTTTGGACAATAGTGTCAGCTAAATTACTAGAATAATATTTAACAATATAATATCCAAACTCAGCCATTGCATTAAAACAGCGGGTGAGTTGAACGTTTCTGTATCTCTCTAAAAAAAAGACTAAATGAAGTTGGTTTTGATGTGTGTGCGTGGGGCCCACAACCGATTTTGGTCTGTGTGACTGGCCCGTGATAAGAAAAAGGTTCCCCACCCCCTGCTTTATATGGTTCTTGGTTGCAGTGTCTGTACGAACGTGTGTTAAATTCAGTGCCTTATTAATTAAACTCGAGGCTGATTCAC
This sequence comes from Cetorhinus maximus, assembly GCF_964194155.1. Taxonomy (NCBI): domain Eukaryota; kingdom Metazoa; phylum Chordata; class Chondrichthyes; order Lamniformes; family Cetorhinidae; genus Cetorhinus; species Cetorhinus maximus. The sequence continues at coordinate 5,318,217 of NC_135893.1, forward strand.
CGCAACTTCCTCCAAACTGGCTTTGACAGAAACGTAGGGAACAAAGCTAACTTATCTGATAAGGTCAACATGGAGCAAGAAAGAAATTTGTCAAAGTGCAAGGGGAGAGAGTGACAAATACAATTGTTGCCAATTATAAAAGTTCTGGCTTGCGGAAGAGGATGTGAATTTATCTTCTGCAATCGATCCTGTGGGCACCAAGATTTCTCTTGCCATTATAAGGTGTACAGCTCAGTGATAAGTAGGTCACTTCTGGGTATCGGTTAGTAGAGGTCTCCCATTCTGCAGCTACTGTTATTTACTTAACTCTGTGGGTTTTAATGTAATGGGGAACATCAAACAAAGCAACGTGATGACACATCATTGTTTCATAGGCTGGCTTCCATGGTAACAGTCGAGCCAGTACCTGCCCATCCTGACACTGTTTCCACTCCTGAGATATTGTCTAACAAGCCTCGCATTATTTATACTTTTCCCTTTTTTTTTCTGCTGTCTACAGGCTGTAAGTACAATCAGGTAAACAGCCATTTTCACTGCATTCGCGAGGGCTGTCACTTCTCCTTCCTGCTAAAGCACCAGATGACATCACATTCCCGCAAGCACATGAGGAGAATGCTGGGTAAAAACTTTGACAAGATTTCCAATCAGGTAACTTTATCGATTTAACCAAATAAATCAGAACCAGGCTCATTTATTTCGCTAAGCAGCCCCGCTTGATGGGCACTCCATCCACTACCTCAAACATTCACTCCCTCCACCCCCGGCGCACAGTAGCAGCAGTGTGAACCATCTACAAGATGTATTGCAGCAACTCACCAAGCCTCCTTGAACGGCACCTCCCAAACCTGCGACCTCTACCACCTAGAAGGACAAGGGCAGCAGATACATGGGAACACCACCACCTGGAAGTCCCCCTCCAATCCACACACAATCCTCACTTGGAACTATATCACTGTTCCTTTGCTATCCCTAGGTCAAAATCCTGGAACTCCCTCCCTAACAGCACTGTGGGTGTACCTACACCACATGGACTGCAGCGGTTCAAGAAGGTGGCTCACCACCACCTTCTCAAGGGCAATTAGTGATGGGCAACAAATGCTGGCCCAGCCAGCGATGCCCGCATCCCATGAGCAATTAAAAATATAGATTCTCTCCCCTCACCTTCACACAAAGTATTCTCAATTCTGAAGCTGATAATTCAAAACCTATTCATTTCATTGTGTGAATTTGGTGCTCTTCAAGGTTAACCCAGTATCACGTATTGTCAGGCTCTGGGTCCATGGTGCAGACAGACCCAGTGTAAAGCCCCCTTCACCCTGTGCCAACAACACATCTCTTTGCCCCACCCGAGACAAGTGTTTGCAGCTGGAGCTTGATGCTATTTAACACGGCGATGGAAATATTTAAAAATATCTCACTTGACCAGCTGTTTTCAGTCCAATGACACAAGGATCAAAAGCTCTCACTTTATAGAAGAGCCAAACTCGAAGGAGTTTAAATGAGGACTGTGAGACCGTGCGATAGGTTCTTGGGGACCATGACAAATGTTCACCTTAGGAGGTCACCACATGTGTCCTGAACAGCTCCTGGCCTCGGAGTGCCCATCTGGAATGGATCCTGAAGGATATACTGGCATGATGCCCTTTGCTCCCTATTTTGCCACCTGAACCCACCTTCTCCCTGACCCTATTCCACCCCCCGAACGAATGACTATTGTCACTTGCCACGCACCAGAACATCAGCTGGCACTGGATAGGCAGCTTGCAGATCTTCGAGTTGCAGTCCTTGGCATTGCCATGGTTTCTGCCACATCCTCCACCGCAGTGGCATGACTCATTTCATACCGGTATGGTAGGTAGCGCCAGGAGGGTACCTGTGCTTCAATATCAGGACCAAATGCTGAGGCTATGGGGCTCCGACAATGAGGTTGTTGTGGCGATCATTGGGAGGCCACGCTCAGTTATGGGCATCGCACCAAAAAATCATAGGGGATTCTGAAATTTACCACCTCGAGGAGAAGACACTGAAAAGGAGACCTCAATGGCATCAAAAATATTAAATATTAATACATTGGGAAACCCAGATAATTATTTCAAACAGACTCAAGAAAATATGATCTGGGAATATAATTTTCAATTTGTGAGAAGTAGTTTCAAAATAGATATTGGGGAAAATGACTTTGCTAACAGAAATGATGATCGAGGAACCTTACCAAAGGCGGTGTTATTCATTGTTAATGAGTCTTTGATTACGGTGAGGCAGGATTGTAGAGGCATCGAGCTGCTATAATGGGAGAGTTGGAGTCCTGAGGTGGTGATTTTTGATGGGCCGAGTGGCCGTGGACAGGAGTTTCCTCGGAGAAGATGAGCTGGATGGCCACCGCGTGTGGACCAGCTCTGAGGAAGCTTCCCCAGCCCCCATGTCATTCCTCAGGTTGACTCCTCTTTTGACTCCAGTTTGTTCCTTGCAGGGTCCCCAGAATGAAGACACTATGGGAAGCATGGCTGCTGCTACCGGCTCCTCAGCCATGAGTTCAACACCCAATATGATGGACACAGAAACAGATGAGTACATGGACTACCCGGCGGGCACAAGTCCCGCAGGCCTCTCTTCTGAGTCGTCAGTACCAGACCGAAGCTGTACAAGCACACCCGTAGGAAATGAAAGCAGTACAGCTGGTGAGGTTTCTAACTAGCCATGTGCCTCTGTAATGGAATATTGAAGTAGACAGGCACCCTTAGCACATTCAGAGATCTTTCAATTGGTATATAAGCAGGTTCCTAGAATGACAGTACAACCTTGAAGGTGGGAATTCAGATAAATAAGACGGGTACATCTGAAATTAAAAGCAGAAAACGCTGAAAACGCTCATCAGGTCAGGCAGCATTCGGAGAGAGAGAGAAACAGAGAGAGAACAAAGGCAAGATTTTGACTCCGTGCAAGTGGATGGGTTATCGGTGAGTTAAAATCTCGTTCAAGGTTTCAGGTCGATGGACTGGAAGGAGTTAGAAATCTAACAGGTTTTGAGCGTTCAGTGGCAAAGAAAGTGGGGTGGGGGCTGGGGGGAAGAATAAAAGGGAAGGGGCTATGATCGGGTGGAAGACTGGAGAGATTAAATGAACAACAAAACCATTCGCAGCACATGGAGTCCAAAAAAAAAATGGGAGCCTTGCTTATGATTGGAAATGAATGAATTCGATGTTGATTCCGGAAGGTTGTGAGGTGTCTCTGGATGACTAGGTAAACATTCAGGAGCCAGGCTCTGGTCATTGCTGGGTTTGTTCTGGATGGAACTGGGTGGCCATCACCTGAAGTCCACGACCTCTGGAGTGTTGAGAATCTCCTTACACCAGAAGCCAGTCAGTAAGCTGAGGTCTCCTCCTACAACACGGAACACCGATGTTGAGATCTGGATGTTCCGGGAATGAGGTGAATGGGTGTGTTTTGGTCATGGACATGTTTTCTTTTGGGAAGCTGTTAGTGACAATGATTCTGCTCAGTATCTTAGCATCTAACCAGAGAGAGAGAGAGAGAGAAACCTACTGGTAAATGGATGTTATGAAGGAAAGATCTGTGTATTTTAATACATTATGTTCGCAAAAGAAATATTACAGATAGCAGGTACACACAAACCACTTCAGCTGTATAACTTGCATTGTTCTCACTGTTACTAGTTTAAGTTGACAGTTTTTACTGCTTCTCCATTTTCATCTATTTTCACTGTGGTGCCTGGCTGTGATTTCATTTCAGTTTTGTTTTTGTTTCTTTCCTTCTGCTTTTCTGAATATTCCTTTAGGCTGTCCGGTTGCTACAGCTGCTGATGCTGCCTACAATGCACCATCTCCATCCTTCCCACCAGTCCTGCTCAGATCTCCCCCTCCTTCACTGCCATTCCTCCTCCCTCCATCCTGTCTCTCATACTCTCTACTCAGCGCGACTCTTGGAACCGCCAGGAATGTTGTCATACCAACCAGCACGCCCGGTCTCAGTCCGATCATTGCTGCTCCCACTCCGATTAAAAGTGATGTCCCAATAGTACAGGATGCTGCAGGTACTCTAAACTGAGGTTTAATCACTTAATCGAAAGGACTGCAGGGGCCTGTTTGATGTTCATGGTAAAATGTAACAGAAATGTCTTTTTAATCATTGCTTTCAGGCTACCAAACAGCCAATGAGTGGCCTCTCCCTATGTGGGGAAAAAAATCCATGGAGTAATGAAAGGGTCTTTGATTGTGAAAGGGTCTGTAAGTGCTAATGTTGGTGTGTCTCAGTCCTGTCTGTTGCAGACAGTAACCCCTAGTTATAACACAGCCACAAAGGAAGTGGCATTCACTCTCGGGACATATTGAGAAAGGTGAGCATCGGTTTACTGAGGGAAACGATTGAATCTGTTCAACATTTTGAAAGATTTATGGCTAAACTTTCAGAGCTGCAAACATCGCAGGGACTGGGTTTTACACTGAGAGTAACCACGTGCAGTTATGGCCAGATCTGTCGGTGTGTATAAAATACCAAACCTATCAACTGATTATGTGCAAACATGTATCAGAATCTTAATCATTATCTGTTGGGTCCAGTCTTCGGAAAGTTATTCCAGCCACGGTAACCTGACTTTGTAGGAGCTTCTAACACAGGAAAGCATCCCGCTGCACTTCATAGAGTAGGAGATTGTGGTGCAGTGGTAATGTTGCTGAGTTAGTAATCCAGAGACCCAGGCTAATGCTCTGGGGACATGGGTTCAAACCCCGCCATGGTAGCTGGTGAGTTTTGAATTCAATTAATAAATCTGGAATTGAAAGCTAGTTTCAGTAATGGTTACAGTGAAACTATCATCAATTGTGGTAATAATCCATCTGGTTCACTAAGGAAATCTGCCATCCTTACCTGGTCTGGCCTACATGTGATTCCAGTCCCACAGCAATGTGGTTGACTCTGAAATGGCCTAGCAAGTGACTCAGTTCAAGAGCAATTAGGGATGGGTGACAAATGCTGGCCTTGCCAAATCCCATGAAAGAATAACAAAAAAAGGAAGGGAATAATTACCAATTCAGATTGTCACAAGGGGGTTTGAAGAGGGAGACTGAAAACTTGGTGGGAAGCTATTTTGAGAAGGAGGTGGAGAGGATTAGAGAGGGAATTCTGGACAGGACAGCTGAATTAAAGCTCTTCCATTGGAAGTTCTAGCAGAGGATGGGTTTGCCATGGCTGACTGGCCATTTTACATCATCCCTCAAAGTCAAGATCTGTCTGATCTTTTCCATCAACAGCTCAGGTTTCTTGTTTTACTCACCCAGGAGAGAGAGGAAAGCTTTAAAAAGTTCAACTGTTCTCCATGAATCTCTCATATCATTGCCACACTCAGCAATGTAAACACAACATCTGAACTGACTCATTAAAATGGATTTGAAATTCATGGGTGGTGTGAGCCAGTCACATTTTGGCGTAGGCCTAGATGTCTTCCAATGAGGTAAAAATCTTGCTGGTCAAGGAGTGTGCCCAGAGTCCAATTTTGACAAAAATTAAGAGGCCAGAAATCCCGCACACCACCCCACCCCCCAACTTTCTTTGGCCCAGTGCAAACTATGCCTATATGATTCAGGTGAACCTGTGTACCAGGATAAGGTCCAAGTAAGGAGTGGAGCCACAATGCCAGCTCTTTATGCCCATTGGCAAAGCAGTCACTGTAATTTAGATCACTGGTTCAAAAACTCCCCCGTGATTGACAGCAACAACTTATATTTATATAGCACCTTTAATGTAGTAAAATGCCTCAAGGTGCCTCACAGGAGCGTTTGCAAATAAAGTTTAACACTAAGCCAGATAAGGGGATATTAGGGTAGATGACCAAAAGGTTGGTCAAGGAGGTCAATTTAAAAGGGCGGCAAAAAGGAGGAAAGAGCGGGAAAGAAACAGAAAGGTTCAGAGAGGAAATTCCAGAGCTTAGAGTTTTAGCAGCTGAAGGCACGGCCGCCAATGGCAGAGCGATTAAAATCGGGGATGCACAAGAGGCCAAAATTGGAGGAGTACAGATATCTCCAGAGGGCTGTGGGGCTGGAGTAGATTACAGAGATAGGGAGGGCTGAGGGCGGGAGAGATTTGAAAATGAGGAGGAGAATTTTAAAATTGAGGCGTTGCTGAACTGGGAGGCACTGTAGGTGGGAGAGCAGAGGGGCTGACGGATGAACAGCACTTGGTGCGAGTTAGGATACGGGCAGTAGAGTTTTGAAATGCATCTTCCTGGCAGAACTGAAATTCCCATGAAGCATTGTAAATGGTGCAGGCACCTGCTCATTCTACACGAGTGACCTCATCCTGAGGTCAGGCTCTGGGAAATGGGGTCAATTCTTCATAGAAAGAGCGACGAATATCTGGAGTGGTTTTCCAGGTATGGTAAAGGAGGCAAAGCCTCTGAATTCAGTGAAGAGGTAGTCAGTGCTAACAACAATGCAACTTTGATGGTGTGAATCCATCCTACTTCTGTTCCTATACTCTGCGTGCAGCTTCCTAGGGAAAGATGAGCTGGATGGGGAAAATGGGCTCTGTCATCTTTGCTTAACTTTATGATCTTAGTGAAATGTTAGACACAGTTAGACAAAGGCCATTGTTTTTCATTCCATCATTGAGGAGGCCCTTAATTAGAGGGAATGATAATTGAAACCTTTCATTGCAAGCTAAAGTATGTGGGTTACCTCAAACAATGATATGAAGAGTACAGACTCGTCCGCAGCAACCGAACACAACACGACAGCAACAACACAACTCCACAAAACAAACTTATGATTATAACCCAGAGCGTCCATCTGATACCCAGTACAATATCATATAAAAGCAAAATACTGCGGATGCTGGAATCTGAAACAAAAACAGAAAATGCTGGAAAAACTCAGCAGGTCTGGCAGCATCTGTGGAGAGGAACACAGTTAACATTTCGAGTCTGTACTCTTCATCTGATGAAGAGTCATACGGACTCGAAAGGTTAACTGTGTTCCTCTGCACAGATGCTGTCAGACCTGTTGAGTTTTTCCAGCTATTTTTGTTTTTTTCAGATTTCCAGCATCGGCAGTATTTTGCTTTTATCTGTGTGTTTATGGATAACTGATACTGAGGGGCTTTGCCCCATTTTTTTTTCTGTTGGATGTCTTTGTCCAGTGTTCTTTTGTTGTTTCTAAGGCTGCAGGAGGCATGGTTTGTGAGGCTTCTTCACCCAGTCTGGTGAAATGTGCTGAGCTGTTAGCAAAAGGTACACACTTGATACCAACCGAATATCTCAGGTTGGTCCCCTGCTCTGGGACAAGTCACTGACCTTGGTTAGTGAAGTTGCAGAGCAGCCACAGTTGGTCTAAGTACCCCTGAGTGAGGGGGCGGAAGAGTTGGCCTGGGTTTCCACCCCAATCGATACATCTAGTGATTATCCTCCCACATCCCAATGGAAAGTTGAGTGAGAACAGGGTCAGAATTGACTATTATGATGCATGACTGTATACCTAACTGGACTGACAAGATTGCTGTACAGAAAGTCAGCATTGACTTGATGGGCTGAATGGGTCTCTTCTGTGCCGTAATGACTCTATGACCATATCTTACTGCAATTACACAGGACATTGGTGAGGCCACAGCTGGAGGACTGCAGTTTTGGTCCCCTTACCTCTGAGAGAGTGCAATGCCAGTTCATTGGACTGGCTCCTTGAACAATGGGATTGTCCTATGAGGAGAGATTGAGGAGGCTATGCCTATATTCCCTCGAGTTTAGAAGAATAAGAGGTGATCCGATTGCAACATATACAATTCGTAAGGGGCTTGACAGTGAGTAGATGCTGAGAAAATGCTTCCCCTGGTTGGGCAATCTAGAACATGGAGGGGGGGTCACAGCCTCAGGATAAGGGGTTAGCTGTTTAGGACTGAGATGAGGAGAAAGTTCCTCACTCATGGGGTTGTGAATCTTCAAAATTCTCTACCCCAGAGAGTTGTGGATGTTCCATTATTGAATACGCTCAAGCCAGAGGTCAATAGCTTTTTTGGTCCTAAGGGAATTAAGGGATAAGGGGATGGTCCAGGATAGTGGAGTTGAAGCAGAAGATCAGCCATGATTGTACTGAATAGCAGAGCAGGTGTGAGGGCCCAAATGGCCTACGCCAGCTTCTATTCTGTCCTTATCCTGCTAACACTTATTGTCTAGGCTTCTACGTGAAGCATGACTACTGAATCAAGCTGGCATAGACCAGTTGTGCCAAATGGCCAGTTTTTATGCGGTATAGTCTATATAAGGTACCAGTGTCCTGCGACTGTAACAACACAGCACCATCGGGCGAGGAGGAAAGGGACAGAGGACAATGTTGGAATACGGTGGAAATAGCAAATAGCAGCAGCGCAGAATGAGTTCTGGTGTGCTGGTGTGTATTTACTGAAAGTGTATATCAACACCCCTCAACATTACAACAGAAACAAGTACACCCAAACCCCTAGTGTGATCAGTGAAACCTCATGTGGTGTTCGTGATAAAAATATCAAAATGAGCTGCCTACACAGTATAACAATAATGGTTAAATACAGAAAGTATTGAAACCTTTTGCAAATGTTATGCAAATGGGAGAGTGAGTTATTATTATTTGTGTTTATGGCAGAAGGAGGAAAGCACACAAGCTTTGCTATATCATTTCATAAATGATTAAAATTTCCTGAAAATATCACCGTTAACAACTGCCCTTTGGCAATGGCTGGAAGCTGAAGCGTTCACTAGCACAATCAATTACTCCCTTAACCCAGCTGAATATTTCACTGCATCAAGACAACAGATATTGGAGCTCTTTACTGGAACAATTAGACCTCCAAGTCTTCCTCCACTTTGGAAGACTCGGGGTTACTTTATGCCATTCTGGAAGACAGAATTTGCATTTGTATTTTGCCCAGTCACTTTTTTCAGGACATCACAAAGTGCTTTACTCCAGCACTTACAATAAATGAGCTTTTTTTGACATACATTCATTCCTGTTATTTGGGTGAATGCCATTTTGCAAATAGCAAGTGAGATGGATCACCAAATAATCTCCGCCGTTTTTTTTTCCCTTGGGATTTGGGCACCAGTTGGCACTGAGATGGCATTTTATTACCCAGTGCCTGGAGAAGGTGTTGGTGGGACCTTCTTTTTGAAGCATTCCAGGACGTGTGGTAAAGCTGCTCCCATAGCTCTGGGATTTTGACCCAGTGGTGATGAAGGAACAGACGATGTATACCCACATTGGGATGGTGTGTGTGTAACTCGGTGATGTGCCCATGCGGCTGCTTCCATTGTCCTTCTAGGTGGTGGAGTTTGCATGTTTGGGAGGTGCTGTTGAAGGAGCCCTGGCGAGTTGCCACTACACATCCTGTGGCTGGTACACATGGAGGTTCTTACTTCCAGATGAAGAGAACAGACAGGAGCTCAGTTTATGAATCGAATGGCACCTCTGACAGTGCAGCACTCTCACAATATTGCAGTGAATTGTCAGCCTGGCTCTTGTGCCCAGGTCCTCACAATATCACAGTGCAGAAGGAGGCCATTGCCCATCAAGTCTGCACTGGCTCTCCGAAAGAGCATTCCACCTAGTCCCACTCCCCTGCCTTATCCCCGTAACCTTGCACATTCTCTCTTTTCAGGTAGCAATCCAATTCCCTTTTGAAATCCTCGATTGAACCTGCCTCCACCACCCTTTTCAGGAAGTTTGTTCCAGACTCCAACCACCCTCTGGGTGAAAAGAGGTTTCCTCTCATCACATTTACTCCTTTTGCCAATTATTTTGAATCTGTGCCCTCTAGTTCTTGATGTTCTCTTGAGTGGGAACAGTTTTCCCTGTCAATAGCTCTCAGGATCTTGAACACCTCTATCAAGTCTCCTCTCAGCCTTCTTTTCTCCAAGGGAAAACAATTCAAACCTCTTCAATCTATCCTCATAGCTACAGTTCTTCATCCCGGGAATCATTCTTGTGAATCTCCTCTGTACTCTCTCCAACGCCTTCACATCCTTCCTCAAGTATGGCGCCCAGAACTGGACGCAGTACTCCAGATGAGGCCTAGCTAGTGTCTTATACAAGCTCAACATGACCTCCTTACCGATCTGGGCTCTGGGATCATAGAATCCGATGGGGTTCAGTGTGCGCATTGAATCATTTTAAATTGTGTGCTTTAAGCCATTTGTATTGAGAGGAGTTTTAACTCCCGGACGCAATGCAGTTTGAACAGCAGCAGATTTTAACGGTGCCGTTAATGTGCCCTCGGTCCACTTCCCAAATGTCCGGGAGGTTCTGCAAAGTCACTGTCCGCGGGGCCTAGGGGAAGGTTAGAGATGAGTATTCTAGGGATAACATGTTCGGACAAGGGGGGGGGGATTGCAGGCAGGTGAGACTCACACTCCCCCTGTGAGTTCTGGAGGAGGCACTCCTACTCCCCCAGCCCCACAAGAGAAAATGTTCAACTCGCTTTAGGTGGCCTCTTTGGTCATGTGGCCTATTGTCCGGGCGTTGCTGCAGGAGCCACATTTATTTGCTGCTCAAGATAAGGTCAAATTCCCATCATTGTAATAGGACCCTAATTTGCATAAACGTAGGAGGCTCCTCCCTGATTCAGGCCAATGCCTGAAACGTCAAACAGTCCGGCTTTGCAGGAAGGGATTAGCAATTTCCCCCAATCCACTTTAACTGCACCCACCTGAAAGCCACTGACTAGAGCAGTTAAAATTCCTACATTACCTACAGTAGATATTAACTACTCTCTTGCTAGATTTTCATGGAATTGTAACACCACCAAAGGAGGCCATTCAGCCCAACCTGCCTGTGCCGGCCCTTTGGAAGAACGATGCATTTGGTACTGCTCCACCTCTCCTCACCCCACAGCTCTGCAAATATTTTCTTCCCTGTGATCAAGTCTCCATTCTGAGCAGCATTGTGAGGGGCTTAGGGGGGAGGGGCGCAGACGATCCATTGTGTTGTTCAAAATCATGAGAACTCTGGACAGAGTAGGGAGAAATCATTCCCATTGGTGGAAGGATCGAAAACCAGAGAGCACAGATTTGAGGTAATTGGCAAAAGGAGCAATGCTGACATGAGGGAAAGCATTTTCACGGAGCGAGTGGTTAGGATCTGGAATGTGCTACCCGAGAATGTGGTGGAGGCAGGTTCGATCGAGGCTTTCAAGAGGGAGTTGGGTTATTAGCTGAAAAAGGAAGAATGTTCAGGGTTACAGGGAGAAGGCAAAGATGAATTGCTCATTTGGAGAGCCAGCACAGACACAATAGGCCGAATGGCCTCCTGTGCGTTAACCTTTCTATGATTCTATAATTGTCCCTTCAGTCAGCAACCCTGGTCTGAATCTAGCCCAGAATGATGAGAGTTCCCTCCTTATGCCTGCCGTGTGGTTCATTCCTGAAATGAATAGCTGCCTCATAGGCATGGATCCAAATCTATAAACGGACATTAAGGCTGGAAATGTTACACAGAAAGGCCATGTAAAGACTGGCTGCTGTAGGAAGGAGCTAACGTTGGGATTAATGCATTGAGCAAGTTTAATTTTTCTTGAAAAGCAGATGAAATGCTCTGCTTTTCATGGCAATTTATGACCTGCTAACAGAATTGTAGAAAAATAGCCCACAGCTCCCAGCTTACGCCATATCACCATAATGAAATTAAATATATTACAAAATATTGTTAAATTCAGATTCAGTGTTAGAGGAAAATCATATTTATTATTTATTGAACGTACTTGAAGCTAGGTTCTAAACTTATATAAAGTGACTGAAAGAAATCCTACAGAAATAAAATTAAAACAAAGTCAGCTATTCTAATAAATGTGTAAAATGTACGCACTAACTAAATGTGAATTTTGACTTGTATTTTGGTATTTTTGGAAATTGCAAAACAGATCAAAGACCCTGAGTTTCGAACTAATCACAAACCAACATCTTTCATAAAGTCCTAACTTTCACAATCCATTTCTGTTTCAAAATTTCAACTGATTTAAGATGTGAAGTTGTGCTACAAAAGTGCTTGTACAACTTAGATATTGGTTTTCACCATCAATTTATGCAGTGATGTGCCAAGTGGTGTATGACGGTGGTGTAGTCAGACATTATAGCTCACTCTCAGTCTAACTGGGCTAGTGTGAACAGCAGCTGTTTTTGGAACTCAAACTCTTGCCATTTTAGGGATTTTATTTGAACCAGTTGAATTCCTTCCACCTTCTGTCACTGCTGTGCGAATACCTTGAAATCTTCCCTTTCATTAAGATAACTAAACCCAGGTCATTTTTGGATATGAAATTCTACACGCTACAAGTTTATCAGAGTTTTAGCAAGCAATGGGCTTTATATTCTCTCTTTGCTAAGCTGATTAATGGATTCATGTTAATAATTAGAATAGGTACTTTTCAGATCAATATTAAACATGTCCAGGTAATACTTACTTTCTAACAACATACCACCTTTATTTATTATTGCTTTCTTACTAGAATTGACAAATCTTGGCCCCATTACTGGGGTAGAGGGGTGGACCCAGAGCTTTACTCCTTATCGGATTTGTGATACGTGTAACCAGGAATGACGCGGTGCTGACACTGGGTGACAGAAGTGGAAATGTTGTCGATTCCCATGTCTGCTCAGCCTTACCTGACAAATTGTGTCCCCCTCTTCCTAAATATGATCACTAAGTGGTGCTCTTTGCTCCAGGGACTTAGAATCTAATCTGACCCTTCAGGACCTGCCCCCACCGCTCTGTTAGATGTAAAAGACCCCATAACGCCACTTAGAGCAGAGTGAGGGAGTCCTCCCAACGTCTTAGCCAACATTCATCTTTAAACCATCACCGCCAAAGCGGATGACCTAATCGTTTTCTCACGGCTTTTAGTGAGATCCTCCTGTGCGCAAATTGGTTTTACTGCATCACAACAGTGACGACACATCAAAACGTACTTCATTGGCTACCAAGCCAATGGATGCTATAAAAATGCGGGCTTTTCTTCCTGGATTTCGGGGCCAGGGTCCTCCCAATCTCCCACCGTAACTTAATTGGAAGCTGAGGGGCCTCGCAGAAATGTTGTCCACCGTCATTTCTGCCATTTCTCCAGGGGTTCTGCCGATCTCCGACTAGGAATTCCGGTGAATTCCACGAGAATCGCTCCAGAGAACACACCAGACGTTTCCTGGGAAGATGATTCTTTGAGATAACGGGAGGAGAGGAGGTGGGAGAAGGATCAGTACCTTCCAAATGGGAATCAGATAAATATTTGGAAAGCGGATATCTGCAGGGCTCTGAGGAAAGAGCAGGGGGTGCGGGACTAATTGAATAGCCTTAGCAAAGAGCCGGAGCAGACACGATGGGGCGGAATGGCCTCCTATAATGATTTTATATGATCGTCAAGACTTCTTTGAATCGGAATTGAGGAATGAAGGAAATAAATTGTCCTGGGCAGTCAAACCGTCAGATGGCTGCGCTGGTTGAGTATTTGAAATTAAAGGAAAAGGCTTCAGCTCCTGAAATGCAGCAGTTTTAGTTTTTGGCCAAGGCTGAGAATTAAAGTCGCTGCAAAGTCCGGTGGTTAAGAGGGTCAGCCAGGCCCGGGACCGCGTGGCCCGGAACAACCGACCACACAGGGAAGCAGCTTTCATAGCTGCTGCCTCACTAAAGCCGCCTTTCCCTCCCAATCTTTGCTGAAAGTTAGCGCGAGGCGGCTTTGTTTGTTTATGTCTGGCGCTCACTATTCCTTCGTGAGGACAGCTGGTGTTGACATGTGTAACATTAGGGACATCAGTCCTCGTCAGGTAACAATGAGGGTGTGTTGTCAACATTCCCAGCACCTCTGGAGCTTCAGTGCATTCTCATTTCTTTTCCCTTTTTTTTTTAAACAATACTTTTGTTGAAGCTAACAGCTGGCTCCATTAACTAAATAAACACTCAAACTTCCCCATTGCGCCTGAATTCCTGCCATCGTGTTTATTGGTTGTTCTATGAACCGTGGCATTGAGAAAGGCAATCGCCATGACAATTTTCAGGGTTTCTTTTCGAACTATGTAGAATTGTACAGGAGGCCATTTGGCCCATCGTGCCTGTGTCAGCTCTTTGAACGAGCTGTCCAATTTGTTCCACTCCCTCCCCTTCTCTTTCCCTTTAGCCCTCCAAATTTCTTCTTTTCAAATATATATCCATTCCCCTTTTTGACAATTGCTTCCACTGCCCTTTTAGGCCATGGATTCCAGGCTGTAAGTGTTTCTCCCATTTACTTTAGTAGAGATTTATAAAGTGGTGAGTAAAGTGTAAAGGGTCTAATAACTTAAGACAGCAGTGTATAAGCACGCGGCTAATTGTTTTCTCTCCCAGTCGTATTTTCGTTCTCTCCTATCGCTTCTATCTGTTCTCCAGCGATATGGGTACAGCTGATGGTGCTGGACAAACAATGCAGAAGTTGCAAAGTCATAAAAATAAAAACAGAAAATGCTGGAAACACTCAGCAGGTTTTGCAACATCTGTGCAGAGCGAAACAGAATTAATGCTTCAGTGCAGTGACCTTTCATCAAACATAAATCACGTCCTGTCACAAGAATTATGCAATTAATTTCGTTTTTTTTTAAAAAAAATCTAATAACTGATGGGCTGGATTCAGAAACAAATGACCATGAAGGAAATTGCATTCTCTTAGCACCGTTACGGCTTCAGCAAGTCCCAAAGTGCTTGACAGCCAATGAAGTATTAGTGTAGTCGCTGTTGTGGGGTTGAAAGCTGCAGAATTGCCCTAACATCAAACTGATGGGAAGAGACTCTACACCCCTGTCAGGTCTCCAGGTATCTCTGCTCTGTACTGTCTGGTTGATTCTTAATGGTCTCTGAATTGACCTAGCCAGCCACAAAGATGTAAAAGAAATTTCATTTACATAGCGCCTTTACAGCCAATGAAGTATTTCTGTTGGAATGTAGGAAATACAGCAGGCAATTTCCCCACACCAACAGCATTCAGATAAATGACCGGATAGGCGCTTTTACTGATGTTGTTTGGGGTAGGGGGGGTGCGATAAGTGTTGTGGTCGGGAGACTGGGGAGAATGTTCCTGCACTTTTCCATTTACCTGGAAAGGGAGACGAGGCTTTGTCTGCTCACAGGTGGATGTAAAACATTTCCTTTCAGCATTGGCAGTGGTTTTGGGTGCTCCCTGTGATTCACCAGGACAACACTCGGCAGGTCGCATTGTCCTTTCAAGCAGCTTCACCTCTTTAGATGTCTGGTTGAACAAAGTGCCTGGCATGTGGGGTGGTGTCGGCGTGTGGGGTGGTGCCAGTGTGTGGGGTGGTGTCGGCGTGTGGGGTGGTGCCTGGCGTGTGGGGTGGTGCCTGGCGTGTGGGGTGGTGCCTGGCGTGTGGGGTGGTGCCTGCATGTGGGGTGGTGCCTGGCGTGTGGGGTGGTGCCTGGCGTGTGGGGTGGTGCCTGGCGTGTGGGGTGGTGTCTGGCGTGTGGGGTGGTGTTGGCGTGTGGGGTGGTGTCTGGCGTGTGGGGTGGTGTCAGTGTGTGGGGTGGTGTCTGGCGTGTGGGGTGGTGTTGGCGTGTGGGGTGCTGTCTGGCGTGTGGGGTGGTGTCAGCGTGTGGGGTGGTGTCTGGCGTGTGGGGTGGTGTCAGCGTGTGGGGTGTGTCAGCGTGTGGGGTGGTGTCAGCGTGTGGGGTGGTGCCTGGCATGTGGGGTGGTGTCTGGCGTGTGGGGTGGTGTCAGCGTGTGGGGTGGGGTCGGCGTGTGGGGTGGTGTCTGGGTGTGGGGTGGGGTGGTGTCGGCGTGTGGGGCGGTGTTGGCGTGTGGGGTGGTGTCGGCGTGTGGGGTGGTGTCTGGGTGTGGGGTGGTGCCAGCATGTGGGGTGGTGTCTGGGTGTGGGGTGGTGTCGGCGTGTGGGGTGGTGTCTGGGTGTGGGGTGGTGCCAGCATGTGGGGTGGTGCCAGCGTGTGGGGTGGTGCCTGGCGTGTGGGGTGGTGTCGGCGTGTGGGGTAGTGTCGGTGTGTGGGGTGGTGTCGGCGTGTGGGGTGGTGTCGGCGTGTGGGGTGGTGTCTGGGTGTGGGGTGGTGTCGGCGTGTGGGGTGGGGTCGGCGTGTGGGGTGGTGTCGGCGTGTGGGGTGGTGCCGGCGTGTGGGGTGGTGTCGGCGTGTGGGGTGGGGTCGGCGTGTGGGGTGGGGTCGGCGTGTGGGGTGGTGTCGGCGTGTGGGGTGGTGTCGGCGTGTGGGGTGGTGTCGGCGTGTGGGGTGGGGTCGGCGTGTGGGGTGGTGTCGGCGTGTGGGGTGGTGTCGGCGTGTGGGGTGGTGCCGGCGTGTGGGGTGGTGCCGGCGTGTGGGGTGGTGTCGGCGTGTGGGGTGGGGTCGGCGTGTGGGGTGGGGTCGGCGTGTGGGGTGGTGTCGGCGTGTGGGGTGGTGTCGGCGTGTGGGGTGGTGTCGGCGTGTGGGGTGGTGTCTGGCGTGTGGGGTGGTGTCGGCGTGTGGGGTGGTGCCGGCGTGTGGGGTGGTGTCTGGGTGTGGGGTGGTGTCTGGGTGTGGGGTGGTGTCGGCGTGTGGGGTGGTGTCGGCTTGTGGGGTGGTGTCTGGGTGTGGGGTGGTGTCGGCGTGTGGGGTGGTGTCGGCGTGTGGGGTGGTGCCGGCGTGTGGGGTGGTGCCGGCGTGTGGGGTGGTGTCGGCGTGTGGGGTGGTGTCGGCGTGTGGGGTGGTGTCGGCGTGTGGGGTGGTGCCGGCGTGTGGGGTGGTGCCGGCGTGTGGGGTGGTGCCGGCGTGTGGGGTGGTGTCGGCGTGTGGGGTGGTGTCGGCGTGTGGGGTGGTGTCTGGGTGTGGGGTGGTGCCGGCGTGTGGGGTGGTGCCGGCGTGTGGGGTGGTGTCGGCGTGTGGGGTGGTGTCGGCGTGTGGGGTGGTGTCGGCGTGTGGGGTGGTGTCGGCGTGTGGGGTGGTGTCGGCGTGTGGGGTGGTGTCTGGGTGTGGGGTGGTGCCAGCATGTGGGGTGGTGTCTGGGTGTGGGGTGGTGTCGGCGTGTGGGGTGGTGTCTGGGTGTGGGGTGGTGCCAGCATGTGGGGTGGTGCCAGCGTGTGGGGTGGTGCCTGGCGTGTGGGGTGGTGTCGGCGTGTGGGGTAGTGTCGGTGTGTGGGGTGGTGTCGGCGTGTGGGGTGGTGTCGGCGTGTGGGGTGGTGTCTGGGTGTGGGGTGGTGTCGGCGTGTGGGGTGGGGTCGGCGTGTGGGGTGGTGTCGGCGTGTGGGGTGGTGCCGGCGTGTGGGGTGGTGTCGGCGTGTGGGGTGGGGTCGGCGTGTGGGGTGGGGTCGGCGTGTGGGGTGGTGTCGGCGTGTGGGGTGGTGTCGGCGTGTGGGGTGGTGTCGGCGTGTGGGGTGGGGTCGGCGTGTGGGGTGGTGTCGGCGTGTGGGGTGGTGTCGGCGTGTGGGGTGGTGCCGGCGTGTGGGGTGGTGCCGGCGTGTGGGGTGGTGTCGGCGTGTGGGGTGGGGTCGGCGTGTGGGGTGGGGTCGGCGTGTGGGGTGGTGTCGGCGTGTGGGGTGGTGTCGGCGTGTGGGGTGGTGTCGGCGTGTGGGGTGGTGTCTGGCGTGTGGGGTGGTGTCGGCGTGTGGGGTGGTGCCGGCGTGTGGGGTGGTGTCTGGGTGTGGGGTGGTGTCTGGGTGTGGGGTGGTGTCGGCGTGTGGGGTGGTGTCGGCTTGTGGGGTGGTGTCTGGGTGTGGGGTGGTGTCGGCGTGTGGGGTGGTGTCGGCGTGTGGGGTGGTGCCGGCGTGTGGGGTGGTGCCGGCGTGTGGGGTGGTGTCGGCGTGTGGGGTGGTGTCGGCGTGTGGGGTGGTGTCGGCGTGTGGGGTGGTGTCTGGCGTGTGGGGTGGTGTCGGCGTGTGGGGTGGTGCCGGCGTGTGGGGTGGTGTCTGGGTGTGGGGTGGTGTCTGGGTGTGGGGTGGTGTCGGCGTGTGGGGTGGTGTCGGCTTGTGGGGTGGTGTCTGGGTGTGGGGTGGTGTCGGCGTGTGGGGTGGTGTCGGCGTGTGGGGTGGTGCCGGCGTGTGGGGTGGTGCCGGCGTGTGGGGTGGTGTCGGCGTGTGGGGTGGTGTCGGCGTGTGGGGTGGTGTCGGCGTGTGGGGTGGTGCCGGCGTGTGGGGTGGTGCCGGCGTGTGGGGTGGTGCCGGCGTGTGGGGTGGTGTCGGCGTGTGGGGTGGTGTCGGCGTGTGGGGTGGTGTCTGGGTGTGGGGTGGTGCCGGCGTGTGGGGTGGTGCCGGCGTGTGGGGTGGTGTCGGCGTGTGGGGTGGTGTCGGCGTGTGGGGTGGTGTCGGCGTGTGGGGTGGTGTCGGCGTGTGGGGTGGTGTCGGCGTGTGGGGTGGTGTCTGGGTGTGGGGTGGTGCCAGCATGTGGGGTGGTGTCTGGGTGTGGGGTGGTGTCGGCGTGTGGGGTGGTGTCTGGGTGTGGGGTGGTGCCAGCATGTGGGGTGGTGCCAGCGTGTGGGGTGGTGCCTGGCGTGTGGGGTGGTGTCGGCGTGTGGGGTAGTGTCGGTGTGTGGGGTGGTGTCGGCGTGTGGGGTGGTGTCGGCGTGTGGGGTGGTGTCTGGGTGTGGGGTGGTGTCGGCGTGTGGGGTGGGGTCGGCGTGTGGGGTGGTGTCGGCGTGTGGGGTGGTGCCGGCGTGTGGGGTGGTGTCGGCGTGTGGGGTGGGGTCGGCGTGTGGGGTGGGGTCGGCGTGTGGGGTGGTGTCGGCGTGTGGGGTGGTGTCGGCGTGTGGGGTGGGGTCGGCGTGTGGGGTGGTGTCGGCGTGTGGGGTGGTGCCGGCGTGTGGGGTGGTGCCGGCGTGTGGGGTGGTGCCGGCGTGTGGGGTGGTGTCGGCGTGTGGGGTGGGGTCGGCGTGTGGGGTGGGGTCGGCGTGTGGGGTGGTGTCGGCGTGTGGGGTGGTGTCGGCGTGTGGGGTGGTGTCGGCGTGTGGGGTGGTGTCTGGCGTGTGGGGTGGTGTCGGCGTGTGGGGTGGTGCCGGCGTGTGGGGTGGTGTCTGGGTGTGGGGTGGTGTCTGGGTGTGGGGTGGTGTCGGCGTGTGGGGTGGTGTCGGCTTGTGGGGTGGTGTCTGGGTGTGGGGTGGTGTCGGCGTGTGGGGTGGTGTCGGCGTGTGGGGTGGTGCCGGCGTGTGGGGTGGTGCCGGCGTGTGGGGTGGTGTCGGCGTGTGGGGTGGTGTCGGCGTGTGGGGTGGTGCCGGCGTGTGGGGTGGTGCCGGCGTGTGGGGTGGTGCCGGCGTGTGGGGTGGTGCCGGCGTGTGGGGTGGTGTCGGCGTGTGGGGTGGTGTCGGCGTGTGGGGTGGTGTCTGGGTGTGGGGTGGTGCCGGCGTGTGGGGTGGTGCCGGCGTGTGGGGTGGTGTCGGCGTGTGGGGTGGTGTCGGCGTGTGGGGTGGTGTCGGCGTGTGGGGTGGTGTCGGCGTGTGGGGTGGTGTTGGCGTGTAGGGTGGTGTCTGGGTGTGGGGTGGTGTTGGCGTGTGGGGTGGTGTCTGGGTGTGGGGTGGTGCCAGCATGTGGGGTGGTGCCAGCGTGTGGGGTGGTGTCAGCGTGTGGGGTGGTGTCGGCGTGTGGGGTGGGGTCGGCGTGTGGGGTGGTGTCGGCGTGTGGGGTGGTGTCGGCGTGTGGGGTGGTGCCGGCGTGTGGGGTGGTGTCGGCGTGTGGGGTGGTGTCAGCGTGTGGGGTAGTGTCGGCGTGTGGGGTGGTGTCAGTGTGTGGGGTGCTGTCTGGCGTGTGGGGTGGTGTCAGCGTGTGGGGTGGTGTCTGGCGTGTGGGGTGGTGTCAGCGTGTGGGGTGGTGTCTGGCGTGTGGGGTGGTGTCAGCGTGTGGGGTGTGTCAGCGTGTGGGGTGGTGTCAGCGTGTGGGGTGGTGCCTGGCATGTGGGGTGGTGTCTGGCGTGTGGGGTGGTGTCAGCGTGTGGGGTGGGGTCGGCGTGTGGGGTGGTGTCGGCGTGTGGGGTGGTGTCGACGTGTGGGGTGGGGTCGGCGTGTGGGGTGGTGTCGGCGTGTGGGGTGGGGTCGGCGTGTGGGGTGGGGTCGGCGTGTGGGGTGGTGTCGGCGTGTGGGGTGGTGTCTGGGTGTGGGGTGGGGTGGTGTCGGCGTGTGGGGCGGTGTTGGCGTGTGGGGTGGTGTCGGCGTGTGGGGTGGTGTCTGGGTGTGGGGTGGTGCCAGCATGTGGGGTGGTGTCTGGGTGTGGGGTGGTGTCTGGGTGTGGGGTGGTGCCAGCATGTGGGGTGGTGCCGGCGTGTGGGGTGGTGCCTGGCGTGTGGGGTGGTGTCGGCGTGTGGGGTAGTGTCGGTGTGTGGGGTGGTGTCGGCGTGTGGGGTGGTGTCGGCGTGTGGGGTGGTGTCTGGGTGTGGGGTGGTGTCGGCGTGTGGGGTGGGGTCGGCGTGTGGGGTGGTGTCGGCGTGTGGGGTGGTGCCGGCGTGTGGGGTGGTGTCGGCGTGTGGGGTGGGGTCGGCGTGTGGGGTGGGGTCGGCGTGTGGGGTGGTGTCGGCGTGTGGGGTGGTGTCGGCGTGTGGGGTGGTGTCGGCGTGTGGGGTGGGGTCGGCGTGTGGGGTGGTGTCGGCGTGTGGGGTGGTGTCGGCGTGTGGGGTGGTGCCGGCGTGTGGGGTGGTGCCGGCGTGTGGGGTGGTGTCGGCGTGTGGGGTGGGGTCGGCGTGTGGGGTGGGGTCGGCGTGTGGGGTGGTGTCGGCGTGTGGGGTGGTGTCGGCGTGTGGGGTGGTGTCGGCGTGTGGGGTGGTGTCTGGCGTGTGGGGTGGTGTCGGCGTGTGGGGTGGTGCCGGCGTGTGGGGTGGTGTCTGGGTGTGGGGTGGTGTCTGGGTGTGGGGTGGTGTCGGCGTGTGGGGTGGTGTCGGCTTGTGGGGTGGTGTCTGGGTGTGGGGTGGTGTCGGCGTGTGGGGTGGTGTCGGCGTGTGGGGTGGTGCCGGCGTGTGGGGTGGTGCCGGCGTGTGGGGTGGTGTCGGCGTGTGGGGTGGTGTCGGCGTGTGGGGTGGTGTCGGCGTGTGGGGTGGTGCCGGCGTGTGGGGTGGTGCTGGCGTGTGGGGTGGTGCCGGCGTGTGGGGTGGTGTCGGCGTGTGGGGTGGTGTCGGCGTGTGGGGTGGTGTCTGGGTGTGGGGTGGTGTCGGCGCGTGGGGTGGTGTCGGCGCGTGGGGTGGCGTCGGTGCGTGGGGTGGCGTCGGCGCGTGGGGTGGCGTCGGCGCGTGGGGTGGCGCCGGCGCGTGGGGTGGCGTCGGCGCGTGGGGTGGTGTCGGCGCGTGGGGTGGTGTCGGCGTGTGGGGTGGTGTCGGCGTGTGGGGTGGTGTCAGCGTGTGGGGTGGTGCCGGCGTGTGGGGTGGTGCCGGCGTGTGGGGTGGTGTCTGGTGTGTGGGGTGGTGTCAGCGTGTGGGGTGGTGTCAGCGTGTGGGGTGGTGTCGGCGTGTGGGGTGGTGTCAGCGTGTGGGGTGGTGTCGGCGTGTGGGGTGGTGCCAGCGTGTGGGGTGGTGTCTAGCGTGTATCTCATCAGTTAAGAAGCTTCATCTGTCGGCTTTGAAGCAAATTTCTGTGTGGTGCGTGTTTTGGTTTTGAAATATTTATGAAAATTATAGGGAAATTTTCATTCGTTTGCATTGAAATTGTGTATTAATGTCAACAGCAAAAACAATAATTAGGAGGGGCATTGGGAGTGTACTGGGTTTCCCATCCACATCAATGTGCAATAGTTATCGAATTTCGATATTTATTTCGAATTGCTTTTTAAGGTAATTCAGATGTAGGGAGCATTGTAACCAGCTGGTCTTGTTCTCAGCCGACAGCACTGGACACGGAACCTTGGCAGGTTAGTTCACTCAACACAACCCAACACTGTCCTAGCCTCCACACCACAGGTTCACTGGGCACCTATCCTTCTCTATCCTGTGCTTGTTGAATTCATTTTCTGGGACAAGTCTGAGTGATCAGTGATGCCCAAGCAAGTGACTGTATTCCCAAAAGAGTAGGAAGGCCCAGTGTGTAGTCTGCTAAACAGGAGGCTGCTGATGGGAAAAAGACGTGTGTCCGTTGTGACGATGTCAGGATATTGCATTATGGGGTCTCACTAAGACAGGACGTGATTCATAGCAACAGATAAATGTCAAGAATGAAGAAACCAGCACGTAGACAGCATCTTTTATTGGCCTCCCAGAGTGTTTCCAAAGATAGGCATGCCTCATTGTCTCATCCTCTCTTTTTCCCAGTAACAATAACTCTTTACTTACACCTGTCGTCTTACCAAGTAGACAATTGCAACATCATTGACAGACGCATAATCCAGTCAGCTGGACAGTGAGAATATATAGGGTTAGCATAAAGACCAGCATAGATAAGTTGGGCTGAATGGCCTATTTCTGTGCTGTTCAATTCTATATTCAATCCAGTATAATTCGGGCCATTTTTTTCAATGTAGTCAATTCATCGGGTAGTGTCCCTACTGATGTTTCTGGGAGAAAGAGACGTTTGCATTACTAACTTTGGTGTACTCATCATACCCTCCAATGTGCCCGACCCCCAATTAAAACCAGACTGTGGGAGTGCGGCCACTTGATGTTTTTTGTTTTTTTGCTTCCAGGGAACACGATTTCACTTCCAACCGCTTCCGGTGCAAAGAAAAGATTCTGGATCATAGAAGACATGTCCCCCTTTGGAAAGCGGCGAAAGACAGCTTCTTCTCGGAAGATGCTGGACGAAGGAATGATGCTCGAGGGCTTCAAACGCTACGACCTCTACGAAGACTGCAAAGATGCTTCTTGCCAGTTCTCACTGAAGGTTACCCACTACCACTGCACCCGGGAGAATTGTGGCTACAAGTTCTGCGGCCGTACCCACATGTACAAGCACGCCCAGCACCACGACCGAGTGGACAACCTGGTTCTCGATGACTTCAAGCGTTTTAAGTCCTCTCTGCGGTGCTACTTTGCGGACTGTCAGTTTTCTGGAAACAGCACTCACTTTCACTGTCTCCGCTGTGGCTTCCGCTGCACTGACAGCACCAAGGTGACTGCCCATCGAAAGCACCACGGCAAGCAAGATGTGATCAGCGCTGCTGGGTTCTGCCAGTTCAGCTCGAGTGTGGACTGCGAGGTCCCTGACTGTAAATACAAGCTGAAATGCTCCCATTTCCACTGCATCTACCCTGACTGTAAACACACCGTGGTGGGAATGTCTCAGATGGACTCTCACAAGCGCAAGCACGAGAAGCTGGAGCGCGGCGAGATGACCTCCGTCTCGCCCAACCGCGAAGTCACGCACAGCACAAGCGCCACGACGGAGTATGATTCCCAAGGATCCTCCCTCAACCTGGACGGGTCCCTGAACCTCAGCACCAACGTAGATGGCTCGTTGTTCTTCCTCAGAAACGCTGCTGGTATCGGATTGAACGATTCGTTGGATCTGAGCGCAAAGCCCCACGAGGCCGTCTCAGTCGCTGGGGTGGCTCAGGAGGAGGTCGCTGCAATGTCCGGCGATGCGGAAGACGACAACGATATGACGCAGGATGAAGAACTGAACGAAGACGATGACGATCTCAACACGGACTCTGACAGCACCCATGGCACTATGCCCGAGAACGTGGACATAAGTGAAAAAGATGACGCAACAGGGCTGTAGCTGTGGACGGCCACCTCCTCCCCCCACCCCCCTTTCCCATATAAAGAATCTGTTCTCTATATACTTGTTTAAATTATCTGGGATGACAATTTTCCTTAATGAAAAAGTGTAGTAGAATTAACCACAAAAACTCCACAGGCGCTGTAGTGTTTAAGGGGCCTGAGTGTAAGGTAGCCTTGGTGCTCCAGACAGACCCAGCTCTGCAATAGAGAGTTTCATAGCTTCCTCTATCCACAGCGATGCTTCCAGACCAGTTGATGATGACGGGACTGTGCCCGAAACAAATACAAGAATCACGAATATAGAATGAACAAAACGATTGGCTTCAGATGGTATGCGAAGAGGAGTTAGCAGCAGTAGGAAGAGTTTGTTCCCTGAAAGATGTTTACAACCTGACCAACATAATTAAACCCTTTTAATATGCAGGAAAAAAACTAAAATCTATAATCCGACGTTTCTGGAGTTGGGACATCATGTAATATTTGGGTATTACCTTTGCTACCGAAAACTCCTTGGTTGTGTGTGTGCATGTCTGCTCTGCTAGATTTTATTGTTTTCATTTTTGGAATTTTTAAAAAAAAAACAGTATATGATACCGAGAATCCTAAGCAGTTTTGAGCTGTAGTGTACATTATGGTATGGCGGAGTGTGCAAGCGAGAACTTACAAAGGCAGTTTTAAATCACCACTTTCTGTAGTCAGCCCCACTATCACTTCTAGAACCAGACCGTGGGAGATGAGAAGACTTTAAAGATAAAGACGTGTAAAATGATTTCCTATTGGTAAATCTCGAAGCGTTTAGATGAGTGCAGATTGACAAACATTTATCATGTCACATGCGGTGTTTATGCACTCAAAGATGAATGAAGTTTCATTTCTGCTCTTCCATTAATTTATTTTGTTTTGAAGGTTTTACTCTTGTTTTCTCTCTGTCTCTCTCTCTCTCTCCCAAGAACTTTCTCACTCTGGAGTTGGGTCGTACCATCCCAAACCACTCGCTACTGCCATCAGGCTTCTTCCATTCCATTCTTTTTTTTGTTGCTCTTTGAGCTGTTCCAGAATGATCTTTCTTTTACAATTGTGAAGAAGCAATGTGGCTTCTAAAAGTTTCTCCACTTTTCTTTTTGTTTTCTAGATAGACTGAGAACATTTCAAGTAAGATTATTTTTTTATATTTAAAGCAGAAATCAATATGGATATTGTGGATACTTTGGGGGCCCAACATTGGTGACATTGGTTGCAAATCATTTGCCATCACATTGAATCTAACTCTTCACCCTTTTGGGGCTTAAAGCTGTGGTATCGGTTTAACGGTGTGCATTTGAGTTTCTGCTTCACGAGTTTCTGATCAAAGATTGACTTTTCTCTCTGTGTTTAAGATTATTTAAAAGCAGAGCCTTTGTATCTTTAAAATTGAATATAGCATATTACAAATTGATAGCAATTACAGGAAACAAATGACAAGTCATATTGTTGTGTAATTCATATTTGCTCATGACTGCAGCGGCTCAAGAAGGCAGCTCACCACCACCTTCTCAAGGGCAGTTAGGGATGGGTAATAAATGCTGGCCCAGCCAGCAACGCCCACATCCCGTGAACGAATGAAAAAAAGTTTCTTTCATTCAAAGGGAAAAGCGAGCTTGATAGTCCTTTCTGTCTGCCAGTTTCACTAGAGAAATGTAGTTACCCTGTTCCATCCAAATTAGCAACCAAGTTAATGGGATACCGTGTTTGAAGATGTTTGGCTTACACTAGACGCTTTTGTCTTGGAATCATACAGGACAAGGCCATTCAGTCTTTCGTGCCTGTCTTTGGCTATCCAGTTAGTCCCACCCTCCCCCTGAAGCTCCAGCAATTTTTACCCTTGAATTGAAGCCAGTCTGCGGAGGGTCATATCCGTGCGTCTACTCTCTTGCTTCTCCGATGCAGATGGGGAACCAGTCTCTGTATTTTCTGGGCTTCACTTCCAATCAGGAGCCCGAGAGGCTGTAAATAAGTGTGAACCGTCACCTGCATGTTATATAACTAAAAGCAGCTCCCCGATCTTGCTGTCACACTTGTGTGGGTCTACCACACTGACAGAAGAAAGCAGCTTGTTTCCATAATAGCATTCGGCCGATTCAGGAGAACATCCTTGTCTGCAGTTGGCTGCTCCTAAATTCTATAACCATACCTTTGAAAGTTCCTTGCTGCCCCTTCCCCAGCCTCTTGATTTCTCCAGATGCTTGCCCTGCTAATTGTATAGATTTGCAGTCCAGACACAGCACACACTTCAGCAGCAGATTAATGACACCTATTTCCACCTTTACTGAAAACTCAGGCATTAATTGCTCAGCTAAAGGGGTCAGTTTAACACCTCATTAGTCACTAACTAGTGGAGTTTAGCCAGTGTAAATGTCTATAAAATTCTGTTATTGTAAATATACCAACTCCTTTCCAAATAAATTAGTTTTAGTGTTTAGTCCTCCTAAGTATAGGCTCTGGACAAGATCAATTCTAAACTTGCAATGTCTTCAATCTTTTCAGGTACAGCTACAATTGGCCATATTGTTCAGAAACAATGCACCATTGGGGAAGCATTGGTTTATTCAGAGCATCCTGATGTACTTTGACTCAATACATTTCAGTTTGGTAAAGTCACTTGGAGTAAAAAGGGGATATTGTACAGATTAGCACCCGAAACTTAAGGGAATACTGCAGCATTGAGCCTCAAAACTGTATCAAGTTATTGGTGTTAACAAACTCCTGCAGTTAGCAAAGAATTGTCTGGCCACTCAGTGCAAAGACATCATGTCACATGTACGGTTAACACGGAAGTCTGGTGTTAGTTACTAGAGAGGAGAGGGGCACACACTGCTCAGGAAACTGCAGACCCACAGATCCTCAAGTACCTTGGCTCCTGCCCTTCCTTGTCTATTTCCCTTGGTTGAGGGATCTATAAGCAGGGGGAACAGATTTACGTTAGGAAGTAAGAGGGGTATTCAAGGGGAAATTATCTCACCCAGAGGGCAGTGGGGGTCTGGAGCTCACTGCCTGAAAAAGTGGTAGAGGAGGAGCCCTTATAACATTTTAAGAAGTACTTGGACTTGCACTTGACGTGTCATAGCTGGCACACAATAGACCAAGAGCCAGAAAGTTGAAGTAGGCTGGATGGCTCCATGTCAGCCAGTGTGGACATGATGGGCCAAATGGTCTCCTTCCATGCTGTACATTTCCCTGATCTACAAGCTGCCCTTCAACACCATCCAAAGACGTTGGGACAGTTTCCACATGGACACTGACAGCTCCCAGCCCTGCCTGTGTGACGTTCAGTCACGGATTAGCCACAATTTTCTCCAGTTGAACACGGGCAAGACCAAAAGGATATGGGGAGCGAGCGGGAAAGTGGAGTTGAAGCCAAGGATCAGCCTTATAGGCCAAATGGTCTACTCCTGCTCTTATTCCTTATGTTCTGGTCAAAGGCATTTCCCCCAATTGCAGACTCTGTTCTCTCAGCTCCAATTCCATCCTCTCTTGTGGCCAGTGTTGAATGACACTGTTCATGGCCTTGTGCCCTATTCAATCCCAAGCTGAACATCTGACCCTATCTCCATTTCGCCCCCTGCCTCAGCCCAGCTGCTGCTGAGACACTTTCATTGCCTTTGTCGTCTCTGGATTCCATTATTCCAATGCTGTCAAGGTCTGTCTCCGACCTTCCACAAACTTTAACTCATGCAAAACCTTGATGCCTAGATTGTAACCGGCCTCATGTCCCACTCACCATTCAGCTTGACCACTGTTGACTCTCCATCATCTCCTGACAAGTGCTACTTAAAATTCTGACCCCACCCCCCCCATCCCCTGCCCCCACCTAGTGTTTAAATCACTTCCTCCCAAACATTTTTCCGGCGTGATCCCACTTTAATGCCTCAGATTTTGTGTGATCCCAGAGTGAAAATTTGGGCAGGAACGAGAGCTCTTGAGTGTGGGGGTGACAGGGCTGCGGAAGGCTTAGTTGTTGAGCAGGGGTGTGGAGGGACTGGAGTGTTAGGGGAATTGATGAAAAGGCAGGTTTTCTGTAAAACAAAAAACACCTACCTATTCACAGGCTTTTTTTGCAGCAGTAACCGGGCCTCAGAGAGCAGTCCATGAAGCCACGACCCAGAAACAAACCAAAAAAAAAGGGCAAGGATTTGAAGGGACCTCATAGCTGTCAGAAATCAGTCTGAGCTCCGTAGCTGCAGCGGAACTCACAACCCAAAATCTCATCTCGCGACCCCACTGGGGAGTCATGACCCACAGTTTGGGAAGCCCTGCTTCAAATCGCTTCATGAACTTGGTAACCTCCTCCACTCCTACAGCCCATCCCAGGACACTCCAGTCCACTGACTCTGGCCTTGTGTGTAGTCCCCACATCCCCCCCAACCCTTCACTTTCAGCTTTGGTGGCTCTGCCTTCAGTCATCAAAGTTCTGAACTCCCCCAATTCCCAGCCATCACCCCGGCACATCGCCTGGAAGAACATGTCACACAGGAATCCTGCGTAAATGCAGAGTCGGCAAAGTAGACATTTTTTGAAAGGCAAGATAGTCAAACAGGCCGGTTACAAACTGGTCCGTTCAGGGTTGGAGATGCAATGTGAAGTATTCCCGTGTTGGAACAGTCAAATTTGAATGGTCTTTGACTGAACCATCACAGTGACAAAACATATAACATCACTGTGTGAATTGTTATAGAGAGTAAGTTTTTAAATTGAGAATAAAAGTTAAAAAAATCACCACCAGTAGCAAAAGTTGTGTTGGAGACTGTGACATCAATCGAGGATGATCAAGGTAATAAGTGTTTTTCCTGCAAAACCTATTTACAGAACAATTGCAATCGTACACAGAAATAAAATATTGCAGATGCTGGAAATCTGAAATGAAAATGGAACATGCTGGAAATACTCAGGAGGCCAGGCAGTGTCTGTGGAGAGAGAAATAATCCTGCCTTTCACCCTATCGCAGACCTTTTTTGTTCCTACGCCCACTCCTCTTACCCTGCCTCTGTACTTGCTCTTACCCCACTCCTCTTACCCTGCCTCTGTACTTGTTATTACCCCACTCCTCTTACCCTGCCTCTGTACTTGCTCTTACCCCACTCCTCTTACCTTGCCTCTGTACTTGCTCTTACCCCACTCCTCTTACCCTGCCTCTGTACTTGTTCTTACCCCACTCCTCTTACCCTGCCTCTGTACTTGCTCTTACCCCACTCCTCTTACCCTACCTCTGTACTTGCTCTTACCCCACTCCTCTTACCCTACCTCTGTACTTGCTCTTACCCCCACTCCTCTTACCCTGCCTCTGTACTTGCTCTTACCCCCACTCCTCTTACCCTGCCTCTGTACTTGCTCTTACCCCACTCCTCTTACCCTGCCTCTGTACTTGCTCTTACCCCACTCCTCTTACCCTGCCTCTGTACTTGTTCTTACCCCCACTCCTCTTACCCTGCCTCTGTACTTGCTCTTACCCCCACTCCTCTTACACTGCCTCTGTACTTGCTCTTACCCCACTGCTCTTACCCTGCCTCTGTACTTGTTCTTATCCCCACTCCTCTTACTCTGCCTCTGTACTTGCTCTTACTCCACTACTCTTACCCTGCCTCTGTACTTGCTCTTACTCCACTACTCTTACCCTGCCTCTGTACTTGCTCTTACCCCCCTCCTCTTACCCTGCCTCTGTACTTGCTCTTACCCCCCTCCTCTTACCCTGCCTCTGTACTTGTTCTTACCCCACTACTCTTACCCTGCCTCTGTACTTGCTCTTACCCCACTCCTCTTACCCTGCCTCTGTACTTGCTTAAAACCGGTCTCATCTCTAACTTCTTCCAGTATTGATGAAGGATCATCGACCTGAATTATTAACTCCCTTTCTTTCTCCACAGAAGCTGTCAGACCTGCTGAGTGTTTCCAGCATTTTCTGTTTCTTTAAAAGCAATCTTATGACAGGCGAGTTCCCATTCTGATTTTGACCCTCTGGAGATTCTGTCTCTCACCCTCAAAATATTTAAGAAGTAATACTTTTAAGTAGCAGCAAGGTTTTTTTAAAATTGAAAGTTCAGTAGACAAAGCTGGCAGATATTTTTCACAGTGTCCCCGTTCTGCCATAGCTATACTTCGTGCAAATACTTGGGGTTTTGTAGAAGCAATTAATGTCTCTTAAAAGGGCAATGTTTAACATTATGGTACATGTTTCTACACCTCATTGGATGAAGCATTACAGACGAGTGTTGAAAATAATGGGTGTGCTAACCTGCTCTTTTTGTCTTTTGTAACATATATATAAGTTTGCACTAATTTAGTTTTACATTAAAAATGACAGTTGTGGACCCTACCAGTTAATGGAAAATGAGAATGCGGACTAATTTGCCAAGTCTTAAAGCAGCAGTAGCCCCCCTTCTAAGTTGATGATGGGGCAAACGTTCCCTGCTCTCTCAATTTCTATGTTTATTTAATGGTGATAAATTTGCTTTAAAAATGTTAGCAAGATACCGTTGTAGTGAACTATTTAAGGGCTACAGCACACACAGACAAAGTTAGTCAGTGTCAAGTATAAAATCCTTCAAAGTGCGTCATGAAAAGGGACTACTATGGCTTTAAGAATGAATTAACCTTTCCCTGGGCCCAACTGTAACTCTAGCATTAACCCTTTGAGGACAGCAGTCTATTCTTTTCAACATCAAACCCTGAAGCAAAGCAAGATTACAAAACTCCATCCTAGTCACAGTGTATTAGATAGACTTACCCTGTGTGTGTGTTTGTGTGTGTGTGTGCGTGAGTGTGCGTGACCCAAGCTTCTCACTCTCACCGTGCTTTGTAAGAACTGGCATTATGTCCATTATTTTGTTTTGCACAAACATCACGTTGACAGGAAATAATATGTATTTAAAGTTGCTGCTGGAAAGCCCTTGCCCCCTTCCAAAACAAGCCCACCAGTTCTCAAAGGGTTAAAGGCTCATGAATAATAAAATCATATGTCATATTTGAAGGAATTCTTTTTTAAAAAAAAAATTGATTCTGGAATAGCCCGTAGTTTTCTTTTGTGTGCAATTCCTTTAGCGTTGACAGTGTAACGCAGCTCTTGAACAGTAAGGCATAGACTGTTAGCACTGACACAGAGTGTGGTTCAGGTTTAACTTGAATTTTGTAGAACGTGAATTAACTTAGGTCTATGAATATTAATTGCTAGTTAATTTAATACCGTTATCCCTCAGTTTTATTTTGTGTGTTCTTTATTTTTTGCTGCCTATCAGATAGTGGTTTCTATTTAAACGTCAGACACGAGGCAAGCAATATTAATTCTGTTTATTTTTTATTTTCTGGTTCCATATGTACTTTGAAAAGGAAAAAAAAAGGACCTGTAAATTGCTTAGAGCTGGGAAGCAGGTTATGCACTTGGATTAACTTGGCATGTGTCGTTTTATTTGAATACACAGAAAAAGCATGTTGAAGTCCAAAGCTGTTAAGTTTATTTCTCCTTTTCCTCTCCTGTGTTGTTTTGAAAAAAACGGGTAACACATCTGTAGATGTTTGCCAGACGGCATTGTGTAGATAGTCTACCAGAACACGAAGAGAAAAGAAAATAATAATTATGTACAACCAGACAGAAACAACCTCCAAATCTTTTAAATAGTCAAGCTGCTGAAGCAAATGATCATTTTACTGTTAATTTAACTAAAACTGGATTGATCTCTTGGAGATGAAAAAAAAGAGGAAAGATTACAATGTAGCAAAAAGAGAATTCTAGCCTTTGTAATATATATATTGCACACTAGGATAAGAAGCCATCTCTAGATCATATGGATTTTGTGTAATTTTTTTTCTCTGTGGGGAGAACTTGATCCACTTACAATGTACATGGCTCTATACATGGAGACAACAACTTTTTTTATATGGTTTGGAAAAAATGTTCTCCAATACTTGAATATGACCCCTCGGCACCTATGTTATTGATAACTGAATATTTTTCCACTTGAATCTAGTGCTGTTAGAAATTTAATATATGTGTTTTATTTATTTGATTGGTTTTGCATGACTGATGCAAGGGTTTGAGATTTTCACTCAATAAAAACTGGAAAAAAAAAAAATAGCAACCGTTGTCCCTGTTTGTTCAACTTGCTTTATACGATTTGCCTTTAACATTGAAGGATGACTTTGCACAGAGTAGGAACACAAGGTTTAAAGAGAGCAGAAGAATTGGAGGCCGTGCCAAACTCTTGGCGAAAGAGGTGGGTTCGAAAGAGAGTCCTAAAGGAGGTGAAGGGATTTAGGGAGAGTGCGGGGTCTGGGCGGATGAAGGCTCCCAAATGGTGAGACAAAAAGATGGTGGTTAGAAGAATGTAGGAAGTCAAGGAGATATGGGTGAGGTACTCAATGATAAGAATTTTAAATTTTGGGCAATATACAGGAGGCCCCAAGATCAGTTGAGATGAAGATGGTGCCTAAGCCAAATAGAATTCATCCATCTACAGTTACAAATATCTTCCCATTCTAATTGAGTCTTAAATGGGCCCAGGCTCCTGGTATTAACCACTCCCCATAGTGATCCATGCAAGGTCTTCACTGCTGCCTGTTTCAATTCTAAATTCTCCATTTGGAATCCAAGCCCCCTGCTGTGTTGTCCCATCCATTCAGAGTCCTGTTGTGGGTAAATTCTCTCTATCCTGATAATAACTATATACATTTGTAAGTGTTTCTCTCTGAGGGCATTTTTTTTCAAAAATAGAGAGTTTTGGCTCATCAAGGAGATTGAGGTTCATAGGAGGGTTGTCTGATTTTTATTTTGGGAGCTGGGTAAGATGAGGACCTTATTTTCCCTAAAATAGGGGGGTCAAGAGGTGGTGAGATTCCAAGATAGAGTAATCATAGACACACCCCGAATGGTGTTGGTTCAATGGGCTGAATGGACTTTTCTCACTCGGACGCTATGCTCTTACTTGTAGCAGAATCTCTTGGCCTCTCATCAATGATATGTGCCAG
Source organism: Cetorhinus maximus (assembly GCF_964194155.1). NCBI lineage: Eukaryota > Metazoa > Chordata > Chondrichthyes > Lamniformes > Cetorhinidae > Cetorhinus > Cetorhinus maximus. The sequence continues at coordinate 5,350,808 of NC_135893.1, forward strand.
CTGAGGAATAGCAAAGTCTATTACAAACGTGACTGACAAATTCCCAGCAGGATGGGAGATTGCAATGATAACCACGTTACTTGGTCAATCTCTTGCTATGGAACTACTAATAAAATTTAGTGAACTCCTAAACTTTCCACCATGAAGCTACATCGTAGGTGCTATTAATAAAAGCGTGTGTGGGAGGACACAATGCTTGTTTGTAGAGGAGGGGAATTTTATTGCAATTGATGGCCCGCTCCACGCCCCTCCCCACCCCCAGTTACTGTACTTTCAAGTTCTCTGCTAGTCTGTTCAACTCTGGTGTATGGTCTGTGTGAAGGGGCATTTCCATATGAACTCATTGCGTCACATGATTTAACAATGGGTGGCAGCTTTATCAGCACAGCCAAGTTCCAAGACTTCGACAAAATGTTCGTTTGTTATGTGGGAGCTTTGACGGTGAGCGTCAGTGGGAATCTCCACTGAGGACAGCGTTAAAAGCTGAGCCTGACCTTGCCCACACCATTCATCCAGTTGGCAGGAGTTGCTGTACTGACCATAAGGAGCAGAAACACTAAGTGATTTCCCCTCTCACCGAGAACATTGGGATCATGCTGATCAGTAAGTCAGAATGCACTGGTACTTTGATGTGGGGAGGGGTCCTCTTGCTTTTTAAGACTCTGTTACTCAGTGGCTAAATTTGCAGAGCCAGCCTCAGAGTGTGTCAATATATTGTTAAACAGCAACAGCGTTAAACTGAGGAGGACAGAAAAAAATGGATATTTTACAAACAGCATATAGGGAATGTGGCGGACATTGTAACATAAAGTTTTCAGAAGGTAATGGATGAGGTGCCACATAAGAGATCTGTGCTGAAAACCCAGTCACGTGGTATTAAAGGGAAAGGAGCTGGGATGATTGAGAGACCTGAAAATAGAGAGCAGGGCAAGATTTCTTTTGAAATTGGTGAGGTGTGGGGTATTGGCTTGGCCCATGAATATGCGCAGGCCACCCCAAACACTTCTTAAAATTATAGAGACATGGACACCCCAAACACTTCTTAAAATTATAGAGACATGGACACCCCAAACACTTCTTAAAATTATAGAGACATGGACACCCCAAACACTTCTTAAAATTATAGAGACATGGACACCCCAAACACTTCTTAAAATTATAGAGACATGGACACCCCAAACACTTCTTAAAATTATAGAGACATGGACACCCCAAACACTTCTTAAAATTATAGAGACATGGACACCCCAAACACTTCTTAAAATTATAGAGACATGGACAGAAGATGAATAATATCAAAGTTTGCTGATGATACTAAATTAGGGTGCATGACAAAGTGGGAGCAGGCAGAAGATTTGGAGGGCAGAGCCAGATTGTGGAGGCAGTAGGTGATAAATGCAGTGAAGTGTGAAGTGATCAGAACACAGGAAAGAAGCTATATCCAAACAGTAAGATTCCTAATAAGACTGAAGGGACAGTTAAAGTGGGGAATGCCAAAGAAAGTGGGAGTGCAGACAGAAAGTCCCGCAAGCAATGGGATTCTAGGTTCTAGGGTGAGTCTGGGATGTTGAATCTTGCTGATATTATTTAAACACAGTTGGAGTTTTATACACCGTATTGGCACTCAAATACAGGAAAGGTATTGGAGCCATAGAAATAGCACAGCAGAAATTAATCAGAATTATACCAGGACTCCTGGTTATTAAGGAAGGCTTGAAAAATTGAACAAAAGCAAAATACTGCGGGTGTTGGAAATCTGAAATGAAAGCAGAAAATGCTGGAAATACTTGGCAGGTCTGGTAACATTTGTGGAGAGAGAAACAGAGTTAATGTTTCAGGTCACTGACCTTTCATCAGAACCTGATGTGTGATTGAGGTATGGAAATATTTACCACAACTGGCTATTGCGTTAGAGACTGGACCTGTTGCATATTTTATATCTTAGCGCCATGGAGAGATGACACACCAGCTTCTATGAGTGTAGGAACTTTATTTACAAGAGTTTTATTTTTAAAATGTTTGCTCCATGGTTCCAGCCGTTTGCTTCCAGCAAGTTCTACAGTTTGTTTACTTTTCTCGAAGTCCATGCTCAGGTTTAACTAATCAAGCACAGTGAGCATCAATAGTAAACAGACTCACATAATCGAACACGGAACAATTGAACACGACAGTAACATCATGTAAAAGGGGAGGGCAGGGAAATATTGTCGAGAGCTGCCATTGAACTACACTGATGTGATGGGCTGAATGGTCTCTGCTTGTCATTTCCGTGATTCACAGAACAAAAGGATGCAAGGTTTTATGAATGGCAATAGATTTAAGAAGCCCACATACTCTCTCTCATACTCAGCTGGAATGTATACAGTGCATGTGGCATATTAGAAAGCCCTGCATTCACCTTTGTATTTCTCTTCAGTCATAAGCGTGGTCAGGTACTCACTTATAAAAATCAGCGTAAGCGCTGTAAAAAAAATAGCTTTAACTGATGAACAAGGCCAGGTGCTGACATCAGAAACCTTATCAAATGTTCATTTTTAGTGAAACAGTTCTAGGTTTTCGGATGCAAGCAGAAATTTTCATTGTATATGTTGAGGATGGTACTGAGCGCCCAGTAATACGAAGTACACAAGATGATGTTGGTGTGAGGCAAGACATTCTCAACCCCCGTGTCTTTCATTCCCAGGCCTTTAGTGCACACTCTGTATTACACATTCTCTGCATCACACACGGTTTTTTTGGTGCTAATATTTCCTCCTGTGATGACCCACGTGCTGGGAAAACCTGTGTTTTCTTTTTGTGTGACGTTCCCTTTAAGGCCCACGAAGACTGGGGAGTATCCTGAAAGATGGTTATTTGGTTTCCTGATTATGACGCCATTAAGTTTCGAGAGATACCCGGATGACTTGTTACAAGATCCAGACTTGCATCATCAGTGAGCAGGGGCTGGGAACTACAATTGCCAGTTTGCCTTGGGAGTTTCTGTGCAGGTGTGGACCAGCAGCGGGCAGCACGTGTGCAATCGGGCATTTTGTAGTTTTTTGGGCCGAGGATGGGCTCAATGCACCAGCGCAGAAAGAAAATGGTGCGCAAACTCCGATCATGTGACCAGAAGCAGAGCGCCATAATCTAGATGAGCGCCCAGGAGGAAACTAGTCCCAAAGGGCGAGGGAAAAGGAGAGGGGGAACAGGGAGAGGTCCCAAAGGGAGGGGGGGACAGGGAGAGGTCCCAAAGGGAGAGGGTGGGGGGGGCAGGGAGAGGTCCCAAAGGGAGGGGGGATAGGGAGAGGTCCCTAAGGGAGGGGGGGGGGGTGGGGGGTGATAGGGAGCGGTCCCAAAGGGAGGGGGGACAGGGAGAAGTCACAGTTAAGAAGAAAGAGGAGCAGAGGAAGAGGTTCCAAGCAGAAAAAGGGCTGCACTTGGCAGATTTTAAGTGATGAGGGCTCAGGAGAAGAGGGCTTGTGAGAAGCCCTGAGGGTCTAAGAAGGCAGCAGAAAGTTGGTGACTCTGTACTGCGGGCTGTTGGGGTGAAGGTACCCTTTTGGAGCAGCAGTATTCTGCTCAGCACAGCTGGAGAGCTGAAGTTGTGTTTATGAGTTGATGCTGGAGTGCATCCTCAGGAATCCAGGGAAACGGTGTCTCAAGAGACAAGATTGAAATCCTGCAAGATGAGCCATTATTGATGCCGTCCGAGCTGGAGCAACTTTGAGAGAATTCCGAGGTAAAGATTGGAACCCCCCTTGAGAATGACAGAGTTTCAACAGGATTGGTTGATTCTCAGTGTTAACTGACATCTGGGTGGGTTGGTGAGAAATCCATGGAACCTGTCTTGGTTGCATCTGCCATCTAGTGTGGTGGTTTTGACCACAGTTTGCCTGTTAATTCACATGTACCTCACATTAACCCTTCATATTTGAATATGATAGATATTATAAATTGTTTTATCTTTCTGCCCTTATATAGCAAAGTTTATTTTTTGTTTGTTCAAAACCCATGGAATCTTGTGGCTTTATTCTCTTAACAAGTAGCTTGAATCTCAAACATTGTCTACTTTAAACAAAATATTATTGGTCCCTAACTGGATCTTATCAAAAGCTTTGGGATCTGGTCCATGATCATAACAGACCTGAAATTGCTGTGGGGATGACCAGCTAAGATACAAAGGGTAAATAGAAAGCTAATTCCAGTGGAGTTGCATTTCAGCCTTTATTTCTGTTTGACAGCCCAGAACACACAGAGAATTCAGGAGAGAGGGATCAAGCAAAGTTCTCTACAAATGGAAAGTCTTCTGTTTGGCAGTTTTCAGACAGATCCAGGTGTCAAAGCAGGTCTCTGTTCTATTCTCAGAGACTGCATTAGTGTGTTCGTTACACAGTTGGAAAGAGCAGAGAGCTGAAGATAGGAAGGGCAAGGGGCTGTGGACTGGACAAGACCCATTGTTGCTGTTTTAGTGTTGCCAGAACCCACCAGACCATTTAAAGGGATTCGAGAAGGGAATTTCTGGGGATTCTGTGTGATCAGGACTGTCATGACTCAAGTGAAAGTGAGTTCATACATATGTACCTTTCAGTGGTAACCATGTCTGAGGACTACCGATGGAATATGGCTATTGATAAATGTGACTAAAGGGTTGAAATGATTAAGTGAGATCCTAGATAGCGGAGGCTGAGTTGGAATGACTATGAGGTTGCAAATGGTGCCACATTTGTGCAGGCAGTAATGTGGGTGCTTGTAACTACTTGAGGTGTATCTTTGTTGTACCAGCTTTTTAAAGTGAAACTTACCTTTTTTATTTGAAATAACCTTTGCCTGTTTAATTAATGTTTGAATTAGTTGATTTTAGTTGTAAAAGTTTTACAAAGCGAAATCCTGTTCATCAGTTTCCTTTCCCTTAGCATCCTTTCTTTTAAAAAGTATCAGTCTCCACAGGATCAAAACGCCTCCTTCCTTCCCTGAAGCCATTGACACTCTGGGACGTTCACATTCTTCAGTGGATAGATTCACAGCCAAGCCATGGACAATTCTCAACAGCGATGACAGAATCGGAGGCAGGGACCCTGGCTGATGTCGCCCACCCACAGCCAACAACGTGCTGAGATCAGGCACTTCAGAACCAACCAGAGCTGAAAGCTGGTCCACGTGATTTTACTACGACAGAAGTTTTACTATCGTCTAATGTGCAATGAGGGGAGCTATGATGCTGTGTTTTTCAAAAAATTTTCCAATCATTTTTAATTCCTCAGGAGTCGAGGATTGAGGGAAACAAGTGTGCGTCTAATCCTTAAGCTGGCATTCGTGTGGCTTTATGGCTGATCGTGGAGCATTTGGATGGGCTGATAAGTTTTAATTTTAATAAATGGACTAAATTATATCTGGCCACATAAACCAGAGATAGCAGGTACTGTAATAAAATCTAACCTGCTGCTCCCCTTAGATAACGCTGTAAACAATGCAAATACTAAAAGCGAGGGAGTCCAGAAGGTGGCATGACCACAGCACAAGAATAGCACACAAATTTGGGAAATAATTAGCGTCGCTGCATCCTGGGTAACGGACCAAACTTTCTTTTTAAAATTTTGAAAGACACGGGGCTGAGTCACCCAAGAAAATCTCTCAATACAGGAATAATAAAATAAACAAACATAAATCCGGATAAGGCAGGGGAGTGGGACTAGGTGGAATGCTCTTTCAGAGAGCCAGTGCGCACTCGATGGGCCAAATGGCCTCCTCCTGCACTGCAAAGATTCTGTGATATCCCAAGATAGGAACCTGGGCAACCTACCTGTCCAGTGATAAATTGGCCAGTTATTTGAGGTTGGGTGTTTTGATAATTAATTCAATACAATTTAGAAAACATGACTGAGAAGCAATGGCGGTAACCAATTGAAAAGACTGAAGGGAAGGGGCTAGCTATTGCAATTGCTCATTTACTTTGAATGCATTGAGGCAAGGTTCGAAACATAAAACAACATTCGTGGGCAAATTGGTCAGAAGTTGCCCTGGTTAATCAGGACTCTGATAGCTGAATGGCCTCTCTCTGTCAGAATTGACCATTTGGTGCCATCACATATGCAAGGTTGTACTGACCAGACCAAGACAGTCTAACCTCAACTAACTGGACCTTATATTGTCAGTGTATCACTATCTGACAGTTCTCTCTGCAAGATTCATTGTTTTTAGAAAAAGAGTGGAAAATAAGGAGCATCTAAAACTATTCAACAAAAATGATGTTTAATAGCTGGTGGCGCCGTCAATCAAGCTCTGCAGTCTCAAAAGTTCTGCTCATATTCAAAAGTGATTTAGCCACAGTTCTTGTGGTTAATGACATCAACACAGCTGCCCAGCTAAATTAGTCACATAGCTAATCGTCAGCAGTGATCACCCTGTACACAATACAGTGTGTGTGTGTGTGTGTGTGTGTGTGTGGGTGGGGTGACCTAACAGTGTTGCAGTTTGCCTATAAACCTGCAGTAATTACACCAAATATCCACATGATATCCTTCTGGAAGTATAACTTGTTTGTCTAGTGAGATAGTGGACCACTTGCAGCAACAGCAAGAAACCCTGGAACTCTCCAGAAAATGACCATTTAAAACACAAATGATACCAGGGCTGATTGGGTGGGTCTTTAAGATGATGATAGGGAAGATGTAGGGGAAATGTTTTCACTTGTGGGGAAGGCCAAAGCAACAGGTCATAAATGTAAGATAGTCGTTAATAAATCCAATAGGTAATTCAGAAGAAACCTCTTTACTTAAAGAGCTGTGGGAAGGTGAACCTCGCTACCACAGGGAGTAGATGAAGCAAAGAGATGCATTTAAAGGGAAGCTAGATAAGCAAATAAGTGAGAAAAGAATAGGATATGCTGATAGGGTGAGAAGAAGCAGGGTGGGAGGCTTGTGTGAAGCATAAATGCCCCCATCATAGACCAGTTTGGCTGAATGGCCTGTTCTTGTGCTGTAAACTCTGTATATCTCCATGTCCTCCGTCCCCCTTCATGGATTCTCTAACATCTAGCGCACGTGCTCCTTGGCTTCTGTCAATGCCTCCCTGTGACTACCAGTGAGGAAACACACTGACTTATCTCTCCTAGTGCCTTCACAGCCCCTGAGTCTGTGTCTCTGTTGGGCCAGTTGAGATTGCCACCTGCCTATATGGGAAACAATGGGCTCAAACCTACTATTCAAGCACAGAATTCCACACTAGATGTTACGATGCAGAAGGGGTGGGATAAAGGTCAAAACTTAACTTGGGAGTTCAAAAATCATTTGTGACTTATTTGTGTTTTAACCATTCAGCTTATGACATCACTGGGAATGGCGAAGATTAATGACTGACTTCCAGGTACACCTTCGACTGGAGCGATAAGTAGGACTATATGTGATGATGTTTGCAATTCGGTCTAATGGACAAATGCCCCCACAGATGAAAACTGTAGGTTTAGTCTAATTACTACTCCTGAAATAATTCCCTATCTCATTGTTAATGCCCTGTAAAATTGATCAGCAAGCATAGCACCTATCTGTATCAGGGAATTTAAGAGGGGATTTCATGGAGTAAAAGGTAAATTTCAGGACAAGGCTATTCATGCTGCTGCCAATTAAAGGGCAGGTAGGAGCAGCCCTGCATTCCTGGGAATGCTGCTAGTATAGGCGACCCTTGGAATAAAGAGTCAAATGCTTCAGAAAATAAGGAGAGGGGAAAGGAACGTAAAAGGAAAATGAAAAGTGGAAGGGCAATGTTTTCAAATCTTAGGTGGTTTAAGAGATTGGGTACAACATAGAGCAACAAGCGGCTGGCAATGAATTCTGAAGCAGCGAGGATTATTTGAAATGTGTACATTTTGCAAACGTGTACATTTTGCAAACCCTAAAACAGCAAATGTACCAAAACAGAAAGTGTTGGAAATAGTGCGGTCAGGAGCATCTGTCAAGAGAGAAACAGAGTTAACAATTCAGGTCAATGAATGTACCAAACAACTCAGTAATGGTCCATCCCTCCCCAACCTTTTTCTTATGTAATATAACCATAAAAACACAACTACTTTAAAAACGCTTAAAAAAAACGTGAAGGGCTTCCCTTCAATTTCCTCCATGTCCTGAAGATTATGCCATTTGCTCAGTAAGACTTCATGAGCAATAGACTTTTCTCAATACCTTACCCATAAGTGACCATCCTTCACAAATGAGGCAAGACACAGTGAAACATTTAACCATACAAGACATTGCAGTCCAGCCTACTTATGTCTTTACCCAGTATCTATGCATTCGCATTTGCAGCAAGAGTGAGACTCTTGACTGATTAGTTTTCTCTCCTCTTCAACAGATCAGGTATCGGAGCCAATGGCAGCATTGGTAAACTTGCATTAATATAGCACTTTTCATGACCACCGGATGTGGTGGATGTCTCAAAGCCTTTACAACCAATGAAGTGCTTTTGAGGTATAGTCACTGCTGAAACGTAAGAAACACAGCAGCCAATTTGCACACAGCAAGCTCCCACAAACAGCAATGTGATAATGATCAGATATTCTGTTTTTGTGATGTTGATTGAGGGGTAAACATTGACCAAGGCACCAGGGGTAACTTCCCTGCTCTCCTTTGAAATAGTGGCATGGGATCTTTTGTTTCTTCTCCCCCACCCCTCCCGAGAGGTCAGATGAGGCCTCAGTTTAGCATCTCATTCAGAAGATGGTACCTCTGACAGTGCAGCACTCACTGCGCTGGAGAGTCAGCCTTGATTTTTGTGTTCAAATCCTGGAGTGGGACTTGAACCCACAACCTTCTGTCTCAGAGGCAGGAGTGCTACCAACTCAGTCATTGACACACAACGTTGGCCAACTCAGCACAGAGCAAAGGTCAAACCTGGTATTTACTCATTTACGCAGCTCATATGAACAACTTGGAGACAGGCTCATCGACAAAGTCACTTGGGCAGACCCAGCCCCCGCCCACTCCTCATTCTGCATTACCAAAACAAGAAACAGATTGGCAGGCACCAGGTCAGGGAGGAGTTTGCCTATCAGCGGCGGAACTGGACACACAGAAAGCAGCGAGATCAGGCCTTGGCTTTTCCTGCTACCGGGCACATGTTTCACCATAAAGGCTCCTCTTTCTATTCAAAGGACAGAAAAGCTGCAGCGGGTTGAAACTGTCTCTATGCGTCTCATTTGTCTCTATGACAGTAAACTGGTGGGAATTCTTCAGAAAAGCATTCAAAGCCCTCAGTAAACGGGATGTAAATGTCGATTCTGGTCAGTTTGTGTTTGCTGTCCAGGTGCAGTGAGTGCTACACTGTCAGAGGTCACTGTCTGGATCAGCAGGTCAGGTTGTTATATTGGGTTGAGTTGTGGGGCTGCTTGCCACACAGAAAAATGCCTAACTGAACTTGTGTTTTAGGGATGAACACCAAGAAATGCATTAGGTTAAGTAGTTAAATGGAGAAATCCCATGAGCTATTTGTGAATTTATTCTACTTTAATCACAGTGCTACTTGTGCACTATATTAGGTACAATATAAAGACCCAACAGCATAGTATAGACAGAGAGTTTTATGTATTGCATTACATTTGATGTGAGTTTAAAAAGTTAAACCTGTTTTATAAATGCCACTATTAAACCCCCTTAGAGCAGAAAATACCAGGAAGTCAATGGTTTCTAAACAAATAAAAGGTATTCTGACATTTTTTTCCTAAAACTATCTGCAAGAGACTCGTTCAAATCTTTCAGTCCAGCTGTGGAGTTTTGGTCTTAACAGTTTATCTAATTTGTAAATGTGAAGTGTATTAGTATCTGTCCCTCAGGCAGAGTACCAAACATCAAACAATTGGCACATTGATGATAAACTGCATTGGAATGGTCAATTTCTGTCATTCCATTCACCTCATATTGAAAACAATCTCACTCTTCCTTTCAAAAAGTGAATATATTATTTCCACATCACTGTGCCTTTTGCAACAATGTCCCTTGTAACCACTGGCCCTACTAATATGGTTAAAATGTCATTTTTGATGAATTTCTTTTTTAATCCCTTTGCCAACAGAATACCCACAGAAAGGTTAGTAATAATCAGCCGCCCCACTTTCTGAGTATAAAGGACTATTCCTTTATACCATCATTTTTGATGAATTATACCACTGTGATTCCTAAAACCCTCTGAGCCTCGTAGAGATTGATACGAAGCAGTGTTTAAAAGGTTTCCTTTTGCTAATTACTTCACTAAATTTGTAAAATAACCATGTCAAAGGTTTCATTGAGCAACACGTGTTTCCTCCAGTCTTTATTAACACCATGTAACACAGGTTATTAACACAGATACAGATCCCATTGTAAAGAAATTCCAATCTGAATTGCGACTGTTCTTTTAAATCAATCTCCTACTGTAGGCTGCTGGATGGAGCAGACCATGTTCCTGCAGTTCCATCTCCACCCAGAGATGAATCACGCAGAACAAGGCACCGATCCCACTGACTAGTGCAGAGCAACATTGGGGAGAGTCTTCATCAGGTCCTCATCATTCTGACCGTCAACTTGAAACAGGGGGGCATGGAAACAAGATGGCAATAGTGAATATCTATTAGACGGTATAAAGGAATTGTCCCAAATGATTTCAGAAATTGGGAAGGGTAATTAATACTAACCTTTCTGTAGTTATTCTGTTTCAAGGTTGAGCCAATGCATCTTGGAGATGGTTCACACCAGTCTGTCCGCATTCATCCTCACCAATCTAAAGCCTGCACTGGGACTTTATATCACAATGAAACTACTAGTTAGGAATTTGGTGCTTTCAGCAAAGAGACCAGATTGCAAGAGAGTGCTTGCCACTTCAAGTTCCAATGTCACCAGCCTACACCAATTAGACAGGTACACAGACATTCATTGACTAAGAATGGGATTGGAGGTTATATGCATAAGTAGGTGCAGGTGGCGAAATGCCTCTGAAATTCTTTGGTTCAAATGCTGTTGGAAACTGAAAATGTCAGGTTTATGGAATGTATCTGCCAGGGTTAACCAGACTGTAATATTTGATTGACCACTTACAATTACGCATTCTCAATCCTAACAACCTCTTCTTTAGTTCTCCGTTTGCCAATACTTTTTCATCTATTGATCTGCTTAACAGTTGCTTCATGTCCACATTTGATATCCTTGTCCTCAGCACAACCTTCATTCCCTTTCCTATTCCAGTTGATCCTTCTGCTATGACCTCATCTTTTGCTCCCTCAAGTCCATAGCGAGACACTTTAGTGTATCTGACATATAACTGATTTAGCAAATTCATCACCACATCAGACTGGACTACATTCTCCATCCTTCATAAACATCAGCTCATCCAAAAACTCTGCTGCCAGTATCTGAACCCACGCCAATTCCTGCTCACTCAACACCGCTCTTCTTGCTGACTACATTAGCTCCCATTCTCCAATATCTCAAATGTAAAACTTCATGTTTCAGAGAGCAAGACTTTATTTATTCTTTCATGGGATGTGGGCACCTCCGGCAAGGCCAGCATTGGTTGTTCATCCCTGATTTCCCGAGGTGGTGATGAGCCACTCTCCCTAACCACTGCAGTCCACCTAGCGTAGGTACACCCAGAGCGTCTTTCAGAAGGGAGTCCCAGGAATTTGACCTAGCGACAATGAATAAACAGTGGTATAGTTCAAAGTCAGGGTGGTGTGTGGCTTGGAGAGGAATTGCAGGTGGTTGTGTTCCCTGGTTCTGTTTCCTTGCTCTTCTAGGTAGTGAAGGTTGCGGGTTTGGAAGGTACTATTGAAGGAGGCTTGGCAAGTTGTTGCAGGGTATCTTATGTATGGTACGTGGCGTTGCCACCATGTGTTGGTGGTGGATGGGGTGCTGATCAAGCGGGCTGCTTTATGCTGAATTGTGTCAAGCTTCTTGAGCGTTGTGGGAGCTGCATACCATCACACTCCTGACTTGTGCCTTGTAGATGGTGGACAGGCTTTGGGGAACCAGGAAGTGAGTTACCTGCTGCAGAATTCCCAGCATCTGACCTGCTCTTTAGCCACAGTATTTATATGGCTGATCCAGTTCAGTTTCTGGTCAATGGTAAGCCCCCAGGATGTTGATGGTGGGGAATTCAGCAACGGTAATGCCATTGAATATCATGTGGAGGTGATAAAGGAGGTTGGAAGTTCCGTCACCAATGGTGATGCAACGAGAAGGGGAATGTTGAGTCAGAAAAATAGAGCAATCGTGAAGGTATATAGGGTTGGAGGAGATTGACGAGGTTAGGGATGGGAATAGCCATGAAGGTGTTTCTGGCAGGGGACAGAATATGTGCAGCAGAGTGTTGGACAAGTTAGAGTTTAGGAAGGGTGAACTAAGTAAGAAGTGTTAGAGAAGTTTGGTCGTTATCATTTATAAGAAAGGTCTTTTAAGAAATAAACAGAAAATAGCAGTTGACGCTAGGTCACAGCTGCTGTATCATCCTTCATTGAACGAGAAACAGCAGCATTGTTTCTCATCATCGCTGCTGCCTTGTGTCCCATATGGACTAGCAGGCGACCGAGTGTCTCCTCCCTTCCGAGGCTACCTTTAGCAGGATACAATGCCAGAAAGGATGTTTTATCGAGTGTTGATGATTTTGATGCAAAACAACAAAAGAATGTAATATTTTTTTTATAATCATGGGGAATATTTTAGTTCTAAGTCTGTGGCAGGTCCAGGCGCTCTAACTAAACCCTAACTTTGCCAGCCTATTGTAAAAGTGAAGGATAAAAATGACTAGGATGCTCTGCTCTGCTGGGTAAACTAAGTTCACATGTTTTGCTTGTATACTACCCCACCCATCCCCACCCACCCATCCACCCTCCCTCATCTGTCAGAAAACACCAATTTTGGAATTTGTACAAGCTGAATTGGCTTATGGACATCAAACACCTGTAAGAGTACCAAGATGCTCCCAGCTGTCTTCCAGTCTTATAGCAGCACTCTCCGACCAATACTGGCCCCATCCACCTGACTACAAACAATAAACTGCCAATTGTGTTTTGTGGTAACATTCATTGAGTTTCATAGTTTAATAAAAGTTTTACATAAGGCCTCTGGCAAAAACAGGATTTTTTTTTCATTGCATTTTTTTGGTTGACCTACATAAGCTGGATTTGAAAGAATTTAAACTAACAAGTTCCTTCTTGTTAATGCACATTTCTATAAAGTGAGCTCCTCCTTTCAGAAAGTGCTAAAGCAGCCAAAGATCTCGCAAGTGTCACTTATTAGGAGTGGGAGTCACTCATTTTGGTTTGGGGACTTAATCCAAATTGACATTTGCGTTCTTAAAAATTACCACAGCTCCCTGTGTTCAAGCCTGTCTGTAATTCGTGTCACCCTCACTAATGGTAAATGTCACTCCTAACCTTTCCTAGAGACTGACAGCTCTGTACCACTAACAAACAGAGACCTGGACGATTAAAGCACTTCGTCTGAAAGATTTTACCGCTTAAAAATTTTTTGCCAGAAACAAACATGATCAGTCACTATAAGCAGCAGATACCCTTCTTGTTAATCTATACAGAATAAATATGGCCCATTTAAGCAGAGTGCCCTTTAAAATTGTAACATTATTTATGTATAAACTTCTGTCCAAATGATTTCTTCTAAATATTGAATACTAAATAATGTATACAGAAGCTCTGCATAACTCAAAGAATAGTTTTCATTTTTCAAAATTCAGTGGTAAGGGCGAGGTTGGCAATGCAAAGTTTTGGCCTGGTGCCAGAAAATGGGGCTTTAAGTTTACCCCGGTTGCTGATCACTTCCTGATGGTTAGCTAAAGCTCCAGGAGTTCAGGAACAGTCCCAATTCGGGGCTAGAGGATCAGGTGGAATTTCACCTCAGGCCACACAATTAGGTCCCGTGGCCCAGTGGGAAACACACTCACCTGAATCAGGAGGTTGTCGATTCAAGTCCCACCCCAGAGATCAAAAGCTGATATTCCAGTGCAATACTGAGGGAGTGCTGCATTGTCAGAGGTGCCATCTTTCAGATAAGCTGTTAAGTTAAGGCTCCATCTACTCTCTCAGGCGGATGTAAATGATCCCACGGCACTATTTTGAAGAGGAGCAGGGGCGATATCCCCGGTCAATATTTATCCCTCATCAACATCACAAAGCCAGGTTATCTGGTGATTATCACATTAATGTTAGTGGGAGCTTGCAGTGCGCAAATTGGCTTGCATGTTTCCTACATTGCAACAGTCACTACACTTCAAAAGTACTTTAGAACACCCTTTGGTCATGAAAGGCACTATATAAAGGCAAGTCTTTTTTCTCTCTCGAAGGCTGACCACAAAGCAACTTTAGAAGAAGCCATGAGCATCTTGGCAGTCACTTGCCTCCAATCTGTCTGATCTAAGAGGAAATAAGGATTAAATAGGTGGCAAGAAATAAGAAACCTAATTACATTTTCATATGGATATAAATGTGGCCACGAGAGCTCAATATGCTCCACGATACAAAGGTTTAGGCTTTTGTCAGTGCATTGTTATTACATTTTCTTATTGACCATTTCCTTTCCCAATCTAAACCTTCCGCTCTCAGCAGGCCTTTGACACGGGAGACTCAACAACTGAACCATTAGAGTTAGACTGGAGCAACCTTATGGTTCATTCTTATCCAACCTGGAACAGAAAAATCACATCGCCCTTACCCCTTTAAAAGAAAATGATTCTGATCAAGTTACTGTTTATCTGGGTCTTTTACTATGTTTAAATATTTTACTCCAGGACAGCTGTAAGAGTCTAGCCCATTGCAGGAGCAGTGGAGAACAACACAATCCACTCTTCACTCAACTATTCTACTGCCAGTTCACCAGGGAGGAACGATGTGAAGGAGAGTTATCTTGAGCCAGTCCCTTCCCCATGCAGGTTGACCAGGGAATCGGCGTGTGACCTGGGCAGAAAAGAGATTTTACATAATACATTGCTTAGAAACACACACACACACACACAATCATGGACTGAAAAAGTCTGTTCCTCGTCATTGGCGCCTCACTTTGATCAAAACTATTCAAATAATCAAAACAAATGGAGCAAAAAGATAGAGAGCAACAGCATACAAGGATTTTGTTCTTAAAGTGGATACTGTCACTGCTTATTGGAGGCATTTCTATGAACTCAATTTACATCAGATCTGGGTAACAGATAAATTAATCGGAGTTATTGAAGAGAAATAGTTCTACAACGTAAGGAAAATATGGCATGAAACTTACCTTCTACCACTAGATGTCACTACTTCATTTAATTTAATACAAGTATTTTCAGTGTTAAGGGATAGTGTCAGTCTTTCCCAAATTAATTTAATGGTTAAAGGCTGTGCCTTTCACACCCTCATCATTAGCAAAACAGTACATTGTCTAGTTTTGTTAATGCTAAAGACTTACTAACAAGAATGAGTCATTTATGTTCCCTGGGCTGATTAATGCATTAATGTGGCATGGCGGAGGAAGGAATTTCATCCGAAACAATCAATCGCTGAAAATAAATGTCTTAAATTTTTAAAATAGATTTGAACTCTGGTCATATTTCACATCAAAGTGAGTGAATTGAAATAAATTCCAAGTAGAAAGTGCGAAGCGGTCTTTATTAAGCATCACGCATCATAAGGATATGCTAACAGAGTGGTTATGTTAGCCCAGAGAAGCAGACCAATGATCCAGAGACACGAGTTCAAATTTCAACATGGCAGCCGGAGTATTTAAATTCTGTTAATCAAATAAATCTGGAATAAGAAGCTACCATACCCTCAAGGCAGCATTCATCCAATTATGGCATCCAGGGGCCCCAGGAAAATGGGAGTCAGAGGGAATACCGTCCAGTGACGGGACTGACACGTGAGACAAACAAAAACGGCTGTGGTCAATGTTCCCTCTGAGCTGCCCAGCAGCACAACAACCCAAAATTTCCCACATCCTGTAAAGTTACCCCCTGTGCGTGGTCACAGAAAAAAATCTGAAGGGCCGCACCAAAAAAAGGTATGTTGGTTGTGGCTGTTGAAGGCTTTTCAACACAGCCCCAGGACATCACTGTAAAAGTGCGACGTTTCAGCCCAGCCATCTTCAACGGCCTGTCCTCTGTCAAAAGTTCAGGTGAAGGCTATTCATTGTCAATTCCACACTGTTCAACTTCATTCATAACTCTGGAGGTGTCAGCTGTGGCTCAGTTCATAGCACCCTCGCCTTTGAATCAGAGGGTTGTGGGTTCATGTCCCAATCCCGGAAAACCAAGAACTGTGATTGTACTTGAAAGAGTTGCAATCTGTGACTGTTGATAACTCGAAAGAGTTTCATTCATAACTCTGCTCATAACGATGTTGCTCATACCAGATAACAGCAGGCAAGTCAGTTTAAAAATAAGATGGGGGGAGTGCCAGTTTAGGACCATTTCAAACAAGAGAAAGCACCTCCGACAATGCAGCACTTCCCCAGCACTGCACTGATTATGTGCTCAGATCGTGGAGTGGATCTCAACCCATGAATCATTAAATGATAATCATGATAGTTAAACAGCCAGTATTTGCAAAATCTGTTCTTAAACTACACACACAGCAATTACAATTACTGAGCCAATGGCCAAATCACACAGCCGCATTCATTTAGATCACAATTCAAGTGGAGTTGGCTTGTTCAGAGGTAATGAAGCAGTAAAGCCCAGGGGATTTGGCTGTAAATATTTCTTCCAGTTTAAAACTTTGCACCATTAGGCAAAAGCAACAACAGGAACAAATTCAATAGTCAACAGCTTCAGTTAGCAAATCCCAGGTCAGGAAGTGTTTGTGACAGGGAGCATGCATTAAACACACATGGTAAAAGGCTGTGTACTAGGAGTCACTTCAGCAAACACTACAGTGGAATAGACTTAATCATTAACTGTAGGATGCACTGTGGTAGTTATAAAGCAGCCAAGGTGCTCTCAAAGTGATCAGAGTTAATAAATGAATCAGTCTGCATGCAGTTTACTCAAAAAGCAACCTTCTTCAAAAAAAAAACCTGAAAACCTTCCTTTGACTGCAACAAAGAACTGGAATTAATTGAGACAGCTCCCCAACAATGTAGCTGGAAATCCAGAGACACATCCTCGTTCCTCAAAGTGTTCTGGAATTTTTCATCCCAGGTTGGTTGAAGTTTTAGCTTTTGCTAATTCTGGGACAACTCAGACACTCCTCTACCTGAAAGACGGTTCTCACAAACAAAGCACAGTGGGCTAATTGATGACTAATTACATTTAAGTGTAAATAAATTGAGATTGATATTCACTGATTGCCAATTGACTATTACTTTATATACCCAGCCTTGACATCTTGATAAAGTTTCTAAATAGACATAAATGTGGACTCTAAACACACAAATAAAAGTCCGGTATCAAATATAAACTAAAGGCCAAGATATCCCTTTTTCAATAGTAATATATTTCTACTGATTTAAAGTGAAGAACATTAATTATTTCAGCCATCTGGCTGATTTAGAATTAAAAGTAAATATATACTGCATAATGAAACCAGAATTGCACTCAACTAAGATATTTATATGTGTTCAGTGTACTTTGTCCTTCATCAACTTCTTTCAGTTGTCTTTTGTCACATTTTAGCCTTTAAAACAATTTTACTGAACACAGCTACACTGAGGGAGATTACTGTCTGTGGAATTTAACAAGGGCATCACAAAACTTGCACTTCCATGACTAGACAGATGTGACCAATGGATCAGGAAAAGTATTGCCCACTTACTGGAGGAGAGAACATCAAGAAATCATTATGGTGGAGCTCTGCTTGATATATTTTCTTGATGTGCTATCTGATAGCAGTTAAAATAGGAGGAGAAAAATTAATGACAGAAGGTGTAAATCGGCTCCCTTTATAAATATTTTGGATGATATGGAATTCAGATAAGTAAACTTCCCATAAATAATTCAGAAAAATGTTCTGGATGAAATCAGAGTTATGAACAACAGGAATTTATCCCAAATTGGCCACAAAAATCTATCAATGAGGTCCCTCCTGCAGGTCCATTGCCCCCTTGAACACTTTACCTCTGCTTGCTATCTTTTCTAAACTGTCTCTTTTGACTCGTACCTGGATTCTACTCTCCCAAATTTCCTCCCTTTACCCCCTCCCACTTTACAAACCTCATCCAAACCCATCTCTTTGACCATGACTTTGGTTCCCCCTATCCCCATCTTTGCCTTCCCATTTGTTTCCCTACTGTGAAGCATCTTGGAGTGTCCTTGCAATAAAGGCGCTATCTATTGAGAAGTTATTAAGGAACAGGAATTAGAGATGATTTCACCACTATTTTTTGCAAAAAAAGGCATCTAACTGCAAAAAAAAAAGTCTAGGTATTGCAAATAAATACAAAATTATTGTATTATTTTCCTGTTTTTGAAATATTTTATGGACCTAGCATGACACTTAGTGTGCAACCAACCTAAAGAGAAATGAATACAACAGGTGTAGACTGAAAACCTTTTATTTATTTCTATTCATTTTTATTGTGATGTGATCAATACATTCAGGTACAATCAGCTACATTGAGCAATACCCAAACATCAGAGGCAATGTCAGGATCAAACACTCCGCATGTAATCAAAACCATTCCACACTCTCCACTTGCCCAATACACATCAGTTGTCATGTCTGAACAGCCAAAGTTGCAACACTAAAACCTACAATTGCAGTCTTAACACCATGGGCAAGAAAAAGTTAAAATGGTATAGAATTGTCAGATAACTGGCATAAATACAACGTGAAGGTTTGTCTAAAATGTCAATAGACCAAGTGATTAACAATGGTCAAAACAGCAGCAAAAGCAAAAAAAGGAAATCTCAGAGCATTGACTTTGATTTTTAATCCCAGATAAATTTATGGAAAGAGGTTGTAAAACCTGGTTTGCCAGCACGTGGACATTTGCACAACAAAACAGCCACAAACTCAACTAAGTTGAGCATGAAACGTTTCTAAGGTAATGTGGACAATTTGATTTTGAACTTCAGCTTATTGCAGTCAATGGCAAAATTACTAGATCACTATCAACAATGCTGCAAAGCATAAATGTAAGGAAGTCACATCAGTACTAGAAAATCCAAGGATGTTCTATCCAATGGCAATAGTGTGCTCATTTCAAATTAGTGCAAGTACAGGGTTGCATGTAACAAAAAATCATGAGTTTTGATGCCAGTTTAGACAGGCTGCGAACTGTATCTCAAACAGTGGCTAAGGGTTTAACTGTTAGATTATGTGAATAGTAAGAAAGATGACCCCTGATTACACAACCCGTGCAGCAGATAGCCTATATGGCTATATTTATTGCATTGCTCCAGCACGTCAATTAGGAAATATCAATGCTACTTTTATAACCAAAAGTGGGAGATTGCCCTACCAGACTTGAAACTATAAGAGCATTTTCTTACAGCTACTTTTTGAAATAAAACCACCTTACTGAGAAGGTCCTTGAAAACAATTCACACACCCACACAGTACAGGATATTCGGTTGATCCACCGACCCCATCTTTTCACCAAGATGCCCATCATACTTTTTCTGTTTTGTATGGAATCAATAAACGTTTACTATCATGAAAACTACACAGCAACTATGGAAGTTCTTGCCTGGTCCACATGTGCCACTTTAGTTTTCTTTGGCATGGTTGTTCCATTGATGAATCATCTTGGTTATGTTACACACCTCTGGAACTGCGTTCTGGGATACTTTGGTCATTCACTTACCATTGTCATGGATATCTCCAAACCTTTTGATACAATCTGATGCCATGAACTTCTAAACATTCTTAACATTAAATGGATGTTCCATCAAAGTTATGTTCATGGCTATCTAGTTCCCACTCAAAATTGTTCTACATGTGCTAAAAGTGATTCTCTCTTTTCAACTCACTGATTTCACCAAACACATCCTGCTCCTCACCAATTTTCTTCAGATCTGCGGGAGCCCTTGACAATAGTTTCATTAGATTTCTGCTAAGTTCAACAAATGACTATTTTCTTTTAGATGGTTCCACATAGTTCTTTAATTCACTCTCCTCTGATCTTAAATGGAACTCTGGGATCTTGTCCATTGCTAAAACTAACACCACAAAACGGTTTTTCTTGCTGTATTTCTCAATAACAACTATTAACCCATTCATCCAAGACTAGAATGCTGCCCTACATCTGGGGAGGATCTTCTATTCTTCCTTCAGACTCCTAGACACGGTGCAAGAAAAAACTCATCTTCTGATTGTTGATCCTTTACTGGCCTGTAGCCTCCAATCGAAGTCTTTCTATGCTGACCATTTCTATCAATATTAAAATGGTCACTGCATCTCTAAAGGTTGCTCCTTCTAAGCTCCAAATAAGCCACCACACATAATCTTTCTCTAGCTTGTCTCTTCATTCTGATTTATTACTCACTTCCTCTTTTACTCGAATCATTTTTCTCGCAGGAACACCTTACTTCCTTCAGTTTTCTCTTCCTCCTACATTGTAGGTTTAGAAAACCTGTACATTCAGTTTAATCTAACTGCTACTACTGTTCCAGTTACCTAATCTCCCCATTGTCTGTACACCTGGTCAAACACCACAGACGGCGACTATCTAGTTCTGCTGAAGCGTCATGAGGACTCGAAACGTCAACTGTGCTCTTCTCCACCGATGCTGCCAGACCTGCTGAGATTTTCCAGGTATTTCTGTTTTTGTTTTGGATTTCCAGCATCCGCAGTTCTTTGCTTTTAGCTTTGACAAATTGTGTCCATGCTGACTCAGTTAAGACTGACAAACTTCACTCAAGTTTCTCAACAATACAAAATTGGTGAGAAAACCATTGGAATACTGAAATAGTTTGCTAGATACTATTGCCACTTTATGAGAGATTGGTCCAATTAAATGATTTCATTTACTTTCTGCACCAAACATGGGCAGGCAAATGGAATTATAGCAGCTGTAATGCTTGATCATGGATCTGGTTGCTGACAACATTCTTACCCCTGAAATGAATAGACGTGAATGAACACTAATTAAGCTGCACAAAGGTGTAGTTTGGTCACTGTTAGGGCTCAAATTCACTAACCACCACTCTTTGCTATGAAGTTCAGTTTTAAGCTAGCTCCAGAAACTAGGTTGGCAGCAAAACCAACGTAGAAAAGACAAGCTATTATGCAAAATACAAAAGATCTCCTAACATCAAAAGATTCAAATAGAATTAATATTTAAATTCTACTGCAACAGCACTGAAACTTGGTCAAATTGGGAAAATTTCCATATTGCATCTTTTTATGACTTTAGCGAGATGTGGCATCGTGAATTAAAGATTTACTAAGGATATTACATATCTTTGAAAGTTCCCAGACCTCTGCAGCAAGAGAGTAGCCAAGCAACTATCTCATTTGAGCTGTATTTCAGTAAGTTATTTGCCCATGGTGACTTTTATTGTTAATGCAGTTGGCTGTGCCTAGAAATAACAGTGGTCATTTTTTGACGTGTTAATGTATGCAAGTTTGTAGATTGAAGGCAGCAAACAAATCTCTTGTTTCTAATCAGGGTACATCTTGTTAAGAAGGCTGTAATGTCTCGATTTTCTCTGCTATCACCCAACCTGCCACTTCTCAATAAGTCAACACGCTGGTCCAAAATGTATACACATGTGTTGTCAAGTACACGCAAATTCAATTTTAATGAGGGTAAAGCCTTTACCACATTACCCACCACTTGCCCAAATTGTGCAATGTTATTGGGACTGCCTGTAAGGCCACACCATCCAATAATTTAAGATTAATGGAGGGAGCCTTGATAACTACCACCTTCTTGCTATATATATATATATATATATATATATAGATGAGCCTGGTCAGAAGAATGGCAGGGGCACTTGCAGGCAGGGCACAGTCCTACCACACTGAACATGCATCCCCACTAGAAAATCCAGGCCTTCTTGGCACACATTTAACACTTTTGACATCAAAGGTCTCTTTCGGCATAAAGACACTACAATTGCTGCTTATCCCAAGTTCAAGGTTTAGTTTTCAATAATTTATAAGCTGCTGCACAATAGCAGATTTAAAGGGTATCTGTTAGCTCTCTCTCACACAATCCTATTCATGTCACACATCGGTGCACCTTTATATTCCCAGTCTGGTCTACCATTTTCCTGAACACAATTGTGTTCAAGGGAAATGTCAAATAAAGAAAGAAAATCTTGCAGTTATACAGAACCTTTCAAGGTCTCAGCATGCTTTATAGCTAATGAAATATTTTTAAAGTGTAATCGCTGTTGTAACATAGGGAATATGGCAGCCCATTTCCACACAAGACCACAACAGCAATAAGATAATGGCCAGATAATCTTTTCTTAGTGATATTTGCTGAGGGATAAACATTGGCCAGGACATCAGGAGAACTCTCTGCTCTTCTTCAAACAGTGCCATGGGATCTTTTAATTCCATGATTTGACTTAACAGGGCCTCGGTTTAATGCCCTATTCTAAAAGTGGCATCTACAACAGCGCAGCACTCCCCAAGTACTGCTGTAGTGCCAGTCTAAATCATGTGCTCAAGTCTCTGGTTTGTTACTTGAACCCACGACCATCTGAACAGAGATGAAAAGGCTACTGAACTCAAGGCTGACTTACATACATCAGTGTGTGGTTCCAATAAAAAGAGACAAGCAAAGTATCAGGAAATTCTAAGGAATTTGGGCTTGACTTTTTTGGAAGAGAAGAGACATCAGAGTGGCTGAATTGAAAGTTTCACAATTATAAGAACGTTTTACAAAGTCCATCTAGGAAATTGCTCACTATGGTGCAGGATTATGGTATCAGGGGACAGGAATTAAAAATAAGTTTAGGAGTAAGGTGGTAAGTCAGATCTCTTTTTCATATATAAACATGATAGAATTTTTATTTAGAAGTTAGAATTCCTGGGGGCCAACATGAATGAGTTTTTATGGCAAGGAAGGAGTGATGGAACTGTGGAGAAGGCAGGGTCAAAATCAATGAAAAAGATATGCATCTGTTGGGCCTAAAAGGTTTAGAAGAAGGAGGGTGGGAGGAGGCTCATGTGGAGCATAAATGCCAGCAGACAAGTGGACTGAGTGGCACTTTTCTGTGCTGTAAATGCTATGTAACAGCCTCTTTCCATTCTCAAAAAATCCAGCTAAGGATCTTGACATTTGGCACTGTAGTTTAATAAAATCAAATGGGAGTATGGTTAAAATTTCAATCCATACACTTTTGTCGGGTTCTTTGGGCCTCCAAGGAAATCATTTAAAGTGGTGAAACATATGTCCCAAAGTAATTCCTACAAGTCACGTACTGTCCAAATTACTGCCAGAAATCTGCAATTTTGCACAGAAAGTTAGTGGGATTGGTTTCCGAGTGAATTTGAATGGTACTAAATCACCAGCCCATCTAAATCACTTGCCCTAATGGTGTCACTTTATTTGTGCTTCAGCAAAGCAACGATGGAGCCGAGCAGACGGTTACACTTCTGGACCAGTCATTAACCACGTTTTATACAGCACCTTGATCTGAAAGTTTATTTTTAATGTTCATCATGGTCTATTGACACTAAATTAAATACCATCTCTGAGCCTGTGTTAGATACGTAAACAAATAGGAATTCCTTCTATCAGAAAGGTCAGGGAATGTTTTCATCATAAAATTTACTTGTGAAGTAACTTCAATACAAGTGCAAAACTGTATAATCTAAATGTTTGATTAAAATAATTACCACGGAAATAATTACTCAGCAATCAGAGACCTCCAGGCAAAATGTGCGGTTCACAATGTTTGAAAATAAACACTTTCTTGCTTGAAAGGCATTGCGATGATATTTGGGCTGGGGAAGGGTGAGGGGGTGGGGGGATGTTGGGTGGGATAAATGATAAAAAACATGTTGCAACATTAACATTTACGAATTACAAAAACAACATATTCAATTTATTTTCGTTAGATATAACTCCCTCATTCCCTGCCCCAAATATGTAGTTTAATGTAGTTTCACCCCAGTGCTTGACATGTATTAAATAATTTTAAAGAGACAGTACTGTTTGGTTTGCCTACATCATAAACTATATTTCATTATTAATGAATACAAGTAGCAAACGATTTCATGTGCTTTGCTATAAAGTTCAATTTAAACACCACAAATGCATTTCTGAAAAAAATGACCTTGTTCTCCACCACTACCACCATCTTTCTTGTGCGTAGTCAAAACAAATTAAAGCAAAAGTGTTTAAAATGCATAAGAGCGTTGTTGCTTCTCCAACCCCAACCTAACCACAATAAGAAGAATGCAGGTTTTCAGCATTTTACCTACTGGACAGCTGAAACACTCTATACTAATTAAAATCTGGTTCAGAAGAAAGGGGAGCAGTGTCTGATTGATGTGCCATATCAAAGAGTCAGTCTTGGGTCATAATTTGAAATCAAATCTATACAGTTCAAGAACTATACTGTTGCCCTGAAATGAAATCAAAATTGGTTCATGTCATGGAGCTCCCTTCAGTGCTAACTGAAGTTTCTTCCAAATTCAGGGTTCTCTGCGATAGTTTTATTGTGTGGTACTGTGACTTTCAATTTGACATTGCTACTTCTCTTGCATATCATAATCCATCGAGATGATACAAATAATGGTACAAAGGTGACAAAGGGGTTTCTTGAACTCGAACCATAAGGAAAGCCTATTTGCCCAACAAAAGAAAATCAACTTTGTTACAGTCCCATTCTTCAGGGCTATCCCAGTCTGAGTGTGTGCACTCCATTTACAGTCACACCCAAATACAAAGTTATTGTAATGCAAATACAAAATTTCAATGCACTATTTCCATTCATTCCCATTATACAATAACAATTCGAACACAAGCTTATCATTTCCAATCATGTTCTTAGCAGGCTTCAACTGTATCAGCTCTTAGAGATGCTTCTAGCAGCCAATGTGGACTGCCAAGAAACAATACAGCTTTGTTAGTGGTGCTGCTTCTTCACATAAAAGGTGGGACTGGATGCCCAACCACATTTCCTTGGTTGATTCTAGATCACATCAAGAGTTGACTGAGTGCTAACAAAACACATCATAAGCAAGGTGTGGAATTTTGCGGGGTTTTTAACCTACAACCAGGTAGATTACAGGTGAGCATTTTGACTTCTTCACCACTGAGGTAATTCGCTCTTTGCGTGCTGAACTCTTTGGACCTGGTCATGCAATAACGTTGCACCAAAGTGTAACTGGGTGTAACTAGCCACTCATATTGATCAGGTGTTTACATGGGCCAGAGCGTTATTTGCTGGATAGCAAAAATCCACTGCTCAGGATGCAATAGCATATATTTACAGTAAATTAATGGAATTAAGGACGTTCTGTTCATGGAGGCCAAATCACAGGATCACATTTGCTAATTAGTTAATGTCATTTTCATTACTGGCACCTTCTGGACGTCGTAGTTTATCCACGTGCTCATTTATCTGTCCATCACCACCCCGCCTATCCTCTGTTTGCACATTCAGAGGATCCTCCTCATCCACGTGACTGACATCATCATCTTCATCCTCATCTTCATTCTCTTGTTTTTTTTCTTCCTCCCCTTGGACTTCCATCCTCACCTGACATTTAACATCTACTTTGTTGCTGTTAATGACATGGCTACTGAGATTGCCCCCTTCAGGGCTATGGTTCTCTGTGATTGGCGAGGAAGAAGCTGATTCAATGCTGACTGGTGAGATGTCGCTGCTGCTGTTGTTGTGATTGACTGTCACCGAAGTGGCTATTGTCGATGGTTTGACAGGAATCTGCCAAGAGGGTATCTTTGGAGCTGAAGGCGAAGATGGGAACTGTCGTCTACAACCAAAGTACAAGATTATGCATGTTAATAATCATAAAATCTACTGGACATATCTGCAGCATCTGTAAGCTCTATTTAGAGTTTGACATTATTTTACGAGGGTAGGTTTTCTTTGCCTAAAGGTGACATGGTTTCCTTCTCCCCACTGGGAGTCTACACTAGATTTATATAGAGACTGCATTTCTATCTGACTTTAAGGGCATTATAATTCTGAAATATGTTTTGGGTCCCTCTAGAAGTCCCCAGCATCACAGATGCCAGTCTTCAGCCAATTTGATTCACTCCATATAATATCAAGCAGCAGCTGAAGACACTTGTATACTGCAAAGGCTAAGGGCCCTGACAACATTCCGGCAATAGTACTGAAGACTTCTGCTCCCTTCTGGCGCCCTTAACTAAACTATGCCATACAGCTACAACACTGGCATTTACCCTATACAGCTACAACACTGGCATTTACCCTATACAGCTACAACACTGGCATTTACCCTATACAGCTACAACACTGGCATTTACCCTATACAGCTACAACACTGGCATTTACCCAGCAATGTGGAAAATTGCTCAAGTATGGCCTGTCCGCAAAAGCAGGACAAATCCAACGCAGCCAATTACTGCCCCATCAGTCTACTCTCGACTAGCAGTAAAGTGATGGAAGGGGTAATCAACAGTGCTATCAAACAGCACTTGCTTAGCAATAACCTGCTCACTGACGCTTGGATTCTGCCAGTGCCACTCAGCTCCTGGCCTCATTACAGCCTTGGTTCAAACAAGAGCTGAACTCCAGTGGTCAGGTGAGAAAAACAGTCCTTGATAACAAGGGAGCATTTGACTGAGTGTGGACATCAAGGAGCTGAGGTCAATGGGAATTAGGGAGAAAACTCTCCGCTGATTGGAGTCATACCTAGCACAAAGGAAGATTGTTGTGGTTGATGGAGGTTAATCATCTCAGTTCTAGGGCATCATTGCAGGAGTTCCTCAGGGTAGTGTCCTAGGTCCATCTTCAGCTGCTTCATCAATGACCTTCCTCCTATCATTAAGGTCAGAAGTGGGGATTTTCACTAATGATTGCACAATGTTCAGCACCATTCGTGACTCCTCAGACACTGAAGCAGTCCATGTCCAAATGCAGCAAGACCTGGACAATATCTAGGCTTGGGTTGACAAGTGACAAGTAACATTCATGCCATACAAGTGTCAGGCAATGACCATCTCCAACAAGAGAGAATCTAACCATCACCCCATGACATTCAATGGCAGTATCATCACTGGATCCCCCACTATCAACATCCTGGGGGTTACCATTGACCAGAAATGAACTGGACTAGCCATATAAATACTATGACTACAAGAGCAGATCAGAAGCTAGGAACAATGTGGCGAGTAACTCACCTCCTGACTCCTCAAAGCCTGTCCACCATCTAAAAGGCACAAGTCAGGAGTGTGATGGAATACTCTCCACTTGCCTGGATGAGTGCAGCCCCAACAACACAAGTAGTTTGACACTAACCAGGACAAAGTAGCCCGCTTGATTGGCACCCCATCCACAAACATTCACTCCCTCCACCACCGAAGTACAATGGCAGCAGTGTGTACTATCTACAAGATGCACTGCAGGAACTCACCAAGAATCCTTGGACAGCACCTTCCAAACCCACAACCACTACCAACTAGAAGGGCAGCGGACAGATGGGAATACCACCACCTGGAAGCTCCCTTCCAAGCCACTCACCATTCTGACTTTGGAAATATATCGCCGTTCCTTCAGTGTCGCAGGTCAAGATCCTGGAACTCCCTCCCTAACAGCACTGTGGGTGTACCTACACCACATGGACTGCAGTGGTTCATGAAGGCAGCTCACCACCACCTTCTCAAGGGCAATTAGGGATGGGCAACAAATGCTTGCCCAGCCAGAGATGCCCACACCCCAGGAATGAATATAAAAGAAAACACCATGGAGAACCTCCACATTCAATTGTGCTCTTTATAGTCACTTTGCTTCAGTGTCTATTGCAGATAAAAAGACAATGGCCTGGATTTTGCTTTAATAATAATGGCAACTTCTGGCATTCTCACAAATGCAGGTAAAAACTGCTGCGGTCAGAAATATCCTGGCACCTCCACAGGGTTCACTGTTACAGTCCTCACTGCCAGACTTGGCACTGAAGTCTCTAAAATACATTAACTTGCCCACTTGTTCCACACTAAGAACTGCACGATACATTGAGAAACAAGTGAATTTTTAATCTTGTAATAAGTGGGAATTACTGAACTTCTGAGTTTCTCAAAAATGAATTTTACAAGTATAGTCTCATTCCCTAAGAAAATTAGTGTTGCAGACTTCAGAATTTTTAAAAACCTTCTCTGTTTGTCTGTTTTATCTCCCTCCCGTAGTAAGTCCCAATATTTATCTTGCTTCTTGTACATATTTTAACATTAATTTACCATTTCCAGCCTTTTTGAAAAATTCCTGCTTTAGACGCCAAGTGTCTCTGCAAGAATTCGACAATCTGAGACCCTCACATTTGCGTATACTGGTCACACACAGCACAGGCCCCCCCCGAATAGAGTGCTGCACTGAAACAGACAGCGAATTAGTGCAAATTCCTGCTGACAAACCAGCAAAAGATTTCTGGGCAACTGCCAGTGAGGTGAATGGCGAATCTCATTCCTTCGTCGCTGAGAGCAAAACTGTTCAATTCCTGTCTTTCGCATGAAGAGGAGATAATTCTACTGAGAAGCCCAGAACCTTTTAGGAATATTTTTGGAGCAAAGTTCTGGATTTTGGATGTCGTGACTAGCAAAGGTTAGTTATTTGAAATAGCAGGGAATCTTGGTTTAACCCAGGTTTCTGATACGAGTTCGGCTTCAGGAGTTTTGAGAGTTAACTCTGAAAGGTCCAGTACTCTTTTCTCATCCTGGCATTGGGCGGTAGGCTGGTTACAAAGAAGGGGCTCATATGGTAATAAGCACACCCAGGAATTAGGGGGAAAGTCAGGGATCAGGCTGCTAAATCTATTGACCAGAGAGGTCACAAAAGGTTAGTTAGTGAATTCTACTGAGAAATAGGTAGGGCCTGGACTGGCCTGTCTCAAGAAGAAAGCTGACCAGGCCCACCGAGTAACCTTCGATCAGTTCCAAGAACTGGTTACTCAGCCCAGTAGCCACCAGGATAGGGTAATATATTTATTATTTTGCTTACTTAGGAGGAGAGGCTGATCTCAAAACAAGGTGAGATTTGCTATCGACAGTACTCTGCATGTTTACCTGATGGTGAGCTAAATTACAAGCATACACAATTAACATATAATCACAATATCCAGTTCATATATTATAGGAATCACATTATTACAAAATTTGCGTTACATTACCATATTACAAGAAACTGGTTGGCACAGATGAATTCCTAGACATGAGGTATGAAGGGTCTACATGCAGGAGAGACCACTGTCATTGAGCCCAAGAGAATAACGAACACTAATCCAAAATACAGATGACAATTCTAAAGAAACTAAACGAGTGCTGATACCCTCCAAGGCGTCTTTGACAGCACCTCCCACTCCCAAAATCTCTACCACCTAGATAGAGGGACAAGGGCAGCAGAGGCATCAGAACCTGCAAGTTCCCCTCCAAGTCACAGACAACTATGACTTGGGAATCTATCACCATTCTTTCATTGTTGCTGTGTCAAAACCCTGGATCTCCCTCCCCAGCAGCACTAGATGTGCCTTCGCCACACAGGCTGCAACAGTCTGAGGTGGGCTCACCATCACTTTCTCAAGGGCAATAAATGTTGGCCTGGCTAGCGATGCCCACATGCCATGAACTTCAAAAACTCATTCTATTAAATGGTTAGGGTTTATTCTTTTGATTGTGAGCCAGCCTGCACTATGTGTAACATGTCTCTGATTGAGATTTATGGAAAAATTATGTTACAGTTCTGCAGAGCTCTTCCATGCTGACAATCAAGTAGAATAATAGCAATGCTTTTGTGTAATGCCTGCCTCCTAAGTCAATGATGAGATCATTTCACTCGAAGGTGTCAGGAGAACACAGATAGCCTAAATAACTAAACACAGACTAGAGAACAATAACTCTGTCTGAGAACTATTCACAATAATAAATAACCCAAACTGGTTAGGGAATGGGTGGAGGGAAGGTGTGGGTAAAGGTGAAAAGGAGAGTTTTTGAGGACATCAGCATGGGATTATCTGAAAAACACACTATTTTAAGAATATGGATTGTTCTGTTACCCCTGCACCTTTTG
This sequence comes from Cetorhinus maximus, assembly GCF_964194155.1. Taxonomy (NCBI): domain Eukaryota; kingdom Metazoa; phylum Chordata; class Chondrichthyes; order Lamniformes; family Cetorhinidae; genus Cetorhinus; species Cetorhinus maximus. Next base: position 5,380,907 of record NC_135893.1, read on the forward strand.
TTTTGCCAATTTTCTCGATCGAATGTGCTGACTCTTACTGGAATTCACTTCCATTGTTGCGAGCAGAACTTCTGTCTCGGTCAAGTCCCAACAGAGTGTGTGAACAGGACCATATAACAATGGAGGACCCCCTCTATCCTCTGCCATTGGATTGTAATCAGCAATGGAAACACTGTCTGATCCTCTAGTCTGGGGCTTTGAAGTTAATACTTGCATTAGCTGTGACCATCTAACTTTGTGTAGACCTGGAACTGAACCTGTGACCCATTGATCTGGATGGGTCAGGGCCTTTTCCCATTGGACCTTTGGGGAAGCTCAACTTAAGGCTATTTATTCAGTGATAATCTCATTTCAAAACCTTTTTTTTGGGTGAAGGAGCACCGTTTGCACACAAAGTAAAGGCTGGAGTTTACCTGTCCTTTCATTCAGGTTTCAGTACTAGTCCAGATCAACTTTACCTGCTTAGGAGAAGTCCTTTCAATGAGGTGATCTCAGCTTTCAATTCATTCACACTCTGAGACTCTAGGAGCCAATTCGTAGAGGAAGAAGCCTAAGGAAACCAGAGGAATCAAGTTTATGTTTCAAAATAATTAAAAAAAATATACAACTGAACTTGCTATTGGCTATGGAGTGTTAGAAATCACAGTTAGGCACTGGGGCACCAAGCCTTCCTATGCATAACAAATCATGTTTCCAGAACAGCATTTTCATGTTGTTTGTTAATTCTTCTGCCCCATATTTTCCCCCCTCTTGGCCTGACCTGAGGAGGCACTGACCTGCTACTACACTAATCTGACACCAATTCGAAAGAATCGTCCTATCTTCAGGCAGTGGGTGGTTAACAGCATTAAGACAACTTCTTTTGTTTCAATTTTCAGGATCATTAGATGCATATTTTCTTCCAGGAGGGAAGGAGAGAGACTATCGAGCCAACGGCTTCAATGGTCAAGTCTGCAACAAAATGGCCCAAGTCTTATGTGCTGGTAGGTGGCCAGAAGATTACAGTACGTAGATACTACGTATAGGGGTGTGCATTGGTCAGAACGTCTGTTGACATGTTCTGGCTCTTCCTAAATGTCATCAACTTCATTTAAAGACAGGGGGAAAGTGAGCCCCACCTCAGTTGTTGTTATACTTTACCACAAATGTCTCACCAGTGCAGAGCATGATCACAACAAATTAAAACACCAACCAAACAGCTCAAAATTCTAAGGAGCTGGATTTAATTGAAGTGACCACCTTGACAGAAATTTGGTGCACCCGTGAGAACTGGAAATTTATATAATCCAGCGTGACATTTAGGTATAATGCTGAAAGGGTGTTGCACTGTCCGGTATGCTGTCTATTGGATGAGAGGTTAAACAGAGGTCCTGACTGCCCTCTCAAGTGGACGTAAAGGAGCCAATGGGTCTATTCAAAGCAGAACAGGTGTCTTGATTAATATTTATCCCTCAACCAACATTCCTAAATGCAGGTTACCTGTTATTATTGCATTGTTGTTTTTGGGTCCAAAAACTCAAATGTAAGATGATGCAGAGAGTGAAAGCTATGGCGGCTAGTGACCCAAGAAACAAGTTTGCAATATGAGAGAAAAATTAATCTCCAAAAATGTTTACAGGAAAGCAAGAGCTAGACATTTCTGCCAGTAACAAGACTGAAAAATAAGGATTGACCAGTGGTTAAAGCAGAGGAATAGGAAGGTATCTTCAAGGAACATAGAACTAAAGATATGTTTATACTACAACAATAGTGTCAACGATAAGTGATTTCGCTTGCACTGGTGCTACAGTTAATAGCCTATGCATCCACAATCAGCACTCAACCTGACATTTGATCAATAAACAGTGAACTCTGCCAAAATTAATTTAAGCATTAACACTCAATTTACACCAGACTTTTTTTAGTGTTGGTGCAAATATGAAACAACTTCACAATAATTTCAAACTTAGTATAAATGCAACTTTAAAAGGATTCTAACTCCTTCACTTCCTGTATTTGAAGAACAACCTAGGCTGATTTAAGTTTAAAATTGCGTTACCCTCAAAATGGGTTTCAAGCGTTTCTTTGAAACATTAAGGGTGCTGCAGACAGCATGTTTGGTTCAAAACCTCAATAAGGCTTTGATCTCAAGTTCATCAAATTATAGGCTTTATTTAAAGAGCAAGAGGTATTTTATACATTGATTCCATTTCAATCGCACAGATGGGATTGTGTTTTCCAATTGTTGCCAGGTGTGAGAAATTGGTCATCAGTTCACACTCTGTCCAATTAAAACAGTTAATGGAGGTGTCAGCTGTGGCTCAGTTCATAGCACCCTCGCCTTTGAATCAGAAGGTTGTGGGTTCATGTCCCACTCCCGGAAACCAAGAACTGTGAACGTACTCAAAAGAGTTACAATCTGTGACTGTTGATAACTCAAAAGAATTTTAAAAAAAAAAAAATAGTTAATATTTAATTGCCTGGCTATTGAGACCAAATTCTTCTTCAACTGAAAGTTGAGGTGTCAGCTGTGGCTCAGTCCATAGCACCCTCGCTTTTGAATCAGAGGGTTGTGGGTTCACGTCCCACTCCCGGAAACCAAGAACTGTGATTGTACTCGAAAGAGTTACAATCTGTGACTGTTGATAACTCGAAAGAGTTTCAACTGAAAGTTCCTATACACTTCACTGTCATAGAGGTGTCAGCTGTGGCTCAGTTCATAGCACCCTCGCCTTTGAATCAGAAGGTTGTGGGTTCATGTCCCACTCCCGGAAACCAAGAACTGTGAACGTACTCGAAAAGAGTTACATTCTGTGACTGTTGATAACTCGAAAGAGTTACACTTCACTGTCATACTTGCATAAGAGAAATGCCATAATAAGTGCTGTAAATGTGTCCTTAAAATGCCGCATCAGTCCTGGGGCTGAATGTTGGGAAAGGAAAAGGCTAATGTTATTTAACAATGAAAATTTCCACAAATGAAACATTCCTTACTAGGGGTAGAAGACAAGCCATCAAGCCTACAGACCCAAAGGCGGCTCAATAAGGGGGATATAAAGATGTCCTGCCTTATTTGGATCTTTGTGAACAAAGGCCCTGAGAAGCTGGGAATAAATTAACAAGCTGGTACATTGGTCAGCAGGACATCATAGGGAGCCTGCAAAAGGACGTAGATAGGTTAAGTGAGTGGGCAAAAATTTGGCAGATAGAATATAATGTGGAAAAATGTGAACTTGTCCACTTTGGCTGGAAGAATAGAAAAGCAGCGTATTATTTAAATGGAGAATCTGGTAGTACAGGGATCTGGATGTTCTGGTACATGAGTCACAAAAAGTTAGTCTGCAGGTACAGCAAGCGATTAGGAAGGCAAATGGGATGTTGGTGTTTATTGCAAGGGGAATGGAATATAAAAGTGGGAAAGTTATATTGCAGCTGTACAAGGCCTTGGTGAGAACACATCTGGAATACTGTGAGCAGTTTTGGTCTCTTTATTCGAAAAAAAGATATAATTGCATTCAGGGAAGGTTCACTCAACTCATTCCTGGGATGAGGGGCTTATCTTATGAAGAAAGGTTGCATAGGTTAGGCCTACACCCATTGGAGTTTGGAAGAATGAGAGGTGATCTTAATGAAACAAAGGTGATCCTAAGGGGATTTGATAGGGGATACTGGGAGGAGATTTCCACCTGTGGGAGAGAATAGAACCAGGGGAAATAGTTTAAGAATAAGACATGTACCACTTAAGACAGAGATGAGGAAATTTTTTTTCTTTGAAAGGGTCGCTAGTATCTGGAATTCTCCTCCCCAGAAGTCAATGGAGGCTGGGTCATTAAATTCAATCAAGGCAAAGTTAGACAGATTTTTGATAGACAAGGGAGTCAAGGGTTATGAAGGCCAGACAGGAAAGTGGAGTTGAGACACAACCAGATCAGCCATGATCTGATTGAATGACATAGCAGGCTCGAAGGGCTGAATGGCCTACTCCTGCTCCTAAATCTCATGTTCCTAATTCTGTTAACTAGTCAGATAGCTAATGAGTCTAATCCTAAATTAATCTCACCAATTTATATCTCAGACACTGATTTCAACTGTAAATTTATAATCAGCAAGCAATGTTAAATGACTGTGACATAACTAAGCTGTCTTTGTAACCTCGCAATTATTTTGACAATTAACCCTATCTACAAATTAAACTATATGTCAATACTTAAGTGCTGCTAATTAGGATTCTAAAATTAATAACCAATTGCTAGTTCATGATTTTATTGCCTGACTTCTTTGGTAATTGGTGTGAATGGGTTAATTTGTTCGATCAGTTGTTGGTGTGGATCCTGGCGGGAGGTTGGTAATAAAAACACAAATTTTGTTAAGATACAAGTGTTTGGCAAGAAAAAATTAGGCATCATTAACTCCTAGGCATAAACTGGGTGGTAAACCCCAAGCCATTTTTTGACGCGACGTTAAAGTGAAGGGATTAAGAATTTGTCTTGTGTGCTTGATAAATGTTCTTTTAATTATAAACTGCTAACAGCAGTTTATAAGGAATTACTTCCATGCAACTTATCATCAGAAACTGCTATCAGGAACTTACTTAAATGAACTGGAAAGATTTAGGCTCTCTTTTCTGTGTTTATTTTTTCAAGAACAATTCATACATTGTGTAAGTTTGGTTGTTTTCCTTCTAGCACCTTACTGTGCCTTTTTTCTTCCATATATTATAGTCACCTGGATGTAAATCTGACCAAGCATTTTTAGCCTGTACACAGTTTAGCAACTTGTTATTTTCTACCTTTGAAGGTGCCAGAAAAACATGATGGGTATAGTGTGTATTCTTCAGTGTAAAATGTTAAACCTGGGTATGCTAAACCGTACTTGAAAGTGGAATGCGAAGGTTTTGGTTCATTAGGGACTCAGTTTAGGCTGCTTATGAACAAAGTGTTTTAAAAAATCCCAAACTGTAATACTTCCCCCAAATATAATTTCTTAGCCTGGGTCACAGTTTCACAGACACCCGTCGGCTTCCAGTATTTCATCCAAGTGGTATCGCTTATGTCCAAGCCTGGGTGAATGCGAGTAAGGCACTTGACTGCAACTGCATCATAGTCAAGCCTGATCCCATCTCTTCTCTAACACTGACACATGGGCTTTCTGTCAGAAGTCAAAGGACAACACTCAGGAATATGAACTCTGGCTAATGTTTAGAACTTTTTGGGGAAAAAAGTAGTACACCAATGAATGTGCTTTATGCCAAGTCTACAGAGGGTGTTATTCTATATCGCTACCCCATCAAATTCTTAACTGAAGGCAATATTATGCTAAGTTTAGATAGATATGAAATGGGTTATTGCTGTACAGCCCAAATTAACCCAACTAATCCTGAGCCCAGAGCCTTTTGATGGACAGTGATAATGACTATCTGAGTTGTTTCGCTGCTTCTGTTCTATGAGGAGTAATTTATCATTAGAAGGTACCGGATAGAAGTTGTAACCTCAGTGGCCAGGACACCAGGGATAATTCCTCTGCTCTTCCTCACCTGATCAGGCAGACAGGGCCTCGGTTTTACGTCTCATCCAAAAGACAGCACCTCCAACAGCGTAGCACTCCCTCAGCACTGCAATGGAATGTCAGCTTTGATTTTGGTGCTCAGTCCTGGAGTGGGACTTGAACATGGAACCTTGTGACGCAGAGATGAGAGTACTACTAACTGAGCCATGGCTGTCACAACAGGGAAATGAAGGAGGGCTGGGCTGCGTTCTTACAGTTTTATTTGGTCATTTATGAGAAATGAGACAGGCAAACCTTTTTCATTGCTTAACTTCTTTTTCTACTAATTTTCCCAGTAGTTATAAAAATTCACCAAAAAACCCACCATGTTAAGAAAAGATACTAAAATCAACCACAATACTACTTTTCTGTATATTATTTTAGCTTATGGAAAACTACTGAGGAGAACCAGGAACTTTAAATAAATCAGTTCAATAGGAATTAGTTCATGATGAACAAAAACTATTTCAAATCAATGAAATCTAACCTGAAAAGAAAAAGCAAAAGATACAAAGCAAAATACTGCTGAAAATCAGAAAAAAAGGCAGTAAATACTAAAAACACTCATCATGTCGGACATCCTCTTGGGAGGGAGAAACACAGGGTTAGCATTTCAAGTCAATGATCTTTCCTGACGCGAGTTCATAAACACTGCTCTGACTCATTGAGGGCTTCCCTGAATTTTCCGTGCGCAAAAAGAAAGTGCTTTCTTTTGTTAATACTGAGGTACTGTTCTAACGTTACTCGTGTTACTTTAGAGAGGGTGAAGTTCAAATTTGGGTGGGAGGGGTGAGTTTCCTTTTCATGAATGTTAAGGGTATCTTTTAGAATTTCTAAACCACAACTTAGATCATTCTACAAAAGGTCACATCGTTGAGCCAAGGTCTTTCTTCAGAAAAAAAGAATACCAAGTATACCAGAGTTCTCCACATTACTTGAATGAAGAAGGGAAAACAGGATTTTGCACAGATACCACACATCCACTTTTAAAGGAACTTTAGCACCATTTGAGCATCAAGAATCCTACATGAAGTAATATGAGAGGAATTTGACCAAATACAGTATCATTCTTATGTGGAATGACTAGTATCTGATCATTTTTGAAAGTTTTAGATTTGAATATCATCTAGCTGACGGCATCCTGAACATTACTACTGGGATACAAGATCAATATTTAAATCATATTTACTTAGGCTAAATAATAATGCTGACATTAATTTAGAGTTGACAATTTCTGTTACATGTTACATAGCAATCTGACTTCCCAGTTATAATTTCCTTTCTTAACCCACCTAAAATAATGACGCATTGAACAATCTATTTTAGACTAGTTGTAGGGTAATCTGGAAATAAACTAATAATTCCCAGAAATATAGCAGCCAATAATTCAGCAAATAATTATTTTTGATCACCATATGGTTACTGAGTATGAATTGTCCCTATAATTTTATTCTAATTTTTGAACATTGAGAAATTATATAAAGATCTCCAATTTAAAGGCGTAATAATCAGTATTAACAACTGAAAAATTGGATTTGTTTTATGACTGAACCAATGGTGAAATTTGGAAATGGCAACCTAGGTTCAATGCTCATAGGAAAATTGATCACTTAAAGCTAAGCTGTCTTGGTACTAGTTCCTTCACTACTGATCTTCTATTTATCCCAAGCATTCAGCATGAGCTAGAGGGTTTTATTTTGATATATACTATAAACAAAATTCATGGCAAAATATCAGGACCTATATTTTGGGTACATGAGACAGGTGTTACTGTCAAGATGATTACCTGGAAAGTGATACCAGTCCAAGTTACAATCTATCAAACTGCAGCACTGCATTTATCCACTTTGTATGTCGCATGAAAACTATACCCTTGTTATTAGCATGCCCAGAACCTCCAAGTTAGTTTTTGTGCAATTCTCCACTCTCCAAGTTAGACACACAATGATTTTTCACTTCGACTGAAATGGGTAGGAGGCTTTATATTTATAATTCACTTCAACATAAACCTGCTCACATTAAACAATTTGGGGGATTATAGGCATGCACTTGGGTTCACCAGTTGTGCGCACACTACAATTCAAAACATGAGACTATATATAAACTGTAGCTTCCAACCAAACGTCTTTCCACAATTACATCAGATAAGCAAGTATTCTCTCAAAAGCAATTAAGTATACAAGGGCTTTTGGAAGTTGGGGGAGAATTTTTAATCACATCACTAAGGTTATACCACATACCAATATCTGGTACAAGTAGGCAATTCTTGACAGTAATATTTGAGTATTGATCCATGTATTCTCAACTTCATCTCTGAATGTGTGCACACACAGGTAGTGCTGCCTCCTGTGGCTGGGCGCTCTGCCAACTGTTATCACTTAAGCAATGTTAACAGCTGAATAGTCATAAAACCCTAAGCCTAACGATAAGTGGTTTTTATAAGAAACATGTGTTGCTAATCACTCATTGAGCACCTGGAAACAATTCTGCAGTTTTCCACATTGGCTTTGATATAAGGCCCTTATGTTTCCAAAGTAAATTGGAAATTAATTCTAAGGACTGTAATATGATCTGCCTGTTGTGTCATTTCGCTGTTTTGTTATAACCTTTGTTTCACACATGCTGAATTTCCCACCTGGTCCAAGATGGAATGTAACACCTGTCAATTTTCAGCAGGCTCTCGAGGGAGGAGAGAGATGTCTCTTTTTGTGTCATTTTATGTAGTTACTAGTTTCTTCACCATTTTTCAGAAATTTCTTATTCAAAGCAATTAACCCCCATGTACTGCTTTTGGATCAGGGTAATTTCTGCCCAGTACAGGTGTTTTCTTAGAGACGTCTCTGGTTCTTCTTACACAATAGTTTTATTGTGGCATCAGTAAGATGATCCTGGAGTGGTGTGAGTGGGCAGCACAGACTTTTGGTGTCGCTCATGTAACTCTGCGAAGAGCAGAAACAGAGCTTCCCCTTTGCCTGGAACTCCACACACTGATCCTGTCACTCTTTGTGAAACATTTAATATTGCAAAAGAAATCATCTCACCTATCTCTTCTTTCTGTTGAAATTTAAAAGCAGCACAGTGGAACGCTCATACTCTTTTAATGCCAAGTTTAAATAGCCAACTTTGTACCAGTTACAGATATACCACATTAATGGATAGTGCAAATGATCAGTGACCTCTCCAGGTGCTAGGCAACTCAAAATTAATGCAAGTTTTAACATGGCGGTGCACATTTCACATTAGTGAGGCACATCAGTGCAAGTGTCCAAATTTTGCAATGCTAATAATGGTGAAGCTGTCAGGTGTTTATCATCATTGCATTGGTGAGAGGCACAGCATCTTCGGGAGATATGCAGGAAGTGTCATTCTGTGCTGCTCCAGAGGCTTTGTGATTGTAGTCACTGGCTTCAGGATTAGAAGGGAAGAACTGGCACTGTGAGAATTTGGGCTGATTGCCCGCTAATAACAAAATATTTTGCTCCTGGTGTTTCCAGGAGAAGAGAGCCTCTGGAGTCACTTCGCTAATAATTAAAAAGTTCGAGCCAGTGAGGATAACAGTACTGGAAGGCATTTCAAATTTTAAAATGGCTGTGGGAGGATCTGACTTGTTAAATCATTTAATTTAAAGGCTTTTAAACATTATTGTGACACTATTTATCTGACTTTTTAAAAATGTGTATAAATTTATGATCTTTTAAATGAATATCATTTATCAGGCTTTTAAAAAATGTATAAACAAGATTTTTTTAAAATTATTCTGCTCAAATTTATTTGCTTTGATCTTTTGTTCCAATGACATGAATCTATTTTGACAGATGCTGCAGCAGTTCAGTTTTAACAGATCCAGTGGGTGTGCCTTCTATTCACTGCAATATGAGATCTGCTGTTTTTTTGCCTGCATTGGAGAACGCTGCAGAACCATGCTGAAGTCTGCACAGTGAGGGAATCCTTCTTCCTTGTGGAATTTTGGCCCACAGTCAAATTAGGTAAGTTTTGCACTTAAGAGGTCAGTGGTGAGGGCCATTGCTTCTCCACTGAACACAAACTCCAGGCCACAGAGTGTAACTTCAGCAAAAAGAAACCAATGATCGTCTGTGTTTGTAGTGGGATCTTTGAGGGTGGTCTTCCTTGCATGCATCTGGGCAGTTGGTAAGGAACCAATGATGGCTTGCACCACAACTATATAATTTTCTTTTATATTTAAACTCTTCAGTTTTCGGCTTCACTCATTGTTTATTACTTTCATCACTTTCAAGCTGGAAGAAATGCACAGATTTGTAGGTTGACAGACTGTTGCAACACATCAGAGAGAATCTTTGATGCTTTCTGATGGTTTGAAAGGAATTGAAGAGTTTTGTGCACTTTCAAGTTTGTAACAACACTGGGCTCGTGAGGCACCAAAGTTGATTAATACAAACATCAGTGGAATAAAATAAACTTTTTTTGCAGAAGAATACTTGTTAATTCAAGATGTATTTTCCTCCTTAACCAAACATCATTTTCCTGAGGTAAAAGCAAAATGCTGCGGATGCTGGAAATCTGAAACAAAAACAGAAAATGCTGGAAAAACTCGGCAGGTCTAACAGCGTCTGTGGAGAGAGAAAAACAACATTCTGAAGAAGGGTCCTACAGACTCAAAACGTTAACATTGTTTTTCTCTCTTCACCGATGCTGTCAGGCCTGCTGAGTTTTTCCAGCATTTTCTGTTTTTGTATCATTTTTCTAAGGTTGTTAAGCATCAACGATTAGTGGTTCCTATTACTCTCTACAGCCAATCTCAGGGAGTCACTTTAAATGTGAATCTTCATAAGATCGAGCACAGAAACATTAAAGTTTCCTCCAGCTAAATTCATCATATTCACCGAGGGCCCCTTCCAGTTGCTGAGCTACTTTCTTTAGATACAGGAAAGGCTATAAATGTTAATACCCCAAACCCTTTTAACAACAATGTGCATTTATAGAGCACCTTTAATGTTGGGAAACACCCCAAGGCGCTTCACAGTGGTGTAATCAGACAAAAATTAGCTGAAGCAGGATGTAGGAGGAGTTTTTTTCACATGGCTGGGAAAACAGTTATAGTTTGATCCAGGCCAAAAATCCATTCAATGGCTTCAGCTGATGCAGTGTGAATGATTGTGAAGCGATCAGAAAGGGATCTCTCAGGGCAGAAGTTCACTATGTGGACGATGGTCTGACTTGGTTGGCCACAGTCACAATTTGTGCTGCTCCTAATGTTCCATTTGTGGAGCAAGTGACCACATCTTCCCCGGCCTATCCTCAAGTAGTTGAGGGTTGTCCAGATTTTTGGTGGAAGGTTGAAACCCAGGTCTTCGCTACCTGGGTCAGTTACCAGGTAACTGACATTTGCAGTCAACCAGGAGTTGAGCCATCAAGAGGTGGGGCTGTCGTCAGTTTGTAGTGTGTGGAGTGTGTTCCAATAGGGATTATGGGATTTCAAATGAGTGCCTGGACTGTTTTTTTTGTGGTCCTGTGTTAGCAGAAGTGTTTTGTTAGCTGTCAACCAGTGGGGTTGGGAAGTTTTTTCTGCAGGAATCAGGAGGTTCAATGTGTGCTGGCACAGGAAGCTTTTCAAGCTGTGCTGGTCTCAACATTCTAGAAATAAACCTCATGATTTTCCAGAGTTGGATAGCTACCATGTATAGCAGCTCCTGAACTAGGATGAACAGCCCAGAAGCTTGGTTAAAGAGGTGGGTTTTAGAGAGGTACCTAAAAGGAGAGAGGGGTGGAAGCAGAGAGGTTTAGGGAGGGAATTCTCGGTGTTCAGGGCCTCAATAGTGGGACAAAGGGAGTGCAGAATGCGCAAGATTTTGAGGAACGATGAACTTGGAAGGCTGGTAGGGCTCAGGCATGCAGCAATTTGAACATGACTATGAGAATTTTAGATTTGAGTTGGTAGATGAGGAGCCAATGTAGGTCAGCAATCACAGAAAGAAAATAATGAACTCCAGATAATCTCTTTTTGTGATGTTCGCGGAGAGATAAATATTGGCCAGGGCACTGGGGATAACTACCTCAGCTCTTCTTCAAAATAGGGCCATGTAATCTTTTACATTCACCTGGGGGGGCAGCATGTGAAAGATGGCACCTCTAACAGTGCAGCATTCCATCAGTACTGCACTGGAGTGTCAGTCTTTTTTTTTTGCTTAAGGCCTGGAGTGGGGCTTGAACTTCGAATCTTGTGACTCAGAGGTAAGAATGCTACCAACTGATCCATGGATGGCATTGGATGAAGGGTGACTGGGATATGCTACTGCAGCAAGAGTTTTGGTTGAGGAAAAGCTTATGGAAGGTGGAGGATGCGAGGCTGACCAGCAGAGTAGTGCAATAGTTAAGTCTAAAGATAACAAAAGCATGGGCAAGCATTTAGTCAGAAGATAGGTTGAGGCAGGGATGGAGATGAGGGATATTACTTATATCTAGTATAGTTTAATTACAGGTTGTGGTGGCTTCTAATTAAAGTCCCCACCTCTAGACATTAACTCAGCATGAAATCACAAAAAATTACATCATGATTAAACCTAGAAAATGCAATTTTCCACTGCCATTAAGATCCCAGTAAAACTGGAAAAATGGTTCTTTACAATGGTCTTTTTGGTGCAACGACTTTATGTAACAGAACTCCAACATGCTAAACTAGTGTCAGGTTGGTGAGGTCCCTGTGAAGCAGCTACAGCTTCTCGTTCTTGTTGTGGATTTTGTATTCTGTGCGATGGCCAACATCATTTAAAAGTCACGCTCATTTTTCTGATGTTAATAAAGCTTCAAAGTCAATAGAACTTTTGCAAATATTAGCAATTGCTAAACCAGCTTGGTGAAACATCAAGACTGTTACTACTAGTCCTAAACACAGCGCAAATACAGATAAAAGTGAAACAGAGAATGAGACGAAGCCATTTAGTTTATTAAACCCATTTCCTGCTGGGACCAGGTGGAATCTGCCTCATCACAGGCGGTACCCAAGTACTCAAGCATCTGAAAGAGCTTAACTACCACTGAAACTTTAAAAAAATTAGTAACAGTTATCAACTCCCAAAAATAATCAAGCAAAACTTCAGAGTATTAAACTAACCATACATCCCTCACTGATTAGTTCAACCCAGCTGTATTTTACAAATAACACATCTAGTCCTGATAAACAGGAACAGGTGTTATTGAAGTTGATCTAGAACTGTTCTTATAACCTTCAAACTTGCTCTTAAGTAGATAGTAGAAGATCCTTTTTAGAAGTTGTTCACATAACATTAAGTGCTTTTTCTGGGATACTTTGCCTTTGCACGAGCAACATGAACTAGGCTTGTTCATTTTCATTCTTGTACTGCATGAAATGTGACAGCCAATTTGTACACAGCAAGCTCCCACAAACACCATTGTGGTAATGACCAGATAATCTGTTTTAGTGATGTTGGTTGCGGGATTATTATTGACCAGGACACTGGGGAGAATTCTCCTGTTCTTCCAGGAAACAGTGCTGCAGGATTTTTTATTCCCATCTGAGAGCGCAGACAGGGCTTCAGTTTAACATGTCATGCGAAAGGTGGCACCTCCAACAGTGCAGCACTCCTTCAGTTGCTGCATTTTCAGTTTAGGTTTTTGTGCTGGAGTCTCTGGAGTGGGGCTTTAAACCACAACTTTCTGACTCAGAGGTGAGTGTATTACCTCTGTACAAGTTGAAGACTACGGTTGGTTAAGTCGTTCCCTTGCATGAGTTTCATTATCATTTTGCATATGACGTATATGTTGTACAACTGTTTGCATTGTAGGCTTGAGGAAACATATGGCCTCTTCCTGCTCTTATTTCTTACGTTTGACACCTCAAATTCACTTAGGTCTAACCGGGCTAGATCTTTAATACCATATTAGGCCAAAGTCTCCCTGCTCATGACCTTTTTCCCTCTGTTCCCGAAGGCACCAACTTATCCTGGGGTGGCAGTTCCACAGGTGCCAGCCTCCCTTCTGGCATCTCACTCATGCAACCAATATTCATGTCAGCCTGAACATCGAAGGTCAGCTGAAGATTTTGGGGTAGGTCAGGGGTTGGGGGGAGGGATTGTAAATGAAGGAAAAGCACACCATCTAAGAAATGGCTGATCTCGACTTGACATAGAAAGAAGCTTTTGCTTTACAAAACTGTCTGGGCTTTTGAGCATCATGAATACTGACATGTAGGAAGCGTAGGGGATCGTACCAGTCTTGGCACTTTTTATTTTATCTTCCACTCAAGTTAAAGTTGCTCTAATTCAATTTTTTTTAGACAGATGCCCAGCTGATTATCTGGTAAAGGTGGTCTGATTGAGCTGTAATTGAACACAGTTCCCCGGTTTACAGTCTAATGCTCCAACCCTACCAGTGTCAGCCCAATTTGCTATCCTTGTTTCATTAGTTTCACTGGTGTTACTCTCCCTTCTCAATTTCTTTTATTGATTGAAGTATGTATGTTCTGCTTTAATTTAGCTCTCCATTTATTCACTTTTTCTTTACTAATCTTTTTTGCTTCAGCTTTTGAGATATATCTGTTCAGTGTCAGGTTTATTATTCCTCCTACCCGGAATTTGCTTTTCCCTTTCTCCTCACAAATCACGCACCATTTGAAGAATAGCAGGACTGCTACAAAACATCTCCCTGGCAGCACTTTTTGTGCTGTCAGTGATCGGGCCGAAAAAGTAGTTGTGTCGGAAAGCCCATTGGAAATGGACTCAGAGCAGATCTTCAGGGCTGCCCAAGTAACTAGAAACTTAGGTGATTCTGTGCATCATTTTCCAAATTTTTTTCCTTGCAGAAGCCACAAAGTGCGTGTGTTGGATGCAATGAGACATTTAACTTATTAATTGTTTGCAAAGGAAAGAAAAGACAGCTTCAAGGAAATCAAAGGGATGCACACAGTGTCTGTAATAACAGCTTAATAAGCGTTGAGATCCATCAACCCAGACACTAGGCTTCCAAGACACTAGTTTAATATTTATGGATTCTTTGAAAAGGTTGATGGAATTCATAGCATAGCTAGTGTTGCACCTCAATTTAGTAGCCACAACTTCTGATTTGAAGCAAATATTTCAGGTAGTTACATGCTTATAACTAATCTACAATAAGAAACAAATGATTAGGTCAAGTATTAAGGTGTTAAAAGTACAAGTCGAAGACTACGGTTGGTTAAGTTGTCCCCTTGCATGAGTTTTATTATCATTTTGCATATGATGTATATGTTGTACAACTGTTTGCCCTGTAGGCTTGAGGAACCACATGGCCTATTCCTGCTCTTGTTCCTTATGTTTGACACCCTCAAATTCATTTCGATCTAACTGGGCTAAGGCATTTTTTGAAAGATGCTGTCTTTGTAGTAGTTACCTTGGTACTAGTCAGTTCTTGGGAGAGCTCTTGTATCCTCTCTTGCTGTTGTTCCAGAAGCTCCTGCACTGTGGTAAGATTTGTTTGTAGCTGTGTCACTATGCAAGAAAAGAAATTAAATCATTTTTGATTCACAGTAATTATAGTTCTCTCACCAACCAACCTTTCACACCACCAAACTGAAATCTTCTTCATGCATCACCTACATTAACTGTTTAAAAGATACACCATTCACCTTTTCTTCCTTCCACAAGTTTGGGATTAAGCTTTTCAAGCTTCTTTTATTTTCCTATATATTCAGGCAGATGGATTAAACATTGAAATGAGAATTCAGCAAATATTGCATCAGCTTCACAATGAACCACTAAAAACTAAATAAATATATAAGATGAAAGTGATATAGTTCACTCTGAAACTTGGGTCTTAAATCTGAACAAAGGAAACTAACAAAAGAAGTTAAGGATTGCATTAGATCAAAGAAAGTGGCTACTAAGACTGCCAAAAAAAATGGTAAAGCCAAGGATTGAGAGCAATTCAAAGTCCAGCAAAGGAGGACCAAGAAACTGAGAAAGAAAGAGAAAAGAGAATACGAATGCAAGCTAATGAGAAACATAAAGGCAGACTGTAAAAGTTTCTTGGGGGTAATATACTGATATGGATTGAGAATTGGTTAACAGTCAGAAAACAGAGTTGGAATAAACAGCTCATTCTCAGGATGGCAGGCTGTTACTAGGGGGGTACTGCAAGGATCAGTGCTGGGGCCACAGCTGGTCACAATCTATATCAATGATTTGGATTTGGGGACCAAATGTAATATTTCCAAATTTGCTGATGACACCAAACTAGGTGGGAATGTAAGTTGTGAGGAGGATGTCAGGAGGTTTCAAGGGGATTTGTACAGGCTAAGTGAATTGGCAAAAACATAGCAGATGGAATATAATGTGAATAAGTGTGAAGCTGTCCACTTTGGTACAGAAAAATAACAGGAAGACAGTATTTCTTAAATGGTGAGATCTTGGAAAGTGTTGATGTCCAAAGGGACCTGAGTGTCCTTGTTCATGAGTCTCTAAAAACTAGCACGTACATGCAGCAAGCAATTAGGGAGGCAAATGGTATTTTGGCTTTCATCACAAAGGGGTTTGAGTGCAGGAGTAAAGATGCTTTGCCGCAATTATATACAGCCTTGGTGAGACAGAACCTCGATTATTGTGTACAGTTTTGGTCTCCTTATCTAAGGAAGGATATACTTGCCATGGAGGGAGTGCACTGGAGGTTTACCAGACTAATCCCTAGGATGGCAGGATTGCCTTATGGAGGAGAGATTGAGGAAACTGGGTCTGTATTCTCTAGAGTTTCGAAGAATGAAAGGTGATCTCATTGAAACTTACAAAATTCTTACAGGGATGACAGGGTAGATGTAGATAGGCTGTTTCCCCTGGCTGGTGAGTCTAGAATCAGAGGGTACAGTCTCAGAATAAGGAGCAGGCCATTTAGGACTGAGGTGAGGAGGAATTTCTTCACTCAGTGGGTGGTGAATCTTTGGAATTCTCTACCCCACAGGGCTGCGGAAGCTCAATCCTTGAGCAGTTCAAGACAGAAATCAATAGATTTCCTGATAATGACATCAAGGGGTGTGGGGACAGTGCAGGAAAGTGGCACTGAGGTAGATGGTCAGCCATGATCTAATTTAATGGCGAAGCAGGCTCGATGGGCCAAATGGCCTACTCCTATGTTCCTCAGTGGACTTCTTGTGTATGTCCTTCTATGACAGAGACCAGTAAGTGAGCATGAAGTTCAGGTGCACAGTGAGGGCTGGTCTCCTCTGTTGCCGGTCATTGCTCTGTAATTAGTCAGCATCATTATAAAAACTAATTTGAAGACATTTTATTACTAACCAACAACAATATTCCCCCGTGTTCAAAAACATTAAGGAATGATTTATAAGATTCAATATTTTTCACATTATTTCACAATTACTGGCATGTGCTAAAGTTTACGTGAAATGTATTTACTTTTTTTACATCAGGCATTACAGGAACAGGAATTGGGAATCCTTTTAAGTTAGAAATACGGTACTATCTGATTAATAGGTGGATGTCCATTTACTGAATCAGGCAGCAGAAGATATTCTGTGAATCACAACTGTTTTACTGTTAATTATAGTTCAGTGCAAATACCAGTTGCCACTCTTCCCTTCTGGATCCTTTCCCTATCCAGAAACAAAAAAACCCCTTACTGGGAAAAAACCAGCTCTGAAGTACGGGCTTCAATGAGCACCACCTGCTCTCAATTTACTCTGAAGCTTGCTCTGGTTTACTCTTAAAGGGACCTACATTTCTAACATTGTCACTATCGTCACGATTTTTTAAAAAATCGTTCATGGGATGTGGGCTTCGCTGGCTGGGCCAGCATTTATTGCCCATCCCTAGTTGCCTTTGAGAAGGTGGTGGTGAGCTGTCTTCTTGAACCGCTGCAGTCCAAGTCGTGTAGATACACCCACAGTGCTGTTAGGAAGGGAGTTCCAGAACAACGATATATTTTCAAGACAGGATGGTGAGTGACTTGGAGGGGAACTTCCAGGTGGTGGTGCTCCCATGTATCTGCTGTCAATGTCCTTCTAGATGGTAGCGGTCATGGGTTTGGAAGGTGCTGTCTCAGGAGTCTTGGTGAATCCCTGCAGTGCATCTTTTAGATGGTACACGCTGCTGCTACTGTGTGTCGGTGGTGGAGGGAGTGAATGTTTGTGAATGTGACGCCATTCAAGCGGGCTGCTTTGTCCTGGATGGTGTCAAGCTTCTTGAGTGTTGTGGGAGCAGCGCTCATCCAGGCAAGTGGGGAGTATTCCATCACACTCCTGACTTGTGCCTTGTAGATGGTGGACAGGCTTAAATTTTGACAATTTTCTCATTTTACCTGATTAAAAATTGCTGACCGAAGCATCACGAGAACTGGGTGAGAAGTTAACATTGAATTTGGCAAAGTAAGGTGACAAAAGTAATATGTGGAAGTCAAAATGACTATGATGCAATCATAGATCAATGATAAATAAATAAAAATGGATTTGAATAATAACCCTTTTCCTTTTCTTCCCAAAAAAGAGGAACATAACTGTAACCCATTTTCAGAAATTCCCATGTTTTGTCTTGATAACATTGGATGAAGTTTTCTACCTGTTTAATGCTTCTTTAAGGTAGTGCCACTAAGATGGTCACCAACATACAAATTGGCTAATAGAAGAATTAAAACGGCACTGATCTGACAGCCTACACCCTCTAGCTGTACATTTATAGCCCAGGTTGGGAGTTTCATTTTGTACCTTGGGCTTTTCAAATAAATTGTATAACATAGGAGGTAAATTCTACCCAAGTTTTATAAAACACTTGTCAAATACACCTTGGATTTGATCCTTGACTATTAAATTGTTACACGATCTTCTTCAAATAAAGACGGTGTCAGTCATACTTTTCAATTAATATTCTGCAAGACCCATTGGAGAAGAATATAATACATATGCTGTATAAAATGTGGAATATTTTTAGAAGCTGATAAAACTGATTTTCTTTTATTGCCTTTAATTTTAGAAATGAATTAAATTCATGGAGGAACTAGATGGCACAGCACATTAAAATTTGTCCTCGTTTACAGGCCTGCTTTAAATCCAGTACAGACAAATAGGATGCACATCTCTCCAGCAGCTGCTAAGGGCCTTTGTGAAAGGAGCTTCTCAGGCAAGTTCCTAGTTGATAAGAGATCTTAACATGAGACCACACATTATTCGTCACTAACTGACACTAATTGGGCAATATCACTCAATGACCATTAAACGAGCATGAACAGAACCACGCTCATTCAACTAAGTGGCAATTCTTCAAAAATGTTTTGCAATAAATTCAGTGTGTGCATAAACCCTATAAAATAAATAGCAAGTGAATTATTTTAAGTCAGTTGTAGGATATTTAAACCAAACCGTGCCCTTGATTGTTTATTTACCTTGTAATTTATTTAGTCATGTTAATAAAGGTGTAATCTAGATTAATGCACATAAGGCATCCAGCGGTGAAAGGCCGTGGATTATCTAGATTAAGATATTGCACAGTGCTTCCTGTCAAGCTTTCTTCATAAAATGGGATTAATGAAATATGATGAATGTTGGGCAATTGTAAGATCTAGGGCTGCAAATACCCCCATTTGAGACTCTAGGGCAGTGAAATAACACAGTCTATGGAGCAGATGGTCGAAATCAGAATTATTTGTACAACATTTGCACTGATATAGTGTCTTTAATGTAGTAAACATCCCAAGGTGCTTCACGGGGTTGGCACATGCATGGTGGGCTGAGTGGTCTGCTTCTGTGGTTTATCATTCTATGATTCTTAAAAAAGTGAATTGAAACAAGAAGAAGGGGAAGGAGAAGAGGACAGAATAACTCGAATTTTTATGGTACCCTATATTAGTAAAATATTCCTGGGTACACAGCAATAGAGGAGGAGTTTGTCTGGGGGATGGGGTGGGGTGGGGGAGAGAGGTGAGTGTCCAAGAGATGGGTTTTGAGAAAGTTTTCGATGGGTAGGAGCATGAACTGAAGTGGAGGGGTTAGGGAGAGAATTCTAGAATGTGATTCTCTCAATACTAAATATAGTGAAGCAGATTTCTCCTGCGGACCAGAAAACAGTGCTTCTGCACATTTCCTATTCTTCCCAGAGTAATTATTTTACACATATTGGAGAGAATCCCCTTTTGCATTTTACAAATTACTGATGCCAAGATATCACAGTCCACAAAGTACCACCAAAGTCACTGGCTGGCTCAGCTGATGGAAATATATCTTCATGCTAGTGTTTAAATTGGTACCTGACACACAAAATGGCCTTGATTCAGTGAAGAAAAACCTTAATAAATCTGCTAAGTGACTACACTAGAAGATCCCTTGACTTATTGGGGTAGCAATGCCAGTGTGGCTAGCACCAACAGCACGAAAAAAGGAAGTACTTTGCATCAGTCTTCACGGTGGAAGACACGAGTAACATCCCCAAAGTTCAAGAGAGTCGGGGGGCAGAGGTGAGTATGGTGGCCATTACCGAGGAGAAGGTGCTAGGAAAACTGAAAGGTCTGAAGGTGGATAAATCACCTGGGCCAGATGGATTACACCCCAGAGTTCTGAAGGAGATAGCTGAAGGGATAGTGGAGGCGTTAGTGGTGATCTTTCAGGAATCACTCAAGTCAGGGAGGGTCCCAGAGGACTGGAAAATCGCTAATGTAACCCCCCTGTTTAAGAAGGGAGTGAGGCAAAAGATGGGAAATTATAGGCCGATTAGCCTGACCTCGGTCGTTGGTAAGATTTTAGAGTCCATTTTTAAGGATGAGATTTCAGAATACTTGGAAGTACATGGTAAAATAGGGCAAAGTCAGCATGGTTTCATCAAGGGGAGGTCATGCCTGACAAACCTGTTAGAATTCTTTGAGGAAGTAACGAGCAGGTTAGACAAAGGAGAGCCAATGGGTGTTATCTACTTGGACTTCCAGAAGGCCTTTGACAAGGTGCTACACAGGAGGCTGCTCAGTTAAGATAAGAGCCCATGGTGTTAGAGGCAAGGTACTAGCATGGATAGAAGATTGGCTGTCTGGCAGGAGGCAGAGAGTGGGGATAAGGGGGTCATTCTCAGGATGGCGGCCAGTGACTAGTGGAATTCCGCAGGGGTCAGTGTTGGGACCACAAATTTTCACTTTATATATTAATGATCTAGATGAAGGAACTGAGGGCAGCCTGGCTAAGTTTGCAGATGATACAAAGATAGGTGGAGGAAGTGAAGCAATCATAATAGGATTTTATTATGGGAGTCTAAAGGAGTATTATCACGCACTGGAATTCATCAACTACACAAAGTCCTCAAAAGTACACAGCGGGAGTTGTTGGTGCTGGTTCCTTCTGGGGTGTGTGAAGGGCATTGAATGAATATGCAATTTTCCCTTTCTCACCTGAATCACAACTTGATGTGCCACATGGCATGAACAAGATAACCAACTTTGTGGGAATGAGATACATAACGATTAGAAAAACAAAATCAGTCGTCGACTACAAAGCAAATAAACCTGCATGCAATTTGGCAAAGCTGAGTATTATTTCTGTGTTCTACATAATCCCCAAGTTATTCTATTGTTTGGCACTTTAAATAAAAATCCTACACCAACATTGAAAAATTAACCTGCCCCAGTTAGATACTGAAAACAAATACAACGAAGATAAACTTCATTTGGCACCAAACACAAACACAGGCACACTAAGAGGCTCTCCAGGCAATGGATAAATAGGATTACATTATAGCACTGGGGGTAATAAATGAAGAATGCATCTGTACAAGCAGTCACACAAATAAGAAATGCAGAATTCTGAAAACAAAAGCATCACAAATACAAAACTAAACTACACATGAAATGAAATGAATTACATAATGAAGTGGCGGACTGAGCGAACGATGGTCAAAGATATGATGTTTTCATTCACTTTAAAAGCAACTACTGTCAAAGTGAAGCAGCAACCCTGGAGCTCATTTAACTAGGAGAGTTTTTCACTGCCAGTAAAATCACATCATTACTCAGATTCTTAAGGGGTATTGACAAATGAGCAAAATAAATCACTTAAATAATTAAGTACTAGCTCAGTTTTGATTGCATGTTAAACTGGACACTGCTGGTGCCTACACCTCATTTTCATTCTATGCCTTCCTTCAGGTCCATGAAGTTTAAAATGAACTAATCAGATGATCATATGTCAGCGGAAACTTTCTACTTTCACTATATTACCGCAAACTTTCAGATAATGTCCAGCAATAAATGGCTTGTTTGAACTTTAAAGTGTACATTTGAACAAAGCACTTAGTTTCGATGTGGCAAATATTCACTCCAAATCTAAACAAAATATCCAAACACAGTATTCTGGCCCTGCATTAAATGTTAACCAATTATCCACTTTATATGATAAATACGATATAAAATACAAACAGAAAATGCTGGAAAAACTCAGCAGGTCTGACAGCATCTGTGGAGAGAGAAACAGTGTTAATGCTTCGAATCCGTATGGCTCTTCTTCAGCAGTTCCTTGTACTTCCTGTAACCTCTCCCACGACGCCCCACTCTCCCCTCCTTTTTTCTCTTCTTTTATCCACTTTATATGCTCAGCATACTAAACATACGCATTTCTCAGTCATCTATATTTACGTGGATCAGCCCGAAACTTAATGTGACACTCCAATTTGAAGCAGCATTGCTTGGCAGCTTTCCGAATGGAATTTCTTCTTCAGTAATGTGACAGATTTCTCCAGACAGCGTTGGCAACTAATATTTCTGATAAGTGTTGATAATATTTTGCTTCTCCCTTAACTTTACATCCTCCTTTACAGAACCAACATGCTATATGGGCCAACAGAAATTTCCACCATCATTAGTGCCCAATGTAAACCCTTTAACTGGCATCAATTTTGCATTCCATGAAATGCAAACCCAAAATACATTTGGGGAAACGTGGCTGAGATGCATATTCCATCCATATTTCCAGCGATTAAATGTTCAAGTATAAATCCAGTCAATCAACTAACAGATTTCACTTGGATAGTTTAGAGGAAATCACTTGTATTTAAAACAGCCTGTTTGTCAATTTTCTCTCCTTACCTGACCCCCTCCCTCACTCAGTCAGCAACATGCTGGCATGTAGTTTTCTACTATCTGAGAGAGCCTAAATAAATAAATGTTGGCAGTATATTCAATTGTGCATGCCAAAATGCACTTACTAGCATGGAAGTCATCAGGCTTGGGAATAAACCCTTCCCAAATTTTTGCTCCTTGCCAGCAATGTATACCAAGGCAAGCAATACTATCCAAAATCCTATTATCAACTATCCTAACAGCACTATGGGTGTACCTACAACACGTGGACTGCAGCAGTTCAAGAAGGCAATTCACCACCACCTTCTCAAGGGCAACTAGGGATGGGCAATAAATGCAGGCCCAGCCAGTGAATGAATGAATAAAAAAAAAACCATGGAAGTTGAGGTAGGTTAACACAGAAGGTTTTTCTTATGATTAAATCAGTAAACAATTAAATTGAATGAAGTGCAGTAATTATCAATTAGATTCTCCTTTCCCTGGTTCAGAGAAATCCTACTTTACACGAGGTTCCCATACCACCCTGCTGCACAATGACGCAATTGGACATGTATTGTGACAGTTCCTCGCACTGCAAATTCACATCCGTTAAGTCTCCTAAAGGAAGGCAGCAAGAGCAAGAGAGATCATTTCTCAAAGGGAGGCAAAGACACATGACATGTCTAAAGGAGTTGCTCCCAAACATCTGCTTGTTAAACAACAACTCTGGTAAAAATGAGAATAACAACTTACTAGCCCAATCTCACAGTCAGGGACAGGAGATGAAAAGGAAAAGGGGAAATTAAATTGAGGGTGAATAGAAAAGGACGGGAGAGTGGGCGTCATGGGAGAAGTTACAGGAAGTACAAGAAACTGCTAACAAATATATTAAATGGAAGCTAAATATTCCTTGGTAAATTAGTTGACAGTTTATCAGTAACTAAAGCTCCAATGCAATCGCTCAATAAATCCTCTTAATAAAGACATATGTTAAGAGTTTATTTTGTGGTCTACATCATTAAAATGTATTTGAATCCTGTATTCATCTTGCTGTGGTAATTAAGTCATTAATCACAAATACATGAAGAGAGTGCTGCCACGATTTTTGTTTTCAAGAGGAATCCACTGATTTGAAATGACAGGAGGTCACTTATGAAGCTTGGTCCGGATTTAACAAACTGTTTTGAAGTTCGAGAGGCTACATCCGTGTTTAAAGACACAGATACACATGAAAGTACAGTTCCCAGCATGTGACAATTTGATGACAATTACCAATTTGCCCACAGCTTGCTAAACTCCATATGGTTAGCAAAACAAACAGCCTAGCACTTCATAGATTTAAAAAAAAACAAATAATAATACGGCCTGTCTCATTCTTTGAACATAATTCAAACCCCATTATTGGGTGGCTGTCTTCAGCCACCTAGGCTCAAAGCACTCGAGTTCCTCTCAACCTCATTCCCCCTCCAACCCCCTCTCCGTTCTACCCTGTTTCCTCTTTTAAGGCCCCCTTTAAAACCTCCTTCTGACTGAGCTCTTAGCTGCCCCTTCTAACGTCTCCTTCATTGATTTGGTGTCAATTTTTGTCCAATATGCTGCTGTAAGGTACCAGGGCATTTTTCCCCTTCATTAATGGCGCTAGATAAATGCAAAGTTGTTGCTGCAAAGAGCCTGCATTCAACAAAAAAAAAACACACCGGAACACCTTAGGGGAGAAGCCATTCTGCCAACGTAACAATCTCAAATATATTCATAAATAAAGACATTTACCATATTACTATACATCACGCAGGCCAATTCTTAGCACTATTTGAAGCCACACAGCAGTTATGTAAACATATAGTTCTTCACTAGCCTTCTTGTTCACAAAAGCAGGGAAGAAAGTTCCTGTCCCTCTAAGGTAAAGTTTTGGAGGTGTTCCTCTGCGCTGGCAACAATTATGATAACCTGTGCTTAGTCTGTCTCTTGCTTTTTTCAATCCTCTTCCTCTCTATCCTTAAGGTGCTAAATTCAAGATCAACTTGAATACTAATTGAGCACACCACAACATTCACCATTGTCCAGAACAAGCTATCGATCTCTGCAAAACATGCAATGTCCAGTGACGATCAAAACTGTTCATGGGTATTTTAAAATGAAAGCCATATGTTACCGGAAAGTTTAACTTTTTTTAAATGTTAATTGTAAACTGATCATTTACATTATACATTCAACTGGGTCAGAAAGCAAGCTGGCAGCTGGAAAAAAATTACATTGAACACTTGGCTGGTAACCATTACCAAATTGGTACATTTAGAAAAAGTTAAATATCAAATTAAATACATTGGTTTTATGTGGGATTCTCATACCTGAATGATAGCTTTCCTGATCTGTATTTAACCAAATCAATACGGTTATTTTAATGATTACGTTAGCCCATCAGAAAACTATAACACTTGATTTGTTTGGGCTGCAAATAGATTTGTGTGAACCTTAACGTTTAATGTAGGTCATGTACACTTGAGCTGCAACAAGCTATAACCAAGGCTTTCAGTGATATAAATGGATAGGTGACTAAACTATACAGGGACAAAATAGTAGTAAAAACTTTTGTCTCCTTGCTTTCCATCAAACGCAAGAAGGAACTGTGCGTTAATACTAGAATGAGGTCTTATATGCAGCATGGGCTGGTAAATAGACCATGGTTGACTCTTAACTGTCCTCTGAAATGGCGTCGTTGGCTATTTAGCTCAAGGGTAATTAGGGATGGGCAACAAATGCTGGCCTTGCCAGCGATGCCCACATCTCATGAAAGAATAAAGAAAAAAAAAAGACCATGTACTTGCTTAGCTCCTAAGTGATGCCCAAGTCTCTAAAGGACGAAGTCCCAATGCAGTTTTTCCATTTAGAATCTGACCCATGCATTTGCATCTGGAGGTTGACACAAAGATAAAGGATTGTTAAAATAAGAACGATTCATGTCTTCATGCACATCCATGTGCAAAACCCCTTTCTCCTCCCTCTCCATCCATTCAAGCATATGAGTAAGAATAATACAAAATAAAGTTGATTGGTAGTACAGAACTTGAACATTGCTGAAGAAAGAGACATGCTGTCAAAGCTTTTCATCTTGCACTTATCAGGATGGATACACAAGAATACTGATAGTAAATGGAACAACAATTTATACTGCATGAAAAGAGAGTGCTGATTGGTTGGCAAGTGGACTCAGATTGGTAGAGATGTTACCATGGAGAATGCAGCAGGAAACATTTAACTGCCAAGCTTTTGTTTAAATTCAAACCAGGCAAGTTGGCTCGGATTGGTCAAGGTATTGCCATGAGGAGTGAACCAGGGAATGGCTGTCCCACAAGCTTTTGTTTAGCTGAAAAAGGCAAAATACACGTACATGCTCCTTCTGTCTGCAAAGAAATGGCCCCATTTGTGAATATATATCACTTCTAGAACAGATAAGTGAGCCACATTGCGAGCCCAACAGATAATCTTAAATTGGTTGTCAGTGTACTTCTTAGCACAATCAGGGTTGTTAAGCAAATGCCGTCCAATCGCAGAATCATGTCTAATGTTGGACACTATGTTTTGCGTTTTGCAAGCATGGAGTGGTTGATTACGATCAGCACTTTGCCTGTTGCAAACAGCCGAAGAGACGTGCTGTTTGATACGTTCCCCCAGTCGTTGGCACATACGGCCTACAAACTTGGCATTACACCGGCACCGAAATTCATATACCACATTACTCATGTGGTAGGCAGAACATCTTTTTGGTTTGATCGCAGCTTCCTGTTAGTGGAGAATACCAATCATGTTGCTACTGCACAATAGCAGCGTGAAATGGCCAACTTCACTAGTTGCTCAAATTTTGAGATACCTTACTCTTTCCAGGGTAATCTGACATAGACTGGGCACTCTTCAGGACCGAAAGTGGCAGCCTTATGCCCATTCATGGGTTTGTGCGATATACAGTGAGAAAAGATCTGATCACCATAGCCATTATCTCGCAGGATGGCTTTGATGCGCCTTATTTCAGCACCGAGTGGCTCAGGCCCTATTTACAAGGTCAACGATAAGGTCAACCTCTTGGCCTTATCAAGGTTGCCGATAAGGCAGATCATATACTCACTAATAACCTGCTCACTGACGCTCAGTTTGGGTTCCGCCAGGGCCACTCAGCTTCTGACCTCATTACAGCCTTGGTCCAAACATGGTCAAAAGAGCTGAAAACCCGAGGTGAGAGTGACTGCCCTTGACATCAAGGTGGCATTTGATCAAATGTCGCATCAGGGAGCCCTAGAAAAATTGCAGTCAATGGGAATCATGGGAAAACTCTCTGGTTGGAGCCATACCTAGCACAGAGGAAGATGGTTGTGGTTGTTGGAGGTCAATTATCTCAGTTCCAGGCCATCACTGCAGAAGTTCCTCAGGGTAGTGTCCTTGACCCAGCCATCTTCAGCTGCTTCATCAATGACCTTCCTTCCATCATAAGGTCAGAAGTGGGGATGTTCACTGAGGATTGCACAATGTTCAGGGGCATTCGTAACTCCTCAGACACTGAAGCAGTCCATGTCCAAATGCTGCAAGACCTGCACAACATTCAGGCTTGGCCCGATAAGTAGCAAGTAACATTCACGCCACACAAACCAGTCAATGCCCATCTCCAGCAAGAGAGAATCTAACCATCGCCCCTTGACATTCAATGGCATTACCATTGTTGAATCGTCTACTATCAACATCCTGAGGGGGGTTACCATTGACCATAAACTGAACTGGGCCAGCCACAGAAATACTGTGGCTACAAGAGCAGGTCAGAGACTGGGAATTCTGCAGTGAGTAACTCACCTCCTGACTCCCCAAAGCCTGTCCATCATCCGCAAGACACAGGTCAAGAGTGTGATGGAATACTCTCCACTTGTTGGAGCTGCATTCATCTAGACAACACTCAAGGTGCTTGATACTATACAGGACAAAGCTGCTCACTTGATTGGTACCCCATCTACCACCTTAAATGTACACTCTCTCCATCAACGATGCACAGTGGCAACAGTGTGTACCATCTATAAGATGCACTGCAGCAACTCACCAAGGCTCCTTCGACGGCATCTTCCAAACCTGCGACCTCTACTGCCCTGAAGGATAAGGGCAGCAGATGCATGGGAGCACCAGAAGCTGCAAGTTCCTCTCCAAGCCACATACCATCTGCTGTCCCTTCACTGTCGTTGGGTCAAAATCCTGGAACTCCCTTCCTAACAGCATTGTGGGTGTATCTATACCACATGGACTGCAGCGGTTCAAGAAGGTGCTCACCATCACCTTCCCAAGGGCAATTAGGGGTGGTCAACAATTGCTGGCCTAGCTAGCGATGCCCATACCCTGTGAAAGAATACATTTTTAAAAATGTTGTACAAGATACTCTTCAGGAACATAATTTACTTTCCAGGTTTTCCTCCAATGGCAGAGTGCAGAAGGCAACCTTGTTAAAAAAAAAATGGAATGGTGGCATAGCTATAGAAAGTACCAACCTGAAGGGGAACTTAACCTTCACTAAGTTTGGACCCACCATTTAGGGTCCAGCTGTTGGAAGGCTGAGGCTGACTGTATTTGAATATGATGTTAAGCAAAAATTTAGTTGGAGGGAATTTCTGCTCATTCAGGACTAGATGTCAGAAAAGCAGCCTGACACAGAAGAAGTGAAGGGGTTGATTGAGGAAGAGCTGGATTTCACCAACAGACATGTGGAACCCAAAATAGATGTTGCTATGGGGCAGCATGTAGATGAAAAATAGGACAGTCCTACAGAGATAGGTCTCTGCAGGAATGGGAAGAGAAGCCATTGCAGGTGATTTCCTGGCTACTGGATAGAGAAACTAGGCAAGGGCAATCCCACTCAGTTGGACGACAGAGGAGAGATGTTGGAGGAGGATGATGTGGTCAACCAAGTCAAAGACTGCAGGTAGGTCAAGAAGGATAAGGAGGGATAGATTACCATGGTCACTGTCACATAGCAAGTCCATTTGTGACTTTGCCAAGTGCTGTTTCAGGGCTGGAAGGATTCAACCCTGGAATTGTTGGAAATATGGGTATAGATTGGGGAGGTGACAATGCATTCAAGAAATTTGGAGGGGAAAGGGAGGTTGTAGATAGGACAGTAATTTGGAAGGGTGGAGTGGTCAAGGGTTTTTTTTTGAGGAGGGGGTGATGACAGAAGATTTGATGGCTAGCGGAGGGGGTGGTATTTAAGGAGCGGGAACCATTAACAATACCAGCTAACATGAGAATCAGGAAGGAAATTGGATGGAAGTAGGAATAGGGTTGAGGGAGTAGGACATGGGTCTCAAGAGAAAGGTGAGCTTGGTGAGGCCATAGAATCAAAGAATTATTACAGCACAGAGGGAGGTCATGAGGGAAGATAGGAGAGAAATAAGAGAATGATGGGAGTTCTAGGCCTGGGCAAATGGGGTGGGGTGGCGTGGGGGGTGGGGGTGATGGAAAGCTTTAGAGGAAACTTGGTTGGTGGCTAGGAAAAGTTCATAAGTTCCTCGCACCTGTTGGGGGTCAGGGTGGAGAAGGTGGGGGAAGGGGTTCAGAAGATGGTTTGTAGCAATGAAGAGAAGCCGGGGTTATCTTTGCTTTCCAGGATGATCCTGGAATGATGAGGTGTTTTGGCTGAGGACAGCAGGACTCAGTAGTGCTTAGGAGTCTTGAATAATTTTGCATTTTATTTAATTTATTTCATAATATTCAGGGTTATGAATAGTATTTTTCATATTCTGAAACTTGAACACAATTCAGGAATAAAAGGAACTGGTGTACAGAAATACAGAAATCTAAAACAAAACTTAAAACTAAAATGAAACGGTTGTCTCAATCAGCAACCTTAATTTTAAAACATTCATTTAAAACTCACAGAAGTCACATGCTCTAATTATTATGCTGCAGTTGTACAATTGACTTTTAAAAAATATTCAATTACCTGTCAAGGGTTTGACACCTATCACACGATTAGGCCATACCCATCTGACCCTGCCTTGCAGTGAAATAGAATGCAATGGGGAATTAAGTCATTCCCCTTCAGCACCAACCTTCACCATATAAACATCTAAAAAATCCCCGAGTTCTGTCGTCCTTCAAAATATGGCCATGTATGCTATGGTAGAACCATAGATAGAGAGTTGAAAAACCCACATTTATTAATTTCGAAACCTCAGTCAAGATTTGTCCTATGAGAGAGGAGTGTGTGGTGGGTAGAGACAGGGAATTTACAAGGCCCAGTCCTGGCAGTTCATTATAGGTGCAACCCCACTGCTGTCCTTCTGTTGAGCCTTCTTACACATTAGTCCTATTGTCTTTTATTTATCATAGTACACAAAATTACTATATTTGTCTGAATGAAAGTAACTGTTCCTGTAAAGGATAATATCCTATTCAATAGCCCCACAAAAGAAAACACTAACATATGAACAAAATACAGTAAACTATCGCAGCTGAAATGTGCATCAGATCTAAGCATGTGAACCTCTGATAACGAATACTAATGGAATCTATTTTGATATTCACAGAACATTCCAGTTTTGTAGTCTAATTGAAGGAGAGTTTTGAAATTGATTCATAGTCAGCAATTGGATGTTTATGAATAAAAAAAAACAACTATGATTTTTCATATAAAACTGCTGCATTGAAGCAAATAAGCAGCATATTCCTTATGTGACAGATATGAAGTTTGTAAGATTGTTGTGTTTTGGGGGCTGTCTCTTTAATTTAGAGTAAATGAAGGAATGAGGGCAAGCCACATGACCTGTTCTGAATTCTGCTGGGCAAGAAGCCTGGCTGGCTCGATTGGCAAAGGTTAAAG
This sequence comes from Cetorhinus maximus, assembly GCF_964194155.1. Classification (NCBI taxonomy): domain Eukaryota; kingdom Metazoa; phylum Chordata; class Chondrichthyes; order Lamniformes; family Cetorhinidae; genus Cetorhinus; species Cetorhinus maximus. The sequence goes on from NC_135893.1 coordinate 5,411,277, forward strand.
GGGGGGCCCAGGTTGTCTTACTGGGAAGAAGGTACGAGATATTCACACCTGTAAACAAAGACCAGAGCAGTTGTGTTGACGGTGAAAAGACTATTAGTCTCCATGTCTCACAGCCTAGAATGGAGTTGGAGCTTTGAAGGAGAGCTAATTAGCATTTCTACTTGATGCAAGGCCCATGTGATCCATGTTGCCATGGAGATGGGCTTTGAGGGGGGGGAAGAGTCCATAGGAAGCCATTGTAGGACAAAAATAAAAATATCTGGAAAAACTCAGCAGGTCTGACAGCATCTGCGGAGAGGAACATAGTTAACGTTTCGAGTCCGTATGACTCTTCAACAGAAGCCATTGTAGGATTGGCTGCCTGACAGACAGGTCAGAATGAACGAGAACAGGGGGGGGGGGCGCGAGAAAGGGAGGGCGAATGAGAGGAGAGGCGAGAAAGGTAGAGAGGAGAGAGCGAGAGAAAGAGTGAGCGAGTGTGAGTGTGCTTGTGAGTGAAAGAGATCAGAGAGAGAGAGAAACTAGAGGAAGGGACCTCCAGGGTAAACATTACCATGAAAGTCACTTCGAGGATTAGCAGTTATCTGGCTGGCAAAGGAATAAGAAAGCAAGCCATTGGGAGCTGAGAATAGCTTTGGACTCGTTCCTGGCGAATGAGGGACAAAGTAAAGTATAACCATGGAGGAGGATTTTCAGTCGCTTTAAAAGTTAAGTGGGGAATTACTCTTTAGTTTAGAGTATAAGTTGCCTACTGAATAGCATTTAGGCAAACTTGCTTTTAGTTTGTTTAATGCAGTAAAAGTCTTAGAAAAGAAAATCTTGTTGTGTGATCCTTCCAGTCAGTCGCTGGGAATCTTTTTAAAAGTTATCAGTCTCTACGGGGATCGCAACACTTACCAAAGCTCAACTCTCCCGTTCACTCGTGACTTGAAGCTACATCAGTGTTCTTCATATTGAAGTAACAGTACAGGTAATATCAATTAATAATCTGTACTAACTCAAACAAGTCTTCAGATGTTTCTTTAGAAAGCGGTCACAATAACCCTAGAACAAACTATTTCTCTTGTCAATTTTAGTTTGCATGGCAGAGTGAGACTGAAGTGGCAAAAGTAACAATAATTAAGTTTCACTCCAAGCATCATGCTGTCTTGCTAAGGAAAACTTTCAAGATGAATTAGTTTCAGCAGAGAGACTGTTGCTTTTCCTACTGAAAGCTTTGCAAAGATTTTGACTGCAGTGCCTTTTTAACGGGAATTAAACGTACTTGCATTTATTATATGAGAATACGATCATAAGTGTATACGTATGTGAAAATGGTACATAAAAATGTACAAAAGGTAGAATGGTATGGAGTATGCTGCACTGGGGATTGTTCTCATATTTTTCATCTCAAGTGCAAGGCTTCACTATCCTGAGCAGTACAGCAGATCATTTTTAAAATAACTAGATTGCTATGACAAGGCCCAGAATGTACCAGAAATGTTGGGGAACACAGGGTTTAGTGAGAGGGAGGAACTGAAAGAAATCGGTATTAATAGGGAAATGGCGTTGGAGAAATTGATGGGATTGAAGGCCGATAAATCCCCAGGGCCTGATAATCTACATCCCAGAGTACTTAAGGAAATGGCCCTAGAAATAGTGGATGCATTGGTGGTCATCTTCTGAGATTCTATAGACTCTGGAACAGTTCCTACAGATTGGAGGGTAGCTAATGGAACCCCACTATTTAAAAAGGGAGGGAGAGAGAAAACAGGGAATTATAGAACAGTCAGCCTGACGTCAGTAGTGAGGAAAATTCTAGAGTCCATTATAAAAGATTTAATAGCTGAGCACTTAGAAAACAGTGGCAGAATCAGACAGAGTCAGCATGGGTTTACGAAAGGGAAATCATGCTTGACAAATCTACTGGAATTTTTCGAGGATGTAACTAGTAGAGTTGATGAGGGGGAGCCAGTGGATGTGGTTTATTTGGACTTTCAGAAGGCTTTCGACAAAGTCCCACATAGAGATCGGCATGTAAAATTAAAGTGCATGGAATTGGGGGTAGAGTATTGAGATGGATAGAAAACTGGTTGGCAGACAGGAAACAAAGAGAAGGAATAAACGGGTCTTTTTCCGAATGGCAGGCAATGACTAGTGGGGTACCACAGGGATTGGTGCTGGTACCACAGGGATCGGTGCTGGGACCCCAGCTATTCACACTATATATTAATGATTTAGATGAGGGAACTAAATGTAATATCTCCAAATTTGCAGATGACACAAAGCTGGGTGGGAGGGTGAGCTGTGAGGAGGATGCAGAGATGCTGCAGTGTGATTTGGACAAGCTGAATGAGTGGGCAAATGCTTGGCAGATGCAGTATAATGCGGATAAATGTGAGGTTATCCACTTTAGTAGCAAAGACAGGAAGGCAGATTATTATCTGAATGGCTATAAATTGAGAGAGAGGAATGTGCAACGAGACCTGGGTGTCCTCATACACCAGTCGCTGAAGGTAAGCATGCAGGTGGAGCAGGTGGTAAAGAAGGCAAATGGTATGTTGGCCTTCATAGCCAGAGGATTTGAGTACGGGAGCAGGGATGCCTTGCTGCAATTATACAGGGCCTTGGTGAGACCACACCTGGAACAGTGTGCGCAGTTTTGGTCTCCTTATTTGAGGAAGGATGTTCTTGCTATAGAAGAAGTGCAGCAAAGGTTTACCAGACTGATTCCTGGGATGGCGGGACTGACAAATGAGGGGAGATTGAGTCAGTTAGGATTATAATCGCTGGAGTTCAGAAGAATGAGGGGGGATCTCATAGAAACCTATAAAATTCTAACAGGACTAGACAGGGTAGATGCAGGAAGGATGTTCCTGATGGTGGGGGAGTCCAGAACCAGGGGTCACAGTCCGAAGATGTGGGGTGGACCATTTAGGACTGAGATGAGGAGAAATTTCTTCACCCAGAGAGTGGTGAGCCTGTGGAATTCGCTACCACAGAAAGTAGTTGAGGCCAAAACATTGCATGTTTTCAAGAAGGAGTTAGATATAGCTCTTGGGGCGAAAGGGATCAAAGGGTATGGGGAGAAAGAGGGAGCAGGCTATTGAGTTGGATGATCAGCCATGATCATAATGAATGGCGGAGCAGGCTCAAAGGGCTGAATGGCCTACTCCTGCTCCTATTTTCTATGTTCCCGATGTACATCTGTCTTGGCCAACTTTACACATGAATTTGGGAAAATAAATAAAATTTGGGAAATTGTTTTTTTCACGCTTGCAAATACATCCAGCATGTTGACGTCATTATTTCTTACCAATTCTACTAATGGTTATTATTTCACATTGACAAAGATGCTCTTATGAATTATCTTACGACAGTTAATTGCCTCTCTTTAAAAATATGATTTAAATGTCCACATTTGAGCTTAAATCTTGCACCATTGTCCCTGTATTCTTAACACTGAACCAATAGGATTTGTAGTATTGACTAATAGTGGTTATAAGATCTATTTTGAATTTCAGCAATACTGAATTTAATTTCATTTCTAAAAAAAGACAAAAGATTAATGATACGTTACATAATTTCCAAGAGTTCCAATCATCTATTCAAGGTCACAGGCATTCCTAATGACTGCCACAGTGCACCAAATTTGATCAGGAGAAACATTTGTCATGAGTCTGTACTTTTTTTGACTCATCATTAAGTCATTTTTATTAACGCACCCGCCTGAGTTTCAGAAGCTGTTATGGGGTTTTCCAGGTTATTTTCAAGGATGGCAACTGTGAAGTGAAATCCAATTGACTCAGATGTTTAATGTTAAAATTTCTGATTGTTCTAAGATGAACCGCAAGCCTAAAGGCATGTGTAAACACAAAGGCTGGCTGACAAATAAAGATTCTCCTTGTTTTGTTTCAGTTTGTTATAATCCAATATTATGAACACAACTATTAATCTGTCACATGGGGCTGCACTTCCGCGAAGTCGGGAAGATCCTTCGGACATTTAAAAATGGCGGAAGGGAGCCAAATGTAAAAGCTTTGCTCCCATTTCCGACAGATCCAATTTATGCCAGCACAGGGAAGGGCCAGGGCGTGAATCACACGAGGGAAACCCAAAGTCAGCAAGGTAATTTGAACTTAGCACTGAGTTCAAACAGACCCCAGTTTGGTTGTTGAAAGTACCTTAACCCACAGAATGGGAGTCATGAATTGATGGAGTAGATCCAAATGCTAAGTTTGTTTAAGTATTATGAACTGAAGTTTTAAAAAAAAAAAAATCCCGCTCTTTAAACGTGAAAAAAATAGGCTGAAACTGTCAATGAGAGTTAAAAAAAACGCTCTACTGAGATCCTTTGATTGACAGGCCATCTGGTGTAGCTTGGAAAAACATTTTCAGCTGGTCTTGTAGTTTCAATAGAGTTCTTTGTTTACATTTCCCCAAGGGCTGTTATTATGTCATTATGAGTGCCTGGTTAAGCTTCAAAAGCTGAAATTATCTCAGTAGGAAGTTCGGAGTTCATGGTTTGATTGACAGTTTAAAGAGGATATTACAGGATTAGCTGTCTTTGATGTGAAATCTGAATTGTTTTTATAAGAGATTAGCCACTTGAGATTTAAAAGCTTTGAATGGGTTTCTTGAATGGAAGTTCAAGGCACAAGTCAGGAGTGTGATGGAATACTCCTCAACACAGCTCCAAGAACACAAGAAGTTCGACACAATCCAGGAGAAAGCAGCCCGCTTGATTGGCGCCCCAACCACTACCTTCAACATTCACTCCCTCCACCACCATCGCACAGTGGCAGCAGTGTACACCATCTACAAGATGCACTGCAGCAACTCACCAAGGTTCCTTAGACAGCACCTTCCAACCCCATGATCTACCATCTAGAAGGGCAAGGGCAGCAGACACGTGAGAACACACCACCTGCAAGTTCCTCTTCAAGCCACACACCATCCTTCCATCACTGTCGCTGGGTCAAAATCCTCGAACTCCCTTCCCACACCACATGGGCTGCAGCGGTTCAAGACACTGGCTCAAAACCACTTTCTCAAGGGCAATTAGGGATGGGCATCAAATGCTGGCCCAGCCAGCGATGCCCACATCCTGTGAACAAATTAAGTTTAAAAAAAATATGTTGCCATGTTTAACAATTCAATGGTTCGTTTTTGAACACCAGTTCTTAATATCGATGTTATTGTCACTTGGTTAATGTAGGACAGTTTGCATCTAACAGCTTGGAAACATACATATGCAGTCATCTAATAATTAAATTTTATCATCTTGATTTTCATTTTTCAGACTTTTCTTAGGGATCATCATAAGAGTTGCTCTTAAGACTTGGTGGTACCAATTTTTTACCCTGAAAATTCCTGGTATGTTTACTGATCTGGAAGTGTCAGCTATTAGGTACATTTGCACCATTTTTAATTGTAGTTAAGTTTTATTCGATTCATTTGGCATTCTATAAATCGGTAATTAAAGAGCATGGTTTAAATATTTTACGGTGTTCCAGGATTTATTCAGCAATTCCTATACTGCCCTTGTTAATATATCAAACTAGAGATACATCTCAAACTCAGTTTTCAGCCATTAGGGCTGCATATCAATGTTTCAATTTTTTGCCTCTTCTCTAGTGAGATGATCAGATTACACTGATTTGCCCTGATATTTCTCAAATCTGCACAGGTTTTCTTTATTCGCTCATAAGCTTAAATTGAATTTGGCACCAACAATCCAATGATCTGAATCTAGTTCTACAGTGTTGTGTTCACCATTTTCTAACTGAACCCTGCTGATGAGGTGATCTAATTCTGTTGAGATTCCATTAGGATCCTATTAGCTCCACATCCTGCTGGGGGAGTGTGCAAAATGGACTGGAAATGGGTGTGAATTACAAATCTTAAGAGTTTGTCACTCTCATTGGTAATAGCACTCTGGGAAGGATAGGAACTAATATTAACAGAGATTTAAAAAAATAGGGTTTTAAAAAGTTACTTAAATAAGGACAATATCACATCAAATCTTACATTTTTGCACTTCTTTCTCAATTCTATTAAGTTTATTCAACTTATGCAGAGTCTTTCAGCTAAGGGGTTAGGTGAATACTGTTACTGTACAGTTACCCAATGCACATCTTGGACTGTCACTACCTTCCAAGGTACAATATACCTCAAGGCCCAGCTAAGCATCAAACAACTGAACCAAATATGTGGCCGACAGATGCACTTGATACCACAATAGTCACTGATCCTCTGAACGTTCCTCTTGCTGTGCCTAAGTTTTAAATATGCCATTTTACACGCCACTCGCCTCCATACATCCTCTATATGTTCATGTAAAAACTCGTTTTACTGTCTCCAGCTTATTCTCTCTGAGGATCTCTAAGCTGTGAAGCTCCTTTAACAAACAGTGAATCCACCCTTCAGTCTTCATCCCCCACCTCCACAATCTCCCAGTTTTTACCTAAACACTGCTTCTTGTTTTACCTCAAAATAGAGCTTGTTTCTTCAGTTTGATCTCTAAATTTAAAAAAATAAGGGCCACTATAGCACTCTTTCTACTTGTATTCAAACAAACTAATCCTTTCACTCACGCACAGGCAAAATACAGTAACTGATTATTTGAGAAACTATGCAAATATACCTTCTTCACCTGGTTCCAAACAAAATAGATTTTGCAAAGAATGTGATTGTTAATTGTATAAATCAAGCATATACAGGCAATTCAGTTCAACAGACAATTACTTGAACACACATAGAGTGACATTTATTGATACTGGTGGTAGGTTGTAAAGTTATAAGTTATCCATTTGTAATAAAATCAAATAATGCTGGAAAAACTCAGGTTTCGCAGCATCTGTGGAGAGAGAAACAGAGTTAACATTTCGAGTCCGTATGACTCTTCAGAGCTCTGAAGAAGAGTCTTACGGACTCAAAATGTTAACTCCTGTTTCTTTCTCCACAGATGCTGCAAAACCTGAGTTTTTCCAGCATTTTTTTGTTTTTATTTCAGATTTCCAGCATCCACAGTATTTTGCTTTTATCCATTTGCAATGTTTCATTTGATGCATAAATCTAGAACTCAGTAATCTGATTAGATCAACTTACCTTTTTGTTGAGGGGGGGGGCCTGGAACTCCAAATCTCGACAGGCCTCGGGAATTTCACGCATGCATGGGCTGGGAATGGGCAGTGCACATGCAATCCGACAGTTAAAGGGATCAGCCATTCTGGCAGCAGTGCGCCTGCATAAAAATAGGAAAAAAGAAATGGCGCGAAAACCCAAATCACGTAGCCAGCAGAAGAGCACCATGGTTGAGAGGAATCCCTGACAGGGGACAAGGGCAAGGACAGGGCACAAGGGCAAGGACAGGGCAAGGTTCCAAAGGAAGCCCCAAAGGGAGGGGACAGGGAGAGGTTCCAGTTAAGAAGAAAGAGCAGCAGAGAAAGCGGTCCCAAGCAGAAGAAGGGCTAAAGTTAGCAGACTTTAAGTGGTAAGGGTTCAGGAGAAGCCCTTGGTGATTGAAGAAGGCTCGGGAGAAGCCCTGAAGATCTAAGAAGGCAGCAGAAGGTTGGTGACTTCATGTAGCGGCTCTTAGGGCAAAGGTACTCCTTTGGAGAAGTAATATTCTGCTGGGCGTGGTTGAAGATCCGAAGTCGCGCTTGTGATTTGGTGCTTGAATGCTGACTCTGGAATGCAGGGGAATGGAGTCTTGGGAGGCGAGAATGAAAGCCTGTGAGCTGGGCAGTTGTTGAGGCTGTCCAAGTTGGAGTGACTTTTGGAGAGAATTCCAAGATGAGATGTTTGAATGTGAAGACTGGAATCCCTCGTGAGAAACAGAGTTTCAAAGAGATTGGCGGACTCAGAGTTTACTGACGTCCGGGTGGTTTGTTGAGAAATCTATGGACTCTGTCTTGGTTGCATTTGCCATTTAGTGTGCAGTGTGGTGTGTTTGACCACAGTTTGTCTGTTAATTCACCCATACCTCATATTAACCCTGACGATTGGAGTATAAGATAGATATTGTAAATTGCTTTTATCTTTCTGACCTTGTATAGTAAAGTTTAATTTTGTTTGTTCAAAACCCGTAGAATCTTGTGGCTTTATTTTCTTAGCTAGTGTCTTGAATATCAAACTTTGTCTACTTTAAATAAAAAATTACTGGTCCCTAACTGGATCTCACCAAACATTTGGGATTTGGTCCAGGTTCATAACAGTAAAGACTGACTTCTGATCTCCTCCTTCACCAACTGGCCCTCAGGAGTTTAACTGATGTTACTATATAAATGAAGCTACATTTTTCTTTACCCCCACCCCCTGCCCAGCATTTTGGAAATCAATACAATTAATTGCTCTATTTGAGTTTCATTGTCAAAAAACTTATCTCAGTTTATCTGTTAGTGATTGGACATTGAATTAGTTTATTCATTCATGCTCTATGCTAATCAGTTGTAACTTGCAGTGCTCTATAACTTCTAACTAGCACAAAGTATCTGAAAACCACCAGTTTAACACAATTGATATCCTTTCTCAAATACGCAAGAATGTACATGAATAAAATTAACCATTACAAATTTCATGGGATTGCACAAGATATGTTCGGACTCTATTACCTCTCAGTCCCATGAGAGTAGACCTAGGAGAAATATAAGTTGATACTTTCAACAAATCACAGTAAATTCTTCCTGGTACACAGGGTCCTCAACATCTGGAATAAACTTTCAGATAGTGGAGACAAATGCAACTAGAAATTACTGTGACCTTATGTCAAGATCTCTTTGGATATATGAGACAAGGTGAGTTGAATGGCCTTCCCTTCATCCATAGTTATCTTGTGATCTTGAGTACATTTTTACTACCCAATATCTAGTTAAACAAGTGTCACCCAAGGGATGTGAACATAGGTCTCTTGTGTCTACTGGATACTGGGCTGCCACATGTTTTCTCCTGTATTTACGAAAGGCAAACTATGAAAGCACTTTAGTGAGACAAGACTGATTGTAAAATTGCAAATTGTCTTAGAGATAAAGGAAACAAACAATATATCTTTCTAGTGCTATATATCTATTCCCTGTCGCTTCCTGTACCATGAAAAATAAGAAAAATAAGCAATTTGGCATTAGGCGGAACTCAATTTCAAGTTACTTGTGTTTGATTTCAGGTTAGAAATAATCTAGTTTCACTCTGCCATTCTCATAATCTCCATATATCTGTGACTGACTCAAGAATGGTCTCTCCTCTCTCCACAGAGACTAGCAATCAGGCTTTCCGCTTTGGTTTCCATTACCTCTAGCACATTTTTATTTGCCAATGCAGTCTTGAAGAGTAACCATATCATAACTGATTGTTTGCCATTTTGAAGTGAACCGAGGTGGCGTATCAATACAATTATTTTTAAATCTACAACTAATACCTTGTCAATCTTTCCACCCCACCCTCACTAGAGCTGTACCTTGAGTGTCCTGCCATCCATTCTTAATTAGCACTTTTCTTAGATAATATCACCACCTTCAACACCTCTTTGATCCTTTTGTCTGTGACATCTTTTGATTATCTGCTCCTATCACTGCTTGCTTGTCCCTACAACCACCCCACCCTCAACTTCTCTCCCCCCGCCCCCCACCTTAAACCAGCTTATATTTCACCCCTCTCCTAACTATACTTCAGTTCTGTTGAAGGGTCATGTGGACCCGAAACGTCGACTCTTTTCTTCTCCACCGATGCTGCCAGACCTGCTGAGTTTTTCCAGGTAATTCTGTTTTTGTTTTGGATTTCCAGCATCCGCAGTAGTTTTTTGTTTTTATCAATACAACACTTGGTCACAATTTCCACAGATATAAACCCTTTCCACTTTGACAGTTTCCCAGCATTTTTTTAAGGGAAAGCATTAGATAACTCATCAACAAGCTCCTGAAAATATTTTTTGTACTCTTAGCACTTCCATAAATGCAGGCAACATCATTAGACATAAATATTGCCTTTGTTCAGCTACATTAGAACATTTCAATAGTGCAAGGAACACAGATATACAGCACAGAAACAGGTCATTCTGCCCAAAAATGCAGTTGCCTTCTGTGGTCTGTGCACTAGGGAAGGGGGAAACAATAAAAGTTATCTGGGGTTCTCACTCCTGGTAAGGTTTGCTGAACGATTTTACAATCAGATGAGAACAGGATTGGGCTTAGTTGTTCTTCCCTCCGAAGTCAAATGACCTGCTGACACACTGCCAGGCCACATGAAGAATAGCCATTCGGGCAAAATATCAGGCAGCTTTTGTCAGTGCCCTTAGATCTGGTACTCAAACAAGAACAACTGAAGAATAGGAAGGAAAACCAAGAAGTTACCAAGAAAAAGTTACTAAGAAAACCAAGAAGTTCCCAAGTCCTCTATTTGTTAAAACATTGGGTTTGCTACAACAATCGGGAGGCAGTGGCATTGTGGTATTGTCACTGGACCACTGACTCCAGAGACCCAGCGTAATGCTCTGGGACCTGGGTTCGAATCTCACCATGGCAAATGGCGAAATGTGAATTCAATAAAAATCTGGAATTAAAAGTCTAATGATGACCATGAAAACATTGCTGATTGTTGTAAAATCCCATCTGGTTCACTAATGTCCTTTAGGGAAGGAAATCTGCCATTCTTACCTGGAATAGCTTACATGTGACTCCAGATCCACAGCAATGTGGTTGACTCCTAAAAATGCCCTCTGAATGATGGCCCAGTGTTGAACACATCCCATGAATAAAAAAAAAGCTACTTCTCATTGAAACCAAAGAGACTGGTCAAGTGAGAAGTTATAGTTTCAAAGACAATTCTCATGAAACTATGAAAACAATACACTTGATCAAAGCTATCATTACAGTTCCTTGAAGAACAGTGGCCAGTTTAGGTAAAGTCATTTTAAAACTCTGGTCAATTAATTAGATAGTTCTAACTCCATAAAATGTTTGCCCTCAATATTAAAACATCTATATCTTAGACTTCCATATGGCCTGTACATAAAGAAGGAAATCAAAAGTTATTTACCAAGGGACAGTCAACTTGCCATATGCAGGGAGGAAGGCTTACAACTTGTGCAGCACAATTGCTTTAAAAAACCCAAAATAAAACACTCATATCAAGCAAATATCAAGTTTTTTGCTCTACCCACGTTTCAAGCAAGATGATTTAAAATACACCAAGGCTAAGGTTAATTCTTAGCAAAAAGCTACACAAGCCTTCAAACGTAGCTGGAAAAACTCAAGAAATCTATTTTTGGCTCAACATTGTACTGATAAACAAAGCAATGTTCAGTGCAGACCGGGGAGCTGCTTTGTTTTTACGCTCACCAATCCAATCTGGAAAGCTAATTGGCAAGAACAATTCCCCATTCCCAACTGTTTAGGATGCTAAACATGTAAAAAAAAACTGAATATATCGACACATTTGATTTTCTGGACAAACTTGTTCATTTGATACCAAGGGCAATTCCAGTTATACAATCATTTCCAACAGCTCTCAAAACTAAAGTTCATGCTCCTTAAAAAAAGTTTATTGTGAAATAGAGTATTCTTGGAGATAAGAACCTCACATTAAGGCTTACATATGCATCATAATTTGGTTATTTCAAGAATAACACCAGTTATGAGCACGTATTGCATAGGAGAGACACACAATTCAGGTTGTCAAATCTCATTAAGATGTTAGGGTCAAAAGCTTTTCATTAAAATATAATTGAAACCGCTGACAGTAAACAAGCAGTTTCATAGGAAAGAAAAATTACAGAAGCTTCATCTTTTAATTACGGAAGATTTGCATTCCAGAAAACTGAATTCCCCTTACAGAATTAAAAACAGGAAATTTAACAGTAAATTTATGAAAGCATTAATCTTCACCTGTCTGTGTTATGGTCCCACTTAGTTCAGTAACACCCGACTCAATTCTCTGCAGATGCTTCTTATCTTCTTTGCTGGCCACTAGAAGAGGCAGAATATATCTCTGGAAGAACAAAAAAAAACTCAAAAGAGATTAACAAAGGAAATATTTAGTGCATTCACTTCCTTCAGCATCAGCACACTGGCTGCGTGTATACCATCTACAAGATGCACTGCTCCTACAACAGCACCTTCTAAACTCCTCTACCAGCTAGAAGGTCAAGGGCAGCAGGCACATGGGAACACCACCACCTGCAAGTTCCCCTCCAAGTCACCGACAGTGGAAGTATATCGCCATTCTTTCAATGTCGCTGGGTCAAATCCTGGAATGCTGTCTCTTTAACAGCATTGTGGGTATACCTACACCACATGGGCTGCAAAAGTTCAAGGTGGCTCATCACCACCTTCTCGAGGGCAATTAAGGGTGGGAAATAAATGCTGGCCTTGCCAGGGACACCCATATCCCATAAGCAACTTAAACAAAAGGACTGAAATACACCATTTAACCGATTTGGTAAATTCTCGCTCATTTACTTCATAACTTCTCATCATCACCACCTTCCCTTACAAAGAAAAGTTTCTATTACAGTTTGGTGCTGCATGCAACAAGATTTCATGGGAAAGACTACGTCATGTCTTCCCTCTTTGTTCCACACTGAGTTAGCACTCTGTCTCAGAACTTATATGCTTCCAAAATCAGATCTGTTACAGCAGAGGAAGATACAAGGCCAGGAAAGAGAGTAGGGCAACGGATTATTTGGATTGCTCCAGCACAGACACATTGGGCCTCCTTCAGTGCTGTACACCTCTATCGTGTCAAGTTAAACCTGCAATACATATGAGTTCTTGCCACAATGCAAAGCTTTCCACGTTGCACACGACTTTGACTACCTACATATCTGTCTATAATCTATTATAAAATCAGTGTGCACAGTTTTGTTGCACTTCGTTGCGACGTTTCAGGAAAGGCAGCGCTTCTGAGTCAGAGCTCATGGACTTAATCCCAACTCCAGAGACCTGAGCACATAATCCAGACCAACACTTCAGTGCATTACTGAGGAAGTGCTGCACTGTTGGATGTGCCATCTTTAGGACAAGACATTAAACCCTGTCTTCCCTATCAGGTGAGTGTAAAAGATTGGTGGTACTATCTGAACAACAACAGGGGAGTTTCTCCTGGTGTCTGGTACAATGTTTATCCTTTAATCAACATCACTAAAACAGATCAACTGGTTATTCCAAAGCAATCTAGTATTTATTTTCTCACTGCTGTGTGTGGGACCTGCTCTGTGGAAACTGGTTGCCGTCTTTCCCAACATTACAACATTAACTATGTTTCAAAAAGTACTTAATTGGCTGTAAAGTGCATTGGGAAGTCCTGGGACTGTGAAAGGCAAGATCTTTCTCTTTCTTGGGTGCAAGTTTCTTATATTCAAATTCTTGCAGAATGAATTGACTGATATTCAAATTCTTCCAGCTAAATTGGCTGAGCTCAACAGAATTTCTTCCTGCAAGTTGGCTGGGAAGCAAATTCATTAACATTGAATCAGATTGAGCAATTGTAATTTGGTGATGTGCACATTCCTTAGCAGAGAGAGGTGAGCTGATCAAATTGCTCAAACCACTTCTCCAAAAAAAATTTCCTAACATTCCCCACCTTCACCCCACCCAACCAACTAGAGTAAAAAGAATGCTTGAATAATACCATTAAAAATGTCATATTTCACAATAACTTAGCATTCTTCTATGTTTTAGTGCTTTCATTGTTGTTTTTAATTTGAAAATCTGAGCTTATCTTAAAAACCCAGCTCGTTCTTGATATTTTTCTGCAATGGTAGATCTCGCACTACACATGTACTGTATGCAATTACTTGAAGTTATAGGACAAATCTCAAATGAAACTAGCAGAGTTTTTTTTAAAAAAGTAACAGAATGTCTGTGTGTCTATAGGAGAGAGATTGAGGATAAAAGGGGCAAGACCATTTCAAACAGAAGAGTGCTGTTTGTGCACCTGTCCTTGCCAATATTTATCCCTGCCTTACTAAAGCAAATTATCTGGTCACCACACACCTGAAATTGCTTTAATCTTTAATACCAAAACAAGTTATTAGTGGAAAGCCAAATTGCACATTTGCATATAGCAGCATTTCGGTTAATGTGCTTCTGAAAATGATTTTAATGCAACTTGGATGATGAAGTTAAGATGAAAACCCTCTTCCTGTGCTGCTAAACCTATGATCTCTCACGCAACCCCATGCTGCCAAACCTCAAGATCCCACCATAGTTTTAGCAAATTGTACGACACTCTTCCCTTGGTGCTATCAAAGCCACGAACACCACCCTACCCCACAACTGCTGCTAAGCACCATCTACCTCAAACATGGCCCCTGCACCATCTTGCTATAGCTTTAAAATGGCAAAAAAAAAATCAAATAACACAGGTAGAGGGATAAATAATAATAATCAAGGCCACTGGTTTGCAGTTTTTATGGAAGAATGAACAAAGTCAGTGAATTGGGTCTTCAAAACGCCAGTAAAAATCTCAGGATACCAGTCAATAAAAATGGAATTTGACGTATCCAATCACTGTAAATCAGTGGCCCTGATAAACTATTTGCACTACATGGTGTAATACTCCTATTATTATAAAACAAAGTTAATTCTCAATGAGTAAAACCACAGGACATCCACTAGCCTGTATTAAAAACTCTTATGTCTGGTGTGTACATCTGTCATACATCACACTAAGTAATAAGTGTTAAAATCTAGGAGTTACAAGCACATGTCAATCTATAATATTTCTTGATCAGTTAGCCTTGGGATAAACCTTCAGGGACATTGCTGAACAATGCCTTTTAATGGGCAGGCCAGATTAAACACAGCCCCAATCCAATATCTAAGCACCCAAATCAAGCTCCGTACCATTTACAAACTACATCATGGGAGCTCAGTCAATCTTCTTTCACAAAATGAGAATCAGCATTGAGGCTAAATATTTAAAGAACTACTTTCTGCAAAGTCCTTATAAATTCTTCAATCATCTGAAAAATGGTAATTTCTCACAGTTTGTCCACAGCAAATTAAGATACTCAATAATTCAGTGAGGGGAAAACAGTCATTTGGTAACTTAAGGTTCACATTCATGCCATTAGCAAACCTCCAGTCCTCTCACATTTCCATGTCTAAACCACTAATCCTTGTTATCCATCATCGCCTTTGTAGGAAAAATGAAAATCTTTTAACATTTTTTCAAAGATAATTCCTTCATATACCTTCCAAATCCAACAGGTAAAATCTCTTTGACTGCCCCATTGTCAGTCTTCTAGTCTTGCGATGTTCTTGCCCTCATTACCTGCTTACACCTCAAATGGGTTTCCACTTTTCACCAATTTAGAATTTTGCACCAATTAACCTAAATCACTACTACCGGATTTACTTAGTCTTTTCCTTTACTGTCTTCAACTTGGAGCTGTCCTGCGCTATTGGCTTTTGTCCATGTTTTGTTTCTCCTTTGCAATTTTAGTAAGGGGAATTTGCCAATTTCACCAAACTGCTTTCTCCTTATTCCTAAGATTAATGTTACATTAGTCAGTGTTCAGTAAGCTGTATATAACAGAAGATTGGTAGATAAACAGTTTAAGCACAACAATGGATTTTCATATTAGCCTTTGCCATCCTGATCTTGGGTTTGAATTCAGCACAACTGATGGGAGTTGAAAATGCTCCATGTGAAATGGTTGCACACAATATTAATAAAGGACCACATTGGGCACAAGTTTACAAACATCACCAACCATAATTCAACACAAATTGCCAGTCTCTCAACAAGATGGAACATAATTACATTCTTGTAGTAGGGAAGCTGTTCTGGTTGGATGAGTGAACACTGATGGGGTACTGTTGAGGGTGCACTAATTTTGTAAGCACTGGAAAATAATTATCCAATCCCTAACAAACCACAGCGAGTAATGAGTGGAAGAAACCCAATAAACTGCTAGTTTTAATCCTCTTCCTGATTGAATCATGGCTCCCTGTTACAGTGACTTTGGTTTGTTGCATAACAGAGGACCTGCAAGTATCTTTTGAATAATCAGAGCATTGGGAAAATAACAGATAATGACAATGGTGCTGTTGCTTACATGATTATTTCAAAAAATAATTTAGAAAAAGGCCGTTAGGCCCATATCTATTTCTTTGGGCTTAAACCAACTAAGCTTACCTCTTCCTCATTTTAATCATCAGTTCCTTCTCTGTCCTGAAATGCATCAAATTGTACGGTCTGTTTCAATTTTCTGCCCTCACAACCTTTTCCACTGAGGACTGGATGAACAAGGGTCCTTCCCTCTTTGTCACTCACTTAACTTCCACTCCATGCCTGAACAATTACCCGCAGGAGTCTTTTCTCATTGGAGGGATCAGGCTAGTTTCACACCGCAAGGAAGGCTAGAATACGTATACTTCCCATTAGCATTCCCTGACTCTTGCCGTGAGAGCAAGGAGTGAAGAGCAATAGGTGCATCACAAAGGTATGTCAGTTGCCTGGATAGAGGCTTGATGCCCACTGAATGAGGAGGTCAAAGAGCAGTATACAGAATATGATACATTAGGTTGCCAGGACACAATGTTGAGCATAAGAGCAACAGGGAAACACACTAACAGGCACAGCTGAGGGGCAGGTGGTTCATATAATTAGAACTTATTCAGTAAGACATTTTTGCTCTGCACCAAGCACCCTAACCACTGAAGGACATTAGTCGCATTTCACTGGAAACCAAATGTCTGCTAATCTCACCCACTAATTTCTGTCAGGTTTTTAAATTGGTTTTAGTTATTTTACTTACGGTTTACATATAGAGTGCCAAAAGCAGGTATGATTAAAGCAGGGCAGAATGGGATGCTCCCAAGATACCAACATCACGGGAATCTTATGGACATTTAGATGTTACACTGATGCAACAAGGGAGGCTCTTGGTTGAGGTCATCACTATCCACGCATTCTAGTCTGGGATCTTTCCTGATGGCACTGGGTGCATCAGGAACATAATTCTGCACCCTTTCAAGTACATGTTTCCACACATGAAAAAGTGTAAAGCTGCAGCACATGTAGCTTCTATTTTTACTTGGTTTGAAATTCAGGCTATCAGATCAAATGAAGCAGATCATCTTGAAGTGGAAGCATCTGCAACAAACTATTAATGGCACTTTTAAATTTTATTATTTGCTTTCCATACTTTGTTTCTATGGAGAAACATCCAGAACAAATTTTCTCATTATAATGCAGCGTAAAGCTGATTATGATATAAGCTGCAATAAAACATTTTGAATTCAGGTTAAGTAACTCTTAACGTAACTTAATCAATGGGCCCACTGCAGCGAAACAGCTCGTAGCAGAACCAAGAACGTATAAAAATCCTTTATTTTTGTTTAGACCCTCAGAACCATTTGTCGTTATTTGTGGCAGCATCCTTCATTGCTTTTCCTCTGGGGTTTAAAGTAGACATTACTTACATAGAAGTAGGGTATGATTTTTTTCCAGCTATATAGTTTGAGAGGTTCCAATACCTAATGATCAAACAAATGCTTACCTCACAACAACAAAAGCAACTTGCATTTATAGAGTGTTTTCACATCGCAGAAAATCCCAAGGCACTGTCCAGGAGCATTATCAAACAACATTTGACACTAATTTTAAGGTGATATGACGATAGGCAATCCACCTCACCTTCCTTTGCCACTTTGCGGGCCCCCAACCCCCAGCCCAATCCTAGAGGACTGGTAAAATCCAGCACAGGGTGTCATTTAAGCAGTGTCTAAAGTTGAAAAATATTGAATAATGCAAAAATTACTTGTTTCAGTTAATAGGAATACAGTGGATGTTGGTAGGCAATTCGTTAATCTTGCAGTTTATATTCAGCCATTAAGAACATCAGCTTTATTAAGTAGTTTCTCGATGCCTTCATAGCCCACATGCGCATTGGTAAGTAATGTCTCATGCTGCTTTAAAGTTTATTTTTCTTTCATATTTAACCAGTTAAAAATAAATCTACATAGCTCATGTACAACAGTAATGACAAAGCAACATTGTCACACAACAGGCGTACAGAATGTAAAGATTACAATCCAAGGGAAACCAAAGTTACGGGATTCAGTGTCTGAGACATTAATAAGACTGGCAGACAATCCCTTGACTTGTACCTGAAATAATTTCCACATTGGAACAGTTTTAATTTCATGGAAGTAGGGTAACAGCAGGCTACATTCTGACAACAGGCGATGCACACAGTAACCCAAAGGCTCTAGTCAGCTAAATAGAAACTTTGTGGGAGAGATTAGAAGCAAAATGCATGTATTATACCTTTAGCATTCTAAAATGAGCTTAAATTGCAACCTATCAAGTTGTAGAGAAGGATAAAATCCTAAAATTCTGCAATCATTTAATCATGGAAAAGCCAATAGTTCAGATACACATCTTATATTTCTGAAGTCCCAGGTGAAGAACTAGTTGCTTCATTTGATATTATAGCAATTTTGCCAGATCTCTGTGTAATTCAGCAAAACCTTAACTCTCCAGACCTCAACACCAACCAAACTCATTGGAATCATGGTGAATGAGAAGCTTTTCACAGAGCAACAGCCTGCTTTCCAATTACCAGTTACCTTGTGATGCCTTCAGGTTCACAGATCATAAATACAAAAATGCTTAATATTCAAAACGAAGACCGAAGGATAGCCTTGTAACCAAACAACAAGAGAGATATAGCTGTGCTGTCAGTCCAGTACAAAGTCATAATAACAACAGGAATGAAAAACATCCGCATTTACACAAGAATTGAATGCAAACCTCTGCAACAAACCAATAAAAGCAAAAGTAGCCTATTGGAACAGTGACTATACAGGCTTCTGATTCTGCCCCACCTCCAAAAAAAAAGCATTCCGTGGAAGAACATCCCCCACCAAGTGCAGTAATCAGAAAATAGCCTTTTTTCGTTTCAACTAACTAATTCTACACAAAGGCAGCATGGGGAGCATCAGTGTTGGCAGGAGGGCAACATTTAATATTTTACTGGTCCCTTTTGTTGCATTTTGGCATTGAGTTAATTAAATTGGGGATTCAGTAATAGACCCTAATAATTTACGATCACTCTCTTCATTATAATCATCTATTTGATGATCAACAATCTGTTATGGTTGTTATGGAACTTTGTGTTTTAAGTATGGGCAATGTGATCATTGGTCATTTTACAAAATCCTACAACTGTTCTACTTCATGTGAAAGATGCTAAGCTAGCATTAATGAAAACAACTGGAGAGTGTGAAATGGCTATATTTACAATCTGATGAGTATTTTTTGTACGAGCAGGGCTATTTTGACATTGCTCATTCCGAGCTCGAACAGTGCCATGAGGAAAATGTGACACAAAGTGCATTCATAGTTTCCATGTGGCAATGTACAAATAAAGTGACATCTGAAGCAACCAACTTCAAAAGTAAACAGTGAAATCCAATTAGCTGCAATTTAATTTGGTGTGCACTTGATACATTTAATGGCAACTCTAAACCAGTGCAAAAGTTAAGACCACCTGAACTCTGCTTACGTAAAATCAGGCTACATGTAAACATCTGCTTAGATGTATTACAGGACATAAAATACTGGAACTTTTTGCATCATACTCTTGGTGCAGGCTAGGAGTGCATATCAGGAATTCTGCAACCCCTCAACACATGAATTTACAACCATTAATTCTGGAAATTCATGGAGTGAGGATACAGAATTTTATGATATGAACTCCAAGTCTGCGCTCCAAGCAGTGAAATAGAAAATCCCAGTCACCAGCTTCTTTGGGGCCCTCTCTTAGTTCATTTATTGACAAAGAATAATGCAGTTAGGTCTTTGGACACAATATATTTTTGCATGTCCCAATGCAACATCAGTCAATTGTACTCAACCGCCATATGCGTTAAAAAAAGAAAACCAGAAAATAATCCCTAAATATTCATTATATAATAAGAATGTGCAATCTATTGTTTTCTTATGGACTTTATTATCTGATGCCCTTTACTATGAAGTAAAGCTGGATTATTTTTTTTCTCAAAAAGAGGGGTTAAATGAGCATCAAGCTTGGCATTCAATACAGTGGGGAGAAAACAGGTCAGTATAGCAAGTGGCTGAACATCTTAAAATAATTGTTTTTTTGCTTAATCAGCTTTAAAAAAAAGTCTTGCTGGATTCCTTTGTTTCCAATTATACCTAATGCAGTCATGAAGGGCATGCTGTCACAAGGCAAGGATGTTTGTTGTACTACTCGACTGCAACCAAAATAAAAATTGAAGTGACTCCAGAAATGGATAACAAAGCTACTCAAAAACAATCTAGTATCAAACAGCACAAGTTACACAATAAATCGTTAGAAAAAGTTTTAAGCAGTTCCAAGTGAATGAATACAGCTTTGTACCTGGACTGCCTACAATAACACAAGGCACTTTGAAACAAAGGTGACTCTTGACACAAAAGCACCAGAAAGTGTCACAGTCAACAGAGTTTACTAGAATGGTTCCAAGTATCATTACACAGTGTACATTAACAACCACTTGTGTTGCATGTCTACGATTGCCTACTTGCCAGCTGTTTCTAGTTGACTTTTCTATCACAACACTTTTAGCAAGTTAATACTTGGCTTTGAAGCATGTAGTGGCACACATCCTATGAGGTTTCTAGATGCTGCAATCTTTGGGCTAAATTTTCCCAGGTTTCTTGATTTGTGTCACATTTCTTAAGCGTTTATTTCAGGTCATCCATGAAACTTTACCTCTGATCCTCTAGCATCCTCCCCAAGTTTCTGGATAAAGGTCACGTTCCTTACAACGTTATTTGAGGCTATGCCTGAAAGGCTTCTTCTGAACCCCCAACCGTGCTTTCTGCTGTCATCAGCTGGGTGTAGAAAATGGCGAACAGAAATTGCTCATCTGACGTACAGAAAACACATACAGTCTACTGTAGCTGCAATTGTAGACCGATGACATTGATGCTAATCATGCTGGCAGGCTGATTAGTCTGATTTGGCACTTCATTTTTTGTGACATTGTATTTGCCTTTTTGTGAAACTGTTCTAGCTACTGCACATGCCTAACAATACCAAATAGATGACATTCAGAATGTCATATCAGAATTAACAACCTCAAGTACCTATCACATTTTTACTGAGGGAGTGGTATAAATCTCAATAAATACTTTAGTTTTCAAAATATGGCAATATGGGGACTGGTTCGTGCAACAGGTTGGAACACTTTTGCTTTTAGCTGTGGAACTCAGATGCTAATCTGACCTAGTTATCTAGGATGAATGTCTATGTCTTTTGTCAATTATAAAAGAACATTGGCAAACACAGAGAGGGGGGGAGGAGGTGAGGGGGGGGAAAAAGGGGGGGGCAAAGAAGTGGGGGAAAGGGGGGAGAGAGGGGGAGGAGGGAGAGGGGAGGGGAGGAGGGAGAGGGGAGGAGAGGAAGGAGCGGGGAGGGGGGGGAGGGAGAGGGGAGGGGGAGGAGGGAGGGGGATGAGGAAGGCGAAAGAGGGGAAGGGGAGGGGGAGAGAGGGAGGGGGAGGGCAGGGGAGGGGGAGGGGGAGGGAAGGGGAGGGGAGGGGGAGGGAAGATGGCAGGGGGAGGGGCAGGGGAGGGGGAGGGCAGGGGAAGGCGAGGGGGAGGGAAGGGGAGGGGGAGGGGAGGGGAAGGGCAAGGGAGGGGGAGGGCACGGGAGGGGGAGGGCCGGGGAGGGGGGCAGGGGAGGGCAGGGGAAGGGCAGGGGAGGGGGAGGGGGAGGGCAGGGGAGGGGAGTGGAAGGGGAGGGAAGGGGAAGGGGGGGGGAAAGGGAGGGAAGGGGAAGGGGAGGGAAGGTGAGGGAGGGGGAGGGAAGGGGAGGGGGAGGGGGAGGGAAGGGGGAGGGAAGGGGAGGGAAGGGGGTCGGGGAGGGGGAGGCCTGGGGAAGGCGAAAGAGGGGAAGGGGAGGGGGAGGGGGGAGAGAGGGCAGGGGAAGGCAAAAAAGGGGAAGGGGAGGGGGAGGGGGGAGAGCAGGGGAGGGGGGAAGGGGAGGGGGAGGGAAGGGGAGGGCAGGGGAGGGGGAGGGCAGGGGAGGGGAGGGGGAGGGGAGAGAGTAGGAGAAAGTGGGGTTGGAGAGGGAGAGGGACAGTGGGGGGAGAGGAACACACATACACAAGACCCAGGAGTGAAAAGATGCGAGAGAGATACAGGGCGGGTCAGGGGAACTGGACAGTCGGGCAAGAGATGATGACAACGAGAATGAAAATTAAGGCACAAAAACTGTATCAAACATGTGCGCAAAGCTTTATGAGGGAAAAAGTCATAATTAGAAAAAAAAGAAAATGAGAACAAAATTGAAGGAATGTCAGGACAATGTGCCTGCAAAAACATTAATGAAAAATTGGCAAAAATGAGACGGATAACAGAGAAACTAAAAAAGGGAAAATGAGAGAACTGGAGAGAAGACTAGAAAGAGTTATAACAAGAGACAGGAAACAGAGAAAGTGAGATAGGGGAAAAGGCTAAAATAGAAGGCAAAAAAAAATGCGAAAATTAAGAACAACAAAAATGACAGAGAGATAAAGAGAGAAAACAATACTTGAGCAAACTTACAACATTATTATAATATTTTTGCCCCTGACTATTTCAAAGTTCTGAGTTGGTGAGACATCCAGGCTGAAAATATGGAATTCCTGGTTAAGACCCCCAAAGCATCTAATTAAAATAACTGACAATCAAACACAATGATTTAATAATGAACATTCCAGTGCATTTTCATGTTGGAATTTGAGACAAAGCTGGGAAAAAAAGCACACAATACAGTTTGAGGACCCCAATGCCAACGAAGCATAAACTGAAACATTCAATATAATTATGTAAGTAAATAGGAGCTAAATATGAGCCAATAGTAGAAGTACTCCTTGTGCAGTGCTGCTATTGGTTGGATGTTTCAATTTTAGGAACGTTGGGTTCCAAAATGCATTCATATTTCTTTTCCCAGTCGTATTGCGATTACAATAATTTACTAAATAATTAGGAATACTGTGCTGTTAGGTTACTTAGAGTTTGGTAAACACAAATAATTAAAACTGAGAAAAAGGCATCTCTGGCTTGATCTTGTCAGGAGAACCTAGTTTTATTCTGCTCAATGAAAGCCTATTTTGAAATACTGGAGAATTAAAAGTACAAATTGGATCATGAAAAATTTGATAGCTTGTACTTCTGCGTTGCTTGTCTACTTTGATCAGCAAGGTACACATTCCTTTCTTAGCTGAAAACAAACCCAGCCAGTTAGTACACAGCTCAACAGCTGATGTGGTTTATATTAACATTAGGATGTCAGCTGTCGTGAATAAATGAACTAAAACATGTAAGCTGCACAAGGAAGTTGCAAGAAGTACTGTCATAGAAGCTGGCTACCAAGTGTTGTCATATATGTTTTCTTTTAGTTTCTTTCATATCCAAGTACTACAAGGGATAAAAATCTACAATTAAACCAATATCCTTCTTTCGCATTACAGTCAGGCTGCATTCACACTACAAGAGTAACAAGAACCTACACTATAATTATGGCATGAAACCAGAGTCAGGATTCAACTCCACTCTGGCGCAACGTAGAATGAAATTCCCTAGCAGGGAACTCCCATACACTTCCAAATTAAGTCAAGTCCTAACTTCACACTGATGCTACTGACCTAATGCAAATGCAGCCTTAATTAATCACCTCCAACATGGCCATCATTCACAACAGAATTGTAACCAATAGTATTCTTCTTAGAAACTATACAGCTCAAAGTGCTCTTTAGACACCACTTGCCACGTGCAGAGGCAAAATATATAATTGCAGTTTTAAAGTTTGTATATTTCACGGTTCAACTCGACATGATATAAAACACCCTTTATGTGTAGTATAAGAGTTAATCCTAACTGTGATATGCTAATGAGACAGAATACATCATCACAGGAAATGATGCAATGTCTCATGATCTTGCTCTCTCTTATAGGCCTCATGGTAAGGAAGCCACAGTAAGAGATGTTCCAATGAAGTTAAAGTTTTCCTTACCTCAGCAGACTCTGTAAATATTGTGTTAGCGCAATGAGACCAAGGATATATTATGCTATATTGAAATCCCAGTGACAAGGAACAGCATTTTATTTTAAATTTGAAAGTCTTTCTGATAATTGTGTAGAGGAGAACTACAACTGTACCTTGTATAGTTGGTGAAAGCCAAATGCAATCCCAGCCATGATAATTGCCAAAGCGCCATATTCCCGCCACCTGGAACTAGGAGGACCTAAAAGATATTAACATAAAGGGCAATAAGCAGTTGATACAGTAAAAACAAAGGCAAACTTGACCTTAAAATGCTACTTGCACACAATGATATCCAATTCATTTTTTGAAATCTTAACCTTTTTGCACAGCACCATCTCCCATTTCAGAGCAAGAATACTTTATGAATAAATACAGTTTTCATTTAGACTGAATTTGAGTTTGTTTCGGCATTTTGCGCACTTTAATTGGGGCAGTCATACTTTGAGACAAACCAGATGTATGGCCTATGTAAAATTTTAATAGTAGAAATGTGGATAAGCTCAAATTGTCCATGTGCTGCCTGGCCTATGAAAATCAAACAATTTAATTCTGTTCATTTGGACGGTGAAAGTGCCAATATATTTGCACGCACAAGTGTGAACGCACAACATTAGAACAGGCTTTTGTGGCTACTGGGTTCTGGATTAAAATTGGATGAAATCTGATTTATCAAAGGAAAAAACATATTGGAACACCTGGGACTATTTGGTAAATTTGCATTCTCCCGTAGAAATAGAAAAAGTGGCATTTCTGATGATTTTGAAGAAATACAATAGCTAATATGCATCACAGGTCCCTTAGTTTCATTCCAAAAACCCCAACATAAACTTAACGAGGATGGTTGAAGTTACAGTAAATACAGCAGGGCTGCAGATTTAACTCAACACAGTTCATTTAATACAAAAATAGTACATTGATAGGTATGTTCACAATACTTCACTATTTCTAGAGCATTGCTGAAAAAAGGGACATGCTGTCAAAGCTTTTCATCCTGCACTCATCAGGATAGTTTGCAAGAATGCCAATAGTAAAGGGAACAACAATTTGTACTGCATGAGAAGAGGGTGCTGATTGGTTAGCAAGTGGACTCTGATAGTTAGAGGCCTTACCATTGAGAATGCACCAGGGAACAGTTAACTTCCAAGCTTTTGTTTAAATTCAAATTAGGCAGGTCAACTCTGATTGGTCAAGGCATTGCCATGGGCAATGGAACAGGGAATGGCTGTCCACCAAGCTTTTGTTTCGTTGATACTAACTGAACTACTAGTATGCAGTATAAATTGTTGTTCCCCGTACTAGCAGTATTCTTGCCAACTGTCCTCATGAGTGCAAAATGGAAAACTTCAACAGCATCTCATTTTTTCAGCAATACTGAAGCTCTCTATTACCAAATGACTATTTCCAGAGCCTTATTATCTATTTTTGTGATTTGGGCCTCATATGGATGGAATTTTCCCTTCTTTAATGCCTCAGCATTTGAAGCTTTATGTCAGCCACTGTGAAGAAAAAGGTTAGAACATAGCGGGTACAACATTAATATAGCACTATTAACGTGATAAAACATTCCAAGGATGAGTTATAAAACAAAATGACACCAAGCCACATATGGAGATATTAGGGCAGATGATCAAAAGCTTGGTCAAAGAGGTAGATTTTAAGGAGTGCCTTAAAGAAGGAAAGAGAGGTAAAGAGGTTAGGGAGGAAATTCCAGAGTTTATTATCTTGGCAGCTAAAGGCATGGTCACCAGTAGTGGAACAAATAAAATCTGGGATGCTCAAGAGGCCAGAATTAGATGAGTGCCAATATATCCAAGAGTTATGGGGCTGCAGGGAATTACAGAGATAGGAAGGGGCAAGACCATGGAGGGATTTGAAAGCAAGGATGAAAATTTTAAAATTGCCTAATCAGGGAGCCAACGCAGGTCAGTGAGCACAGGAGTGATGGGTGGATGGGGCTTGGTGCAAGTAAGAACATAGGTGCTGTATAGCCAAGGACAAAGAAAAGGGCAGTGATCCAAATGAGATATTCAGATGATACTGTAGCCAAATTTTCTGATGATACAAAGATAGGTAGGAAAGTAAGTTGTGAGGAGGATACAAAAGAATCTACAAAGGGATATAGATAGGCTAAGTGAATGAGCAAAAATTTGGTGTATGGAACATGATGTGGGAAAATGCAAGATTGCCCACTTTGGCAGGAAGATTAGAAGAACAGAATATTATTTAAATGGAGGGAGGCTACAGAATGCTGAAGTGCAGAGGGACCTGGGTGTCCTTTTGCATGAATCACAAGAAGTTAGCATGCAGATACAGCAAGTAATTAGGAAGGCAAATGGAATGCTGGCCTTTCTTGCAAGGAGGATGGAGTACAAAAGTAGGGAAGTCTTGCTATAACTGTACTAAGCCACATATGGAGTACCGTTTACAGTTTTGGTATTCTTACGAAGGTGGGATATACTTACTTTACAAGCAGTTCAGAAGGTTCATCAAGCTGATTCCTGGGATCATGGAGTTGTATCATGAGGATAGGTGGAGCAGGTAGGGCCTATACTCATTGGAGTTTAGAAGAATGAGAGGTGATCTTATTGAAACATAAGATCCTGAGAGAGCTTGACAGGGTAGATTCTGAGAGGATGTTTCCCCTTGTGGGGAAATCTAGAACTAGGAGACACAATTTAAAAATAAGGGGTCTCCTATTTAAGACAAAGATGAGAGGGAGCTTCTTCACTCAGGGGTCATTAATCTTTGGAATTCTCTTCCCCAGAGAGTACTAGATGCTGGGTCATTGAATATATTTAAGGCTGAACTGGACAGATTTTTGATATACAAAGGAGTCAAGGGTTATGATGGGCAGGCAGGCAAGTGGAGTTAAGACCATAACCAGATCAGCCATGATCTTATTCAATAGTGGAGCAGGCTCAATGGGCCGAATGATCTACTTCTGCTCCTATTTCTTATGATCTTACAGGTTAAACTATCAGAGCAGGATTAGAAGTCATCTGATTCAGTCACATTAAATCATAAAATAACACCGCATTTACATTTCATTATAAATTCAATTTTATATTGCCACACATTCAACTAGACACACTGGCATCTAAACATTAATGGGAGAAACACAGTGCAAAAACATTCAAAGACATGGCTGAATACAAAACCACACTGTTAAATATAGTTAATTCCTGAACAAACATATAGCTAGTTTGGGGATTATTATTACATGGGTTAACAGTTCAATGAAGCCCAGATTAAAAATTATTTAACGCCATTTTAAATAATTTAGTAACTCAGTCTAAACAGAGGATGTTGTCACTGGTGAGTTGCGACTATATTTTCAGGCTCAATCCAGTGAAGACCATTTCCAGGTCTATCAGATCAGACAGTTTCAGATACTGCTCAAATGTTTCACTGTTCATAAAGCAACATTGCTTTCACATGTGATTTTGCTGTTGATTTTACTGCAAAGAGATGGAATCTGCTGAATATCTGGGCTAAAACAGTGAGATATTTTTAATGCACAAATTAAAATTGGATCAATTATTGAAAATGGATTAAAAGCAAAACACTGCAGATGCTGGAGATCTGAAACAAAAACAGAAAACGCTGGAAAAACTCAGCAGGTCTAACAGCATCTGTGGAGAGAAAGACGGTTAATGTTTTGAGTCTGTGTGACTCTTCTTCAGATTGAAAATGGATTGTTGTGCTACAACAATGTAAAAGCAGTGTGAAGTTTCTCATCTAAGAACAAAAGTCATTTTACAAATTGAAAATAAATAGATTTTATTTTAATGTAAATCAGTCTTTTTGTGAATCAGAGATCTGAAAGTAACAATCCTTGTCATACTTTTATATTTAGACAATCACACATTACTTTGTGCTTTCATCAGGCATACTTTACAACGGAGTTTGCCCAGAGCCATAGATGGATGTCTTTTGTCAAAGATCTCACCCTGGGTTTAACTAGTGGACCCTGTGCACTCAGGACTTGGGCTACCCTTGAAATTGATCCTGATAAATCATGTCATCCCAAACACCTGTGATAACAGCCCACAGGAAAACGGGCTTAAAAGTTTCTTCTTGCAGTTTATTCAAGGTTTGAAGGACCTGAATCCCAGATCTGGGGCTTTAGCTATGAGTACAATGAGATTCTGAGCCATTTGCACATTAAACAGTCCATAAGTGTGGAACTTTGACTGAGCAAACTATCCTTGGGTAGGTCATCACCATCCTCCTCCTCTTCCAGCACTTTTCCCTGCCCTGCCTGAGTCCTATCCTTCGTTCCCTAAGGTCTACTGGGGAATTACTCAAGTGGTTCCCTATAGATTCACTGGCACTGTTGGCCTAGTTTACTCCCCTATGGGGAGAAAAATGGTTTCTTGTTAAGTCAGCCAGAGCACAAATAGATTTGTAATGGGAATCAAGTCCTTCAGCATGCTGCTCTGCCATTACCCTGGACAGCCTGCATCAGTAATTTGGCCACCCACTACGAAGGAAGCCACCTGTGCCTGAATTCCATTCAGAACAGAATTACTTTAGCTGTTCAACATGGAGGGTTCCAATACTCTACATCTCCTGTGTTCCAATACCGGAAAAAAATATTTTTGCATTTAATTCAAATACTCTGTGGAGCCTTGCAAAATATTCTATGAAATATTCCTAGTTTAAAGTATCACATCAACCAGAGTTGATAAAGTATGTAAACAACCAGAGACTCTACTAGTGCACATATGTCTGTTAAGAGTCAATGCCAGATCATGACCAGGTTGTTAAATACATACTCATGTATAAATCCTACACAGATTTCAATAAGAAATCCCTGTTTTAAAGAAACAGCCTAGAATAGGATTGTTGCTTTATAGGATGAACTACTGATTCAGTTCTGGATTCAAAGTCATTAAGATTTTTTAAAAAACAACAATCAGTTTAATTTGCATGCATTTAACCAAGTAGTACAACCCTTTCAGACCTTTGAAATGAAACCGATTGGTTTTCATGACCAGATGAAGGACAAGCATGATTGATAACAAAAGATTTTGCATAACCTACTGGGGGTGGGGGGTGTCACCATACAATTGACACAATGGGTTATGTATACCCCTTTTATCATTGACGTAAACCTACTGTTACTGATAGAATAATGAATTTACATATTGGACAGTTGCAGAATCTATTACTGCCAATCAAAACTGGCACATATACTTTTTAATAGGCCTTCTTTAATAAGAATAACTGGATAGACTGTTTTGCTCACCATGGGAGGTGTTCTGTTAAGAGGTTTCTACTCTAAAACTGCCAAAATTATTTTCTGTAGGTTTCTAATTAGTAACACAAAGCAAATTAGAGAAAAGGGTGAAAGAACAGAGCATTTGTTCATTTGCAACATTCTATGATCAACTGGAGTATTTTAACCCCACTGTATGTGTTTTATTGTAGTAGAAAGTTCTCCAGGGGTTAACATAGCACCGCAAGCAACCTCCAACAGTGGGCTATTACGTTAATTATGTTTTATGATTATCATAATATAACTACTTTCTTGATTAGAATCTGCAGCTTACAGGAAAAAAAATCATAAATATTCATAATCATAAAGATCATGCCTTGAGACTCTGAAAACTCCAAGTTATAAAGTCATATTCACACAAAAGCAGGTTCCAAAGTAGTTACAAAATCTTACTCCATGGTCATTTTGATACCAAAATTTAATAGCCTAAATTTAGGTTTTTTAATTTGCAGGGCTATTCGAATTGGCTAAATTTGAATCAAATGTTCTACACATCACAAGTGATTAATCGGATTTTAAGATATATTAAATTGAAGAATTCGTACCAATTCCTAATTTAGTATGCATTCAGTGTGTTGCACACTAAACAGGCCACTGCTCCGAGGTTGTTTTTATCCCATATCAATTGTTGAGTTACTAAAATTAAATAGAATTGCTACTGAAATGCCTGCTTGATATTAATGTTTTGCAGATCGTAAACCAAACAATCAAATCAAATGCACAAACTGTACTTTGTATCCTTTCTGTAATGGCTAGGCTACTACACAAATCAACAGATTTACGTCACTGTTGAAATTTTATTAATTTTTACACTCTTACTTTCTACCTCTTGTGCCTGATCTGGTCACCCCACCCCCTACCAATACTTAAATCTTGGGATAGTCTGGGTTTCTTCACAGCTTCATCAGCACAGTTGTCAGGAGGCATGATTTATAAAGTGAGATAGATCACTCGGCTGATTTCTTTAACATGAAATTTTCTGTTGCTATTGATCCATCTTGCTGGGTAGAAGTTTGAATGTGAATGAAGGCATTTCTTAAAAGACACTCTTATTGGGAGCCCAATACTCTTACCACTTCTGTTACCAGGCTGCAGTTACTGAGTCAGTTAATTCATTGATTAGCAAATGATCAATTGATAAACCATTACTACAGAAGATTTTAAAATCTAATCCAAATAACTAAACAGAAAACTCTCCAGTGGTCTAAGCTTTCATTCACAAGAGCCATTTCAAACCACATGCCTCTCCAAATTTTGTCAGAAAAAACAAGTAGCACACTCATCAGTATAAAACGCTTCTTCACAACTTACATTTTATATTAACAACCGGAGGAGGAAAATTAAAGTCTCCTGCACATAGTTCTGTGCTATTACTAGATGATGGATTTTATTTTTTCCTGTGCTTCATCCTATGAAGTTAATTTGCTCTCCCTCTTTAGCTCATTTTGGAGGTATTTTGCCCTAACAGACTGGGTCAGCAGCATAATTATCCAAAGCCCTCTTAGCACTTTTTTTCTTTTCCATTGAACATTGGGAGCAGAAAGGAAACCTGGTTTTACCTTCTCAACCATTCACCTTATCTTCATTTAGATGGCTCGCCAAAAGAGTCCAGCTATTATAGTAAAAAGACAGAACTTTTGAAGGAAAGGTAGGGATCTATGTGCAGCACTGAAATTTGGCCTTGTCCAATATACAGTCCTTTCAAAAACTTGGATTAAGTTTTTCTGATCTATGTCTCTGGGGCTGCCCAGTTGCCAATGCATAAGGGTCAGGAAAAAAAGGAGGGATATCCAGATTGTTTGGTCTCTGCCCGTGTAATGTAGGACTCTGCTAGGAGGAGTGGATATTAGCCTTCAGCTGCAGTTGGTGTACAGCAGAGGCATAAGGAGGTGGCAATAGGCATATCCAGCATTCTGCTTTATTTCCCACACTGCTCACTTGTTAAGCACCCAAGGCAAGTTCACTGACAAAAATGATGCTATCACCTTCCTTCTCCCCATGTGAGGAGACAGCAGCATAGTGATAATGTCACTGGACTAGTAATCCAGAGGTCCAATCGAATGCTCTGGGGACATGGGTTCAAATCCCTCCACAGCAGCTGATGGAATTTCAATTCAATTAGTAAATCTGGAATTGAAAGCCAGTCTCAGTAATAATGACCTTAACAACTATCGTCAACCCATTCAGCAATGCCCTTCAGGGAAGGAAATCTGCCGTCCTTATCCAGTCTGGCCTACATGTGACTCCAGACCCATACCAATGTGGTCGACTCTTAACTTCCTTCTCCAATGGCTCAGCAAGCCACTCAGTTCAAGGACAATTAGGGATGGGCAACAAATGCTGGCTTTGCCAGCAACACACAGCCCATGAAAGAATAAAGAAAATGACACCCACCTCCATCCCACTCCGCAGATATTCAACTCCATTGGAACCTTCTGGCTACTTTTCCATCAACAGTCAGAAGATTCTGATCAGACAGGCCTGCAGCCACACCCAAATTTCCTGACCCTAAACCTGCCAGTTGACGGGTTTGTACTGGAATTGCCCCCATTCTACACGAGTGGTTCAGGACAGGAAATCTCAGTGATCCTGAGGCTTGACAGGAGTAGCTAACCTCAGTGGGTGGGAGGAGGCAAAAAATCTGCAACAAGATATTCTGAAAAACCGAAAGCAAATTTGCTTAGAAATAATTGTGTCCATTTAATCGAATAGATTGGCATGACCAAAAAGACACACACCCCATGGAAACGACTGGGAAATTATTATAATTAGTCTGTTTACAAATATTCCTAACTCATACTAATTTTAAAAAGTCACAATTGGTTTCGAAAGGCGAATATCTTGCACCAGCATTTTCTCATGAAATTTAATTCAGGACTCTTCTTATGCTTTAGGTTAAAAAAAAACTTGTATCGACAAGCTGTGCACAACAGCTAGTAAATAATCACATGCCAAAAAATAATATCTTGTGTAATAAATTACAGCTACAAATATTCCAGGAGCTATTCATCAATTTTATTTTCAATTCGTGCAAAGTCTTGGTTTTCTGGATTAATCACAAGGAAATATCCTTTACAGCATCTCTGGAGCAATGTAACTCAGGGAGCAACGCTGTTCTCGCCAAAAATGAGTGATAAAAAGTAAGGAGCTCATTCACCTCCTGTCTAAAGCATTTATTTGTTGACTAAGCAGTAAAGTTATAAACATCTGCAACATCACATTGGCATTTACACTTTCCAGTATCAGTCATGTACAACCCCTGATTAAAGCAACCCCCAGTGAAACAGGGCATGGGGTTGTATCAGGTTCGTTTCCGACACAAAGCAGCATCGATCTTCCCCTGCCTGTTTCACTCTAAATTGCTCTTGTACACCTCCTAGTTGCAAGCTACAGAGTAGCATCAGTAAATGCATGAAAGGTTCCCTGCTTTCTCAGTTACTGACTGATACAAAGCATGAGGTGGGCTAAAAATAAAATAAGGGAAAGAGAAAATAAGCTTAAAATAAATCTCAGTAATCCACACAACATACTGCAATTACAATTTTATGAATCACAGATTTATAAGTGTTATCCTACACGCAAACCTGCTTGATATAGTTCAGACCGCCCTACGCACAAACTCTCAAACACGACTTATGAAGTGGATTTGAAAGGCTTTCCAAATAGAACAATTTTACAAATTTGTCATTTTTTAACAAAACTGCACGTTCACAATTTTACAAAGCACAAGCTACCAAATGTGGTGACTAAACATTTACCTGCCTAAAGAACTTGGGATGGAATTGTAGATTACAATCACAATTCTGACTAAAACTGAGGTGATCTCATTGAAACATACAAGGTTTGGAAGAGGCT
Source organism: Cetorhinus maximus (assembly GCF_964194155.1). NCBI lineage: Eukaryota > Metazoa > Chordata > Chondrichthyes > Lamniformes > Cetorhinidae > Cetorhinus > Cetorhinus maximus. The sequence continues at coordinate 5,444,438 of NC_135893.1, forward strand.
GACAGGGTGGACACAGAGGTTGTTGGAATCCTAGAACGCGGAGGCACAGTCTCAGGATAAGGGGTCAATCGTTTAGCATTGAGATGAGGAGAAATTTCTTCACTGAGAGGACTGAATCATTGGAATTGTCTACCCCAGAGAGCTGTGGATGCTCCATCATTAAGACTGAGATCAACAGACAGGGAATCAAGGGATATGGGGAGCAGGCGGGAAAATGGAGTTAAAGCAGATCAGTATTGAATGGCAGAACAGGCTCAAGGGCTATATAGTCAACTCCTTATGTTCGCATATTCTTAAATCTCATCAGTTTATCAGCTGCTCCGACAGCACACCCTAACACTAAAGTCACAAACCATTTACTTTCGAGGACTGTCTCTGACAGCAACTCTGCCAAGGAAACATACAATACTGGAGGCTTGTGTCTTCAAGCACTGTGCATTGCTGGTGGAAAACAGAAACGCTGGCCCCAAGGTCAAATACACCGTTTTAGTCTGGTCAGTATCTGTTGACATATCTGCCCATAGATGAGTGCCAGGGATTTGGCAACAGTGGTAGCAGATCTGTAATATAAATGGGTATCAAATGGCCACCATCATTACACTCATATGAATTTCTGGATTTCCCAAACCAGCTCATGAACTCTCTGAAAGAAATTACTAACTTGGGCCAAATTGTAGGTATCTGTATGTCATGGGCCACAGCCGCCAAGTTAATTAGTATGCATTAATTTATATTTCCTTCCAGCTGCTAGATCACCAGCCCATTAGTCCGGGCTGGATTCAAATGCTCCAAAGGTGAAAGGACAGTGTTTCAACCCAGTGTAAAATGAACAGAAAAGTCACTTCTGCACAGCTGCAAGAGACATTCAGCAGTAAAAATGCAGAACTTGAATAAAGACAGTTGTGACAGACATGCTATTTGCTGTCAGATGGGAGGTATGGTTGGAAGGATGATGATTATTAATTGTAGATAATAAGCTAAAATATAAATTTTTGCTGAATCAGAGAAATAGATTAAATAAGCTGATTTGGAAACAATTCAGCATTTTTAACCAAAAGATTTTGATCATCCGAAAAGGAGGGAAAAAATTGCTATAAGAAGCACAGGTATTGCAATTGCAAACATCTTCTGACTGGAGTAGCATAGTCTGGGCTAGGTACATTAATTTCTACAAATCTGCAAATTCATATTCATATTCAGATGTCAGTTTGGTTCAATTAGCGGTATTCTTGCCTCATAGAATCTAGGTTGCAAGTTCAGAGGGACATCAGCCAGATGAGACATTATACCAAATTCAAGTTAATGTTAAAAATTCCATGGTTCTTTCTGAAGCTGCATATGGGCTGCTGGCTAACATTCTTCCCTAAATTCTTAGCACCATAAAAACAGATTAAACTAGTCATTCATCTCATCTGCTCGCTGAATACAAAACTGGCTGCCAGATCTCCTAAAACAAAGGAAGATCATTTCAAAAAGTAAATAGTCAAGTTTGAAGAGCTTGGAAATGTCCCCAAGTGGCTTAATAACCGTTGATTTTCTTCTGTAGTCACTTGTAAATTCTAATCTGAGGGAAACAAAATGTGGACCTCCTCACAAGTTGGAAAGTCATTCAGATAATAGCAAAATGCTGCATTCCGAGACCATGCTCCTGTCAGTAAGGTTAGATAAACAAAATGCATCTAAAATAGGAAATAAAAGTACCAGGGGGTGTTTAAATGTCAGTTTGTGAGGTAGGGGCTGGGGAGAGGAGGGGTGGGGCAGTAGAATACCAGAGGTGCCTGGAGCCCCATTGCTTCTAATCTACATAAACAAATGATGCCAAAATCAATTTTAAGCTTGTCAAATTTGTAGAAGACACTAAAATAGAAAGAGCAGTAGAGCGGAGAATACAGTTAATCATTTGTAGAAGCTTTTAGGTTATGCAAATGGTCAGACAAATAGCTAATGAGACTCAATAATGAATGTAAAGTATCACACATTGAGAGGAAAAATGTCTGGCAGAAGTACACAAATGAATGGAATTAGCACACTGAGATTCAGAAAGGGGGCTGGGAGTGGAAATAAATGCATTACTGCCAATATCTAGACAATCTGGCAAGGCAGTTAAAAAAGCCAACAGATTGTTCGTATATAAAGTTAGAATAGTAGAGTGCAAGTCTACAGAGGTTCATGTTAATGCTTTATAATCCACTGGTTGGTCCCCACCCAGTGTGCTGTTTTCAGTTGTGGTTAACATGCTACAAAAGACTTGCACGCATTGGAGAAGGAAAAGAACAAAAACTGTCCGAGGATAAAGGGGGTAAGGTATGAGCAAAGGCTATAAAAGCTCAATGAATATAGTCTCAATAGAAGTTTAAAAAGATATACAGTTTAAAACGATAGAGATAAGGTACATCTAGATTACTTCAAAGTAGAATGAGATGACATTTAAATTAGCGAGAAGTAAATTTTAGACAATTAAAGAATTTCTTTAGTAAAGAATAAGGACTTCTCAGATGATAAAATAGCCACGAATTACTTGAATTTATTGATCTTTTCATACTCCAAAAAGCATAATATGTTCAAACACAAAGCAGCATTCTGACAGTAATTTTGTCTTTGAAAACTATTTAAAGCCTCATTTATGAACAGTATTAAGATAACTCTAGTGTTCCATTCATTATTAGCATACAAGGTCACCTAACTTGCTATAAATTAGGAATATATGCCTAAAGGAAGGATTGTTGCAAAATGCACTTCAAGTGATCAACAATATTTGGCAATCTACATACTGATTTTAATCTTTCAACTGATCAAGTAAACCAAATAATCATAGGATTAATTTATTTCAGGGTAGAGGCAAAATATGGAATTTTTAAAGATTGATCACTTAACTAGAGTCTTGTTAACTCTTTTAATGCAGGTCTACATACAAACAAGAATTCCAGCAGCATTAGAATCTCTTGGGGATACTTGTTTAAGTTTAGGTTATTTTCCTGCAGCCATTTTAACATGCAACATCATTCTGAGCAAGTTCAAAGTTCTTTGTCTATAGAGGCAATGAGAAGGGATAATGAGAGCACCAAAATATTCCAATACAATTTCAGTGTAAATGAAGTTGAACAGTGATTGAACCAATATGCACCACAATGTGTGGTTAGACATGATGGCATGTAAACTTCAAAAGCATAGACATTAAAGAAAGTACTTCAAGCCATACAAGTCAAAGAGAGCAGGAGTTACCCAAGAAGAACCTTTGAATATCATTGAACTTTATTCTAAGAGCTGGAGTTCATCCAGAGTAAGTAATCAACCATTCTTCCTCATTTGTTCAACCTCCACATACAAATATGGAAATGTCTCACAAGTACTAAAATGTTGGAGGCAGATCTTTGAGGATATGCACTTTGAGGGCAGCCTAGAGTACCACAATATTGAAACACATATCCTCCTGAGCAGATCATGACAGTAATGCTTTAAAACAAACATAAAATTACTTCAGCTAGATGCCTTATAGTTGCCAAGGAACCAGTGTTGTCACTAAGACTTCAGTAAAGCAGAATACTGTTTTGTGAATTTTTTGGGCTATATATATATCCATTTGTTATTACAAGAAGATTCCCCAAAATACAGATTTAGTCCTTCCAAATTTGGGGTGTGTATAGTAGGATGAAATAATGATGATTACAGTTGATGGTAGTACTAGTGGGAGCAATTTGAAGTTTGGATTTACAAATATCACACAATTGCATCGCAGAACATTTAAGTACATTGGCCAATGTATGATACCGTCTCCATATAAATAACAAAACACAAAATAAGACTCAAGATAACAGTGGGATTCCTGCACTTGTTGAGCACAAGGTGATCACAAATCAACGGAGTGGGCACCACTATTCCCTGTTTCCTATTCAACTAGTATAGTGGTGGGTTCTACATTTTGACTTTTCATGTTGACCTTGTTTGTGTCCTTTTCCTTTCCCAAGAAGCAGAGAAACTTTGCAGGTCCTCCTACAACTGATTGACCATCTTCAGCTGGCACACTAGCCTCTGGAGCATTGAGATCTTTCTAACATTGACTATCAATGTTCAAATTGGGTTGATGACTGCCGGAAAGTCTTTCCACAGGTCAGGAGAGAAATTTTCTGCTTAAATTACTCTGAGATATATAACATAGAGACGAAGATATCTTTAATAAGGTCTTTTATTGATGGTTCTTGGGTCAATTACTATGTCCGAGTCATGTATATAATCGGACACATGCTGGCATCACTACTCCAGTGCAGTTAAAAAGTTGCATTCACTGTCCAAGGGTACCATACAGATTCCAAAGATGGATAGGCTACCTTGACCAAAATTGAGTCACACAGTGAAGGCAAAGTAATCTTCCGTTTTTGACGAGTTACTCATTCAGCCAGCACTCAATGATGGATGCTGGCCACATGGCAGGCATACTAACCAATGAATGCCAGGCTGGAGGGCTACCCGTGTCTGTGCTACAACTTTTTCCATGAGGGCAAAAGGAGGTGGCCCAAAAATCCCTAGACTTTCTCTAACCTGGAGAGTTCTGAAGTTGCTCTTAACAGACCGAATCACAATTTTGCAGTGGGCTGGGTCAAAAGCGTTTGGCATTCTGGTCAGTGTCTCTCAGGATTTCTCTCCAGATATTTAGGGATTTTTTTTTACTACATATATTTGAGATGTGTGTGTCGCTGGCTAGGCCAGCATTTATAGCCTATCCTTAAGTACTCTTGAGGACCACCTTCTTGAACCGCTGCAGTCCTTGTGGTGTGTATATATACTCATGAAGCTTTAATCTCCAAAAGCCCTGGATAAGGCTTTGACGGGCCTGATTTTCTGAAATAGCAGGTGGACAGAAGGCACCAGAGTAATGAATTACTCATCTCCAATATAAGAAAGGCATCTCTGCAATAGTGACTGTCACAAACAAGTACTCTGATCTCTGTCAACAAAGAAAGGAAGATATCTCTTCTCTTGAAAAAACAAGGCTGAGGAGCAGCCTAATAGAGGTTTTTAAAATTATGAGGGGCTTATAGGGTGGATACAGAGTGACTGTTTCCTCTTGTGGGAAAGGGCATAACAAGAGGCCATCAATAGAAGATAGTCATCAAGAAACCCAATAGGGAATTCAGAAGAAACTTCTTTACCCAAAGAATGGTAAGAATGTGGAACTTGCTACCACAGGGATTGGTTGAAGCATTTAAGGGAGACTAGTCAAGCATGAAAGGGAGAAGATGGTTACGATGGTAGATTTAGATGATCAAAGATGGGAGGAGGCTCAATTGGAACAAACACCTGCATGGACCAGTAAGGCCAAATGGCCTCTTTCTGTGCTGTGTATTCTATGAAATTCACTTCAAATGAGGCTGCAAGTCAGCTAAACTATGGGAAACTCAGCTAATGTGAAAATCTAAACTCATGTGCCCTGGAGGATGGTTTGCCTCTCCTCTCCTGGGATAGAGGAAATTTCTAGTTGTATGTGCAGTTTGAACAATAAAAGGAGCAGGAATTCATAAAGCGGCTGCAAAGTAAAACACATCAAGACTTTGGTGTGGCATAAAGTCAGGATGAGCATCATCCAGAGTCTTCTGATTTGGTCAATGAGATCTTGTTTGCAATTATTATGAAAAGTATGAGATGCACTTTGATTTCTTTGAGAGTTAACATCACTTGTGAAAAGGATGATTGGGAAATTCTGTCAGCATCAGGTGTGAAGTGTACACACACCTGAGTATTTCTAAATAAAGTGTTAGTGAAGATTGGGAGCATAGCCAGGGTAAACAAAGCCCTAGATTTAGATGCCGAGTTAACAAGAATTTCTATTTCATTTTGTTTGAGTACACTAAATCAATAAATAGCTGCACTGAGAATGATATAAACATGACAGTTACCATAATTATAGAATTTTGTTAACAGCCATTTTTCTCACTTACCTATGTTACTAAGTGGGTGATTGAAGAGCAGATGATAACTCAATTTGAAACTGTTGGAATTTGAGATGACCCATTTATCCAAGTAATCAGAAAGAGATACTGCATCTCATCCTATATTTTATCAATACAATGCTACAGTGTTTAGCAGCTTATCCAATATTAAATGCTTCTGACATTGATCCTTACAAATTGAACATTCTTAAAACTGGCCACAGCTGTACAAAGTTTAGTAGTTTCATTATGAGTGGTACCAGTAGTTCTTAACTGTACATCTGAAAAATTAAATTGTAGGACAACTGTGCAGCACTATGGCTTTAATAGAAAGAGGTGGACCAAACCATTTGACAGTTAGGATTAAATCAGAGCAACTGAAAACTGTTTCATTTTTCAATCCTATTTGGTCTTATACAGCACTCAGTCCCAATATGATATTATAGAACAGGTGCAGTAATACAAACCTCTGAATAACATTTTGTTGTTCCACTTCAGTGGAACATCTGTTAAATAACTTGTTGTAGGTTGCCAAAAGAACATCTCAGGTCCACAAGAGCCTCATCAGGCAAAAAGAAATCTTAACTGCTGCAGTGGTTTCCATGCAACCAACATTTAGTAGCTTATGTGCTTCTACTGTTAAAAGCAAGTAGATACTAAAGGCATTATTAAGGCATTTTTGATAAAGGTCTTATGGCCCAGATAATAATGAATTAAAAATAATAACAAGAAGGGATCTGAGGCTAGTAGCACAAAAGCATTTAACAAAAGCTAGCTAGGAAGAAAGGAATAGGGGGTTATGCTGATAGTTAGCTGAGGAAGAATGGGGGGAGGCTGAGTGGAGAATAAACATTGAGATAGACTAGTTGCAATGAATAACCTGTTATGGTGCTGTATACTCCATATAATTTTATAGATTAATTCAGCCTGCCAACAAGATAAATTCCTTCATTGAGTAGTGCTTTCTATTTTGTTGTATAAAAAAAGCACAAAAAGCTGACCTGATGTAATATAAGCATGACCATATCATTAAAATTCAGGGTAGGCTTGGTCGAAATACAGGCATTTTATCCATAGGAACATAGGACTTAGGAAGAGTGGGCCATTTGGTCCTTCAAGCCTGCTCCACCATTCAATAAGATCATGGCTGATCTGTTTATGATCTCAATTCCACTTTGCCGTCTGCCCCGCAAACCCTTGACTCTCTTGTCTATCAAAAATCTGTATAACTCTGCCTTGAATAAATTCAATGACCCAGCCTCCGCCACTCTCCGGGGAAGAGAATTCCATATACTAACAACTCAGAAAAAAATTCTCCTCATCTCAGTCTTAAAAGGGAGACCTCTCATTCCGAAACTGTGTCCTCTGGTTCTAGTCTTCCTCATGAGTGGAAACAGCCTCTTGATATGTACCCTGTCAAATCCCCTCAGGATCTTATATGTTTCAATAAGATCACCTCTCATTCTTCAAAACTCCAATGGGTATAGGCCCAACCTGTTCAATCTTTCTTCATAGGATAAGCTTTTCATCAGAGGAATGAGTCCAGTGAACCTTCTTTGAATTGCCTCTAATGCAATTATGTCCTTCTTCAAATAAGGAGACCAAAGCTGTACACAGTATTCTAGATGTGGTCTCACCAAGGCCCAGTGCAGCTGCAGTAAAACTTCCCTGCTTTTATATTCCATTCCCCCTGTGTTATAACACAGCAGGTTTTAAAGGCTGAATTATTTAAAATCCCACAGGGAAAGAGGTTTTTATATCAAACTACATGAGACATTTATTAATTTACACAAGTTAACCATATACACATGGCTACAAATTACTACTATCATAACTTTTTAACAAATTCCCAAACTAATCTCCACGAAGGCAACAGCAACCCGTAGACTTTAAGCAGACATCAGGCAAAGTATTTTCACCTTACAAGTTCAAAATGAGGTTCCTTTCACTTTGGTTCCTTTGCAGACAGTTGTAGGCTTACGACTGCTTTGATGCTACTTGCCTCTGCCCTGCACACACAAAAACTCCCTTCTGTTATACCCAGCACTTCTCTTTGAATGTAAATTTGCATTGTATCATCAGGCCCTTTGAACTTCACCTCTTCTAACAATAAAACCCCTTTCATTGTACCGATTTGATTAGTAATATAAACATTGATTGGTGTCTCCTAGCTAGGTGCAAGATTTCATTTCCACTCTTGAATGCTCTATTCAACAAAATGCAAATGTACCTTTACCTCTCTGTTTGCATCTCAAAACTACTGTACATCAAAGCACCTAGATTAGCTGGCTTTAACCCAATTAAGACACACAGATACACCCACAGACTAAACCTCTATTTTAAAAAAATAATTTCCAATATCATATACATTAATAGCTTCTTGACACCTCGCAATAAACGCCAACATTCAATGCACATTCCTAATCACTTGCTGTACCTGCATACCAACTTTTTGTGACTCATGTGCCAGGACATCCAGATCCCTCTGTACCACCAAGTTCTGCAATCTCTCTCCATTTAAATCGTAAGCCACTTTTCCATTTTTTCTGCCGAAGCAGACAAGTTCACATTTACCCACATTATACTCCATCTGCCAATTTTTTGCCCATTCATTTTAAACTATCTGTATCCCTTTGCAAACTCCCTACCTCTTCTTGACAACTTACTTTTCTACCTATCTTGGCGTCATCGGCAAATTTAGCTACCATACATTCGGTCCCTTCATCCAAATCATTGATGTAGATTGTCAATAGTTAAGGCTCCAGCACCAATCCCTGTGGCACTCCACTAGTTACAGCTTGCCAATCTGAAAAGAGGCACATTTATCCCTACTCTCTGCTTCCTGTTAGCTAACCAATCCTTTATCCATGCTAATGTTACCCCTTACACCACATGCTCTCATCTTGTGTAGTAATCTTTGATGTGGCACCTTATCAAATGCCTTTTGGAAATCCAAGTATACCACATCCATAGGTTCCCCTTTGTCCACCATGCTTGTTACTTCCACAAAAAGCTCTAATAGATTAGTTAAACACAATTTTCCTTTCACAAAGCCATGTTGACTTTGCCTAATCACATTGTGATCTCCTAAGTATCCTGCTCGAACCTCCCTAATAATGGATTCTAGCAATTTCCTTAAGGCAGATATTAGGCTAACTAGCCTGTAGTTTCCAGCTTTCTGTCTCCTTTTTTTGAATAAAGGTCACATCAGCTATTTTCCAGTCCTCTGGGACCCTTCCAGAATCTAATGAATTTGAAGATTTTGAGAGATCCAATCCAAGTCTCACTTTTAATTTGCGCAGCCCACTTACAAAAGCAGATGGCATGATTCAGGACAGAGAAGGAGGAAAGTCTGAAAGTATATATTTTTTTAAATTATGCTTCAGCAACTATTAACTGGAAATAAAATTAAATATAGGAGTAAGAAGGGAAGAAGTGAAAATAAAGGGAAATGAAAAGATGGAACAAGAAAAGTTTATTTACTATAGTTTCTTACGGTTGTTTTGTGCCAAGTGCAGTCTATCATATCTTAAAATGAGAAATCTTAACCATGAAACTCTAAAGCATGCTGTTCTTAATGCCTATCACTTTATGCTTTAAGTGTTCAGCAGCAATGAATTGTATTTATAATAGTGCCTTTAAAGTAATAAAACATCCCTAGGAGCTTCACATGAGAGAGTAAAGAGGTGGACATGTTTAGGGAGGGAATTCCAGAGCTTAGGGCCTAGGCAGCTGAACCAATGGCAGGATGATTAAACCTGAGGATGCTTAAGGGGCTAGAATTAGTGGAGCATAGATACCTCAGAGGGTTGCACAACTGGAAGAGGTTACAAAGGTAGAAAGAGGCAAGCTGGGGAGGGATCTGAAAACGAGAATGAGAATTTTAATATTGAGGCAATGTTTAACCAGGATTCAATGTAGATCAGCAAACACAAGACTGTTGGCAAATCAAGGAAATTCCAATCTATCTGCACATCAGTAAATTAAGTTTTCAGCTTGCACATAATGCTGAAACAATTCCTAATATCACTATTTAGGTCATGAATTCCTGTAATACCAATGGTAAGAAAAACTGTTCTGTGTCTTCTAGTATGATTTATTCTCTACAAATTACCTGGTTTTCCTTAATTTATTATACTTTTTCCCATATCCTGCTCACACATCGTTATGTAAATATAAGTTTTTTTTTATTCATTCAAGGGATGTGGGCATCTCTGGCTAGGCCAGCATTTATTGCCCATCCCTAACTGCTCTTGAAAAATTGCCTTGTTGAACCACTGCAGCCCATGTAGTGTAGGGACGCCCACAGTGTTGGTAGGGAGGGAGTTCCAGGATTTTGACCCAGCGATGGTAAAGGAACGGCAATATATTTCCAAGTCAGGGTGGTGAGCAGCTTGGAGGAGAACTTCCAGGTGGTGTTTGCCTGGCACTTGTATAGTGCGAATGTTACTTGCCACTTGTCAGCCCAAGCCTGGATGTTGTCCAGGTCCTGATGCATTTGGACATGGATTGCTTCAGTTTTTGAGGAGTCGCGAATGGTGAACATTGTGCAATCATCAGCGAACATCCCCGCTTCTGACCTTATGATGGAGGGAAGCTCATTGACGAAGCAGCTGAAGATGGTTGGGCCTAGGACACTGCCCTGAGGAACTCCTGCAGTGATATCCTGAAGCTAAGATGACTGACCTCCAACAACCACAACCATCTTCCTTTGTGTTAGGTATGACTCCAACCATCAGAGAGTTGTTGAAATTAAATTGGACTGAGAGATAGCAGACAGGGAAACACACTCTGGATTGTAAAATATAAATCCATAACAGGACTACACTTAAATCCTATACTGATAGTGTTAAAATGGGCACACTTCCTACTCATCAAACGCACATTTCACTTAGCACCATGGTGGACCACTCAATCATCAATATATCCGAGAATACATACTGTATGGCACAGCAGCAAGGTGTGAAGATTGCACCAAGTGCTGTTGGGTGACAGGCCCAAGTACTTCATCAGCGGCGGTGTTCGACTGCTGTAGAGCTATCTCAACTTCTTCATCTGTTAGACCTATGGAGAAAAAAAATTTAAAAACTTAAAATAATAGTGAATCTGCATAAGGATAAGGCAAAAACCGATACTGCACACACAACTATAAATGGGAACAAAAAAAATTGTCTTAATTATTTTTGGAAAGACAAAATATTCCAATTTTATGCCAATGCAGTGAATGATTGCAAGATGCAGGATTCTCACCATAAAAGCAATATTGTAATCTTCAATTTAAATAATGCAAAACTGGACATTATATTCATTGCTACAGCACTCAGGTAAAGAGTGAGAAGTTTTCAATGTTTTGAATATCCAACCTCTTTTGAGTATTCAAAAACCAAAACAAGTTTAATTATTAAATATTAATTTTGATATTTCAGCTAATTTGTTCCATACCTCCTACCAATCATTTTTAATAGTTGTATCATTTCATCCTTTGAGATACAGGCAAGCAGCAGGAAATCAAATTGATACAAGAATGGATCCCTCCCCAACAACTTTTTTAATCCCTTACCTAAAATAACAGGGCTACAACTGGCAGAGTCACAATGTAGAGTAAGATGACACTAAGGACAACAGAGGGAATCTTAATCCCAAAAATAGGTAGGTTTCGGTTGGGTGGGATTTAAAAATGCTAAAACCTAAAACCCAACCTGCCCACTTCCAATTTTAATGGAGGCGGGGAACCAACTCGCTCACTGGATGTGGACTGGCCATTTAATTATAACGAGGCTGTGTGCCTTAGAATTAACCATCGTTTTAAAGTTAACCTTGGCCGGCCTCAGGAAATCCAGCAGGTAAAAGGAGGTGAGGATGCTGGATGCAGATGACAAGTGCATTTACCTGCTTCGCCCACTCACCACGACCAAACACTCTACACCAACCATTCTGATCTTCCCCAGACCCTCAGCTTGCCCCCTGCTAACCTCAGCCTTCTCACCCATGAACAACAGTCCCTCTGACTTCTGTTTGCTGTGTGCTGAGCCAGCTCTGTGTGCGCAGCCAGCTTGTGGCACTACATGGTCCCTTTAAGATTGATGGATGCACCATAAAGGAAACGTTGCTTGTGCGTGACCTTCTTGTTCCGCTTATTCCCAATTATCACATGGCCGCAAAGTCACACAGCTTAGACCCTTCCAATTTTCCCCACATCTTCAATCTCCCCTCTGGCCTCTGATCCTTCTCTTCTCTCCGCTCCCTGACTGCAGTTTACTGTCAAAGGCACATTCTACCAATAACCAGTTTTTCAATCTGACTGGCTATGGCCAGGAAATCGAGGCAAAATAAATGGTACTCAGATCCTGACATTACATTCTTCCAGGTGTCCCAACTGCAAAAATTGCCCATCCCACCCCTGAGACAAGATCAGGACCCAAGACTCTGAATTGGCCACCCAAACTCAGGAGTTTTAGAGTGTGTGTAGTCTCAATCAGCACAGCATTAATATAAACATAGCACATTGTATTTCACATATCTCAACCTCAACTGGCAATTTGCATAAATAAAGTTCAGGATTAAAATGCATATAAGATTATTAGAATAAATGAGAATGTTCCCAAACCCTTTAACAGAAATAATAGATACCTTGGAGTGATTATAGGACTGCAATCTCGTCAATGACTGCAGAAACCACAACAGCTGTGATAGGAATTTATATTATACATACAGCTATACATGAGAACAAGAATAGCCCTTCCTAATTATTTTCAGAAATCAAATATTTCTCAGATACCCAAGATAGTATCACTGCCTTAAAAGCATTTTGTTTTATTTTATGCAATTTGCAGAATGGAGCTGTTTCTTCCCTTCCCTCCCTCGGTTCAAGTTTCTCTGCGTCTGCCATAGTATCAATCAACAACAGTCAGCGTGCCCTGTGATCCATGATGAACATCCATACTGAAGGAACAACAATAGTGGCATAACCATTATGAATGTAGAGACTGATAGTTGAACCGATTACTGGGAAATAACTGTATTCACATTACAAAATGACTATGCGCAACAGGATCTGAAAGAATATATTGAATTATAATTTATCCATCTCTTATTTAGCACAAAGTTATCGCTATTATATGACAGGACAAACTCAGGGGAAAACTGCATAGGAAAATAAGAGATCAAAAAGCAAGAAATAAGACTAGCTGAAAATTCCATTTGGTGGATTGAAAACTCCCCCTCCCCACCCAGTATAGTTTGCCAAAACTCAATGTTCAGGTTCCAAATATTTTTAAATCTATTCATTTTAAATTACTAATTTATATGCATTAATATAGAACTGATAGTTTATTAGAACTGGATAAATATGTTTCCTTACAATTTTCATTATGCACTAACAACTTAAATACATTTCTAGCACATATTACAAAAAGGAAATATTTCACATTTGTTTTATTAATTCTGCATTTTTATGACATTCAAATGTTGAAATTTCAACTAAGTAAACGGCTTAACTCCTGCAACAAAGAAGAAACAATGGAAGCTTCAGGACAATCTTGGTCATTTAAGATACCCAAGGCTGCGGCCTGCAATTTGCAGGGTTTTACATGAACTATTAGTGGTCACCATTACTACCACTTCAGATTAGTACAAGTACAGATGAACATGGAAATCCTTAAGTTGCAATCCGCCATTCACTGCTCCGCTATAGGCTACACAACATTCGAGGTCAAGGCGGGCACCCGTGATTGCCACTGACTGCAAAACCCAATGTGTCACTCTTTTGTATTTTGAAAAACAAGGATCAGCAAACCAACTGAGGTCTCATTTAATTTAAGCTTTTCAAGATATGCAAACCGTTTCAAACTTTCTCACACCACCGTAGGAATCCTTATTTGTATCTATGGGGTGGGACAGGTGAAGAGAAAAGTGTCCCAAATCTGAGTTGAACTAGTACATAAAAATTATTTTCCCTCCCTCAAAAAGAATTAATGGTCGACAGCTCAGACTTTTATTCATGTCAGTAAACATTTACTTGTCCAACATTAGACCATTAGTGTTTAGGTTTTACCACCCACTTCCCCATTGGAAATTAAAGAGCAGAATAACAGCTGATAGGAATATTCTTCATTACTCCGACATATTAATGACAACCGAATATGACAATGCTGGAATGAGGAAAACACATTGTTAAAATAAAGCAAAACCCCGTTCACAGAATCACACAGTGCAGAAGAGGCCCTTCGGCCCTTCAAGTCTGCACCGACATGTGAGAAACACATGTTGATAGCAAAGCGTAGATATTAAAATATACATAAGCATTTTTGGAATTCTGAAAGATTGAGAAGCAAAGGCCTTGCTCTGTTACTGACTATAGATCAGGAAGTCAGGCAGGCATTCTCAAGAATTTCTTCACCAGCTTCATGGAGTCTAACTGACAGATCACTCATTTCTCATCAATCGGTGTGACCTTGATCAAATGCCTTTAGCTTCCCAAGTGATAGGGAAGGGGTAACAAATCTGCCTTTACTGACTGGCCCATATTCACTTCATGCTGGAGTGGATTTATTGAAGGGAAGGGATGGTACAAGAATGATACACACCGATCTCCATTCCTAGCCTTTCCCTTCTCTATTCGTTCTAGTTTCTTGTCTGGTTCTACAAAGTGGCTTCAGTGAGATTGGATTTATTTTTTCCAAAATCTGCTAAATCTCTCGTAACAAGGCCCCGGGTGAATTTTCAGACCTTTTGTCCAGCGGAAACAGGGCGACAGCCCATCAAAAATGGCAGGCAAATGACCCACCTCTAAATTGTTGCATACAGCATTGCTCTCCGGGCACTACAGCGATCCAAGTCAGACAACAGGTCCATTAAAAATAATATTTGGGGTCCTATGATATACAAAGGATCTTGATTACCATTTTTAAACTTAATTGGGCTGAACATGACCCCAAAGATAAATTTCTCTTTTGCTTTGTGGAGCCAGGAAGAGCAGAAATGCTCCTGTAGGATGCACATGAACAACTTGGGCCCATTGCCCTTCTGGCTACCTAGCCCCTTCCAGGCATTTGGGGGGTGGGGGGGAGCTGTTCTATTTCAGAAAGCCAGGCGGTGAAGGATACAACTGGAGCCTAACCTTTACACACATACATATAAGCTTTTATTTACACAGGCACACATTGCAAACTTATACCTCCAAAACCAACCAACACCTATATATAGAAACACAAGCGAATCCCAAGTTAAGGACCACCACTTGAATACAATTAAATACTCAATTAATATACAATTAACATCTGCCTTCTTTCAGCCAACTTCTTTCAATTTGGAGCCAGCAGGCTGCCCAAGCTCCGCTACCGTCCAGATGCTAATGGTGTCAGGCTCTCAAAACGGACTTGCCTGAAGCTTACTCAAGGAAAACCCATCCCTATGATTACCAGATGTCTTAAATTAGTTCCTGGTCATTATCCCTTTGGCCAATGGAGATAACAGGAAGTCAAAAACCTAGAAGAAAATGAAAATGTTCTTTAAAATAAAACCTGCTTTTCATTGTATTTATCAGGGCTTGATAGAGTATTCATGGTAGCAGGTCAAAGGACCTTGAAGTAAGTGAGGTAGGCTAGTATTTAGTATATCCATTAAGCACTTACATTAAGGTAGAAATAATGGGCATGAACTTCATCACTCTCAAGCTAATAGGGTCTTTGCTCTTTGCTGGTCTTTGTGGTATAAACTCTGTATCCCATTGCTACCTATCATGTATCGCCTATTTATTCTGAAAATATTTATAATGCACTATAAACACTTAACTCTCACAAATTCACTCAATAGCATCCATTAAAACTTCAACCTGAAGCACTAAGGCACTGCACCACTCGGAAAATTGACTTTCTCATTTCACTTTACAATTCATTTAAATAGATATGACAAAATCCACCTTTCAGGCAGTGTTAACCGGAACTGAACAAGCTACTATAATTTCCAGATTTAATGCCTCTAAAATGATAAAGTACTAAAGATACTAATATTGATAATTTGATGGTGGTTTTCCCCCTTCTCTATTCCTAGACAATCTCAGCAACTTCTTTGCAGTCTCAAATCTGCTCCTGAAGTCTTCTTCAAAATCGTTTCTTTCCATATCCTTCCTTCCTTCTCAGTCAAATTGGATTAGTTCAGACTCAATGACAACTTGCACTTGCCTAACATCTTCTTTGTATTAAAGCTCCCAAAAGCACTCTAAAGGAATGGTGGGGATGGGTGGTTGAGAGTTGGGGCAAGGTTAAGAATGAAATAGAGGTGGAGCCAGGCAGTATTATGGAAATGGAAATAGCTCATCTTGATGATGGGCTGAATTGAGGTTTGAAGCTCAGTTCAGGTTTAAGCTGCTTGATTCAGCCAGTTCATTCAGGCTTTATTATGTCAGAGTTAGAAAGTAGATTTCTACAATAAGAAATTTTTTTTAAAAAAAGCAATTAGTGCAAATCACCACCAGATAGATAGGTATAAATAACTCCCAAACTAACACAACAAAGGTACAAGAAACGTTTTAATTTGCAGTCGATACCACCTAGTCAGGTGGCAATTTGAACCAGAGTCCAAAACAAGCAATTTTTTAATGGGTTTAAAAATGGCCTCAAAAAGCATTCCATATAGCATCATAGTGAATACATTTTGTGCTTTGTTATTTTCAATTACTACACAACAGAACATAATATGGGATTTCAACTCCATTTTAAGTAGTACAAATACATTATTATACTCCACAAATATACTGACACGGACACAAACAAACACCTATATTTGTAAGCTTGCACCAACTAATAGTTAGCCATTTATACCATTTGGCACATTCCAGAGGTTCAAGAAAGAAAGACTTGCATTTTTATAGCATATTTTGTGACCACGGAATGTCCCAAAGCATTTTCAGCCATGAAGTGCTTTTTGAAGTGTAGTCACTGTTTGTAGAAAACGTTGCAGCCAATTTGCGCACAACAGTAATGAAATGATGACCAGATAATCTGCTTTTTGTGTTACTGGGTGGGTTAATATTGGCCAGGACACCTGTGCCATGGGATCTTTTACATCCACCTGAAAGAGCAGGCAGGATCTCAGTTTAACGTCCCATCCAAAAGGCATTGCCATCAACAGTGCAGCACTCCCTCAGTACTGCTCTGGAGTGTCAGCTTTGATTTTATGCTCAAATTTTGGAATTAGACTTGAACCTACTACTTATTGACTTTGAGGCAAGAGTGAGTCCAACTGAATCATGGCTGACACAAGCCAGTAAAAGTTATTTTACATTCTATGAAAAGATATAGGGATACTATTTGAAGATGCCAAACCATCAAGATATTGCAGCCATGTTTTTAGTTTATGGTTTTCAGCATCTGCACCTAGAACCAACTAAAGGAAAAATAAATACAACTGGAAATTCCCCCTCCCCCATCAGTGCCTCAAATATCTTCCTTAGAAAACTGCACATTAACTATCCTGTTAGTTAAAACATTCCCTTAAATACAGTTAATACTCAAGGGGTTAGTCTGACATGCATAACAAATCCAAAAGCAGCTCATTCTATAGCTCAGCTAACAGAAGAAACCCTTGCTGCAGGGCAAGAACAAAGAGGTCAGATTTTCCCCCTATGGGGGAGAATCTGTTCCACAAGGCATTCTACATAGCAGTCTAGCTAAAGACTGATGGAAAAATCACACACAAGGTTATCTAAGTGAAAGTGCCCATTAGCTAGGATTTAGAGAGCATGACAATAGTCCTCTAACCACTACAACCTGATTCCTTCAACGGAATAATTTAGCACCACACGTCCAGTAATGTACAATATAGATTTAAACCTTAGTGAGAGTCTGCTGGCAGGCTGTGACATACTTGAGGGCTCTGATGAAATTAAACTAATCAGAAACCCAAACCTGGAGCCCCTGCTATTCATTCTATACAACATACATTTTCCCGTCATTTCTGATTTCAGTAAAACATTAAGTCATTTGTCTCATTTGCCGTTTAGTGGGATCCAGATGTGCATAAAATGGTTACCACGCTCACCTACATCAGAATGACTAAAGCTCAATCGGTAATTCACTCAACGTGAAGGACTTTGAGGGCATGATAAAGTGCTGTATAAATGCAAACTCTTCTTGCATGTTGCAGCAAGGAACATTCTCTCTGTTGCTTCAGCTTTGGACTTTGGGTCCAAGTTTACATGTTCACTCAAATCTTTCCCTCCACTTGGCTGGAGGAACTCTGACGAAATATGCTCATATGACATGGGAGGGGGGTGGAATCTTAAACTGGGAAATAATCCACTGAAAGTTGTTAGGAAGCTCTACAGTCAGGATGTTATAATTAAGTTACCGCTTCAGAAGGTCTTGAAAGTAAATATCACAAAGATATTGATCATTCCACATCCTGTTAGTTACACAGGTCTAAAGGAGAGCAGATTGGAAAAAAACACAATCACTGACAAACAAGCACCATTTTAGTCATTTGATATTACAGACCTTGAGTATTTCTGAAAAAAGAAGACATGTTGTCCAAGCTTTTTGTCTTGCACTCATCAGGGCAGTTTGCAAGAATACCAATAGCAAATTGAACACCAATTTACACTGCATAAGAGGAGAGTGCTTAGTGGTTGGCAAGTGGACCCTGATTGGTAGAGGCGTTGTCATGGAGAATGCACCAGAGAACCATTAGCTGCCAAGCTTTTGTTCAAATTCAAACCAGGCAGTTTAACTCTGATTGGTCAAGGTTTTGCCATGGGGAACGAACCACGGAATGGTTCCCCCCTACCCCCACGCTTCTGATTGGTTGAAAAAGGCAAAATATGTGGACAAGCACCTTCTGTCTGCAAAGGACAGGGCCCAGTGTGAGCAGCATTTTCCAACAGTGACACAAAAAACATTCAAAGGACAAAACTTCAGAATTGGAAGCTTTACTCCACAGAACTACTAAAAGATGACTCTGTGGATGAATTCATTTCAAACAAGGTTGCACAAAACAAAACAGATATTTTGTTCACATATACTTTTCTATAATAAAACACCTTGATCTACTTTATCAATATATCTGATTAACCCAAGAACATATGAAATAGGAGCAGAAATAGGCCATTTGGCCCTTCAAGCCTGCTCCAAAATTCAATACGATCAAGGCTGAGCTTCTATCACAAATCTATCTACCAACACTATCCCCATATTTCCCTTAGTATTCAAAAATCAATCCCTGCCTTCAATATACTTAACAACTAAAAATTCACAGCCCTCTGGGGTAGAGGATTCCAAAGACCCACAACCCTTTGAGTAAAAAGCCTCATTTCATGATTATAAACACACAAACAAAACTTTACTAAACATTAGCACAGAAGTACAAGTGTCAGGGAGGTCAGCACGAGAAGAGATGAGAACAAGTTGGGCTTTGATTCAAGGCCAAGACATAAAAAGATAATTTCACTGTAGGTATTAAATCTAACCAATACATTCTAACAAAATGGATGCCATCTCTTTAATACAAAGCAATTCTGCACTTCATTATACTGCATTATTTTAGCTGCTGATATGTTAAAGGCTCTGTTTATGGTCGTCTGTATCACCAGATGCAGAATTGAGGTATTCTGTGACCTTGTTCTTCTCACCGGGGCATGAAATTACAGTTGTGACACCTTGGTATTACAGTCATAAATACTGCAAACTGCATACCTTACAGCTATATATACACATTTTCTATTGTCTTCAAACATAAACCGGACCAGTATTTATTTAAAAGGGGGAAAAAATTGCAAAACAAAGAATTTATTGCTCTATTTTCTTTCCTTATTCCATTCCCACAGAAGTTATTTTTTAAATTAGCAACACAGTATTACACAATATACTATTAACCCTGTCTAATCCACCTTCTATGGTCACAAACGTTATTATAATCTGGCTGATTTGTGTAACACACAAAGTTTTAAGACCATACTCCTTACTGAAATTTCTTAAATGGACTCAGGAAGAAATCTGAAACCTTTGATAAATTCAAATGTCAAATTGAAATTCATTTTTTGGAAAAAAAAAACCTTTGGAATTATACTATTCCCTGTATTTTAATTCCATGCTCATGCCCTTTCCATGCCTTCCTTTAGTACGGAGAACACGTGCCTGCCAGCAATACAGCTCCACATTAGCTAAAAGGAATTTCAGATTGCTGTACAAGATACAGCTCTCGCTAATATGGTCAACTATGTCACTGTAAGGCATACTATGCTAGACCCTAAACACAACTAGAAACATCTACAAAGGACAAGTAGCAAGGTAGGAGAGGTTCCAATCCTGAGTGGTACCTCTTATTTGTTTGCTCCACAAGTCAATGTCAAACTTTTGATGTACAATAAAAACTTTTATCAAACCTCTTAAAAGTTAAGGGGGGGTTTTAGCTTCAGTAGAAAATTTTTGATGTATGGAATTCTTCACGTAGAGGATCAATAAACATGAAATGCTTTACCAGAGACAATGGTAGAAGCAAAATCCACAATTCTTAAAAGGGAGACGGGTGAATTGTTGAAGGAAAGAACATGCATTAATGTTTTGAAAAAGAATAAAAATCAAAAGTCTATGAGACAAGGGCACAGGCCTGGCATTAAGCGGATAGCTCTTTCAGAGAATCAGCACAGGGCCCGTGGACTAAAAGAGCCTCCTTCTATTTCGCAAAATTCTACACTTCAATGCTTCAACTCAAAGAATATTTTCAAATGAAATAACATCCACACATATATATATTATATTGGTTTATAATAAAAACAGAAAACGCTGGAAAAATTCAGCAGTTCTGGCAGCATCTGTGGAGAGAGAAACAGAGTTAACAGTTCGAGTCCGTATGACCCTTCTTCAGAGCTAAAAAGTAGAAATGTGATGGATTTTATACGGTTTAAGAGGGGGTGGAACAGGTGGAGAGAAACAGGGATGAGGGTGCTCAGGAGAGATTGACAAAGATGTACACAAGATAAAGGGGATGTTAATGGTAGTGTTAAAGATTAAAGAAGGGAAAAATAGTGGCTAAAGGTAGGATAGCAGAATGTGTTAATAGCAAAACAAGGGTCAGCACACTGTGAAAGCACAAGTGACAGGTGGCCCTGTGGGGAGGAAAAAGGATAAAAGGAGGGTTTTTAAAAATAAATTAATATAAATAAAAATTTAAACATTTGATTAAAAAAGGGGTAAAGATGGAGAAGAGACTTCATGGTCTGAAGTTGTTGAACTCGATGTAAGTCCAGAAGGCTGCAAAATGCCTAATCGGAGGGTGAGGTGCTGTTTCTCCAATTTGTGCTGGGCTTCACTGGAACATTGCAGCGGGCCAAGGATGGACACCTCCCCCCATGGCCATCTGTCACTTGTTCCACAGAGCACTGACCCTTGTTCTGCTATGAACACATTCTGCTATCTTACCTTTATGCCACTATCAGCACCTTTAGTCTTTAATACTACCATTAGCAGCCCTCTTGTCTTGTGTCCATGACATCTTTGTCAATCTCTCCTGAGCTCCCACCTCTCTCCCCTTCTATTTTGCTCCACCTCCTCTTAAAACAGTAGAAAAAATCCATCACATTTCTACTTCTTTAGCACTGAAGAGTTGTCATATGGACTCGAAACGTTAACTGTTCTTCTCTCTCCACAGGTGCTGCCAGACCTGAATTTTTACAGCATTTTCTGTTTTCATTTCAGATTTCCAGCATCTGCAGTATTTTGCTTTTATATTAGTTTACATTTATTATTGAGGAAGCAAGGGAGATGGTGGCGTAGTGGTAGTGCCACTGGACTAGTAATCTAGAGGCACAGACTAATGCTCTGGGGTACGGGTTCAAATCCTACCATGACAGCTCGTGGAATCTGAATTCAATTCATAAAAAAGCTAGTCTGAGTAACAGTGACCATAAAACTGCTGTTGATTGTCATAAGAACCCATCTAGTTCACTAATGTCCTTTGGGTAGAGGAAATCTGCCATTCTTACCTGGTCTGGCCTACATGTGACTTCAGATCCACAGCAATGTGGTTGACTCTTAACTGCCCTGTGAAATGGCCAAGCAAACCACTCAGTTCAAGGGCAACAAATGCTGCCCACATCACATGACAGGATAACTTTTTTTTTAAAAGCAGTAAGGGGTCCTGTGTCTTTGATTTAGTGGCTCTGCTATCTTGCCGCAATTTTTAAATATGAATTTTAAACTCCAATTGTATACAAATATTTTTAATTATTTCCATTTGTTCTGAGAAAATTGGTTTTTGACTAAGAAAAATGCTGCCATTCGCTAAAATCATCAAATGAGCCCATCTATGTTTGTCCAATACAATTACATTTCATCTACCAATTTAAAAAAAAATTCTTTAAAATATTTATAAGTACATTTTTACACCAATCTGAAGCTTCCGTCACTCATACCAACTAAAGGGGAATCTAGGGCTACATTCTCAAGTCCTCCAAGCACTGAATTTACCCATTAGAAAGACAAAGTTGATTTGTAACTAGCATCAGCCAGAATGTCATTCAAGCTATAATCTTGCCTATAAGAATGGACAGTGAAAGTATAGCATCAGGAAAATTCTCCCAGTAAAAGCATTCATTCAAGTTCAAACTTTCAAAATTTCACAAATCTAACAAAAACACTTAAAACACTCCCACTTTGAGAAATAGTCCTAAAAGCTAAATGATTTATGGTTACAGTATATGATTTCTGCACATGTAACATAATACATTAAATCTATTTTTAACCAATTCTTATTTTCACAAGTAGAATAATTTTATGACATTACAGATATTTCTCTTTTGTAATTTATTTCAGCTAAGTCTCCTTCAGTAAATCTGTCCAACTAAATTATCTATTTCACTTGTAATTTCCTCTCGCTCTTGCCATTTTTGCATGAAACCGCTATTATTCTCTGAGCTCCTACTTCTATCTCAATAACCCAAATAGTTTATAGCAAGAGTTTAGGATGGGAAAGAAAAATTTCATTCATTATTACTTAAGGTAGAATCATGAGCAGGACATGCTTACATGAAATTATTGGACTAATCATTTATTAAATGCATGTGGCAAACGTTCCAGATAAATGTAGCACATCTACCACTTTATATATAAAAGCATCCATTACAAAGGGGCTAAAGTGTAAAGTGAAATTGAATACCTATAGAATAGGATAAAAACAAGATCTATTCAACATCAGCTGCTCATTTCAGTTATTATCTCCACTCCTGCAAGTGATAGCAACTTACAAAACCCCCCCTTGCAAAACGTAATGCTCTCCAACGAGTATTTAAAAAACATCTTTGACATAGAAAAAAAAATCACAAGGCATATCATAGAGGGAAATCAAAAGAAAAAGGATGCTCAGACATGGAAAGAGAGAGCAAGGGAGGTGACAGAAGGCATGGTTATAAAGGTTCATAAAAGCAAAAAACAAACTTGTATCATTAAAGTGCCTATCATGTCTTCAGAACACTCCAAGTGCTTTACAGTCAATGAATTACTTTTGAAGAGTAGTCACTGCTGTTTTGCAGATAATCATTGCAGCAAGGTGGCACAAGTAACAAAGATGTATGACCAGATAATCCGTTAGTGGAGGAGTAAATACTGGCCACCAGCATGGCACTGAACTGGCAGACCAGACTGTATGCTCATGTCTCGCTGTGTGCCTAGAATTAGAGCAAGGGTTGGCCACAAACTATGGGGTGAAAGAAGAGGATAACAGATAGAAGACTACAAAAGTAAAATACTGCAGATGCTGGAAATCTGAAATAAAAACAGGTCTGGCAGCATCTGAGGAGAGTAAAAGAGAGTTAATGTTTCAGGTCTGATGATAGGTCACAGAGCTGAAATTTCTGTTTCTCGCTCCACAGAAGCAGCCAGACCTGAGTGTTTCCAGCATTTTCTGCTTTTATTATTTAATAATGTGGGAGGGGACACAAGACCAGAGGAGTCTGCAGAGATAGAATTTGGTAAAGCCATGGATTGACCTTGCAACCTCTATAATATGTGCTATATTTGACAAAAGAAACACCCTTAATTTCCTTCAAACAGTTCCCAAGCGTTAACTAATCTAGCAAGACATAAATGAGCATTTCACTCTGGAATGATTATGTCAACGATTGGAAAGAGAGCAACTTCTTAATCTCCAAGTTTTTGGATCCTTCCTCTCGAGAATATTCATAGTGTTTCCTTCTTCCAATTTCCCTAGTTTATTTCAGTTTGGGAGAGTCAAAGTGTAAATTTAAAAGGTTTTCTTTGCAAAAAATAAACTTCTTGCAGCTTGATTACATGGGAAAGTTAACTATGTATATTAGCATAATTATATTTTTGTCTGCAGTATACATCTCTGCTCATTATTAATAAATAAATCTTTCAAAATGGTGACCACATACTGAATGACAAGCACAACACAATACATTGCTGGTTAGCGTCAGTACAGATATTGACAATATTATGTTGAAGCATTTTATACAGTTCAGTGATTTTGACCGGTACATTCCATAAGTGAAATAAAAATTGCATCATATTGTGTCATGCAATTTTCTGGCTATATCACCAGCACATTTTGCTTTTATTTATAAATTTGATTTAATTTTTAAGTCATCTTCACTTTGTGTTACAGGCCTAAGAACAAACTATTTCCATGGAGGGTTTTGAAGAAGAGTGCCATCATATTGTTTATCTAAATGAATGGTTTGTTCACCACATCTGAGAAAATACAAGAAAAAAAAGGCAGATGTATGCTTCACACTTTTGATGTAAATTCTGAATATTGTTAAAAGATGACAGTATTTTCTGATATTCTATGGCTGCATATTGGCAGTGTCTTTAGTGCTTTGAAAATTAACAAGAGCAGTGTTCAGCTTAAAGCCAAAAGCTGTCAGCATTGATTTAAGGTTTCATGAAAGCAAATTTGATGTGAATTAGAGAAGTCTAGCCTTGATATGCAGTTAGTTACATTAGTATGGGAAGGACACAAATGTCATTCACAGAATCTTATGAAGATAAAGCAGACTGCTTGAAAATGGTATGTTTAAGGTAAAATGCAGGATACCATGGCACAGTAAACTGCTATCAAATTTCAATACATTTCCTGAAATGCTTTCAATTTTTTTTTCAAAGTGACCTTTTAGTTAACTGTGTAAAATGAAATCAAATTAACTCTTTAAAGGCTACCGCAACATTCTTGCCCAAACTCCCCCAGAGGGCCAGCATTTGTAGTTTTCCCAAAAAAGCTAATCACGTTTTTAACAGTTCTGTACTTTTCTACAATCATGGGGAATTTAAAGAAAATCATGTGCATGGATTATAGAAAAACAGATTTGAAATGAATCTTTAGTATTCAAGGTGTAGAGAATAAACATAAAATAACTATTCTGAGTAATATGCTTACACACATTTTTCAGAGACATTCGGCAACTAGCAGTCTTCGATGAGCTTATCACCCATGAACTTCACCATGAAGGCTACAGGAAACATCTAGAACCTGCACACAAATATCTTAACCACTATGCATAGAACGTGGGAACTGCCTTGTGAAAAAAGACCAAGTCCATCCAATTCACCTTCTACCATCCAATTAGTCATAACAAAAATGATGTTGTTGACTAATCATTGCAATTAATCTCTATTAATTAATCTGCAGCACATACATGATGTGAGGAAAACCCCAGTGGGTGGAGGGCTCTGAGAACCATGAGTCCAAACCCACGTGTTTCTCCAAAGCTTGCTACACTTACCACGTGTCATCTCTCAAATTACTCTGTTATCTTCTGAAAGAAAAATATATAATTTGTATTTGAATGAATCAGTGCTAACCACTTCCACTGTCTGCCTCAGGAGCCTGTTCCATAGATTGACCACTTGCTCACTGGAATATTGGTTTCATAGATTAATAGTAAATTAACCATTTTTTTACATAGGCCCTATCCTCTGAATTTTCTGACTGTGCTACTAAGGTGAAATACATCATTATGGCCTACGTTATCTAGTTGCTTTAAAAAATTAACAATCGTTTCTCATCTCGCCTTCTCCATACCCATGAGAACATGCTCAATTTACAAATTCTGCACTTCATAAGCCAATCCTGCCATCCCGTCAATCATTCTGCTTGGTTTCTTCTGCATCCTCTCAATATCTGTAAATTTGCTTCTTGTGCTGTGGCATCTGAAATTATACATACATCTGTATACCACCCAGTGACATTGGCCTGTTGTGGGATACCAGTGTACAAATTAATTCATCCATGATTTCTTTCTCCACCACTTTAACAGGGGCCTTTAACCATCTGGTTAATGCCTTGACTAAAGTGGTACAGGTCAATCAATCATTGGCTAGGATATCGTGCATAATTTCAGGATAGATACATCTTAGTTTCCTGCAGATTTCTGTTCTATTGCTTATGCCAAGACCACAATGCAGATTGTGACAGGACTGACTCAGCACCTTTCTCTTCTTCCTTATTTCTCCTTATGGTACCCAGAAGAGGTCTATTGAACCATTGTGAGATGCCCTATTGGGCTATTTGGTTTCAAAACTAGTTCAATTTGTCTACTGATAGGAATGTATATTGAGTAACAGTCAAACTTGGGAATTCAGTGTTTTGATAAACCTAACTATTTGCCAAAAATTACATTGAAGCTTATTTTTCTTTCATCACTCCTGATATGCAAAATAAAAACTCAAAACTACATATGTGCTCTAAACACTCTACCATATGCATGAATTCAAGGTGGCTCATGCACTAAATAGAAACATAGAAAATAGGAGGAGTAGGTAATTTGGCCCTTCAAGTCTGTTCTGCCATTCCATATGATCATGGCTGATCCTCTATCTCAACGCCGTACTCCCGCACTCTCCCCTTACTCCTTGATGCCTTTAGAGTGCAGAAATCTATTTCCTTCTTAATTACATTCAGTGACTTGGCCTCCACAACTTTCCATGGTAGAGAATTCCATAGGTTCACCACCCTCTGAGTGAAGAAGTTTCTCATCATCTCAGTCCTAAATGGTCTACCCCATATCCTGAGACTGTTCTAGACCCCCCAGCCCCATCATCCCTGCATCCAGTCTGTCCATCCCTGTCAGAATTTTATACATTTCAATGAGGTCTCCTCTGATTCTTCTAAACTCCAGTGAATACAGACCTAGTCGGCTCAATCTCTCCTCATACAACAATCCTGCCACCCCAGGAATCAGTCTGGTGAACCTTCGCTGCACTCCCTCTGGGGCAAGTATATCCTTTTTCTTAGGTAAGGAGATCAAAACCATACACAATACTCCAGGTATGGTCTTACCCAGTCCCTGTACAGCTGCAGTAAGGTATCCTTTCTTCTGTACTCAAGTCTTCTCGCAATAAAGGCCAACATATCATTTGCTTTCTTAACTGCTGGCTGCACCTGCATTCTTAATTTCAGTGATTGGCGTACAAGGACACCCAGGTCCCTTTTCAAATTTTCCAATTCAACATTTTCCAATCTATTACCATTTAAATAATATTCTGCCATTCTGTTTTTCCTACCAAAGGGGATAACTTCACACTTATCCACATTATACTGCATCTGCCATGTATTTGCCCACTCACTCAACCTGTCTAAATCACCTTGAAGCCTTTTAACAACCTCCTCATCGCTCATATTCCCACCAGGTTTTGTGTCGTCAGCAAACTTGAAGATATTACGTTTGGCTCCCTCATCCAAATCATTGAAATATATTGTGAATAGCTGGGGCCCAAACACTGGTCCCTGCTGTACCCCACTAGTCACTGCCTACCACTCTGAAAACGACACATTTATTCCTACTCTGTTTCCTGTCTGCTAACCAATTCTCAATCCATGCAAATATATTACCTCCAATCCCATGTGCTTTAATTTTGCACACTAACCTCTTATATGGGACTTTATCAAAAGCTTTCTGAAAATCCAAAAACATCCACTGGTTCTCCCTTATCTATTCTGTCAGTTACGTCCTCAAAATACTCCAGTAGGTTTGTCAAACACAACTCCCCTTTCATAAATCCACGTTGACTCTGTCTAATCCGGTTGATATTTTCTAAATGTCCTGTTATCACATCCTTTATGATAGAGTCTAACATTTTCCCTGCTACTGATGTTAGGCTAGCCGGTCTGTAATTCCCTGCTTTCTCCCTCCCTCCTTTTTTAAATAGTAGGGTTACATTTGCCAACCTCCAATCTGCCGGGACTGTTCCAGAATCTACAGAATTTTGGAAGATGACAACCAACCCATCCACTATTTCCATGGCCACCTCCTCTAGTACCCTGGGACGTAGATCATCGAGCCTTGGGGATTTATTGGCTTTCAGTTCCATTAATTTCTTTCAGTTTTAGTAATACTAATTTCCTTCAATTCCTCCTTCTCACTAGACCCTTGGTTCCCTAGTATTTCTGGGAAGTTATTTGTATCTTCCTCCATGAAGACAGAGCTAAAGTAGTTGTTTAATTGCTTTGCCATTTCCTTGCTCTCTACTATAAATTCTCCTGTTTCAGACTGCAAGGGACCTACATTCGTCTTCACTAAATATTTTCTTTTTACATACATATAGAAGATTTTACAGTCTGCTTTTATGTTCCTTGAAAGTTTACTCTCACTCTCTATTTTTCACCTCTTAATCAATCCCTTGGTCCTCCTTTGCTGAATTCTAAACTGCTCCCAATCCTCAGGCTTGCTACTTTTTCTAGCAAATTTATATGACTCCTCTTTGGGTCTAATACTATCCTTAATAAGTCAGCTAGGGATATAAAGTGGATTAATATTGTTCAGTTTTGCTCCAGCCTCCAGCTTACAATCCTCCCTGAACGCAGCGCTACTTCACTCTGGCCTCTTGCAGATTCCACTTCCTTCAACCCACCACTATTTGCCTAGGTCCTCGGTTCTGAAATTGTTTCCCTATACCTCTCTGCCTCATCTCCTCCTTTAAGAGGCTCCTTAAAGCCTATCTCATCGACCAATCTTTTGAACACTTATCTTAACGTCTGCTTCTTTGGTTCATTGTCAATTTTTGTCTGATTATGCTAATGTGAAGCTATTTGAATTGTTCTAATACATTACAAGTGCTATATTAATATAAGTTGCTGATTATCCTTGAGGAGTGTGGTAGGGAGAAATTTTACATCACTTTTTCTTGTTCTTGGAGGTTGATGTGCTAGAAGACCCCACAGATGTTTTTTCTACCTGAAGGCAAAAAAGTTAACTACACTTGTAAAGACACATGTAATCGGCAGGAAAATGTAAAATTGTGTATAACAAAATATTATTTCAGCATAACCCCTTTAATCATTCAGCTGTTACCAGAAACAGAAAACAGGGGGAATGGTCTCTTTCAATGTTATTACTAAATCCCAGATTACTCGATCTTCATGTTGTTTCAAGCATAGAAGGTTTACTGTTGTCCACCACAACACTGATTTCTCTGTGATTCAAATGTAAGATTTCTTGCAAATAGGTTAATTGAAAGACTGGGACAATTTATACACCAATTTTAAAAAGTATTGTTTTGGAGAAACATCTATTCACTATTTTCTAAAATATGACTATTATCTCCCTTGCAATAATTGATCGGCTGGTGAAGAGAATAGGTGGCTGAACCATAAAACCATGGGGACCAATCTCAGCAGTGACAGGAACACTACAACTGGCCTCAGTGTCTTTTGATTAGGACAAAATTGGCTACGATTATCATTTTGATCTTCAAAGCCTTTGGCTTTCAGTTTTAATGGAAAAGTGGACCATGGAAAACCATATCTTAGAAAGAATGCAACATTTGGAGAGCAGAATGGAGTGAAGAGGGATGAAAGGCAGAAAAAAATGTAAAGTTCATTTAAATGACAGCAAAGGAGCCTGCAATTTAGTTCTTAAAAATTTCTCCTCCATGTACCTCAAGGGCTGTCAGTACAAACAACTCATATTACCTCCTTTATGAGTGGATCATTTTCCATAGCTTCTCATTAGCCAATATAAAATTTGTTTCTAACATGCTGTCTTTATTTTTTTTTAATATAATAAGTGTCTCATGCTGCATTGTAGGAATGGCTGACTTTCATCCACCACTCGTTACTGTTGTATATTTCCTAACAGACTGCCATCAAGAAAAGGCAGGGTAGGAAAGAGGAAATGATCCACTATAAAAACAGAGAATGCCGGAAATACTCAGCATCTGTGTAGAGAGAAACAAGGCTAGCATTTCAGGCTGATGGCCATTCACTCACGCTAGAAGGGAAACAGGAAGTAATGAAGATGAGCAAGGCAGAAGAAACAAAATGGAAATCTTGTCCGAGACAAGTGCAGAACTTCTTCAAGGTGGGCATCTCTCAAAGAGAAGTGGCAGTGAATTAGACACTAATATAATAATAAAATAATGTAGATACTGGAAATCCGGAAACAGTGAAAATACTCAGCAAATCTGGCAACATCTGTGGAGAGAGAAACAATGTTAACGTTTCACATCAATGACCCTTCGTCAGGATAATTTCCAGAAACGATCCATAAATCTGTTCCAGCAATGAGGCCCCAGTAAACTCATATATGCAGTACATGTAGTAACTGAAGTCATTGGCCACATAAGGAAGTAATTTGAACGCTGTAATCTAATTACTGGGGTTCAGATGACTGTTAAAAACTACTAGAATGACATCTGAACTTCCCTAACTAAATAAATAACCAAAATAAATTGCTTTCAGTTATTACTATTCTAGGCTTTAAAATACTGGACAAAGGAAATTTTGATGACTTGTGTCACAGTTGCACCACAATGCTTTCAATCCTTCTACAGGTAAAACCTAGCTTTATACCAGTCTAACCACATATCATGTTCATGTTGACTGTACAGTGGAGAATATCCAGATCCCAACTGCATTTGGTCCTAGCTGTAAGAAAGATAAAAAATAAATTATTTAATTTCTTTTAACAGGAGTTATTTTGTTCATAGGCGGGTCAGCACAGTTAAATCTGACATGGAGCCTGCTGCTACACAGCAATAGATTTCTATCTTGGGTTTCTCTACACAATCATGCAGCTTTTAGTCTCAGTTTTCACTGCTTCATTGCCTCAATGATACAGAGAAGTCCCAAAGCTTTTCTGATTAATTAGTCCCTATGGTATGTGCTTCTTTCCGTAAAGAATTGCAAAGATTATTCAATAGCACAGCTGCACAATGGTCCAGGCCTTCCACCAACACAACAGTTCAATTTTTCCTTTGTAACAGAGTCAGTAACCTATAAATGGGTGCCTTCTGAAAGTGTAAAAAAGCTAGGATGTTACAGTCAACCTTGGTTACTACAAACTGATGTGGACTAGAATTGTAGCTCTCGTCAGATGTTCAATCTTCACAAGAGCTCATCTGCTGGCAGCAATGGGGCTACAGCCAGGACCAGAGGAGGGAACTTTGATATATTACAACAGAATTTATTATAACAATAATCAACTCTATATGTAATGGAACACTAAAAAATCAAGATTTGGACTGCGTCGCACACATAGGGAATTTAATTGAACAGCATAATCTATCAGAAATGATTAGAGTCAAAGAAACCATGATAAACTGATGGCCTAAAGACCCAGTCCCCACTGCAAGTATTACACAAATAGTCATTTAAGTCAATTAAAAGGCTATAATTCCATCCAGCTAACTTTGGTGTCCAGGAACTGTATAAATCTGTTTGTCGTTTTATAAAAATTAGATGACAAAATAATAAATAGAACTAAGAAGAAATATGGTTTTATTATGCCTCTCAGTTTGAAACATCCAAGACAAAAAACAGAGAATCATGAGCCAGCCATTATCTATAAAGGCATGGTTCCAGATTATTTTATTCCAACCACTGATCTGGTCATTTGTGGGCACCTCCACCACAGAGTTTGGCAATTACATCTATTAGCTTCAGATAATGGTGCCAAAAATCAATTGCTAATCAAGAATTTTGCCTTACACAAAAGAGTTCTCTGTCCGTTCCCATCTTTATTCTTGCACATTGAATAACTTACTTATTGTGCATGGTTCAGCTTCTAATCACTTTAAGAAAAAAACAAGAGCATGGCATCCAAAGAAGTAACATTGACTACTTACATGTCAGCCATTATAAATTGTGCATTAAGAAATAAAGTGTTTTTATGTTTGCTATTGGCCTCCCTTCATTGTCACTGGTCTCCGCCAACAGTGCAAAAAAAATGTCACAATGATAAAGGGTTTCCATTTTCTGATCAGACCTACACAGGGGCTAAAACTAGTTAAACATGAGATGTCTGAGTGCACAGATCAATCCCCTAACCCAGAAGTCCACAGGTGATAAAAGCCTCTATAGTATAGTATGCTAAGGCCGAAAAGTTAGTTGCCAGTAGCCTCTGACTGTCCCAAGCTTTTTGCTTTTTAACGATTAAGATACCTAGTAGTACCTCTCTATAAATTGGCTTAATAATAGTCTCTTAAGTGTTTAACAAATTAACTATATATGTCAACAGATACAAAGCAATTAACAAATGCAGTCACAAGATTTTTATTAAGAAGATCCACTGCATTGCTAACTCCCTCAAAATTATGCTATCAAAAGGGACAGAATGGACAAGGTTAGCATGAGGCAAGAAGCAGTGAGACTAGCTGCAGCTATTTTTCTGTCCCCTTTAAGAGGAACAATTTGTAGGATCAAAAGGACAATTTTACTAGCATAGGCTTTGTACTATAAATATTGCATCTATGTTTACAAAGTTTTTATTTTAAAAAATTACAGGACATAGAAGGGTAAAATGGGCAAACTGACGGCAGACGTAATTTAATGCAGATAAATGTGAAGAGGTGCATTTTGGGAGAAACAACATGAAGAGGCAGTATAATCTAAATATTTTGAAGTGGAGGGGTGCAAGAGCAGGAGGACCTGTGAATGCATATCAATAAATCCTCAAAAGTGGCAGGAAAAATTGATAAAGTAGTTAAGAAAGTGCAAAGGATACTTGGGCTTTGTAAACAGCAGCATTGAACACAAAACAAGGAAGTCAGGCTAAACCTTTACAAATTACTGATAAGGGCCTCAGCTGGAGTATTGCACACAATTCTAGGCACCGCACTTTAGGAAGGATGTCAAGGCCCTGGAGAGGGTATATGTTTACCACAATGATAACGGGGATGGGGGAGTTCAGTTATGTGGAGAGATTAGAGTAGCTGAGATTGTTCTCCTTAGAGCAGAGAAGGCTAAGAAGAAACTCAATGGAGGTAATAAAAATTATGAGGGGTTTTCATGGACCAAGTAGGTCAGTAACCAGAGGTCAGAGATTTAAAATAATTGGCAATATAATTAGAGGGGAAATGAGGAGAAATTTCTTCAGTGTTAAGATCTGGAGCGCACTACCTGAAAGGGTGAAGAAATCAGGTTCGATATAACTTTGGAGAAGACAATTGGGAATGTACTTGAAGATGACTAATTTACAGGCTTACGAGGAAACTGGAATGTGGGACTAAATTGGGCAGCTCTTTCAAAGAGCTAGCACAGGCATTACAGGCTGAATGGCCTTCTGTGCTGTTAGATTCTGTGATTGTTATGTAGTCAAGTACCGTGTACTGACACGTTTCATGTTACAGCCTCTCCCTTAGTTGTGAATTATATTTATAGATAGTATTTTTGCAAAGTT
The DNA here is from genome assembly GCF_964194155.1 of Cetorhinus maximus. Taxonomy (NCBI): domain Eukaryota; kingdom Metazoa; phylum Chordata; class Chondrichthyes; order Lamniformes; family Cetorhinidae; genus Cetorhinus; species Cetorhinus maximus. Next base: position 5,477,984 of record NC_135893.1, read on the forward strand.
AATTACATGCAAATACAGTAGTTATGAATTACATGCAAATATAATTATCTACATCTTTGATGTAAATCTATGGATTTACAAAACAGTCACATAATATAATTTATTGCTGTTCAGTTTGAGCTAAACACAGCAATGTTAAAAAAAAGTAGGTCTAAAGACTTATAGACCTTATTGCATAGCTCATAAATTGCCTGCCATTCATTGTGTTACAGTGTTTAAAGTTACAGCTTTCTTTAAATTCATATTTAAAAAAAATACCAGCAGAACGCCTGTAGTGCTGCTCAGGGTATATCAGATGGCACAATGTTTTATCGTGACTGGAGTATTATACAATGTAATACACAATGTATTATTCGATTGTTAAATATTATTATTGTTATTATTCTATTGTGTGTAATGTGACCTGTCCTTTTAAGGTCAGGAAGTACAATTGGTGTAAGTAAATACACACTGAGGTGGCTCCAAATTCAGTGCCGTTAGGTATGGGCACTTGGAAATTAGAACGCACTTTTAAGTTGCATTGTTGCAGTCCAGAAACACCCAGCATATTAACCCTTTACTTCTTTAACAAAATGTGACATGTGACATGCCACTTTAATACATGACTAGTGGATCTGTTGTAATTGCTGCTCATGACACGTAGCAGGATATATGGCTTTATAAGGAAATGGATTGTGTAATTGTGGTGTAAACTAGAGCTGTGTGTTTTTAAGGTTTTATTATGTAGTTGCAACGAGTTGGGTTGTGAGGGAAATTAGAGGCAAATTGCATGAGACATGTTTCGTAAGTGAGATGATAGAAGGTCAGCTATAAATACAGGCATAATCTTGTTCAAATTTAATATAAGGGAGAGTTTAGGAATGATTTTGGTTATAAATGTGAACTTTGTGGGAGGGTTTCGATTTTATCATTGTGTCAGATGGATAATGTTAAGTTAGTGCTAAATAATAATTAATAATAATGTTAGAGTGGGAGTCACTTGAGCAAGTGGCGAGAGAAGGCTGCCATTTGCTCTTAAATGTGATCACTGCAAATACACTACTGCTTGCAAAATCTGCTATATATTCCCCTCTCCTGCTGACTTTGTGGTTTATACGAGAGTAAAGAGTTGTGTTTCTTTTCAGCAAAGAGGGATGAGTTGAGTAGGTACTGGCAGGTCACAAAAGCATGTGGGGATTAAGAGAGAGTTGGGAGAGTCATCAGTAGTAGAAAGAATGGGGTGCCCAGCTGGTGGAAGAGAGAGAGTTGAGTAGATGGTAGGAAAACAAAAAGGCTGAATGGTAATGGGGAGGAACAGGAAAGTCAGATTAACAATCAGAGTTTGCAATCACATACCATAAGGGACAAGGATCAGAAAGCAGATGGATGTACTGAACTTTTACATTTTACTTACAGCTGGTTGAATATCTGGTGGAATTAAAGGATCAACCATAAAATAATAGATAATGGCAAAAAGGATAATAGATCTTTAAGAAATTAGGTAGAAAAAATTTGGTTAGCTTAGAATAATTTCAGCTATAAGTATGAGTGACAAAAGTAGGGCAGCCAGGTTTGATGAAAATGTGCTCTAAACACGTCATTTTTAATTGTGGTGAAGTCATCCCTCCAACGTTAAAGCTTAATGCTCAAGTGCAAAATGAATTACTCCAACATCTTTGACTCCTCATATGGTAAAACAATCCAAATGTTTATCATCTTTAGAGCAACCACAATTTTACTGTGATCTGTTTTAAATTTCCTTTGCAGTAATTTAAATGAATGCTCTCCTGGTTTGAATAACAGAGGAATATTCTGAGTTTATCTTATCCATATCATTGAATACTTCACCTATTTAAAACAGACCCTAATCAGGATATCCCTTCCCTTTTCTCTCTTAACCATGTATATCCTTTCCAGCTCATTCACTTTATTCTTGAGGTCATTCCAATGGTGGAAAGTGGAAGCAAGATCCATGGAAAATGAACTTCATTCGAAGAACACTAATAGTGGGTATCTGCATTCTCCCTAAATAATTTATCTGCTACATACCTTAAGATTATGCCTCAGCAATGCCAAAAAGTGGAAGCGAGCTACCAACAAATGAGATGAAGGACTTTCTCAAGGATCAGGTCTCTTTTCAACATATTTGACTTGGAAGTTTTTTTTAAAAAATTGTTCTTGGGAAACCACGCCAATATTTATTGCCAACCCAGTTGCCCAGTGGGCATTAAGAAACAGCCAAATATTGTAGGATTGGAATCACTTATAAGCTAGACCGGATAGAAGTAGCAAGTTCCCTTCCCTGTAAGGATAACTGACAACTAGTTAGGTTCTTACAATGATCTAGCAGGTTTAATGGATTTTTTTTTTTGGTGTGAGCCCACAAATTACAATTTACCATGGTGGCATTTGATCCCTCAACCTCTGGTTTGCTAGTCTAGTACCATAATCACTAGACTCTCATACCCAATATTCCAGACAATAGTGTTCAGTAAAGATGTGATGTTAACCTACTGATAGTTGCACCTTCAACAAATTTTGATCCCGATTCCTTAGGAGACCATAGTTCAAGTGGAATGAGTTTCAGCATCACATATCTTAGTGATGGAATTACCTTAAGTTTCACACTAATCAAAGTCTGCCATTAATACTATTAAATATGCTAGAGCTTTAATGTTGCCTACACAAGACTGGCACAAGAGGAACAAAATAATCTAGCATTGAAATTACTAAACAACTCCTACACTTCCTGAGCACAGGGGTATTGGGGAAACCAGCTGATGGCAAAGATATCCTTCCTGTAATGATACTTCATAAGATTACTGACCAGGGAGGTGGGAGTAAGTAGTGGTGAAAATGAACAGGCAGTTCAGAAGTAAGAGGTGGCAAAAATTACGGTCAAAAAGGTATTTTTATTAGGAAGCTTTTGAAGCTGGTGAGGGGGTGGCAAGGTGTAGATGTTTCAAAAGAGAAGTTCAAGTTGCAGGGGCACAGTGGCTGAAAGTTCTATCAGGGAGAGGATCACACAGTATATCAGAGCTCGGAGAAAGTAGGGTGTGTACTGGGGCATAAGCCTGAAAAGACAGCAAATTCAGAGTCTGCAGCAAGATCATGGAGGGATTTAAATACAATGATCAAGTCAATGCTCTGTAGGGCAGGGAGCCAGTGGAGGCCTGTAAAAAGCGGCATAATGAGAGTGTGCAGGAATTTATTTGGGATACAAGCCACAAGGTTTTGCATGAATTTCTCAGGCGACAGCATTGTGAATAAAGATTTCAGTAACAGTGGAGGTGAAATAAAAGCAAAAACAGGCAATACTCCAGAAATGCAAGCAGCAGTCTTCACTCCTGAACTAGCTCCAGCAATACGAAGCCTATGACTTCCAACAAAAATATCACAAGCTAGAGTTCAACAAAGTCATGAAAAGCTTATATCATCAGTGTGCATGACATGTCAAAAACTAACAATATATTCTAGATTTTAAGAAATCTTAAGATGGACAGGCATCTGTGTACATTGTACATTATTGTAACAAATGGGTATTTTTCAGCTTCATTTAAAAAGGGAATTTCTCTCATAGTTGGAAAAACTTCAGATCTGATCTCAAACCCCCACCATTCGGTTTCCCCCTTGGCCACAGGAGCAAGTTTGCAATGCAAAAAAAGCTTGACCTACATCAATACAAAATTTTGCAATGTGGTTTTTGTATTTTCCATCAGTGACCTCAACACTGTATTTCCTCAGTTTGCAAACTTTATCATGCATGTCTCTTTACAGAAAAACACAAATCTTTGTTCATACATTTTGAACGGTACCCTCAAAGCTTCATTGTGGCCAATAATAAAATTGTTCACAATGAATTTCTTTCAGTGTGAATAATTAGCTGCCCAGTAACTTATCCCCAAGGGCATGTAATCCAGGCTCAAGCCTGACTTTGATACAAAGTTTTAGCCAAAATGTGATCTGTCATTTAAGATGTCAAATAAGCATCATAGTTTAGGTTTGAATTGGAATTTGGAAGGAAAAGGACATACCTTTTTTCTTTAGGAAGGATTTTCTTGTTGCCAATGGACTCTGACGAACTCTTTGGTTCTGCAAAAATTTCACTGCAGTGGCAATCTGGACAGTGAGAAATACAGATAATCCATTCAGTTAGTGAAGATTAAAATCTTGTTGCAGTTCAATACAAAGTTCAGGATCCAGCATAGTGGTTACAAGCCATCATTATCAATTTCTTTCCACTAAGGTAAATATGCAATATACAATTCATATCAGCAAACTTTACCAGACAAACCTTTCTAATTTAAAGGATTTTTTTTTGTTGTTTTAAGATTTTTCAAAAATCTATTCAAGAACTCTATTTAACGAGTCTGGTGGTTAAAATCATCCATGGGCCCTGCTATAAAATTCTGTTCAAATGTCAAAACAATTCATGTGAGAATGTATTTCTGCGGAAGTTTATCCAGTGATTAGTGGGGCCCAGGAGATCAGGAAGGTGCCAGGGTTCATGCTGCACAGCCCAATAGGAGCTAGCTGATTTCAGCTGTAGCCACAAGGTGATCACTATAATCAACTTCATGGATCCTTGGTTAAGGAAAGGAAGGGGAAGCACTGAAATGAAAACAGAAAATGCTAGAATTATTCAGCAAGTCAGACAGCATCTGTGGAGAGAGAAACAGAGTTAATGTTTCAGGTCGATGAACTTTCAGCAGATGTTTATCATCATTTTCTGTTTTTATGTCAGATTTGCAACATCCGCAGTATTTTGCTTTTGTACAAGGGAAAACACTTAAGGGTTAGACTTCAGTGATACCTGATAGAGCCACATGATAATGGAAAGAAAGATAGCATCAGGATGTGATACCATTTCATTTATGGGGATCTGGTGGCATAGTGGTAATGTCACTAAACTAGTTAATCCAGTGACCCAATCTGGCCTACATTCGCCTCCAGATCCACAGTAACATGATTGACTCTTAGCTGCCCTCTGAAATTTCTTAGCAAGCCATTCAATCCAAGGGCAATTAGGGATGCACAACAATTGCCAACATAAAGAATAAATTAACTTCCACTCACCCTTGCATAAGTGCCAATATTGACCGTTCAGGTGAATAACGGTCAGAATCAGCTTGGGCATAGTTTCTGTGCCTCCCCCACGCAACCCTGCCCACCCTAGCCTGTCTCCACTTAAGTCCTCAGCCAACACTGAAGATATTGACAAGTTCACAAACAAACTTAAGAATTACATTAAGATAAAAGCAAAAAACTGCGGATGCTGGAAATCCAAAACAAAAACAAAAATACCTGGAAAAACTCAGCAGGTCTGACAGCATCTGCGGAGAGGAACACAGTTAACCTTTCGAGTCCGTATGACTCACATTATCACATTCCTTAGATAATATCACCAGCTTCAACACCTCTTTGTCCTTTCATCTGTGACATCTTTTGGTTATCTCCACCTATCATTGACTCTCTATCCAGCTCTACTTGTCCCAGCCCCCCTTAAACCATCTTATAGTTCACCTCTTTTCTATTTTTCCTTAGTTCTGTTGAAGAGTCATACGGACTCGAAACATTAACTGTGTTCCTCTCCGCAGATGCTGCCAGACCTGCTGAGTTTTTCCAGGTATTTTTGTTTTTGTTTAAGAATTACATTTGTTCCCTCATGTGTTTCCTTTGTTTGAATAAGTAGTTCCAGGTGTTCTGTCTTTTGACATCATATTCTGTGACAGGTCACGTTCACAATAGTTTTTGTTTCCTTGATGTCATTTATCTGCATCCAGTGGCCCCACTTTGTTTTGCCCAATTTATCTGTTATCATGTCCTGCTTTTTTTTAAAAACTCAGACCATCTTCCCTTTCTATGCAGGAGTTTTTATCCTTGTAAATTCACCTCTCCATCCATATCCTCATTTAGCCATGTCTCAGGGACACCTACAATGACACAGCTTTCCTCAGGGGTGGTATAAGTCTTTACGATTCTTGATTTTCTCTGAAAGCTCCTGGCATTTTTACAAGCAGAATTCTGATGCACGCATCACACTCATCCCTCAGCTTACACGTTTTTATTTCATTTCACCATTACCTCTGTGTGGTTATGCATTTGTACCTTCTTTGGTTCTTTTGTGTCGCATTCAGATCGACAGTCTTTGACCTCTTCCTATTGCAGAGGATCTGCCCTCTGCACCTTTTCTAGTTTCAATGTCTGTCCCTCTTACCTTAACGAGTTTAAATTCTTTCCCCCTGTTAGGATGCATATACACGATGTTCACTTCAGATGAACAGCTTCCTTTCACCCCAGAATTTGCCCCAGTCAATCCAGAATTTGCCCCAATCAACCCAAAGAGATCCCGTAAATGTGATGGTAAATCCATATCATTAAATGAAAATAATGAAAGAGTATTTACATGAATTTGAAAATACATTCCTGATAGATACCTGAGAGCATCTGCAAGCATTTTCATGAGTTAGCAAGCTTTAAATATAACAGCAAACATGCGAGTTTTGATACCACAAATCTTAACATGCCCAGATGGAATCTGCTTTTGATAAATCCCACAGAGAGGGAATTGTTGTTAAGTAAGGAATTCAAAAGTGCATATTTTTCAGTAAATATCCTGCACTTCCTTCTGGCTTTAACTGCAGACTGCACTGTGTGCTTTACTATAATGCAAACAACACACTATAATTTTATCACACTTGCAAACCAACCTGTCATTTTTCTAACTGCAATTTAGAATTTTTATTGAAAAAAAAAATCAATGTCAATGTCAGCAGTAAACAGAGAATCAGCTGCCAAATTTATGCAGTCCATTATAACATTTGACTACATCCATATGATACAGGCCAAGTATGCTGACTTGATTAGATGCTTTTTTGGTAAGTTTGTATTACTCAATTTAGGTAGAATGACAAAGAGAGATATCATTTAGGAAAAGTTGTCTATGCATAAAATGCATTACTCAATGAAAGAAAACATTAAAGCAACCCTAGTTAAAACGTTGAGCTCTAACACCTGTGGTCACTCTGATTCAATTTTTAAAAATCTTCTATAATTGGTTAAAAGGTTTTGATCGACATTTTTCTTTAAAAAAATAGCCAATTTTTTTAAAAACTGTGTCAAGTGGCAGGGAAGCAGTCGTTAGTAATTTATTTTGAGAAACTCTGGTAAAAAGGAATACCTGAAATGAAGAATCAGCTCAGCTACTAAAAAGCAAAAGTAAACGACATGGAATTAAAAGCATGAGAGCCTGTCTTTGGAGTGAGTACTTTACATTGCAAGTAAAATGAAGGCACCACTCAATCAATAGGTTACACCACAATTGTGTTTCAAGAGTAAATTATTTCACCACAATGCTCCTTAAACTGTCAGGTTTCTATTTGGATTCTGTCATTCCTTTAGCTGGATATTTAAAACCCAATTTCTTTTGCTCCCCACCTCCCCCATCCAACTAACATTTATTGAAGTTTGTAGGCTTACTGTTTGTAAGGATTTGTAGTGGGCAGTAACAGAAGGAAGCCTAATTGGTAAGAGCTTTAACGTAAACACTCTGTTCAACCCAACCCAACCTCAAAAAAATCTCTGCACGTGCTTTTGGTTAAGGGAATCTTTTCAGCTGCTCCCCAGAAGTCAACAGATTCATCTCCAATTGCTCAAAGATCAGGGATTAATATACTGGGTTATTTAGATGACAAATACTGTTCTGAAATATGCTTTTGTATAAAAATTATAATTTCTGAAGCCATTGATGATTGAGTGCATCACCTGAGTGATAGGAGGGAAGGAGGTAATATGCTCTGCTTCGACCTATTATATTGTATCGTTTATGCATTAAATTTTATTTTAAAATCAGTACAAAATAAAATTATAGAGGCCTGGGAAAGTATTAATGACAAATCATACAATTCTAAGGTCTTACAACAGCAAAAAATGTATGCGTAACACATGTTTTGTCCTTCGCGTCATGGCTGACTATATGCAAATGTGTCATACGTATACCTGATTGGGTCAAATTTCATATTCATGAAACAGCAACAAATTACAACCAAATATGTCATAGACAAAACTATTAACAATGAGCAAATGGAAATGAAAGCCACCAGTCATCAAGGTCATTGAATGACAAACCATAGAGGAACAGTCAGCAACAGCTACCAATAAAAAAAAGACAAAGCAATTAAATTGCTCAATTTGTTTTGATTAAACTAGCCTATGCAGTAGCACATTGTGTGTTAGAAATGCCTTGAAAAATATTTACTATGTGCGACTAGTCAGCCTCTCAGACCTACCATTGGTAACTGTTTAAAATGTTTATATAAAAGTTCTAATTAAATATACTTTTGCAGATATATTTGGTAAAGCAGGAAAGATGCAAGTAAACCAATATTTGATATGTTTCTTTGCTTTCATTACAAAATGCCATAACATAAACAGATAGACAAGAAAGCTGCTCCTTTTGTCATGTGCAGGTATCTATTTATTTAGCAAGTATGCACGTAAAAGAACAAAGTTTATCAGCCTGTAGTTGAAAGAAAATACTATTTCCATGGTCTAATTAAAAAATCATTTATTTCACTGTCTTTAAAGAAATCGCTTCCGAACTGCTTTCCAACGAGTTCCACTTATGTATTCCCTCCTCCATTTCAACATTCCAGCACAGCACTACTCCTCCCTTTGGAAATTTTAATGAATCATATTTACAAGGGTGTATACCCAAATGTTGGGGGTTGGATTCTGAGTAATTTAGAGCATTTTCTCAAACAAGTGGTTAAGTGTCGGTTATCTATACGAACACACAAACAAGCAGCAGGAGTAGGCCAGTCAGCCCCTCGAGCCTGTTCCACCATTTAATAAGATCATGGTTGATCTGATAGTAACCTGAAATCTGCATCCCACCTACCCCCAATAACCTATCACCCCCTTGCTTACCAAGAATCTATCCACCTCTGCCTTAAAAATATTCAAAGACTCTGCTTTCACTGCCTTTTCAGGAAGAGGGTTCCAAAGGCTCACGGACCTTTGAGTGAAAAGATTTCACCTCATCTCTGTTTTAAATGGGCGACCCTTTGCTTTTAAGCAGTGACCCCTAGTTCCAGATTCTTCCACAAGAGGAAACATTCTCTCCACATTCACCCTGTCAAGACCCGTCAGGGTCTTATGTGTTTCAATCAAGTCGCTTCTTACTCTTCTAAACTCTAGCGGCTACAAGCCTAGCCTGTCCAACCGTTCATCATAAGACAACCCACCCATTCCAGGTATTAGTCTGGTAAACCTTCTCTAAACTGCTTCCAATGCATTTACATCCTGCCTTAAATAAGGTGATAGGGAGGCACCTTGGAACCCTTTTACCTTAAAAGGCAGAGTTGGCGACCTCACTTTCTGTTTAAGCAATCCCAGTGAGCGTCGCAACCAACAAATAGTTCAATTGTGACAGTCACAATTTACCAAGTTTTGGCTTGTCCTAGTGTACTACACTGACAGTACGTTTAATTATTACATACTCGTCAATATCAATACATCAATATCATCTGGTCGAAGTGGAACTATTGAAGTTGTTGGTTTATTTAGTGCCATTTTACCCTCAGTGGCTATCTCTAGTCTACATTACACTTTTTTTTATTCTTTATGGGGTATGGGTGCCATTGGCAAGGCCAGCATTTATTGTCCATCCCTAATCACCCTTGAACAGAGTGGCTTGCTAGGCCATTTCAGAGGGCACTTAAAAGTCAATCACATTGTTGTGGGTCTGGAGTCACATGTAGGCCAGACCAGATAAGGATGGCAGATTCCCTTTCCTAAAGTGCATTAGTGAACCAGATGGGTTTTTACAACAATCAATGATAGTTTCATGGTCACCATTACTGAAACTAGTTTTATATTCCAGGTTTATTAATTAAATTCAAATTCCACCAGCTGCCGTGATAGGACTTGGACCCATGTCCCCAGAGCATTAGCCTGGATGTCTGGTTACTAATTCAGTGACGTTATCATTATGCCTTCTCCCCCAAATTATGCATGTTGATGATTGTGGTGTTCTAATTATTTGAGAGTGAGGCACTAGGACAGTCAGTCCCGAAAGTTCTTTTCATATTATCTACAAAGGTCAGGCTTCAAGGGAAACTATACAACAGGCACAAATCTTAGCCGAAACATAGATGTTAAGTTAAGGTGACTCTTTCTATCGAATTAATACATTATAGATTGTTAATATCAAAGTATTTTAGAAAATACTGTCAGTTTTAAAGCACATTAATTTAAGTTACAAACTAGTTAGACAATTCAAAGGCTGCAAAACCTAAATAAACATTATAAAAGATAGAGTGAGGTGACTATAAATTTCCATCTGTTTGTAAATTAACGACCGAGCACACACACACAAGAAACAAGCAGCATGGTGCTCCCCCTAGCTGAGACTCATCTCTTTTCAAATGGAAAGCAAAATGCACCCAGGTGCTTGGAATTGACTGCAGCTATTGGGTTATCTTCTGAAAGTGGCACTTTTTCACTAATGGTAATGCTCCTGCAAACCAATTACCCTGTAACACCTCAATCAATTATAACCCAATTCAGTTGTTTGTAGCTGTGTCCATTTATAGTGTTATATATCATAACATCTTATTTCCTTTAAGGGGGCAGGGAAGATGGGTTCTTGCTATGTTAACTCTTCATTTGCCTCGTTACTTCTGAACTTTCCAAAGTTCAAGTTTTTTTTTAAGTAACATAGATAGGTTCGATCACATACTATTTACCCAAATGAAAAGCCAAATGAATTAGCTGCCAATGTATCAAGTTCACATTTAGTTGGAAACAAACTTGGTTATGAAAGCAAAGAACTGCGGATGCTGGAAATCCAAAACAAAAACAGAAACAGAAATACCTGGAAAAACTCAGCAGGTCTGGCAGCATCGGCGGAGAAGAGCACAGTTGACGTTTCGAGTCCTCATGACCCTTCAACAGAACTAAGTAAAAATAGGAAAGGGGTGAAATATAAGCTGGTTTAAGGGGGCTAAAACTTAAACTCCTTAAACCAGCTTATATTTCATCCCTTTCCTACTTTTACTTAGTTCTGTTGAAGGGTCATGAGGACTCGAAACGTCAACTGTGCTCTTCTCCGCCGATGCTGCCAGACCTGCTGAGTTTTTCCAGGTATTTCTGTTTCTGTTTTTGTTTAACAAACTTGGTTAGTTGGATGAATTTATATTTTATGTATTTGATGCAGCTTCTTGGTCTTGAGCTCTTCCCATACTTAATAATAAAAGTCCCAATTTTAATAAAGCGCAAAAACTTCTACATTTCTGAAAAGGCCATGAGAAAACCTCCAAAATTTCAAGCTTTCACCAACCACAGTGTAACAACATTATGTTCTGCCATAACAGAGATGGTGGTCAAACAGGGTTGGAGTTTCAAGCAGTCAGAAAGTTCAAGTCACCCAACTGGGACTCAAATAATCACTACAAGCTACTGATCAAGATGAATAACTAATGCTGCAGGAGAAAATGTTTATGGGATTACTGCAACATTTATACAACATTAGAACTAAAGCTCATAATTTAAGGATGCATTTCCACTATGACTGTAGTGAAAGCCTAGAGTCAGAAGTTGCACTCTCACCTCTGAATCAGACAGTTGTGGGTTCAAACTACACTCCAGAGACTTGAGCACATAATCATCTCTGACACTTCAATGTAGTGCTGAGGAAGTATGCGCACAGGAACTGTGTTTCAGATGAGAGGTTAAAATAAGGCCCCTTCTCTCTCGCCTTCGCAAAAAAAGATGCCAGAGCGATATACAAAGAAGAACAAGTGTCCTGGTTAACATTTATCCTTCAACCAATACAACCAGGAACAGATTATCTGATCATTCATTTAATTTCTGTTAATGGGATCTTGCCGGGCGTAAGTTAACTGCCATGTTTCCTCCATTACAACAATGATTACAATTCAAAAGTACTTCATTGTGAAGTACTCTAATTCATCCTGAGATTGTGAAAAGCACTATAAAAAGGTGTTCTTTTTCTTACTTCTACACTCAGTAAGAAACATTTTTACTTTGCATGAACTGTGCAGTTGTATAAATGAAATTAGAATTCAGAGTCCAGGCAACCAGACAATTGGAGACATGATTCTTACTCCACTTCTTTTCACTTGTTATCCAGTTTGACTCTTCACATCCAAGTTATTGACACTAATTTTACATCATACGTGAAGCTGAAGCTCCTTCACATTAATACTAAACTTGCAGTGTAAATGCATCGTAAGTTACTTTCCCCCACAATAAGATAAATAAACAGAATGTTTTAAATGAAAACTGATGGGGACAAAGGTTCCAACCTCAAGTTTCAATGGACAAATCATTCAAAATTAAAACTAGGGTCTTAAGTAGCCTCTTAGCTTAACCTTTCATGCAGTTAGGATTGATCAAAATCCCACTCTACTGGATAGAGTCTGAGCAGGACTATTAGGTGGGGCATTCCACTGAAGGAAAACCCAATCTCTGTCCCACCTCTTGTACCGTGTCTAGCCGCCAAGTATCAGAAGTAGCAAAAGTCTAAATTCTGTTCATTTCCACTCCTGGCTAAAAGTCGAAGCAATCACAAGTGTTTTGTGGTAAAATAAAGAAACAGGATGTGAAAAATTCTAGTGCCAGCATTACGGAGATGATGATATAACACAGCTGGACAATTCATATTAACGTTGTTTTATCTGCCCACTGAGGAACTCTTCTTAGTCAATCTGTTATTGATAACTCAGGAACCAAAGAATAAAACAAGCTAATGAATGAAAGCTCCACAAGAAGAGGGTTTTTTTGCCCAGCTAAATTAGCTATTTTGAGAATCAAATTTTTATTCATGGCTGATTGAGTACAACTACTTTCCTGAAATTATTGGCTATTGGTCTAAATCTAGGTACACCACAGGGAGGATGTCAAGACCTTGGAAAGGGTGCAGAGGAGGTTTGTCAGAATGATACTAGGGATGAGGAGCTTCAATTATGTGGAATGAGTAGAGAAGCTGAGGAAGTTAAAGGGGAGATTTAATAGAGACATTTAAAACTATGAAGGGTTTTGACAGAGTAAATGAGGAGAAACTGGCAGGAGTGCCAGTAATAAAGATTTAAGATAATTGACAAAAGAACCAGAGAGCAGATGAGAAGAGTTTTGTTTAACCAATGAGTTATGATGATCTGGATTGCACCGATTGGAAGAGGGGTGGAAGCAGATTCAACTGTAACTTCCAAAAGGGAATTGGATATATACGTCAAATGGAAAAATTTGCAGGGCTATGGGAAGAGGAGAGGAGTGGGGCTAATTGGAGTACACTTTCTATGAGCTGGCACAGGCACATGAAGTTGAATGGCCTCCTTCTGTAAGATTCTATAGAGTTGAATTGAACACTAGAAATACTAGAGCTGATATATTGAACACAGGAAATTCATTCTGCTAAATCTAATGGTTTGTGAACAAATCTGTAAATTTAAACTTAAGCCACAGCTTGAAACATTACATCTTTTGAAGTTTGTCTTAATAGAATACTACATATACTCTTTCAGATGATCATTTCCAACCTACTGGTACTTTTGAAAAGGATTCCTGTGGTTAATTTTGATAATATTGTTGACTTACAACGTGGATGTTTGAGAAAGCTACGTTATTACTTTACCAAAGCTGCAAGTTGTTTGATAAATTCATTAATCAAAAGATGATTGGTTTAGATGCTATTACATAGCTGCTCCAAGTAAAAAGCTAGAAAAGGAATCATTAGCAAGTACAGAATTCAGCCTGTGCAGATCAATTCATTTTACACTTGACTGTACATTCATGTAAAAGTACCTTTTATGCAATAAAGACTCATAACATGTCTAAACCTTGTTACGCCAGTCTCAAGTTCCTGTCAAACAATGGTTTAAAAAAATGAAGCTCCATTTTAATTAGCAGGATTCATGAGTGATTTGGTAACAGCAGTAGTTGCTTGAATGCTTTCAGCTTGATGGGATATAGATACATGAAGTCAGCAGCTAGAATAGATTTGATGCAACTGGATATTTCCCTTTGCTCTTATATGTGACATGTGATTATTGTCTGTTTAACACTTTAACCTTTCTGCCCCAGGCCCATTGCTATATAAGGAAGAATTACAGCAGAGAATATTTCACCAACCTTCAAACCTGTGCATACCAAGCCTAAAAACTTTTAAATAAAGCACACAATCCCGACATGTCTGGCTTTATTGGCTTCAAATTTCAAGATCGGCAGATATACAGAAACTCAGATTGCTATATTATGCAAAAGGTTTCAGGACGTACGTGACTTATGCTGATATAAGCAACTGTTAAATACCGCTCAAAAAAATTAACTAAATTTGAAGGTTTTTTGGTGAAATTTTAGTCACATATATATCCTGAACTGTATGTACTTGTGCTGTGTTCTCATTACACCTTACAGTATACAGAAACCAGTTGTTTTGGTCACAAGTATTAAACAACAGGCAATTCTAACCAGCCTATTACTCATTTTTAAATCATAATATTTCTAATGAGCTAGAAATGGGTTCAATCTAGTTACCAATTCTATCAATAAAGCAGTCAAACAGAGTAAAGTAAATGCAACTTGGGTTGCTCAGTAGTACAACACATTTGTATACTGCAACTGATTCTATCAGCATTCACACTAGAGATACTCCCACTGGCAACAAACTATATAGGATTACACAGGATGTATGGCACAGAAACAGGCCATTCAGCCCAACCAGCCTATGCTGGTGTTTATTTTCCACTTCAGCCTCCTCCTGTCTTTCTTCATTTAACTCTATGAGGCATAACCCTCTATTCCTTTCTCCCTCATATGCTTGCCTTTGCTCTTAAATGCATCTATAGTATTTGCTTCAACTACTCGCCGTGGTAGAGAACTCCACATTCTCACCACTCTTTGGGTAAAGAAGTTTCTTCGAAATTCATGACTGGATATCTTGGTGACTACCTTAGATTGACGGCTTCTAGTTCTGCTCTTCCCTACAAGCGGAAACATCTTCTCGGTATCTGCTTGATCAAAGCCTTTCATAATTTTAAAGACTTCAGCCCTCAGCCTCCCCTACTCCCCAAGAGAAAAGAAACCTAGTCTGTTCTTCCTTTCCTAGCATGTATACCTTGCAAATCTTCTGTGTAAGCTCTCCAGTGCACCCCATATCCTTTTTATATGGCGAACAGAAATGCACGCAGGACCACAATTGTCCAGCTCAGTCAGGTCTTCAAGAACACTATCAACCAGAAGACCCATTAGCAGTCATTCCATCTCCAGCATTCATTTAGCAACAAAGTGGTTAGAGAGCAGCACTGGCAGGGTCTGGTGAAGTATTGCTGCTCACATGCGAAGGTTGTAAAGTGGGGAAGCAAAAGCTTTCAGGAGGAGGAAAAAGAGAAGGGCAGCATGCAATAGCTAAAGACAAAAAATAGAGTCACAAGCTTTAGGTCTAGCCAAAAATCTGTAGAATGTGCCAAAGACAAACCACCATCTGCCTTGAGCAATCAGTTGGATTCAACACCAAGCTTATGCATTTTGCTATATGACAATTTTGTGTGTCGTATAATTTTAGAAACAATGATGAAAAATGTTTTACAAATAAAACTTCTCCAGCTCAAAGAATTAATATCACATGATTTCATAGTACAACAGGAACTGATAATGTGCAGAATCCTGACAGCCTCTTAGGAAATCTTAAAATAAACTTGCTTAGCATGACCAGCAGGTACTAGACTGCAGAGGAAACGAGCATGTTTCTGAAGATATTCATTTCTCTCCTCCATCTCCCAGCCACAAATATGGCTCGAATCAGAAATGAGAAAGGGCAAAAAAACAGTGTTCATATCTAAATCAAACCAGCGCTTAACCAAAAATCTAATAGCCTCACCTTCCATATACAATGGAACATCTGTTACCTGTATCCTCGATTATCCTTGCTCTCACTTGGTAGATCATAGGAGACCAGTGGAAGATGGGCCTGTTGGCTACTTTCACTTGGTTCACCCTAAGATCAGCTAGCACTGAGACAGAGGATCGACTGTCTGACGTGCTGCTTCAAAGAGCCACTGAATTCTCACCTGTGATTTCCAAATCCGAGGCAATGGGATTAAATGCTCTACTGTACCAACCAATAGCCTTTAGCTATAGATATCAGCACTAAAGACAATAAGTGATCCACTCTGCCACCTCCACCAAGGCCAGTAAATCAATCACAGTACAGAGACTCCCCTTTTTAATGGACTCCTGTACTGTCAAGGGCAGTTTGCGTTGAAGGTATGTTAACCAGGTGGTGTGTCACTTAACATGCACTCCACTCAATGGCATTTGAGTGTTTAAGCAGATAGGCACTGTATTGATCTTAAAGTTGGCAGGTTTGCAGTGATCATCTTATACTAAAGGGATTGTTGGAAATTGGTACATACTGCTTTGTGCGCTTACCCTTGTAGTTGGTAGAGCAAACCTGTTCAAGGTTCTGGCAGCTGGAGTCACAAGAAGGTGGCTAGGAAGCTTTCAGCTGATCAAGCAGTTGACTGATCGATTTTTCCATTGGTCCTGTAGATAATCTTGCTGGCGGGAGCAGACCATTAGAGAAGCACCACTGGATAGGACTGCGAAAGGAGTGCCCTGGCCACTAGCTACAGAGGTGAGTACCAAAGGCAGCATGGACTCACTTGCAGCAATCCATTGAGTAACGTCCCTGAGATTAGTGCTGCAAACCCAATTAAAATCATGGCAGATCATGCCTTTTTAAATGAGTGCCAGTATTGGTGAAGTATTGATAAGAACATAAGAAATAGGAGGAGTAGAACATTCAATACGACCATGGCTGACCCTTGTTATGATCCCCGGAGAGACCAGTACTTTTGAAAAAAGAAATTCGAACTTCCAGTTAATAGCTGAAAGAATGACATGTCAAGATTTCATGTTTTAAAGTATTACTATGACAAATGACTAAAAAAAAAACACTATTGATTAAATCCGCTTTCCTTTTTGTAGGCAACTCATACATTAAACTACAGAAAGGAATGTTCCCCTTTTAAACTTATCACACATCACACTCTCCTCAGTATTACAGTCCTTACGGCAAGCAGTTTACAGATGCTCCCATCTTCCCATTTGTCCGTTTTGCCAAGTAGTAACTTCGAGTGACCACCTCCGTGCGTTTCCCTTAGTTTTGGAGCATTTTCTCAATCCACTACCAGCAGAAAGCCTGTCCCGATGCTTCTTCCCCTCTGGCCATACCAGGACAAATCTCCCGGAATCCTTAGATGGCTGCAGGATGCATCTCTTCAACTAGAGACTGTCTTCTTGCATCTGGCTGTGGTAGTTCACAAAGCTAAGTAGCCCCTTCTCTGCTGACCACACAAAAACTGCTGTCTGAGATATTCATTGATTTGTAAGGGAGCCTGTAACCTGATGTCAAAATATAGCTTCCTCTGCACTCTTCCCATGACAATGTGAAACACATTAGCCTTGCATCCAGGTAGAAATGCTGGTTTGCTGTTCTTGACCCCAACTCTCTTTCATCTTAGAAGTAAACGGACAGTTTACAACACAAATGTTTACAAAATAATACTTTCAATACGTTTCTAGGACTTTGAGAGACTCAGAGACTCCACTGTTAATAGACAGGCTGCTGTTATTGTCTTCAAGTGTAAATACCTTGCACCGTCTTCCTAATAAAACAATCTAAGCCTTCCTCTGATTTCAGTCAAACCACACAGGCTTACTGTTGGGCAGACTTCAGAACAGGTCACACGACTTCCTTCATTCTACCCTAAATTTAAAGATACAGTTCCAAAACATAATCTTATAATCCACAGTTGTAACACCCTTGACCCACCCCCCCCCACCCCGCTCCCCCCTAATACCAATTGTATAAAAATTTGCCTATCTCAACCTTGAATATATTCAAAGACTCAGCCTCCACTGCTCCGTGCGGTTCAGCTTTCCAAAGACTCACAACCCTCCGAGAGAAGAAATTCCTCCTCATCTCCATCTTGAATGGGCAACACCAATTCTGAAACTATGCCCCCTAGTTCTAGGTTTCCCCATGAGAGGAAACATCCTTTCTGCTTCTAATTAATTGAAACACTAGCCAGTTCAGTAACTAAACCCTGTTACATTCAACAAAGCAGGTAGCCCAAATCCTTGCTGGTCTTCTGCTGGTCATGCATTATCTATGGTATAAGTATGTGGATGATGACGTGCAGATAATTGAGATTCCATTAAGTCATTATTTGTTACAACTTTGTTCAAGTGTGAATTAAAATGGAAAAAATTCTCTTTTCTTTTCCTCCTTGTTTCAAATGCATCTGTAGTGAGGAGAGGCATTTAAACCTCAGGGTAACAAACAACAGTGAAAGTTGGGGGCTGTCAATCATCCACCAAATTCCATGATTCACAGGGAAGAGAGGGTGCGGATTCCTTAACAGCATGTAGTCAAAGTTCCACTGTAAGGGTCCCTTTCAGATACTACAGGGTAAGGGTCAAGCATACAATCCAAAAAAACAAAGGAAAAAAAGGTATTTTCTTTACTGTATTTTTATACAGCTTCCCAAGGACCAGGTTTACTAAATTACAGTATATCATATACATGTGCAAAATTAAAAATCAGGAAAAGGTTCTATTAGGTGATTGTCCCCTTCTTCCTAATCAGACTGTCAAGCTAAACAAAACTTAGCTATCGGAAGGGCAAGACCCCTAAAGGTTCCCATTGAAAAAAAAGATTACTGCAATGTGGGGTGGTGGTAACGAGTTAATTCTCAGCAATGTAAGGATAACTCGTGCCATATCACATCACAATGGAAGATAATGCAAGTTGACAGTGTCACCACTCTCATCTATCACTGGATCTTTGAGTCATCCAGTTACTCAGTGTGGAGGTGCTGCCACCATTAATACTTTAATCCCGAAGATTTGTACAAAATCTCCTGCTCAGTCCATCGCAATGTACAAGGCAGCTAGAGCTATTACATAAATATACCTGGAGGAGAGAAGAGAAAAAGAGCAAGGGCTGTCTGCTGTGAAATAGCTTTTAGAGCCTCAATTGTAGGAGTTTATTTTACTCTCCCTCCAAGGCTATTGCACCACACACCAGTCGCTGGCTGAAAGTACAGGCAGTCAATCCAAGTCTTTGCTAATGGCAGTCTGTAGCCAACAATTAGAAAGCGTGCAAGTAAATAAAGCCTTGCTCCATCACTCCTACCACCCTGTGGGAAAGAAAGTGCTTTGTTTGCCGCCAGTTGGCCAAGATCAGAAACTTTCCACATGGAGGGAACTGCTACTGCAAATCTGCTTCTGCTTGTGAGACAGTACTACAATATCAGATCATTTATTTTTCTCTATTTATTTACACAAGCTTTGTATTCGTTCAGGTTCTGCAGAAATCCACCAAAAAACCACTAGTTTGGTTCATAAGACACCCCTGCAGTAAAAAGGTACACATTTGCACCTAGCTCCAAACAAGCAATGACAGGGAACTTGGTTGAACAGGATATTTTGCTAATTGGCTTTCAAAAACATCGATGTGTTTATACTTGGCACCTGTAAGCCCATCTCAAAATGAAAGCTTCTCAATTTACCACAGATGTAGCTCCAAGGCAAAACCTCCAATAGCATGAAGCCTTGTGGCTATCCTCTTAATGCCTCTTCTGAGACACCACCAGTTACTACAGTAACTGATCTGCACCACAACAATAAAAGCAATATACTGCAGATGTTGGGAAAATAAAACAAAATGCTGGAACCACCCTGCAGATCAGGAACAATCTGTGGAGAGGGAAACTGAGCTGATATTTCGGGGTCATATTACAGGCTTTGTTTTTATCCAAAGTCAGGTGCTACTTCTCACTTAAGCAAGTTTGTGCGCCTTATTTTAGATTCCAAATGAAAATTTTGTTACAAGTTTAGTTCTGCAGCAGATACTTTCCTGGGTTTAGTGGCATCAGTTGCCCCTCTAGGCAGTTCCTAAACCAGAGCTGACTCTCAATGCACATTAAAGTATAATCCAGGAGATGCAACAATTTGTCACCTTGACATACATTCTGCATATCAGGCTAGATTTCACCACCGACCTCGAAGAAAGCTGCCCACAAAGATCTAGCGATCTCTGTGGTATGGGCTTCTCCTTTCCGGACAGCAGTTCAAATCTAATGCCAAGTCAAGGGGATCTCCAGGTGTCCAGCGGCAGTGACATCAGCAAGCCAATAAGCAGGCAATCACACTGGAGTATTCTCACAGACAGCAATCCAGGGAGTTAAAAACATTTAATATCGTTAACTGATAATTTAAATTTTCAGATAGCAAAATAAATGATGATGATTGGATTGAGGCAGAAGCTAAAGGAAAGATAAACAAGCTTAAAAAAGAAATTCTTTAAACATGTATAATTTCCATCATAATGGAGAAGTCTAACATTTCACAAATACAAAATTAGCTTTTCAGGGCCAGTTAGGGTGTTCAGCGATAACTATGAAACTAGCACACCATTAAAAATCCAGTTGCAATCCATTTCACTCCAAGGTGTGACTTTTTTGAGAGTTTTTACAGTGAGAATAACAGTTCAAAGGTGGAAGTTTTCTTCAATAACTGATTGCTTAGGAGCTCCAAGTGGGAGGAGTGGACAGGGACCTCAGAAGCACCCTTTGAAGGAGCGCATACAAACAACATGAAAGAAATCAAAACTAAAATTACAACTTGTACATAAATAAACAGTTCCTAGTCCATAAGAACATAGATACGAACATACAAGTTAGAAGCAAGAGTAGGCCATTCGGCCCCTCAAGCCTGCTCTGACATTTGATAAAATCATGGTTGATCTGAATGTGGCCTCTATTTTCCCATCTACCTCCTATACCTTTAGATTCTTGGCTGACAAAGGAGTCAATCTAACTCAGCCTTAAAAATATTCAATGATCTAGCCTCCACTGCTATTTGGGGAAGAAAATTCCACAGACTAACGACCCACAGAGGAAAAATGTCTCATCTCCATCTTAAATGGGAGACCCCTTATTTTTAAACTGTGTCCCCTAGTTCTAGTCTCTCGCATAAGGAGAAACAACCTTCCAGCATCTATCCTGTCAAGTCCCTTCAGGATCTTATGTTTCAATAAGATTGCCTCTTATTCTTATAAACAGTCGGGATTAATGGGTCTTTTTCAGGTTGGAAAGATGTAACTAGTGTAGTGCCACAAGGATCAGTCCTAGGACCTCAATTATTTACTTTCTATATTAATGACTTGGAGGAAGAGATAGAGTGTAATGTATCCAAATTTGCTGATGATACAAAAATAGGTGGGAGGACATGTTGTGATGAGGACATAAGGAATCTGCAAGGGGATTTCTGTAGAAGGGTCATGAGGACTCGAAACGTCAACTCTTTTCTTCTCCGCCGATGCTGCCAGACCTGCTGAGTTTTTCCAGGTAATTCTGTTTTTGTGTAGGGGGTATAGGTAGGTTGACTGAGCTGGCAAAAACATAGCAGATGGAGTTTAATGTAGGAAAGTGTGAGGTCTTGCACTTTGATAGGAAGAATCAAAAGGCAGGCTATTATTTAAATGGAGAGAGACTCCAAAAAGTGCAGCACAGAGGGATCTGGGTGTTCTTGTGCATGAAACACAAAATGTTAGCATGCAGGTGCAGCAAGTAATTAAAAAGGCAAAAGGAATTTTGACCCATATTGCTAGAGGGCTGGAATTTAAAAATAGGGAAGTCTTGTTACAACTGTACAGGGTGTTGGTGAGGCCGCACCTGGAATACTGTGTACAGTTTTGGTCCCCGTATTTAAGAAAGGATATACTGGCATTGGCGGCAGTTCTAAAGAGATTTACTAGGCTGATTCCTGGGATGAAGGGGTTGATTTATCAAGAACGGCTAAACAGGTTAGGCCTTTATTCATTAGAGTTTAGAAGAATGAGGGGTGATCTTATTGAAACGTACAAGGTTCTGAGGGGGCTTGACAGGGTAGATGTTGAGAAGATGTTTCCACTAGTAGGGAATCTCCAACTAGGGGACATAGTTACAGAATAAGGGGACATTCATTTAAAACTGAGATGCAAAGGAATTTCTTCTCTCAGAGGGTAGAGAATGTCTGGAATTCTCTACCTCAAAGAGTTGTGGAGACTAGCTCACTGGAAGTATTTAAAGAGAAGGTAGATAGATTTTTGAAATATCAGGGAGTTGAGGGCTACGAGGAGCTTGCACGAAAGAGGGGTTGAGGCCTGGGGCAGATCAGCCATGATCTTAATGAATGGCGGGGCAGGCTTGAGGGGCCAAAAGGCCTACTCCTGCTCCTCTTTCTTATGTTATGTTATATTCTTAAATTTCAATGGATAAAGGCCCAACTTGTCCAACCTTTCCTCATAAGACAATCCCTTCATCCCAGGAATCAGTCGAGTGAGCCTTCTTTGTACTGTTTCTAATGAAATTATATCCTTTAAGTAAGGAGGCCAAAACTGTACACAGTACACCAGGTATAGTCTCACCCAACAGCCTTGGAGAACTGTAGTAAAACTTCCCTACTTTTACATTCCATTCCCCTTGCAATGAATGGTTCTATTTGCCTTCCTAATCACTTGCTGTACCTACATGCTAACTTTTGGAAATCCAAGTCCACCACATCTACAGGTTCCCTTTATCCATGTTGTTTGTTACTTCCTCAAAGAACTCTAATACATTAACCAAATATGATTTTCCTCTCTCAAAACCATGTTGGCTCTGCCTGATTCAACCAAGATTTTCTAAGTGCCCTGCTTTAACCTCCTTAATAATAAGTTCTAGCATTTTCTCTATGACAGATATTAAGCTAATTGGCCTGTAATTTCATGCTTTCTGATTCCCTCCTTTATTGATGAGAGGAGTTACATTCACTATTTTCCAATCTGGCGGGGCCTCTCCAGAATCTAGGGAATTTTGGAAAATTGAAACCTTTACTATTCAGTAGCGACTTCTTTTAAAACCCTAGGATGAAGTCCATCAGGTCCTGGGGACTTGTCAGTCTTTAGTTCTAATAATTTCCTCAGTACCTTTTTCCTGATGATTGTAATTGGTTTAAGTTCTTTCCTCCCTTTCACCTCTTGATTTACAAGTATTTCTGGGATGTAATTTGTGTCTTCTACAGCGAAGACAGGCAAAATATCTGTTCGATGCTTTAGCCATTTCCTTATTTCCCATTATTAATTTCCCAGATTCTCTCTTAGCACTTACTTTAGTTACTCTTTTGCCTTTTAAATACCAGTCGAAACTCTATCTGTTTCTGTATTTCTTGCTAGCTTTCTATCGTACTTTAATTTCTCCCTCATTTTTTTAAGTCATTCTTTGCTGGTTTTATATTCTGTCCAATCTTCTGACCCGTCACTCATCTTCACAGAATTGTATGCTTTTTCTTTCAACTTGATACTACCTTCTTTAGTTAACCATGAATGATGCATCCTTCTCCTACAGTATTTCTTTCTCACTGGAATGTATCTTTGCTGAGTGTTATGAACTATCATTTAAATGTCTGTCACTGCATCTCTACTGACCTACTCCTTAACCCAATTTCCCACTTCACTTGAGCCAGCTCCATTTTCATACCTTTGTAATTGTCTTTATTAAATTTAAAACTCTAGTCTTAGACCCACTCTTCTCTCCTTCAAACTGAAGGCAAATTTCAATTGTGTTATTATCACTGCTACCTAGAGACTCCTTTACTATGAGGTCATTAATTAATCCTGTCTCATTACACAGTATCAGGTCTAGTATAGCTTGCTCTCTGATTGGCTCTAGAACGTGCTGCTCTAAGAAACTATCCCGAAAACACTTTATGAACTAATCTTCCAAGCTACCTTTGCCAATGATTCATCTGTCTATATGTAGATTAAAATCACTTTTTAAAATTCTTTCATGGGATGTGGGTGTTGCTGACAAGGCCAGCATTTGTTGCCCATTCCAGAGGGCAGTTAAGAGTCAACCACATTGCTGTGGATCTGGAGTCACATGGAGGCCAGATCAGGCAAGGATGGTACATTTCCTTCCCTAAAGGATATTGGAGAACCAGATTTTTACGACCAGGTTTTCATGGCAATCGATGATGGTTTCATGGTTACCATTATTGAGACTAGCTTTATATTCCAGATTTTTATTAATTGAATTTAAATTCCACCAGGATTTGAACACATGCCCCCAGGGCATTAGCCTGGGCCTCTGGATTACCAGCCCAGTGATATTACCACTACGCTACTGTCCCCCTATTGCCCTGCCTCTCTCACAAGCCCTATTTTTTTCTTCCTCCATACCCTGTAGAGTAGGGTGGATAATGCACAACTAATGCGCAAACTAATCTTTGTTTGGAGGGATAGTTTGACATTTCTCCCGTTTATTAAAAGCACAAACTGCTTTGACAACTGCCGCTAATAATTCTCACCAATATTCCCACAGCCCTTGGGACATTTGAAGATGTGAAAGACAATATTTAAATGTCCATTTTTTTTTCGCCATTGGATAGTATGTCTAGGATCATACATGAACAATGGCGAATTGCAAGATGTATCTGAGGTTACCCAATGCTCACAGAACTATATTCCAGTAAGCAGTCATAGCCTTCAGCAAAGGAGGCAGGAAATTTACTAGAATGCCACTAACATTGGACTTGAACCATCCAATAATAAACTGGGTGCTCGTAGAAACATTCTGCCAGTTGCAGCCCAGCAACATTTTTAATCAAAGCAGCTTTAAAAACCCTCGTAATCCCCACTTCTTCCCTCCCTCCCTCCCCGAGGAATTTCTTGAGAATTGGAACTACTGTTGGAGAAAATTATTTACTTTGTTCACAATATTCCTTAACACCCATAATAATACTTTTAAAACAGAAAACCCATGATTTAAGTGTTTGAAATGGGCGCAACCATCATAAAAATAATGAATATATATACATACCTAGGGAGGGAAGGTTCTTCTGGTCATGTGCTAAATTTTGCACTAAAGAAAAGCTCAATTCTGGTTTTACTGCATATTTACATACAAACATATCCCAGAGTACCAATTACAATATCCTTCTCCTCCTAAAAATAAACTTTTCACAAAATGTTAATTCTTCTGTCCTTATATAATGAAATAGGTGTTTTCCAATGTTTATTCAGGGTTTCTCCACTCACTGGTTTGCAAAGCAGCATACAATTCCTCATGCCCATGTCTGTGTGTAGACACCCAGAAGAGCTGGAGCAAAAGTATACACGGCCAAGATTTTGACTGCATGAGCTCAACTTACAGAATTGACACTGATCCAAATACATACAATGCCATAACTTGAAATCAGGTATACTACCAGTAAAACTGCAATATGAACATCTCAATTTTTTTTTCATACAATTCATGGACATTTATTTTTAACCGTATGTATTTATTCTCTACTATAAATAGATTTTTTAATAAATTATAAATTTATAGAAAGGATAGGAAAGAACGTGTCCATCAAGTCCACTCTTTTCAAACAAGGGGCAACCACATGAAGCCTACATTAGCTTAGTGTTTAGAACTGGAGGGGAAATAGGTAAGATCTTAAGAAAAATATTCCACAATAAGGACCCAAGATGCTTAACCTTGCATTAACCTTAAGTGCTACCATAAAAATATCCTTACCCCTCTTGAACAAGGAGGGGGAGAAAAAATATTGAGAAACAAGAATAGACTGAGCCAGAGGGGGAGGGAGAGACAGGAAGGGAGCAAGAAAGAGAGGCAGGGAGAGAGAGACAGAGACAGAAGAGAGAGTGATGGAGCACTCTTCATGCTTCATGTGAATAATATATAATAAAAATTTGACATGCACACCATTAGTGAAATCCTAGTCACAAACCCGCTTGGTGTCCTCAGCTGTAATAAAAACAAAATCACTATAGGAAATTAGTACCCCATTAACTCCATTTACCCACCCTTGATCTATATCCCTCAATACCCTTATTTAATGAAAATCTACTGGTTTCAGTATTGAAAATTGCATGACCCAAAGTCAAGATTTCACTGCCTTTCATAAGGAAAAAGCACTTCCTGGTTTCACTGAGTTTAAGATTGTTCCCCCTAAATCACATTCCTCTATCCAAGGAAATAGCGTAGATTCAGAGAAAAAAATCAAATCCAGGGCGGATTCAGAGAAACTATCATTTCAAATACCTCAATTAGAGTGTCTTATTTAAAGTTCTCTTAACAACTATAGGGTCTAAAGCATTCGTCAAAGGGCCAGCGGCTTCTACATATTGCTCATAAGGTTAAGCTATCTCATGGAAGAATTGGGTCAGCTCTACTCTTATCCTTCAACATCAGTGTCATCATTACTTCCATGTTGTATAAAGTCAGGATACATAAGATCTATAGGACAATACAGCAGTTCCTTGCTGTTACTATCCCTTTTTGCTAAATAAAACATTTTTCATAAACCAAGCTAGTTAACAATGAACTTTAACCATTTTAATATGCATAATGACCAGCAGTCTAACATCTGTACTATAGTGTTCCAAGCTTTTTTTTTCTCTAAATGACTGATAAGCTAGGGAACTATCAGAATTTTAGAAAATGCATGAGGTAAAAGTAGTCAAACCACTGGAGATTGAACAGAAAAATAATATATTGTACAAATCGGGCATTCCATATCAATTCAGTGATACTGGAGAAATGGTATTCCCACCCCCACTTTGTTGCATTGCTTTGTAGCCGCAGGTGTCAGGGCCTTTTAATCCTGAATAATTTACACCAAAGCCTCACACATCCGTATTACAATAAACAGTTGACAGTCTTTCTGCACACTTAAATTTGCAGAGATCTCAAACACGCTGCCAAATGTCTTTGAAGCACTATAATCAAAACCAGATGTTTAATAAGTCAACTCTGGCAGCAGTAGCCAAGTCACTGATGCTAGTCACAACAAACACTATGCACAAGTTACAGTAGAACCATGCTACAACAGGTTAAAAAAAACATCAGCTACAACATTTCAAAGTGTTAACACTTACTGTAAGTCAGGCAAGTTTACATGCCTTTACTTGGATCTCCCAGGAGCCTACTCCTATCTTCAGCTACTTCCAGATTAATCTTCATTCTGTGCCATTAAACTGGACTAAAAGCTGGACTCCAGAGCCAGTTTTGTGACAATCAAGTGGATATATTTATGGTGGGAGGAGGAAAGCAGAAGTAAAGAGAGGTAAATTAATGTTTTCATAAAAATAGGAAGTGGATTTTGAAAATAGATTAGAGCACCTATTGATTGGAACCACTTCTCCCCGGAAGATGTTTCCAGGATATATTTATGGTCTCCTCAGCGGACACCTGATATATTACTGAAGAGGTGTTTCCTACATAACAGTGACAACACTTCAAAAATGCTTCATTGGGTGTAAAACACTTCACGAAGTCCTGAGGTGATGTGAATGCAAGTCTATTTTTTTCCTTTGTTTGTGTATGAGTGTTAGCAAGCTTTCCAACTATATGGGGTGGAGTGGTGGGTGGGGGGGCATCACCTTTGAGCCTGATCCTGTTTTCAACAGATGCCTACCCACTGCTATTCCAGCAGAGGTAGCTGCATAGTGATCAGAAATGCAAATCCTGACCAATTTCTCTAACCAGTGGGATGTTATCATCCATTTGAAGAGCTTATAAACATTTTCTTTTAAATAGTATAGAGGATAGATTGGAAAAAGGGCCAGAAAGAATGAAGATAGTTTTAATTTTATTTGAAGTTGGATTCATATATGTTTAGGGTTAATCCTGCAGCAGTAAAGTTATTACTCATATTTGGGCAGTTTAATTACTGCATTGTTGTTTTCTCAGCAGCAGTGTGCACAAGTCGAAAACACGTCAGCCTAGAGAGATTATTGTTTGCCTGAAGTTGTTGGCAGTCTAAAAAGTTAAACTGCCACCTAATTTTTCTAACTACTTAGCTGTTTGCCTAGCATATAGTGAAATTCTGTTCCTAGGGCCCATAATACTGTCAAACTAATGGCAAAGTTACGAATTCTCGACAGATATGTGCACATACTCCAGCAACCTCAGGTGAGTGCAGGTGCGTAGTCAAACATGGGAATCTAAAGTTGCTGTCCAAGATGCACTGTTCTGCTGTTAGCTTTGCGAACATTCCATCTTGTTGTCTGGCTTCCAGTTCGTATGGATTGCACAGCATGATGTTGCTGTACTTGTGCAGTTGGTACAAATTAAACTCACCACAGAGAGTTAGAGTTAGTCTGAAATGAAACAAGGAGCTGAATTGGAGCCATTTACGCTCTGCACAGATTTGGTTATTATCTTGTTCAGTTGGATTAGCTGTCAGCTTCCTCTATTTGTGCGCTCAGTGTCATTACTGCCAATGAACCTCTCTGACATTGAAAATTAACTATTACAAATATAGAGACTCACTTTATTCAGCTTTTAATTATTAATGGATATTTTGAAAAGTTTAAGCGCGATTTGTTTTTACTTTTCCTTTGCTTCTTTTTTCTCTCTCAATCCAATCCTTTGTTCCCTGGTGCCAGGCTTCCCATTTTCCTCACTGCAACGTTATTAGCTCACACTTTCAGCAACTTACCATGCAAAAAATTAAAAAACCTAAACTTTCAAGGGCGAGTCTAGCAGCATTAGATCATTAGACACACTGGCACAACAGATTATGGCCCATTAGATCCACCCCAATATTCCTACAGGCCCTCTTAGACTCTGATACAGAAACAAAAATGGAAAGTGCTGGAAATGTACAGTGGGACAGTCAGCCAGCTTCAGGCAAGGACAGGTTAACATTTCAGTAGAACTGACATCATGAAGCAACTCAGGAGCAGTATGAGTAGAACATGTTTTTACACTGGAGAGCACTGCAGTTCAAATATTATTACAAACTTTATGAGCAGATTGAAATTACAGAAGAACGGAAACTAATAATCTAAGATTATCATGAGTAAAACAGTAATATTCCCCTATTTGCACTGGGAGCATTTTGTAGTCATTACTTGTAAAAACAACATGGCTTAAAATCTTATACTTTTCCCCCTCGCCTGTACAGAATTGTTACAAACAAATACCATCACAAAACAGCAACGGATAAAAGAAAACATTGCAATAGTAAATAAATTATACCTAATGATGAATACAAGTTCTCATTTTTTAAAAAAGAGATTATTTCCTCCCCATTTTGAGTTCTCTGCAGCACAGCCTCCCTCCACCCCTTCCGTGCACACAATTCTTCCAGCCATAGGGACGTCAGGCCTATGTAAATGACTCTGGGAGACAAATGCTGGACCTACATTCCCAATCTTGCGAGTAAACTGTGTGGTTAAGCATATCCTGGCGCTCCTTGTCATAGTATATTGGTGCACCAAACTGCTGTGCTGCACATCCTTCTGTTGCTATCAAAAAGCAGAAAACACAAACTGTACTATGAGACAGGTCCATTATTATTCAGAGGCAGCTGAAGTTGGCTAGCCTGCTTTTTCACATCAATTTTAAAATACCCAGATATCATTGGTTACAATTACTTTCTATCGCTGATATTCCATGTGCCCTCACAAAACAGGTTTTTACTCAAAAGCTGTCTTATTATAATTGCAAAACAAAATTTCAACAGTGTTGCTAGCAATATCAGGTAGGCTGAAATTCATAAGTGACAGCAAATAATTGTTAAATTACAGAGGCAGCAGAACTACATGGGAAATATATTTAGTTCAAATTTTTTGCAACAAGTGGAAAAAATCCCCCTTCAGAACAAATGCAGTAATTGTTCCGAAACTAAATTTAAAACAAGACACAGGGTTTCAGAAAATGTATACAGGGGTTTCCCCAGGGGATTTGCACTCCAAAGGTGCTACACAAGGAATTTTATAGACAAATTAACTTGGACATTCAGCACAACTTCAGCTAAGAAATTGAAGATAAAGTTTTGATTGCTTTCATAAATTTTATAAAACCATTAAGTAAATAAGCACAACCTAACTGAAATACTCCCATGTATTTTCAATTTACACAGAGATTTTTGTTTCAGCAATAGATAGCATTCTAATTTAAAGTCTCAGGACTTTCAAAACAAGAAAGATACACTGTATATTCTGATGATAGTACAGCATGCATTCTAGTTAAATAATGAGGTAGACTATTAATGCAGCAATGGAAGTATGGTGGTTTCATAAGTATTAGTTTAACATTAGGCATGTACCTAAACATAAGGCGTAGGGGAAATCCAAGCAAGGAAACAAAAATAACTTCATGTGAAAAGTGTTAGAAAAGATTGAGAAGTGTCAAAAGCAGTCAAGATTGATAGGATCACAGAAATTTCAACACAGTCGATATTTAGCACATTGAATAGATTTCTAAATTGTTCTGAGAATGTTCAATGTCAGAAAGAAATGAGTAAGGAAGACAGGCAAAGCTTGGTTAAAATCTGATGCTTTTTAAATTAATACAATTAGAATAAAGTACAAAGCGCCATAACAAATCTTGGCACAAGTCTGGTTTTCATTCACAGCAAAATTAAAAATAACTGGGTCAAAAAAGACATTTAAATATACAGAAGCAACTTTTAATTTTCAATGGAAATGCTGACTTTTAATAAAGTCTGTATCTACTTTTTTAAATACTCATAAGGTTTCAATATGCAATACTACAAATATTGAAAGAATATTTCATTGTGAAATAATTGGAAACACAGATTCTTAAATACACCCTAGAAAGGTTTGCAAAAAGAATACTGTATGTTTAATTAACATGTTCATGAAACCTTTTCAAATCACTGTTAACAGTCAAGATTCAATTCACTCTGTACTGGAAGTACAACACTGGCATAATACACTCTTAAAAAATAAATCACCACTGTTCATTCCAAAAGGAAATGCAGCTCATGCAAAATTCCATTTGTGGGCACTCGTGGCCACAGATTATTGCTATATTGACTCTAGAGAGTCGAGGCAGCAATAACTTCGTGAAATGATTTAAAATCAGGATGTACTTAAAGCTACAATGCCCAACTAATGTATTGGTTCTCATAAAAACAATACAGAAAAAGAAAAACTTTTTTTAAAAAAACTTTTATGTGGATTGGGTTGAGGGCGAAACCATTATGCCATTTCTGAGAATTTCTAAGTACCCATCTAAGTACCCAGCTAAAATAAAGTTAAGAGCATTATCGGATGGTATTTGTCTCCAAAAGGTTGTATTTTCAAACTATACTGCAAAAAAAAAATCTATTTATTGCTGCTAACCTATGATGTCTTATAACTTACTTAAAACCATAGACGGCTACATGAGAATTTGTAGACTGTACCTCAAGACAACATGGGTGAATTGTGACCAAAATGGTGGCTCATTTGAGGCCTCGGTATCATCTCTTTCATATACTGAAATATAGTCCCAACAGCAAAAGGTCAAAAGAAATCTATTAGGAGTCTCCACAGTGCTTTAAAGTATGCTATGATTGACAGACTAGTCAGAGGGCACAGAAATAGGAGAGCATTTGCCACTCCCATGCTTCAAAATATGATCCACATAAGGATCCTACTCACTTCCACTCTTTCCAAATGAATAAAACACCTTTGCATTGGACACATCAGTGAACTTGTTCACTTCTGTTCCATCACTTCATCCTCATTATTTTTCAACTCTACTATGCAGTCTCCCAGTTCATCTGCTCTTGATCCCCAAGACCTCCAGGCCTTGGTCAGCTCAATGCATACCATTCTTGTGACGTTATAACAGCTGCATAATCGTTTCAGCTGTTTATTGAAACTCCACATGATTTCATTTAATAGCAAGGGTATTTCTTTGTAAACTACAAACTTTGAATTGTCATCAATAACTTAATATATTCAGTTGCAATATTCAAGCCAGTGTGAATTTCCTCAGTCAGCGTTACTGAACCAAAACAGCTTTACAAACAAGATGATATTTGGAACACAAACATTATCCTTGTAAATTAGGTTCCATAACTGCAGCATTCAGAGTCATCTGTAACAAGGTCAGCTACCTCACATGAACTCTAAGATTTCTCAATGTTTAATGCATGTGCCAGCAGCCCTGGTTCAGCAAGCACTGGTTAACTCTGTATCTGAACTTGTGCCTATAGGACCAATGTTCCAGGCAGTGACACTGTCTGGTACAGAAAGAAAGGCAGACAGGCGAGAGTAAAGTCTTTCAAGTCTTTATGGCATTCCAAGTACTTCAGAGGAATTATTTACTACTTAAGTGTAGCTATTTAGTTTTTTGCCAAGTATAGTACCCAATGAGTGCAGAGCAAAGTCCCGTAAAGAGCAGATGAGATAAATGACCATTAATCTGTTTTTGGGATTAACTGAGGGACAAATTTAGGAGAAGTATTTAGTGGAGCTTCACTACCAGCATCCAAGGTGTTGTATCAATTCAAAATGTTTGCATAAAATACATGAAAGTATAAGTTAAGCACAGGCAACTATGTGGTGCTACTCCATTATCACCTTGTAGAGGACTGATACCCTTGTTAAACCTCTTTGATGTTGATGTTGGAAAAGGAAGATTATTCCAAATTTTGGATTGTATTAAGCCCAGAAGTGGAAAATGGATTTTCTCCACTATCTATCCAACTGTGATGCTGTATTTTATCCAAACACATAATTGCCTGCAGAAAAATGTAGGAATGCACTTTGAATGTTTGTGCTTTCTGCTTTGGTGGGATAACAATAGTTGACAAGTCTAACAATTAGTTGCTTAGAAAAGGCTGGAAGGCTTTGCCAAGTTTGTTTTATGATCATCACTGGTTTATTGGTGCTGGGAAACCAACAAAGCTTCTAACGCAGGCTGGGAGCAGGGGGGGGTATGTCTAAAAATACATGGGGCAAATGTGCTGGAGCGAAATAGAGCAGGTTCATCAGGATATGGTGCATGCAAAGGAGAAGGCGGCAAATGGGGGAAACAAGGGATTGAGGTGTTAAGAGTGAGAAGACAACCAGAGAGTAACATCAGAAAGGAAAGGGTGAGCAGTAATGAGGGATGGAAGAAGATGTGAGCAAGCATATGGGAGAAAAAGAAACATCAGGCAAGGTGGAGGGAGCACACAAGAATAGTGGAAAGAAGAATTGGAGAAGGTGCAATAAAGACTTACAAGAATAATACCAGAAAAGGGTGAGTTCCTTTTCTCTTGCAGAGAGAAGACGGAGGGATGACCTAATAGAGGTCCTTAAAGTGATGAAAGGGTTTTAATAGAGTGGATACAAAGAGAGTGGCTCTCTGCTTTTGGGGAAGAGTGAAGCTGAAGGCCATCAATATAAGACAGTCACCAAGAATGCACCACATGGATTGCAACGGTTTGAGAAGGTAGCTCACCACCATCTTCTCAAGGGAAATTAGGGATGGGCAACAAATGCTGGCCTTGCCTGCAATGCCCACATCCTGTGAAAGAATAAATAAAAAAGAAATAAAATTGGGAATTCCAAAGAAACATCTCTATGCAGAGAGTGATAAAAATATAGGATTCACTAGCACAGGGAGTGGTTCAAGTGAATAGTACAGATGCATTTAAGGGGAGACTGGACAAGCTTATGAGGAACAAGGGGATAGAAGATTATGCTGATAGAATTAGAAGAAGGAGAATGGGAGGAGGGTCAAGTGGTGCATAAATGCCTGCATGCACTGGTTAGGCTGAATGGCCTGTTCCTGTGCCATATATTCTCTGTAATGTAGTATTCCATTATTACTTCATTGAACATTCAGTCTGATAATATACTCAAGCATCTGCCGCGGAGTTTGAACCACAACCTGGCTCAAAAGTTGGGAGTGCTAGCACTGATGCTTATAAGACACAGGGCACATGGTTCAAACTCCCATTAGCAACACCATGGAAAGTCCACTATATTAAAACAAAAATATACACAACCAAGTTGCATTTTCTTAAATTAGTAAAAATTTAATTCTTAAAATGATGCAACCAGATACATAATCTGAAGGTACACTGGAAGCAGGGCGCAAAATATTGGCCAATCATTTAAAGTAGTATGCAGTATCCTACATGTTGTCACGATAAAGGTACTCAGTGATCAAGCTTTACACTTGCAAAACTTCAGCAGAATGTAGGGAAACTAAAGTCAAATAGAATTCAGCCTAGCGGTAGCAAATGTTGAATTCAGTCCAGCATTAAACCAGTTGGCAGACAGAAAGTACTGTAATCCTCATACAAAAGAAAGAATGGTCTCAGGGTTTAACAGTTCAGTGAAGTGAGAACATTGTGCTGGTCTTCTCTATATTTTAGTGTTCCAAATGAGAGCAGCCAGTGAGAGAATAGACCTTACATAGATATTATAGTCGCCACCAGCTGTTTCTCAATTAGTTTGTTTTTTAAAAAAGGAACACAAAGAAAGCATGCTTCCAACAGATGTTCCTGTTCTCAAAACATCCAAACTACACTGGGCTAACATCAGAGCGAAGACCTTTTCCCCACTAAATTCAATTTCATGTGTGAAATGGCAAACCCATTAAATCGCTCATTTACAAAGGTAGCTTGTTTTGCAGGCTCGGTTTATAAAGTGAAAACTTTTAAAATAATGGAAAACCTTCAATGCCCTTTACTCCATGAGATAGCAAGACGAGAATTCAAATTCTCATAATGAACCAGTGCAACTCAAATATTGGTGGGATGCTGTCTCAAAACAGGTCATCAGGAAGGTTTGGGTTTATTTGCCTTGAAATATCTTGAGCTCACTTTTCTTGGATTAACAAGTGTGGAATAGTGTGGCTTAAAATCCCAAAACAGCCAAGTAACTATTTTTTTGTTCAAGAGAATTTTGTGTTGCCTATTTTCACTTATACAAACTCACCAAAATATATAACTATTTTCTCTTTCAAATGTATACTTCAACTTAATTTGTTGTTTATGCATCCTGTCTTAATGAGTTCTTATCTCCTAACTTATTCTTTACTCACAAGAAACCTTGGTGACAGGAGTCTAGCATTTCCTCCACATTTTCAGGTCAAAGGTAGTATTATTATTGGCATACCCTTAAAATGGGCACTCTTAATATTATGTAAATATATCCAGTTCTCCACAAAATCAGATTACCTACATATTGCTGATTTAAAAACACAGCCTACCTCACCAATATAACTACCACAACAAAAGAAAAATCCTGCACAAATTATTTTTGTGAAATTTTTTGCAGTTTAATTTTCCAAATTTGCATATATTTGCCCTTAAGAATTTGTCAACACTGATATAATAGCAATTTTCTTAAGGTATTAAACAGTGACATCCTGTGGAAGAACACTAATGTTGCCACTATTTTGAAAGTAGTAAATATTTTTATTATTTTTCACTTTATTAATTTCCCACAGCAGTGTTCTCATCTAGATTCCACATTTTGCTAGGAGATAATATTATTGCAATGACTGAACTGGGATGCAGATCTTTAAGTGGATCACAAGACTCAAGTCTCATAATATGCGGTTGACTCTTACCGCCCTCTTAAGTGGCTCGTCAAGCCACTCACTTGTATAACAATCACGATGAGGTTCAAGGAGGCAACTAGTATGGGTAATGTATGGGGCCTTGCCAGTGTCACACACAAGAATATTTTTTTTTGAAAGGGCTTTCATGAGAGGGAACATACAACTCTCTACAATCCCAAAAGTATTTCCACATTGCTTATTCCAAATACTTTCTCAATTTTTAGCTTTGGCATTTCTGCAAACTCCCCGCTTTCACCACAAGTAAGCCAGTCAAAGTCTGGACCTCAATAATCACACAGCGCCTTTCCCAGTTTTCTGTACTATGTTTAATATCCCAATTTATAAGCACTATCCTCACTTCATCTTTAACCATTCTGCTTCACACAGTTGCAAAAGTTGTGGTTTATTCTGGCATTAGGCCCTGATCTGAATCCAGAAAGAAGCAGTGCAAGATTACCAGAATCTGTGCAATTTGGCCACACATGGGTATCAAACCGGGCCTGAAAAGTGCCCACATGGTACACCCAAACACATTTTTAAAACTGCTAATTAAATGCTTGATGGGTGATCCTGGCACAGGTCTCAATATCTGGTTGACTAAATCACAGGTATATCATGGCTGAAATGTGTACAATCTACTAGGTGCGTTGCAGCATCTCACCCAGTTACTTCAACATCATGTTTCTCTCCTTCGAACTCTACCAGAGAAGAAAAAGCAGCAAAGTTGAGAGAAAGCCTCACTGGTCCTGCTTTGCAGCTGGGTCAATGCCCCAGTATTTCATAGTAATTATGGAAGCATCAATACCACAGGGCTGTGGTAATTCATGAAAATCCACCAACACCTTCTCTGGACAAGCAGAGATGGGCAATAAGTGCAGCCTTGCATACGCTGTGCAATTTCCAAGAACAAAGCAAGATGATTGCTGCCTCCAATATATTTTGGTCATTTAAAATCAAAATGCTTGGGGATGTGTCAGCACTGACCTTTCACTTCTGGGAGCTGGGCTCAAATCCAAACTAGACTGATGGGATGAAAGTCTCATGTGTTTGATGAGGCACAGAGTTGAAAAACAAAGAAGTTATGTCAAACTTTACATTGGTTAGATCACACTTGAGAGTATTGTGAACAGCTCTGGGCTCCATATTGTAACAAGGGCACAGAGGCAATGGAGAAGAAACAATAAAGATGTACAAGAATGATACCAGAACAGAGAAGTCACACCTACAAGCTGGCCTCCTTTCTCTAATAAAGGAGTGACCTAACAGAGGTCTTTAAGGCTATGAAAGGGTTTGATAGGATAGAAATGGAAAAGATGTTTCTACTTGCATGTGAGACCAGAATTAGGGTCCATAAATATAAGATAGTCATTAAACAAATCTAATGGGGAATTCAGGAGAAACTTATTTAATCAGTGAGTAGTCAGAATATGGAACTCACTACCACATGGTGTAGTTGAGACGAATAAATGTATTTAAGGGGAAGTTAGATAAACACAAGGGAGAATGGAGTAGAAGTTGATGTGGTTAGAAAAGAGGGAGATGACTCATGAAGACTATAAACACCAAAGATCACCAAATGGGGCAGTTCCCAGCCAACAGAAATAACCATATGGGGAGAACCCACCTGTTGCCACATTAAATGGTTCTCTTTGAAAGATTGATTTTACCATTTGCTCACTAGGTAGGAAGGAGAACAAACAGCTTCCAAGATCACCCCATATTTAGAAAGCTCACTCATACTGGCTCCTCCTAAAGCTAACCTTCCTTCCTGGGTTTAAATGGCTTGCAGCCCATGCATTATTACCACAACATATATAATGATACACAGGACAGTTAATAAAATTTATAATTCCACAAATTATTTTCCCTGCAGTTATCATTTTCTTTTTTTACTTGCCAGCAGTTTTAAGCAATCCCTCGGTCTAGTCTACACCTCTGAGCCCAAACTGTAGAAGACCCCATGAACACAGGAGTCAGGGATTTGTGGTCCAAGTGAAATCTCCAACACCTCTCCCATCCTCAAGCTTTATTTGGAGCTATCTCTAGTGTACCAGACTCTGAAATTACTGGCTTCAATTTTTGCTTACACACAAATTTAGACCTATGGTTCCCAAAGCTTTCCACCTCATGTCTGGGTCTGTTGTAAATTAATTGATAAATATGATTATCATGATGAGCCAACAACTCCATTACCAGTGTGTCATGTGGCAACCAGGATGGTAGAAGGCAATCTAGATGGACCTTGGTTATTGTCTAGCAAATCTATGTTTATAATTGCAGTGCACTTGGTTGCAACACTAAAGCTGGAGTAGTAATTCACTTTCAGAGTGCATTCAAATCTCCTGCACTACAGAACCTTGTTGATTCAGCTCGTCTGGTACCTGTCCGACACTTCAATGGTCCTGGTTAGGAGAGCTGAGAAATATAAATGGTCGGTGAGCAGGATATGGAGGAATAGCCCCTCTCTCAACGTTCAGATCAAGGTCAGGCAGCTTTAAAAATTGACCAAAGGATCCCCTGAAAACTTATAAGTTTAACAATGAAAAGCTGCAATGCTTTCCCCCTCCATGAATTTCACTTTGCTTCAGAATCTGCCCAGGCAGTAATTCTGAATTTACATTGTCAATTTGGCATCAGTGAGTTGCTGAAATTGTATTCCACTAACACTAAACTTTGCAGTGTAAATGCACCCTCAGTGCACCCTGCTTTGAGTCCAGGAGCTATACCAAGTTCACACTGCCAATAAGGCTTTTAAAAAGATAGTGAACATTAAGCAGGAACCTACAAGAGCGGCCTCGATTTTATTGTGCTCTAAATTAGTGCCATTACCATTCCAATGGGAAATTCCTATTATAGGTATTGCTCCACACATTCTGTTCCTAAGTGCAGTTAGATCTTTGCCCCTGAAGCAGCTAGCATGACTACACTATTTTACCTCTCCAAGAATTAAGTTGTTGCTTTGTGAACCATGGTG
The DNA here is from genome assembly GCF_964194155.1 of Cetorhinus maximus. NCBI lineage: Eukaryota > Metazoa > Chordata > Chondrichthyes > Lamniformes > Cetorhinidae > Cetorhinus > Cetorhinus maximus. The sequence continues at coordinate 5,516,360 of NC_135893.1, forward strand.
CACCGCAGGGAAGATGTGTTTTCAGATTCAACAACTCATTCAGATAGTGTAGCACAGTAAAATAAATTAGTGATCCAGTGTCAGATCCATTGATTAATTCGACCCTCCCTCCACACAAAAAATAAGATGACCACACTAAGCATTTTCATTTGAATGCTTTGGCCTTGAGTGGAAAAAAATTCAATATTAAAAAAGGTTTAAAATTAAAGTGCACAAGATTTAAATTAGCAATTTCAAATCATGCTTTATCAGCTTACCTGCAAACTCGTAAATGATCCATAACATTCAATTTGTTTTACACATGGTGCAGATGTGACTGGAGAAGTGGTGGGGTGGGGGGGCAGGGTTGAGAACAAGAGGATAAAATCTGTAAATGTGCAGGTAGGGGAAGTCTCTGATACACAAGCTCATTAAAGAGCTATAAGGGGTAGAATAATCCCAGATAGTGCTAAGGCTCTATTGTGAATTTCCTATTAAGTGAATACTCTTAATTAGTGAATAACATTTTTCTGGCAAACAGGTCATTAATTCAATACTGCAGAAACTGAGCGCACTATGCATTGCTGAGGTTTATATTGGCTCATACAGTCATCACTGAGACAGATTAATACTGAATAAGCTTCAATTCTGCTAGGAAATATCAATTTGCTTTTAGAACAGTCATGTGGGAATAAGGAAAAAAGCTATTTTTCTTTCACTAACTGGAATGACACAGCTTTTAAAAGATTTTCTAGCAAAATAATTGGATTAATTTCTTTCATATGCGTCTCTGTCAATTTTAGTCAGCAGTAATTGACTGCACCTAAACCTTGGATTTTTGTAACTGTGCTATGAACAGGAGTGCCAAAAGGCAAGAGGCATAAGACGAACAATAATATTTATTTCCCATTTACCATAGTTGAGTGAGTTAAAACTCTCTAAGGAACACAATGAAACCTGTTTGTCAAGACCATTCTTGGGTAGAGATCATAAATAAGTCAACATTTTTTCAAGTACATGAATGATACCTTTCCCCCAACTCTTTCACATGCTCAAAAGCATACTTGATAAGCCAGTTTTGCAGATTTTGCAACATCAACAAATTTGTTCATTGTTTCTGCAACTTCCTCTTCAAGCAGACATTCATATTTTGACTGGAGATGAAACTAGATCCAGATCCATTGATTCAAAACAGTAAAATAGAGGGTGTGGTACTGGGGGCATAAATTAAGGGCTGGACATCACCGTGATTGACAGGCCTCATTTGCTTCAGTTAATTTAGTGCCTCACACTTAAAATTCATAAATCTCTGCATCAGGGGAGTTATAAGAAAATAGTTTACATTATGAACACAGTAAATTCCCGGACAATCAGAGCAGCTGGCATTACAGCTTTAAGACTTCAGGCAGACAACAATAAATTTGTCCTAGCACATTACAATTCTTGCTCACTTCGAGAGACTCAAACAGTCTATTTTTTATTTTCCGCCAGTACCTGGCACCATTTCACAATTTTCTGGAGAGATCAGCTGTGTTTGAGTATTTAGGCACATTTCAAAACTTACAGCATTGCCTACATTTTGCAGTTATGAAATATGGGGCAAGGCAGCAAAAAGGGAGAGAAAATATTCAGCATTTGCGGTGCTAACAGTTTTGTTGAATAGTCAAGAAACTTGTGATTAATATGCACATTTCATTAAAACAGGCAGGAGAATTTTACTGCCAGCTGCAGCCCTATTGACAATTATTAATTAATTACATAATATTAGAATTCTCTGTTATCTTTTGAACTTTACGCATTAGGGAATTCATATTTGTTTAAATGTGACAAACAGCTTTTATGGTTTACCTATCACACATATTAATACTGACAACTAAAATATATTAGTGCAAACCCAACTGGATTTTTGTTAACTCTGATCTAGGGCATTTAAAAATAACTGATCAATTTTGAGACTTTTGCTGGATGTCTATGCAACCGTTCTGGAGGTATCATATTTTAATTGGCAAGCAAAGAATTATTCTATGCAGTACTATAGAGAACACAAATTGGTTTAAAAATACTTTCAAATTTAGTAGAATTTATTAACATATTAAAGTCATCAAATTTTTATTTTTGTCTAAATATTTAATGTTTATTTTATAAATTAGTAATTAGCATTTAAAAAGGAACATCCTTTTCAATTTAGCTGAGAGGAAAAACTGGGTTTAAAATCAAGCACAATATTTATTTGATTATTTTCTTTACCAAAATCAGCAAGAGTACAAGTGAAGCTCATTCCAAACCTGTGATCAACAAGTATATCAGTAAAGAGGGAAGATACTTTCAAGTTTATTCTTAAAACGCATAAAACTCACAGCAATTGTGACAATTCCCAAAACATAAGGAAACACAAATTTCCACTGAACATACAGTATATCAATAAAGTCAAGCTCAAGATGCCAGAAGCAGCTGCTAGAAAAAATACATACATCATACAAGCCATAAAATGGTGGCTTTTTTAATGAATCAAATATAATGGATTGAAAATTTTAATTGACAGAAAATTAAATATTCGACCTTCTCGTCACTGAGCTAGCTGGTATGGACATTTCACAGTACTGCACACAAATTATTTGAGGACGGACTGACGATATCTTTAGCAAAAAAAAAATGTATTTCCACCCATCAGGATATTAGCTATGGATATGCATACAGAGAGGAGGCACTGGATTCTAGCAAATGAGCTGCTAAATCCTTGTTCATTTACAAAGCATCAATGTTTCTAAATATTCAAGTGCCCATCTCAAAAGGTAACAGAATACCCCAACTGCAAAAATAAAACTAGATGGTGCATTCCAACCACACAAACCACACAAGCATTTGACAGAAAGGAAGTGAGTCACCATACCAAGTACAGTTAAAACTGGAAATTGTTCTGCAGCATTAGGAGGAGGAGAGAGGCTGGAGTGATTCACGCCTCAAGGTCATGGCACCATTCTTAAAGAAGAAAATGCTTCTCTTGAAAGCCAATGACCAAATCTCAAGAGGACATCAGCATTCTTGTCTAGGAGGTGCTGGTGGCACACCAAGAATGGAAGTAAGATGGGAAGTTTTGGGTGGTTTTGGACAGGCTTGTGGATAATATGCTAAATTGAACACAGAGAAACAGGTGAAGGTCTCTTAGATGTTAACTTGAGAGCTTTCACTCTCACTTTTGAACTGCATGAGGTAAAGTTCTTAAAGGCAACTAGTGACCTCACCCAACAATGGTAACAAAATTCTTCAGGGCTTTTTTTCCCACCATCTGCTAATTTTAATACAAACGCAACGGCAAGTAGAAAGCAAAGATGGAACCTCAAGAATTGTAGCAGCACATTTGACAGAATACATATTCCCTGGAGGTGTGGTGATTCTGTGGGGCAGTTCCCATGCTGGGTTTCTGCACATTCCTACAAAATCTGGACTTCATATCATCCACTGGCTGGTGTATCCAATTAACACAGCATTGCCTGTCCATATTAGGAACACAGACAGTTATTTCTTTCAATACCAACTATTCTACAACTCTGTAATATATGTACCTGCCAGTTTATCGAGTCATATGGCCAATTGTGACAACCAACAGTTGCCCAAGTCTGCACAGGTTCCCAGTGCTCTGAGTTGCTTCTGTTGAAACAGCCTGTTTATATCCATTAATGCAAAAATGAATGATCTGAAGCAAACCTGCCTATAGTTTAATAGCTAATAGATCCAGAGAAGCTTTTGTGTTAGGCCACTGGTACTAGCCCTAGAGCTTGGATGGAGATCATTTCTTGCTGCCAAGTCTGATAATCCGGAATGTTAAATTGGTCCTGTGGGAGTAGTATTCTTCCTTACACTCTATAGTGGAAAGCAATAATGAACAGGATGTTACAAAGGTTTCAGTCTAAACCCTTTTATTCCTGTTAAATAAATCTTTACACTATTGAAACATTAAAGTGCAAGTATATTTCTCTATCTGGCCTCAATATTTTTTAAATAAAAGAGTGATAAATAATAAACAAATAAATTATATAAACTCCAATCAACACAATGTAAAGATAAAAACAAAAAGCTAAAAGCTACTGCGGATGCTGGAAATCCAAAACAAAATAAAAACAGAATTACCTGGAAAAACTCAGCAAGTCTGGCAGCATCGGCGGAGAAGAAATCAGTCAACGTTTCGAGCCCTCATGGCCCTTCAGCAGAACTGAAGCATAGTTTCAACAAGGGAGAAATATAAATTGGTTTAAGGTGGGTGGGGGGGAAGAGACACATTGAGGGTGTGGTGTGAGCAGATAATCAAAAGATGTCAGAGACAAAAGGGTCAAAGAGGTGTTGAAGGTGGCGGTCTTTGTCTGAGAAAAGTGCTAATTAAGAATGCAAGACAGGATATTCAAAGTACAGCTCTAGTGGGGGTGGGGTGGAAGGACTAAAGGTTTTAGTTTTAGATTTAAAAATAATGGAAATAGGTGGGGAAAGAAGAATCTATATAAATTATTGAAAAAAAAGGCGGGTGGGGGGGGAAAAGAAACGGGGTGGGGATGGGGGGAGGGGGGTTTAAGATCTAAAGTTGTTGAATTCAATATTCAGCCCAGAAGGCTGTAAAGTGCCTAGTCGGAAGATGAGGTGCTGTTCCTCCAGTTTGCGTTGGGCTTCACTGGAACAATGCAGCAAGCCAAGGACAGACATGTGGGCAAGAGAACAGGGTGGAGTGTTAAAATGGCAAGCGACAGGGAGGTTTGGGTCTTTTTTGCGGACAGACCGCAGGTGTTCCGCAAAACGGTCGCCCAGTTTGCGTTTGGTCTCTCCAATGTAGAGGAGACCGCATTGGGAGCAACGAATGCAGTAGACTAAGTTAGGGGAAATGCAAGTGAAATGCTGCTTCACTTGAAAGGAGTGTTTGGGCCCTTGGACGGTGAGGAGAGAGGAAGTGAAGGGGCAGGTGTTGCATCTTCTGCGTGGGCATGGGGAGGTGCCATAAGTGGGGGTTGAGGAGTAGGGGGTGATGGAGGAGTGGACCAGGGTGTCCCGGAGGGAACGATCCCTACGGAATGCCGTCAAGGGGGGTGAAGGGAAGATGTGTTTGGTGGTGGCATCATGCTGGAGTTGGCGGAAATGGCGGAGGATGATCCTTTGAATGCGGAGGCTGGTGGGGTGATAAGTGAGGACAAGGGGGACCCTATCATGTTACATCTTTTGATTATCTGCTCACACCACACCCTCAATGTGTCTCTTCCCCCCCACCCACCTTAAACCAATTTATATTTCTCCCTTGTTGAAACTATGCTTCAGTTCTGCTGAAGGGCCATGAGGGCTCGAAACGTTGACTGATTTCTTCTCCGCCGATGCTGCCAGACTTGCTGAGTTTTTCCAGGTAATTCTGTTTTTACAATGTAAAGAGTTCAACAAGTCCCTCCAAATATCATACAACAAGGATTACTTTCAGCTAGTGACCCAATTCCAAAGTGAGTTCCATTCAACTGATTGCTCCCCTTCAATTACGTTATTCTTGACACTTATTCAGTGATTGAGCACTGCATTTGGACTGATTTTTGAATTTCATGACTTTATCACATTTACATTGATGCAAAATGGATTCAGTTGCACAATGGCACACAAAGCCTGGTGGTATTTCAGAGTTGGAGGAGGTTTGACACGTGAGCACTCTGAAGTCAGGAGTTTGAGATCAATTCTAGTCGGGGTCTCCAACCCAATGAAAACATAAATATTTTAAAAAACTGCCCCGGTTGTCCACTGGGCTGGATGGGATATATTTTGCTAAATTATCTTGAATTATCCAAACCATTCCCTTCTAACTTTAAAGATATACTGGCACACAATTCCACATACAGTCTCTTAATCGAGAAGAGTCCTATTTTCCCAAATTTCATTTGTTATGTGGAGTACAACATAAAAAATGTTTTCAAATTCTGACCTTCCTACTCATATTACAAAGTATTACAAAGTAGTTACAGCACAGAAATAGGCCTTTTGGCCCAACAGGTCTATGCCAATGAGTACATTCCACAAAAGCCTCCTCTCTCACCCCTCTTCATCTAAGTCCATTGCAACACAATCCTGTGTTTTGCATTTTTAAAAAAATTTATTCATTCATGGGATGTGGGCGTCGCAGGTGGTGATGAGCTGCCTTGTTGAACTGCTGAAGTCCATGTGGTGTAGGTACGCCCAGTGCTGTTAAGGAGGGAGTTTCAGGATTTTGACCCAGCGACAGTGAAGGAATGGCGATATATTTCCAAGTCAGGATGGTGAGTGACTTGGAGGGGAACTTGCAGGCGGCGGTGTTCCCATGCAATTACTGCCCTTGTCCTTCTAGGTGCTAGAGATCACGGGTTTGGAAGGTGCTGTGGAAGGAGCCTTGATGAGTTGCTCTGGTGCTTCTTATGGATGGTGCGCACCGCTGCCACTGTGTCAGTGGTGCAGAGATGAATGTTTAAGGTGGTGGATGGCGTGCCAATCAAGTGGAGTAGCAAAAGCTGCTGAACATTGTGCAATCAATTATCCAGGTTTATTGTGAACTAATTATTTCTCTTACAATTTGCCAATCTGAATTAATGTCACTCATGACCTATCATTGCTATAAAAAAAACTCTTCAACTAAAGTTTGAATACACAACAGTCCTGTATATGTTAAACCTTTTTACTTAATTCTGGAATACAACAGTACAGAAAATGGAAACTGTGTGGAGACTGAAGTGGGCGGAATGAGTAGAAACTAAACACACCACTGTACGTTCCAGTGCTGCACCATTTCATTACTCAGCACTGTGCCATCAGCTGAGATCAGTGACCAGAGTCTATTGAACCAAATGAATAATGCTTAGTACATTTACTGTACTATGTTTCCAGATGCAGCAAACTTATTGTGCAAGCTGTTACACTAACCACATTTTAAAACACATTAATTTGCATTTGTGATTCCAAATATTCTTGCTTTACAATATATCCTTATTATATTGGTGCATTCATAATATACAAGGTGCATGGTAGTGAGGCAGTGAGTTTAACTGTGCGGCTTGGCTTCCTGATGTCCCTAGGGAACAGTGGCTGGTTTAGGCGGTACTTCTGCACTTCGCAGTGGTTTTTGGTTGTGCCTGTGCAGTGGTTTTTGGTTGTGCCTGCTTACTGTATCTTTATGAATTACTATACTCGGGTAGGATCAGGCTTGTCCAGTGGTGGTCACTCACAGGCAGAAGGCCAGAAACAGGGACTTTGTTTTCTAAGATGCCTTCATTCATTTTGATTATATAACTGAACCAGTGGATTTTGAATATGTTAATATTGTCAGATATTGGTCCTGCTGTAAAAAGCTACATAAAGTGTAAAGCTAAGACATCACACTATATTTTTATGACATGTATAATCATGGCTACTTCTTAAAAATCTAAAACTGGGCAATGACGTTTTAAAAATGACTGAAGCCATGTCTGGCTGTGACCTTCGAACAATATGAGTTAGTCCAGTAGAAAATGGAATTTCCACCTTGTTATCTCTGAAGAGATGCTAACAACCCTGTGGACTGCAGACACCAAATGCAAAAGGCCATCTACATCTCATAAGCCAGGCCTTGCCACTGGAGTCTACTGGTCTGCTAGGATAAAGAGTCTTGCAACCTTCCTTTGTAATTCTTAATGGTGGGAATATTAACAACCTCAGGAACCCAGACATAGGAACATACACCCTTTGTCACAGTCAAGTGGAGAGGTGGGAGTCATGTGATATGACCCCCTCGAAGAACCTGTAATATTGCCCTGTAGAGCTGGAAAACACAGTCTGCCATCTTCCATCTAGCAAGCAGCAGCTCAGAAGAAGGGCTCTGTCCAGGTATGAATGCCTGGCCCCCATCTACAATATTTCTACTGGGACTTCTGAACTTCCATATCATTATCTACAAGGCTAATTCATCGCTGCGTGCCTTTCTCATTGTGGAAGTCAACTCTATTGGAAAAATGAATTATCCAGCATCAGTTCAGCCTGCTGACCTCTGTGAAAGAATTCACCATTGGACTTTTGATTCTGGATTCTAGACTCGCGTGAAACAATAATTCTTTGCTCTGTAGTCTTTGCCCTGTAAATCTTTCTTTCATTGTATGAATGCACCAAAGGCCACATAGCAACATCCCCCCAACTCCCGTGTTTTGAGTGCGAATAAACTAGCCCTCTGAATTTACCCTATCTTGAGTTTGCTGTGGGGTTATTAATAAAAATTGGATCACACCAAAAGTGAGGGTTTGGGAAATGCGCCACCGCTTACAAAGGGGGAAATCAAAATGAAAACGCCCTTCCGTTTATGGGCAGGTGGTGAGAGGAGAAATCAGGGCTCTTTAAATTAAACCCCCTCCTGTTCATAACAAGACTTTGACTGGCTTCATAGAGTATTTTTTTTAAAGCCTCTTCAGGATACATACTCTAACTTCAATAATGCATTAGAAACAGGTTTCACATTAAAAACAGTCAGGCTATTGTGAAAAATCATTAATTGCAAGATTATTTCTTGACCTAGTATTACTTACTTGGAAACTCTGCAACAATTAAAATATTGAAAAAAATGGGAAAAGTACAAAAACAATCCGTGTATCAAAATAAGGAATGTTTAAGCCCGATTACAACACAACACAAATGCACACAATTCATTGAGCAGATTACGTGGGAATAAACTATTCCATTATTTTTCTGGGGCAGAGGGAGACGAGGTGGCTAAACACCTCAGGAAGCGCCAGTATGCATCTTTTTAATGTCTATTGCTAACTTCCTCCCCACTAAAGAGTCCGTGACACAAGGACAACCAACGAGACACACAATGCTGGCAGCCTCCCTGGGAAAAAGCTGAATCAATACAACATTCACATCAAGTAGCTTCAAAGGAAAATTCTTAAAATAGAAGACAATATACAAATTTTAGTAGTGACAGGACAGTTCAGTTGCAACATTTTTCGACATTGGCAATTCTTGAACACTGCAGCTTTAATTAAGAGGTAATATTCCTTTTGGGCCTTAAAGCATTACTTCTTGTATGAATATCACTACTACAGGCTTTCCAGCCTTAATCAATTTTTGCTATCGCTAATAACCACCCAGGTAGCTGTTGCCATTTAAGTCAACATCTGATATGAAATAATTACAGAGTGGAGTGTTTCTGCAGCATGGTTCTAATTCACCATGGGAATCTCCAGGTATAAACAGATATCATCTACTGCAGGGGAGCGTGCAAATAAATTAACATCAAACAACTTACTATCAACTCTCAAGAGGCTGCCAAAACTGCTTCAAAACCATTTCCACTGGTTAAAAATCAATGTTACCAGTGCCAAACATGGCCTATATTAGGAAGCATAGTTGTTTGAAACAGAAGTTCACAACATAAAACAACTCAAAATCATATGCTCACTAGGTCAGTTTAGTTTAGGAAATACAGTCAAGTCATTTCAAAGACTGGACAAGGCCTCTTTGGTTGACATCAACTCCTGGAATTTAATACCTTCTTTGGATTAGTCATAACATGTCACTGGAACAACAGTTAAATAGGGGCAGTCCAAATGGCTGAAAATAAGCCTCAAGATATTTCACAGGTTACTAAGCATCAAGGTGATGCATAGGACAACATTGCAGAATTCAGTTTATTGATGGTGACAGAACTGAGGCCTCTAACTCTCCAGCATCCTATTAAACATTTCTCGTTTACTATGAAATATTGATGATGCAAATTTTGCTTAAGGGAAAATTCACAGAAAATATCTGTGGTTGATGGGGTTTTCAAACATTTTCCATTTTACAAAAGAATAAAAATTAATTTTAAATGATTCACCCAAATTCAAAGCAGTTTCTCAGATCAAAATTTATTTATTTTTGTTGGTCATTTTATTTTTTTGTTTAAACATCTCAATCTAAATTGAAAATGGTTGTATATAACCGCTTGTAAAATTTGAGTTTAAAGTACCTAGTTCTAAACTAAGGAGTTACTAAAAATAATTTTTTATTTAACATTGAAGTGGAGAACACTACAGATTTTTTTTAAAAAGCTGCTTTTCACGTTTCACAGTGAGTATTTACTTTGTAGGTTTTAGCTGTTTACAACAGATGAGTTGAAGTAAACATGCTTATATCAAGAACCCTAGTTATCACTCGATTTTAAAAGTTTGTGATTCCACCCTTTCACTGTAACTATCATACTGTCCATAGTATGTCATTTACAAAGCGCAATAGCAGCATCTAGTGGCAGGAATCAGTGCTATACAAGCTCCTGACGGAACAGATTTGAAAGGTATCAGTCACTATGAGGACTGACAAAGAAGTTGAAAACTGGCAGAAAGAAGGAAACTTTCATCACTGCTTCTGTTACCATAATGGCATTGAAAGATGTCACACGTGCAAAATCTATAATTTAGTACAAGAGTAAATAGAATTTCCAAGGCTGACTAGTGGAAAGGTTAACTCATTTAAAAAAGGTTCCTGCCAACATTTGCCAGTTTAGCAAAATGCCAAATAAACAAATACTGTAGACAGAATCTTCCTCAGACCTGAATACAAATGCATCTGCGGTGTTCACAAAATATAGACATGTAGCTAGGCTGTTCCTTATGTTATAGAAATTTGATTTCTGGGCTTGAGGTTTATTGTTCCTGACATGAAGATATATTATGTGAAGAAGTAATCATAAAAAATTAAACCAAAATCATACATAAACACTTCTTCAGTCATAGCATAGGCCAACTCACAAGTCGAATTCTGATGACACTTCAATTGTCCCACATCCTGGTACCATCCTGATAAATCTACCCTGGACCGTCTCCAAGTTAAGTCTCCCTTTGGGACTTAATATTCATTTTATTTATGCCTTTGTGAAATGTCTTGGCATGTTCTTTACATTGAAGGCACTATATGAAAGCAAGTTGTTCTTGTTCTTCATATGCAATTACTGGAACATACAGGTCAATCACAGGTATAAAAATTTATCCCCAGATTTCCAGCATGGCTTGATGGGCCACATAGCCTCCTTGTGCTGTAATGACTCTATAGCATGAGCAATACTCAAATTAGAACAGCAAATACATCCTACTGTGCCAGTTTTGATGGGTGAGGCTGCTAAATTCACATGAAAATGGCTACTAGGCAAGATACTTTGAAAGGCCTACCATATCCCAGCAAACATCACAGTAATCTGGAGAAGCTAGTGAATCATTAAGGGCAAGGGGAGAAAATCAGAAAGAAAACAAAAATGAAAGAAAACGTAAAGTTCAAAATAATGTCTACAGATAGTCAAAAGAATATTCCATGATAACATCTGATATGAAAGGTTTATCCAAGAGTTATTTGTGCACTCCATTTTAGCTTTTCCTACCTGCCACTTATTATGCTGAAGTTACAAGTGTGACTTTCTAATTAGCAGAATTTTACTTCCTCCACTACATCCGCCACCACCACACCCCCACAGCCCCCCCCCCCACCCCATAAACCTCACTAATAGTCTATAGCACCACTTGGAGTAACTAGATATTCTTCTGGCAATTTTTAATCATTATGAATTTATAATCACAACCATCTACACCATCAAATCAAGTAACTGAAATCTCATTTACATTGGCAATTGTAATACTCTAAAATCAATTGCTGTTCTTATCTTTCCCCATTAGGTCCTCCATTTTTCATTTGCCCATGAGCTTTGAATGACGCTTCATTAATACTGTTAATGACAAACTGAGGGGATCAACGTGCTTAACAACTGGCTTGGTTCTGCTCATGCTTCGTCGTATCCCCTCACCCAACCCTACCCCTCAACCCTACAGCACAGTCTAGCAACCCAGCCAAAACTAAACCCATCTCCCATATTAGGGCATAAAATTCAAACAGCTATTCAAACTCTAGCCTCATGCCTGAAAGTCTAGTTGTACTAGTGAACTCAAGTAGCTATTACCTTATTATAAACTTACCATTTACTTTGTATCCGTAGGGAGAAAAACGCATTAGTTTTTATTTCATAAAGATTTAATACAGAGCTTCATTTTCTGACAAACACTTAATCTAGGCTAAAAATGTGATTTCTTATTTAGGGTTTATTTCTTATTCACATTATCATTTACTTTATTATTACCAGAATATGCACATTACATGATCAAATTCAGAATGTAGCTAGTTTATCCATTTTTTTTGTGTATTAGACCCAAGGCACAATAGTCTATTAAGTTTTAATAAAAATATTTTTACAGCATACCACACAAACCATAAAATTAAGTACTGAAACTATATGCTGGGAAATTATTAAATTCACAATACTTGTGCAAAATAAAGTTATGTATTTACCAGATAATCCTTTTGCTAGCTAATTGGGATTATACAGAAGCCCTCAGTACAGCACTACATTCTGATTTCATGATGTTACCTTTGAATGCTGCCTTGGTCTGTTAATTACAGATAATATTTTTCTAAAGTGCTTATTGAATCACATCTGCTTCATACTCATTCCTTTCACAGGATGTCAGACAGTTGTGAAATGTATTAACTGAAGGAAAAAATAAAATGTGAACAGAAATATAGGTTTAACGTTGGCGAGTGTGCCCCTGTATTTGTCAGTCAAGATCATTAATGCTTGCAAAACGAAACACGTTTATAATAGTAGCAAATTAACCAATTTATCACTACAAACATCTTTGTGATGACTGCATACATACAAATACAACGCAAAAGTCTATTTAAGATCATTTGGTTCAAATACTATGGCAGGGGAAGAACAGCAATATGACACATTGGAACCAATGGAAAACACTACACTATGGCATATTACTGTAGTGAAATTAGGTTGCAAATAGTAGAGTATGTGTAAGCTGGAGTAATTTTCCTGGGAGACAGAGCTATGCCTTCAATCAGAAGTGGCTACACCATATACCTACGCCCTGAAACTCAAGTTGATGGAGCAGCGAGAGTGTACAGTGGCTGTCAAGGCTTATTGAAGAAAGCAACATGAACAGTTGCGGTTTTTTTTTGGCTGTTGTGCTCAATCTGGGTAAAGTCTGCACTGGGGAATTTAGCATTTTTCCGCTTTATTTCCCTAGTATCAGTTCTCAGGTCAGGAATAGCACAGAACTGATATGGTAGGGTTGCCAGCACTCTGCTTTAACCCTAACCTCAGAAAAGTTACTCCCATTAGTCACCATTACAGCTTGGCTAAATGAGAGCCAATGGTACTTTAGTGTAGTGCCTCACATTGTCGAGAAACTGCGTTGAGATTGTCCAAGTTTTCGTGCAATGGACCCTAATGGCCAACGGGACAGCAATTTCACCCAGGTCAGTCTAAACTAGGTTTGAATCAAGATCCCATACATGAAAGGACATGGGTTTTAAACAATTACACCTGCATCAACCTCATTAAAAGTGTAACATAGCACTTGCCTCACCAACTCGTGCAAGCCCAGGCATCTTTATGTCTGCCAGTTAAGAAAGCTAAAACGCCAAAAAGCTAAAACAAGATTGCTACAACCACTTATTAGGTCCCAGGTTCCAACTTCATGAGATGTCATGTAGCAAAGGGAGAGGTGAAACCTGCAGTGATCTAGACTGCGATGTAGATGCCCATGATCCTCAGCAGTTGGCATCTGCTAACTATTCATGGACTGAAAGCTAACCATTTACTTCTTACAGCTGTCAAGTCAACTCACCCTCAGTGCAGCTGTTTCCTCAGACCTACCTGAACTAGTGAACAGAGGCTGGTATATTGTGCTGCCCAAGGATCCTTTCCAATGCTGGGGAACCTGTACAAGCTAGCGCTGTCGAAATTATATAACTGGGCTGTGCTAGCTCGCTAAAAACGCAATAAAAATTAAGTGGCATCAGCAGCAGTAGAATGCTGTTCATTCTGCCTTTTCAGGTATTTTGTACATTTTAAAAATAAACAGTGGAGCCTATTTCAGTAACCATCAGGAATCTATAAGAGACTCTACAGTACAGACAGACCAGTAGTACCAGCGGTGGTCCCAGTCGCTGAAGGAATGCAAAGCACCTCACATACAAATGTGAATGAAATTGGGTATGTAGATGCACTAGAAATGATGACTATGGAAAAGGAATTGGTTCTTAAGAAAATAGCAGAATTCAAATTGGCACATTACCAGCTCCTAATGGTGCATGCATTCTCAACTGTAGGGAGGCAATAGAGGGCCTTACAAATATCTAATACTTATAATCTTCAGTCATGAAAACTGTGAGAACAGCCAATGTGACAATTTTATTCTAAAATGGGAGAGAAAGATGACTTGGTTAAGCTTTGATTGGTTAGTCAAATGGGGGAACACCCTTAAAATTCATAATTCAAAATAACATTAGTGAGCATGGATTAAATAAAGGACAGTCAACACAGATTTGACAAAGTCAAGTTGTATTTGACAAATTTAATACAGTATTTTGAAGTGAGCGAATGGATAGATAAGGGAAGTGCAGTAGTACCATACATGGATTTTCAGAAGGCACTCAATAAGATAGCTCAGAAGAGACTTATTAAGAAAATATGGGTATATGGTTAAAAGGAAATATAACATGGATAGAAAAGTCGTAGGAGGACGGAAAGCAAAGGAAAAGACAAATGAATATTGCTTGGATTGATCAAGTATTGTACCACAGGGATCAGTGCTGGACCCACTTCTGTTATCAGTATACATGTAATGATTTGATGAGCTTTATCTCACCATTTGCCAACAAGACACAAGTAGAAGGCTTGTCAAACAGTGAGGAAGACTGTAAAGGGCTTCAGGAAGATTGGCAGGTTAGCAGAAAGGGCAGACAGGTAGCAGATCCAATTGAAAGTGGGTAGTGTGAAGTAGAATATTTTGGGAGGAAAGAACAAAATGAGAATATAAACTCAATGGAAAAATAGTGAAAATTATGATGAATACAAAGTTCTAGAGTTTCAAATACATAATAGCTGGAAAATATAAATGCAGATAGTTAATTTAATAAAGGTTTAACATCATTTTTTTAATGATAGGGACTTTGAGTACAGGAGCGATGATAAATTTGTACAAAACATTGTCCAGTTCTGGGTGTACTATTTGTGACATTCTTCTATTCAATGTAAATATACCAATCATACGACAAGGATTGGTAAGCAATAATCTGGGTTCTTTATTTGAAGATAAGACTATGTGCAGGCAATGTTAACAGGAAGGATGAGCATACACATCTGACTTCTACAAGCTGCTATAAAAATAGAAAATGCAAGAAAAACTCAGCAGGTTTAGCAGCATCATTGAAGAGAGAAACAGAGTTAACACTTTTGAGTCCAATATGGCTCTTCTTCAGAACAGCAGTGGGTTCCGAAGAATCATCATATTGGACTCGAAACGTTAACTCTGTTTCTCTCTCCGCTGCTAGACCTGCTGAGTTTTGCCAACATTTTGTTTTTATTTCAGATTTCCAGCAACTGCAGTATTTTGCTTTTATTCCATAAGCCGCTCCTGTATACTGAGTTCAGGGTCATGGGGTTACAACATCACATCCTGTCTCAGTGGTAGTGATTGACAGCAATTTAATATACACACCCTTAAGAGTACATGTATATCATATCACAACATCCCCCTTTTGTCTAAACTAAAGGCTTACCCTTAAAGAATCAAGCTATTTACATGAAAGCAAATGTAAATAACATTGTGTCTGAATATATCCTTATAGAAAGCAATAAATTTAGAAGTCTCTAAAACGTATTGGCGGTTTGTTTATCTGTCCAGACTTAGTTACGGTGATCTTGGTTGGAGGCTGCTATAAGTTTTCAGAATGGTGTATAAGGGTGCTGTGTTTGTGTTGCATCTTGGACAGTGTTCTGTCCGCAATGGGACTACTATGCGTTTCTGGTTGTGGTATTGTTATGATTTGGCATCTTTTATCTTCCCCTGTTTTTCATTTAATACATCTTGGACCGCTGGGAGTATAGATGAGTGGTGACTGGGGAGGGTTGTCCACACTTGTCTGCTGAATAGTAATTCCACATTGGCTCCGCAGTACGGTGAGCTTTGCAAATTCGGATTAGGTATACATTCAGTTCAAACTGGGCCGCACATCCTGTCAGCTGATGATCTGCGTTGTGGAGCTAGGTGCTCTTCCCTCAGTGTAAGCACAGGGTTTCCAATGGCACGCCCTGTGGTCCTCATCATGGTATTGATAATACCAAGGACATGTCCCTGCACCACATCAGTAGGCCTATGATCACTGGATCCGTGGTGTCCACAACATAAAATGTCTGGGGTGACCAAGCTGAGTTGTTGCAGCAACACTTAAATGTAATGGATCCCAGGAACGGAATCTCTGAGCCATTGTACATGGTGAATTTAACGGTGGCTGGTTGAATCATCACTTGCTACCTCTGTGGATACATACATTTCAGTGTGCGAAGTGGAAGGGCGTTTGTACCTGCACCAGTATCCAGTTTTGCATGTAAGTTATGCTGGCCCTGTACCTGTGGACATATTTGGATGTTGGCAAAGGCTTCTGTTGGTACCATGTGCCAATACATTCGTTGATTTCACTGTGCTGAATGTCTGCTCACTTTGAGTTTAAATAATCTGGTTATCCCCATCATCTGACATGTAGCTCGGCTACACATTCCATGGATCTTATTTTGACACTGTTTGGTATGTGCTCTTGGTTGTTGTGTGCTCTACCTATCTGGCATCTCTGTGCCTTCTCACGATGTTGAGCCACTTGTTCCAGCCGTTACCTTCAGTATTGACGCTCCCAGGGTCCTCTGGTGCCACATGCCTTGCATACAACATTCAAAACTGGACAATTTCTGGGGGCGTGAGCCAGATGCCAAATTGAATTAGAAATTTTGCCAAATCCAACATCAACTCAGGGTAGAGAAGTGTCACTCTAAACTGGGTGGTTAGCTCCACACTTGTTGATCTGTTTAAACGTACTATTCAGCCATCAGCTCCATCATCATTCTGTGATTTTCTTCTAAGAATAATTTATGGAGCATCCTTTGACTGACAGGTACTTCAGGACTAAAAAATTGCTAAATGATATAGCTCACAGTAACTGCAATCTTTGTGCTGTGTCGAATAGAATGCTCACTACTTTTCATCTATCATATAAATATACTATTCAGCATCAAACGAAAGGGAGATGATAACTTTCACTAGTCCTGTATCAGCTTTTTGTAACTGTACAAATGTGTAATCCAGGATCAATTAACACCTTGTCAGAAGAGTGAAGATCCATTGCCACATTGTCAGCCAATTGGAAGTAGTATGTTGTAGAAATTGTTTGAGCTGTCTTTTCAATATTTCCTACTTAACTTCATCTTTCTGTTCTCGGTTTTCAAAGTTCAGCAAAAATTCTTTAAAAATAGTTGATAACCTCAGTTACAAGAGTAAAATGAAGGACTGCTTGGGCTCACTGCAGGATTTTTTAAAGCAGATTTATATTAACTTCAAGGAAATAGCAAAGGTTTTAAATGGCTACTTTTCATCAGTCTTCACTCTAACAGGACTATGCTCAATGACTGTTAACTACAATATGTAGTTGACTCGAAAATTGTACGTATCAAAATGAATAGAAATATAAGCTTGAAAAAAATAAGCGGTCTCAAAACAAATTGTGCTTCTGGTACTGGTGGCATTTGACACAAAAGTGCTCAAATAAATGAATGCTGTGCACAGTGAGCCCCTTGCTTATATATTTGTTGAGTCACTATGTCAGAGGTTGTTCTTGTGGACTGGAGTGAGACACATGCTGTGACAATTCAACAAGAACAACAGATTATAACTGGGAAATAACAGGTCCATTCGTTTGAATTTGGTTATAGGCAAGTTGCTGGAATGGATCAGTAAAGATATACTGTATGGCCACATGGACAGAGAAATAGTCATCAGAGGCTCTGAACATAGCTTCTGGTTGGCCATTTACAAAATTTTTTGAGGAAGTTATTAGTTTCACGGATGAAGGTATACCAGTAGGCATTATATACTTTGGTTTTGAGGAAGATTTGGAGAAGGTACCACACAATATTTTATCCCTTTTTTATTCGTTCATGGGATGTGGGTGTCGCTGGCCAGGCCAGCATTTATTACCTATCCCTAGTTGCCCTAGTTCGGAGGACATTTAAGAGTCAACCACAAGTCCTGACCAGGTAAGGACGGCAGATTTCCTTCCCTAAAGTCCTATGGGACTGGAGGCTGAATTTGGGTTGGATAATGAATTAGATGTATTTTCACAGGCAGAGGGTTATTGTTAATGGTAGTGATTATGGATGGAGACCAGTTGCCATTGCTGTTCTCTGGTAACTGGTGTTAGAGTCGTTGGTCTTCACAATCTTATTAAGAATTTGGATGAAGGCATTTGGGGAAGTGGAGGAGCGGAGAAACAGTTCGCGACTTCACAGGTGATATCAAGATTAATACAAGAGTTAGAACCTTGGATGAGAAGAAAAGATTACAACCAGATCCAAATACAGTGGAGGAATGAGCCTTAAGTTTGGCAGATGCCATTTAATACAGATGTGTCATATTATGTTAGTAGACTGGGCTAATGCCAGCCATTACATACCGTACCATACAACTTTAACAACTACTGCACCCAGCCACTTGGACACACAGTTGAGAGATGAGATTGACTCAGTCGCCTTTCCTTGTGGAGAAGTACCTTGCCATTACTTAGCACCTCCCGAGGTTTAGTATATTTGCTCTCTGGAAAATTAAGGCGTGCGTGCACATTGTAATTTTAGCCAGGATATTAACTTGCTATCCCAATGCAATAAACACAGCACAGTAAGGGTTTGGAGATAGCATGTTAAAACATTGGAAGATACTATGCTGAGTCTGTACGATCACTGATGCTGTTACGAACACTATGCAGTCTGCCTCGTTCCCAGAATCTACAGTATTTATTAAGTGATTGAGAAAGTTACTAGCAGAATAGATTTTACATCACTATAATGAAACTACAACACAAAGATCAAATTGAATTTACTTGTAGCTTCTAGGTAATCTGAAGATGGTGCATTGTAAGTTATTCTGAGTAGAAAATTACCACAAAATCTAGCATACATACACACAAGCATGGGCTACATTCTAATTTATGAATGCAGTTTTAGTTTTATGAAATTCACTTTACTGGCCCTGAATTCTGCAGTCATGAATTTAGTGCATCGATTCCTGTCATACATTCCTAATGAATCTCCTTGCCATGCCTGTATTTCTACACCCAGACCAGAGTAAAGATCTACAGATACTGTTTGCTTGGTTCAGTGAGAAGCATTCTCATCCTAGAATCAGAAGGGCATGAGTTCAAGCCCCTTCAGGAATTGAGTAGGTAAATAAACCAGCACTCAATTGCAGTACTAAACGTGTGCTACATAGTCAGATGTGCAATCTTTCTACAACAAAACCAAAAAATGCTGGAAAAACTCAACAGGTCTGGCAGCATCTGTGGAGAGAGAAACAGAGTTAACGTTTCAAGTCCTTATGACTCTTCTTCAGAGCTGATCCTTAATTACTTAGTGCAATCCTTCTAATCAGAATTAACCTTAGACCCTATCTTCTTGTTCCCACAGTTCTGACGGCCATTAGTTCTATGCAAGGAAGAGTAGTGAGTTCTCTGTGTCCTAACCAACAAATCTCCGCCAAATAATAACACCAACAAAAGTGGACTAAATTGGGCGGGCTTTCATCTGAATCCTGAAACTTTTGTGAAACTTTTTACATGATAAATTACTTCAAATTTGCATATAAATCCACAAGCACTGTACTTCAAAAAAAATCTGTTCTGAGATGCTTCTGGAAAAGCATGATAAACGCAGGACATACGTTGAATGATACTTTAGTAAGAGCTTTGAGAATCAGGTTCATAAGATATGTGATAGGAAGCAGCATCTTAACTATGTTATCTCAGGCTAAAGCCACTGTGGCTCATAGGGTGTCCTAATAGGAAGTCACTTCCCAAAACTGCTTCAGTGAACTGATTTGGTCAAGCACCCTCACAATACAATCTTTAATTTTTTTTTTTTCTATTCTTCAAACTTCAGTTGTAAATCAGGGCTAGAAATATAAACATTGGCTCTTTATGGTGCAGAGCACTGCAGTATGACAGTGGGAAGTTTCACATTCATGGCTACAATTCCCCACAACCTCAGTTCCAAATGCCAGCCAGGCCATGAAGGACAGGTGCCAGTCAAGGCATGTCACTTCTCCCACAAGGTGAAGGAGGAGGAAGAATCTACAATTGACAAGCAAGTCACCCATGACAAATATCTCTCACTTCCTGATGATTATTGTAGAACAGATAATTAATTAGTCACTCGTCTCCTTACCAGAACAGGTCTTATCATGGAATGAGTTAAGTAGGAGAAAAACTACTTTTTTAAAATAAGAATTCAATATGTGGAAATCAGAACAGGTTTAAAGGTTTTTCAAATGGCTAAGCTTTGAAGGTGCACTAATTTGGTTGTACAATTTTTAAAGAGTGGTCTAAAGTACCACAAATTACAGCCATTCTCATCCATTGAATTTTATGAAAACCTTCTTATTCAAGGATTAAAAACCAGGAAAACCAAAAAAGTAACAAATAATCTGTTTAGGTTTAAGCAAGAGTTTTAAGATTGCACAACTAAGTCATTTTTATAAAAAGAAAAGCTTGTATAATAAAGTCATTGCATTCTGATGAAAGGCCATTTCCTCTCCACAGACTGAGTAACTTCAGTATTTTCTGTTTTCATTTCTGATTACCAGCATTTGCAGTATTTTGCAATAGTAAAACTGGGTTGGGTTGATTACCTGGAATTTACTGCTGCACTGCATTTACGAAAATAATTCTTTAATTTGTGAAGCATACAAGTTTAAACTTGGCTTCGTAAGTTTCAGTTAGCACCAATTTTTTTTTGCGAGATTTTATAAACTAGAACTTTTCCAGTGACAGATGCTACAGTCGCAGTGCAGATTGCTGATATAGTACTTGAAACAAAATATTCAGGTACTTTGGGATTTCATATATAGCAAATTTTAAATTTACCCTTAATGGTTATAATTTTTTTGTGAAGGAGAATGGACCTGCAACCACAGCCACTGTAGAACAGAAACAAAGCAGTGCATGGGAGGTTAAATTCACTGAAAAGCAAATATATGCTGCACATGCTGTATTTCAGCACCTTTCGTGCATTTTTTCCTGACAACTTGCTCAATGTGTTAAATAACATAGCTAGAATTTCAAACCTCCCCTCCCTGCTCGAGTGCCTACTTTAAATTTGAGCCCCGGTCAATTTGGATGCCAAGCCAAAAATGAGAAAATATTAACTTTTTGCTGAACTACAAAAACTCATAACTTGATATCTCAGCAGCCCATCATGATCTGGATCATCCATTCTAACATAATAGTTCCTTTCTACCAACAGAATGTTTTATAGCCAAAGGCCAACAATTTTTACCAAATAAAACTGATAGAATCACTTTCTACAAAGCAATATATAATTTCCTTCCAGGTAAAGTCAAGGTGGACACCCAAGATCCTTTTGATTCTATTTTTACTCTTTAAAAGCTGTAATATTGCTGCTGCGCCCCTAACCAAGCTGCTCTAGTACAGCTACAACACTGGCATCTATCCGACAATGTGCAAAATTGCCCAGGTATGTCCTGTACACAAAAAGGACAAATTCAACCCAGCCAATTATCACCCCATCAGTCTGCTCTTGATCATCAGTAAAGTAATGGAAGGGGTCATCAACAGTGCTATCAGGCGGCACTTGCTTAGCAATAACTTGCTCACTGATGCTCAGTTTGGGTTTCGCCAGGGCCATTAAACTCCTGACCTCATTACAACCTTGGTTCAAACATGGACAAAAGAGCTGAACTCCAGAGGAGAGGTGAGAGTGACTGCTTTTGATGTCAAGGCAGCGTTTGACCGTGTGGCATCAAGGGGCCGTAACAAAACTGGAGTCAATAGGAATCAGGGGGAAAACTCTCCACTGGTTGAAATCATACCTAGCACAAAGGGAGATGGTTGTGGTTGTTGGATGTCAATCATCTCAGTTCCAGGACATCACTGCAGGAGTTCCTCAGGGTATTGTGCTATGCCCAGCCATCTTCAGCTGCTTCATCAATGACCTTCTTTCCATCATAATGTCAGAAGTAGGATGTTCACTGATGATTGCACAGTGATCAGCACCATTCGTGACTCCTCAGATACTGAAGCAGTCCATGTCCAAACGCAGCAAGACCTGCACAATATCCAAGTTTGGGCTGACAAGTGGCAAGTAACATTCACACAAATGCAACGCAATGACCATCTCCAACAAGCGAGGACCTAACCATCGCCCCTTGACATTCAGTGGCAATACCATCACTGAATTCCCCCATTATCAACATCCTGGGGGTTACCATTGACCAGAAACAGAACTGGACTAGCCTTATAATTACTGTGGCTACAAGAGCGGGTCAGGGGCTCGGAATCTTGTGGCGAGTAACTCACCTTCCGAATCCCCAAAGCCTGTCCACCATCGATAAGGCACAAGTCAAGAGTGCGATGGAATACTCACACTTGCCTGGATGAGTGCAGCTCCAACACTCAAGAAGCTCAACACCATCCAAGACAAATCAGCCCACTTGATTGCCACCCTATTCACAAACATTCACTCCCTCCACCACCGATGCAGAGTGGCAGCAATGTGTACCATCTACAAGACACACTGTATAAACTCACCAAAGCTCCTTAGCACCTTCCAAACCCACAACCGCTACCATCTAGAAGGACAAGGGAAGCAGACACACAGGGACACCACCACCTGGAAGTTCCCCTCCTAGGCACTCACCATCCTGACTTGGAAATATCACTGTTCCTTCACTGTTGCTGGGTCAAAATCCTGGAACCCCCTAACAGCACTGTGGGCATACCTACACCATAAGGACTGCAGCAGTTCAAGGCGACAGCTCACCATGACCTTCTCAAGGGCAAATAGGTATATGCCATTAGAAGCTCTTCAACTTGAGCTGAATAGTCTAGTCATTTTTCCCTGCTTCCAATATCCTTTATATTTGTTCTTTTTAAATGTATCTGCAATTCCTTTTTAAATAATGTTACGGTCTCTGCCTCAGTAGTCACTTCTGATAATGCATGCAACGTTCTAATAACGCTGAATGTAAAGAGGTTTCTTCTAACTTCCCCATTCATTCTTCAAAGTGGTAACTGTGAGCCTTACTGCATCTTCTGAATAGCCATACACATAAATCACATTCCCTTCATCTTTACACTTGAAGTTGTCCAAAAATTGAATTAACTTATCCAAACATGACCAACTCTTTACAAATTCATATCAACCGTCTCTGACTAATCCTTGCCTTTCTCTATTCACTAACTTCATCCTAGAAGTATACCTTCAATTCTGACAGATATATTTTGTCTATTTCCTCCTCAAGCACTCCTAAAGTTCCATTTTCACCTTCCACTGTAAAAACTAATACCATGCTTATTAACCATCTCTGCCATTTCTTCAAGCTCAGGATAGCCCTCTTCACCTCTAAATGGTCTCAACTCTTCTTACATGATCTTTTTACTTTTTAGGTCCATATGATAGCCATTGATATTCCCCTTTATGTTGATCAATCTTCTTTCCCTCTTAAGCCTTCCGAATCTCTTGCTGTCTAAACCTTTTATAATTCTCATTGTTTTCTTGTGTGTTATCACCCCTGTCTTTATTATATACCTCTATTAAGCTTCTCATTACCCCTGGAAGCCCTGCTCTTTAACATAACCCTTTACTCTTAGTTGGAATGTATTTAACTTTATCTGTCTCTCTAAATATCTCCACTGCTGGTTGGTTGTTTGATCCGCCACATTTTTCCCAACCAATTATTCTGTGCGTGATCCCCTTTCACCCCACTGAAATGAGCTAATTTCCAAGTTAATTACTCGGATGACTCTTTCTCTTTGTTTTCAACGTGAATCTAATTAGGTTAAGGTCACTATTTCCCAAGCATTCCCCCACCTTCAGGTCACTCACTCACTCTGCTTTGCCATCCAGAACTAGAGGAAGCACAGCATCCCCTCTTGTGTGTGCACTCCAAGTTAACATTTCAGGTTATTTGTCACAGCCAGAAGATATTACAGACAAAAATTGTTTAAAAAGCAACAGAACAAGTCAAAAGAAGAAATGTCTCATGCTTATATTACTTCTGCCATTTAACTATTTCCTGTTTTTTACTTAAGCAATTTACATCTCATTTCATTTCTTTTCTCACGTTAGTGTTTTTGGGCTTTTTTCTTCACCACCTCCCGCCCACCCCCACCCAACCCCAACCTACAATCATGTTCTGTTTTTTTTTAAATGCTGTTTATTTGTAATGTCTTCTATTCTGAGGAAGGGTCTATATCTGAAACATTAACTTTTCTGTTCTGTCCACAGATGCCTACACACCTGCTGAATTGTTCCAGTATTTTCGGCATTTGTACAGATGTCCTGCATCTGCATTATTTTGGATTTGATTTCAAATAAAAAGCTGCATCTTTCCTTGCTGCACTGACAACACACTGTTAAGGAAACAGTCTTCAATGCACACAAATGCCCCCTCCACATTTTGGAAAACCTTTGCCTTATCCCAGTGTTCTTTCCTATAATTGCAACTGTACCACTGAAATCCTAAGTTGCCATTGACCTCATGCTTGATTTCTTTCACATCATTCTATGATCTATAATGTATTCGCAGTACTGTAACAGATCTCTTACTACGTCTTAACTCTACTCCACTGAGCACCGTCATCAATAAAACCTGCCCTTTCTATGGCTGTACTTGTGTCTTTAATTAATGAGACTAGTCTCCTCCCTTTCCTTTCTCCATCTTCTGACAATTTAATAGCTGGGATTATTTACTTCCCAGTGTTGCTCTGGTTCAAACCAAATTTCCATCAAATCAACATCATCATGGACCTCCATTCAAATTGATGCTTTTAGGTGCTAATTTCATTTCTAAAGTTTTGCACACGTATATAAGCACTGCAAATCTGATACTTTCATATACTTCAATACTCTTTTCCCAGTGCTTTTTCCTTATTCTCTCTCCTAACTTTCCTAAGATATATCCTTCCATGCCCCCTCTCCACATTACTAGTTCAAATCATCCCCTACTGCTCTTTTTTTTAACCATCTCTGCTAGGACACTGCTGCTGTTTAGCTGGAACCTATTGCATCTATAGTGCCTCTGCTTGCATTCATCACCTGTAGGAAGCTGTCTCAGAGCACTTTATAATGAGAACTAAAATATGGTGGACACCAAGCATGAGGAAAAGAGGGGACATTTCCCAATGTCTTCCTTCCTTTCCATATCATCCATTAAGCCATGTGCTGATGTCTAATCTGTTACTGATTGGCTTTGCATATGGTACTGGGAGAAATTCTGAAATTACAAACCGGGACACTTTGCTTTTTTAATCTAACAAATAACTGCTCAAACTCCCTTTGTAAGACCTCCATCCTGTCCTGGATCTTCTCCATCCACCCTGCACTGTTCCTTCTTCTGGTATGTAAAAGGCAACAAGTCTTTCAGCATTCCAAGTCACAGCTGAAGAAAATCAGATATATCCTTCAAATGATAGAATCCTCTAACTAACACATCTTTACATAACTTAACATGTGCTTACATGACACAGTTGTTTCTTTTCCTTCCTGTGTGTGTGTGTTTTTTTAAGTACATAGAGTTATTTGCTATTTCTCTCCTCTGTCTCATCCTCTGCTGCATCAGAGGTGCTGCCTATACCCAAGTCTTTCTTTGAGCAAGGAGCTCTCAAATAGCTGACTTTCGGTATGATTGCCAAAAGCATGACAGTTTAGTTGTTAATCAGTCTGTCAGCCCTAGTAAACATGCTCACTCAACTATCATGTGACAATTGTTTTGCAATAATCATGCAGGGTCTCCTCAACAGGGTACTGCATTAATAATCTGTATTACTGAACATGGCCCCCATTGCTGTAAACCTGTTTATTAATGGGGCTCACTGCACCTACACCCAGATCCACATTAAAGAAACGGCAGGTATCCAAGCTAAAGTATGAACAGCTGTTTTATACTCCTTTAAACTGATTATTTCCTAGGGACTGCTGCATTCCCCAGTGGTTGAGGAGAGCTTGTGTAGGTCAGTGACAGAATAGTCACTTCATTGCTCTGTCTGAGGGAGGCATGGGTACTTCAGTCTCTCAAAGAGCAACCAAAACAGTTGCCATCTCCACCACTGTGGATTCATGCAGCCATCAAATAAACTGCCGTTGTCAGGATCGCGAAAAAAACTGCTTCTTTTTGGTGGGTGTGTGTCAACACATTCTCACTGCAGGGTTACTATCAGTGGTGGACTGGCTATGTAAATGCAATATAAATTATCACATTTTCAATTCAGGCAGACCCATGTTATAACATGGGCTATTGATGTTCAGTCATTTAGTTCTCAGCATAAGGAGGGTGTGACACAAAAAAAACCCAGAACAATAGTTGGATAAACAGGATCTGAGGGTGTCCTGTACAAACTGCCTGAAGTAAATTTATACTGTACATTAATCGATTCATAAAATTAACTACAATATTGCAAATAAAGCCACTTATTCAACTGCCAAATCAGTTTTCTTACTGTTTCTCTTTCAGAAGGTGCCTTTTTCCTTGGTGATACACGCCAATCAGGAGGGTTGCCAGGCAAATCTTTTGGTTTCCACCAATGCCTCACTATTACAAATTATTAAAAAGCATACAAAAGTAGTTACAGTTAATTTGTACCCACCTCTTACCAAAAAAAAACTATCATTTCCTGCAGAAAAAAAATCTCCAATCTAAAGATTGACAACTGGCCACATGAGAAATATAATCATGAACTAGCTCCTGTTGTTTCAACGTATCAGTCAAATACATACTAGTCCCCAAGTCGATGGTTTTACCTTCTACTTCTCTTTTCCCTCTCCTGAGTGTGACGTTTGACGCTTTCTATTGTTTGCATGATGTTGAGGCATGTGGGTCAGCATCAGAGAAGTCCTGAATTGAACTACTCTAAAGCTTAAAACAAACTTTAGTTGCTCCATCCTTTCTCAGAAAAATAATCAAATTAGAGAGCTCACCTGTGAGATATGAAGCATAAAGAATGTACCTAAGGAGCTAGTGGGCAAAATTAAAGCACACGGGGTCGGGGGTAATATACTGGCATGAATTGAGAATTGGTTCACAGGCCGGAAACAGAGAGTGGGGATAAATGGGTGTTTTTCTGGATGGCAGGCAGTGACTAGTGGGGTACCGCAGGGATCAGTGCTTGGGCCCCAGCTATTCATGATATATATATATATATATATATATAAATGACTTGGATGAGGAAACCAAATGCAATATTTCCAAGTTTGCTGACAACACAAAACTGGGCAGGGTTGAGAGTTGTGAGGAGAATGCAAGGAGGCTTCAGGGTGATTTAGACAAGTTGTGTGTGTGGGGAAACACAAGGCAGATGCAGTATAACGTGGATAAATGTGAAGTTATACGCTTCGGTGTGAAAAACAGAAAGGCAGAGTATTATTTAAATGGTGATATATTGGGAAATGTGGATCTACAAAGGGATCTGGATGTCCTTGTACACCAGTCAATGGAAGTAAACAGGCAGGTGCAGCAAGCAATTAGGAAGGCAAATGGTATGTTGGCCTTCATTGCAAGAGGATTTGAGTTCAGAAGTAGGGTTGTCTTACTACAGTTGTACAGGGCCTTGGTGAGACCACACCTGGAGTATTGTGTGCAGTTTTGTTCTCCCTACCTAAGAAAGGATATACTTGCCATAGAGGGAGTGCAGCGAAAGTTCACTAGGCTGATACCAGGGATGGCTGGACTGTCGTATGATGAGAGATTGGTTCGACTGGACGTGTATTCACTAGAGTTCAGAAGAATGAGAGGGGATCTGATTGAAACATATAAAATTCTAACAGGTCTAGACAGGCTAGATGCAGGGAGGATGTTTCCTCTGGTTGGGGAGTCTAGGACCAGGAGCCACAGTCTCAGGATATGGGGCAGGCCACTTAGGACTGAGATGAGGAAAAATTTCTTCGCACAGAGGGTGGTCAACCCGTGGAATTCTCTACCACAGAAGGGTGTGGAGGCTGGGTCACTCAGTACATTCAAGAAAGAAATGGATAATTTTGTGGATATTAGGGGCATCAAGGGGTATGGGGAGAGCGCGGGAGTACGGTGTTGAGATAGAGAACCAGCCATGATCATATTGAATGGCGGAGCAGGCTCGAAGGGCCGAACGGCCTACTCCTCCTCCTAGTTTCTATGTAAACTATGAAATCCCTACAGCAAAGATTGTGAACAACTATAACAGACAGACCCCTTATGCCTTTTTGATTTAAAGACCCCCTTGATGTGTTCTAGAAAATGTCACAGTATTTCAAGGGACGCTAAATGGTTCATGGGAATAGCTACTCTGTCTCAGAGTTAACTTCTGATTACTTCCATGGATATGTAAGATTGAAAGACTGCATAATAAGCATTAGGTACAGTAAATGAGAGGCTCCGCAGCAGCAAAACAGAGGTAAAAGCAAAATACTCCGGATGCTGGAAATCTGAAATTAAAACAGAAAATGTCGGAAAAACTCAGCAGGTCTGGACACATCTGTGAACAGGGAAACAGTTAATGTTGAGTCCATATGACTGTTCTTCAGAGCTAAAGAGAAGAACAGAGGTATTGAGAGTTAAAGTTAAAACACAAGGAGTAGCAGGGAGAGAAAAGGCCATTCAGCCCATTAAATGTGCTCACTTCCACCAAACATCCCTGTCTGCAAATTTGTTGTCAAGAGTGGAATGCAGCTTGGTGCTGAGGGCATGGTTTCCTTCAGAAACAGCAAAGCAACGAATTTTGCTGGTGTGGACTTCTGGTGTATCATTGCTTAAAATTAAACATTCCAATTAAGACAAGAGGTACACTTTCTGCATAGAAAGTATATAATTCATCCAACCTAACGTTCCTTGTTCCTAAAGTTTATATTCGTACATTTCTGAAAACAAAATGCTCCTTCTTCTCCCATAAGTTAACAAAGGAAAACTTCCCTCATCTCTACAACTTGCCATTTAACCCTGGCCTGCTCCAAACATCCTTCCCCCTTCTTCCCGCAACTCAATGCCCTACAAATGCAATATTAGCCTTCACACTTCACTGCATTAAATTTCTTCTGCCACCCTTTGTCCTCTTGAAGTCGATCGCCAATCTTTCTCATAGTTCACAATACTTCCAAGTTTTGTGTCATCTGCAAATTTTGAAATTGTGCCTTGCATGCCCAAGTCTAAGTATAAATGCATCAAAGAAAGCAGGAGTTCTCATACTGACCCCTGAGCAACTCCACTACAAACCTTCCTCCAGTTCGAAAAACCGTTTATTATTACTGTTTCCTGTCACTGCGACAACTTTGTATTCATGCTGCTACTGTTGCATTTATTCCATCAACTTCAACTTTACTGACAAGCTTATTATGTGGCACTTTGTCAATGCCTTTTGGAAGTCCATTTATACACATCAAGCACATTACCCTCATCAACCCCTCTTTGTTACCTCATCAAGTTGGTTAAACATGATTTGCCTTTAACAAGTTTGTGCTGATTTTCCTTAATTAACCCATATGTCCAAGTGACAGATAATTTTGTCCTGGATTATTGTTGCTAAAAGCCTTCCCGCCGCCAAGGTTAAACTCACCGGCCTGCAGTTGCTGGGTTTATTCTTATACCCTTTTTTGAACAAGGGTGTAACATTTGCAATTCTCCAACCCTCTGAGGAGAATTGAAAGATTTTGGTATTTGTGTTATAGCTCTAATAGTTAAGTAAGGGTTGCTGCTGGCAGCAACGGTGAAGGCATCCTAAGCATGTCTCCCACATACAATATTTGGTGGTGTTTTAATGTCAGGAAAGCTTTTCTTTTGGGTAAACCAGCACCTTTCTGCTACAGTCCCCTGCCGCTGCATAACAGGATTTTCCCTAGATTGGCACAAGGTAAACAAAGGCTCGAGGTTCTACGGAATTGTTGAGAAAGTAATTTCTCATTTAATACATTATGTTTATGAGTAGGCTATTGTCATGAAAAGTTTCCATAAACACAGTTTCAAGAATGTTTGATGACTTACCAGCTGTTCCCTTGGCACAGCATCCTCCCTCCCTGGAGGAGAATCTGACTGTGAACAGAACAAATATTAAGTTAGAGCATCATCTACTGGGTGCTTTGTAAACTGAACTACATCAAACTAAAATTATTCAGTACAATGAGAAATGTAATACTGAGGGGCCAGGAAAATTACAAAATGTTTGATGAAAAATCAAGCATTTTATAGCTAGGAATCTTTCTGCTTGTATAGAAATTCCATATTCTTCTCAGCAGTGCCAATTTCTGCCTATGCCCCAACGTTGAGGTCCTCTACTATTGCTAGAAGTCTGCCCGTGTCAATCGATCTGTAATTCTATTTGCAAGATGTACAAGAACCTGCCTAAGCTGACTCATCTTTTCACTTGTCTTCCCTTTTCAGGTGGAAATTCTTCAGCGCTTCCTTCAAGACAACCCAGCTACATCTGCGAATTCAGTAAAGGGATCTGTTGCAAGTTTGAACTTTGCCACTCTGTGGCATAGCGCATGAGACCACTGACATATTTATCATATTGAACTACCCACGGCAGTTTCAACTCTACACCAAGGTCCACTATATTTTATCAGCTATGGCAATAAATCAAACTTACTGAAGGGAGAAATAACAGGGGAATAAGCATTCTTGCACATGGCCTCGTGACATCACCAACCATTCCAACACCAAAGTGTGAGCCAAATACAAGAGAGAACTTGTCCCTACATTACCCAGACACAGTAAGGATAAACATGTTGAGTTCTATGATTTTGATACCAAATGTGCGTTAATTCTACTTTAATGGCAATTCCAAGAGGCTTCACATTATTTATTTTAAATAAGAGTTTCATGTCTTAATATGGAAATGAATAGGTGCTAGGAAAACTAGAGCGTGCATTATTTTCCTTTTGTCTTTTTGCCTTTTCAGATCGGGGCACAAGGAAGGGTGTGGGGGGAAAGTGGAGAACAGATTATGGTTAAACTTTTCCTATTCAGCAGCACCAGCTCTGTAGACAAGCATAGTGAGCATTGGTCAAGTGCAATTTGCAAGTCTCTCCACATTACCCCACTACTCTACTTTAAAGAAAAATGGCATTCTTCTTAAATTGCCACACAAAACAAAAATAGCATACAAGCATCTCATGTTATTTGCTGGTGCCAGGTTTGATTTTAAAGGAGCTATTCAATATCAAAGTCTAACGTTCAAAGGCTGCTCGATCTTCGTTCACATGGGTTAATCATCAGAACTGCAAGCACTAATTACAGCCTTACAATGCACTTGTTCTGCGTGTTTTAGTTTTAAAACGCTTGGCAGAGCTGCCTGTAAGCAACGTATTACGTGTAAATTTCCTCCATCTTGTCTCCTTTCTCTCCCCTCCCCACCACCCCCAGACTGCAACCAGCGGTTCTTAAAGCAAACCAAGATAGGTTGGTCCATTTTTCTGGTGGACACACATTGTAAATATTTTAAAATATAAAATACAGCTCTTTTCTCATTTCGCAATGCTGCAGGGGCGTGGCATTTTTTGATCTGCAGTTCTCAGTGCAGTCAGGAAAGTAATGGTTTCCAGATATATTATTTAACAATACAATTTTTACAGTGGAACCAGTGGCATACTGGTAATTTTACTGGATCAGTAATCCCAAAGCTCAGGCCCAGACTCTCATTCTGGCGACAGGGGTTCAAACCCCACCACACAAGTTGGTGGAATTTAAATTCAATTCATTAATAAAATCTGGAATGGTGACCATGTAACTATTGGATTATTGTAAAAACCCACCTGGTTCACTAATGCCCTTCAGGGAAGCAAACCTGCTGTTCGTGCCTGTTCTGGCCTCAATGTGGCTCCAGACACACAGCAATGTGGCTGTCTCTTAAGTGCCCTTTGAAATGGGCCAGTAAATCACTCAGTTGTACCAAATTGCTACAGAAAAGTTGAAAAGGAATAAAACTAGGCAGCCCTGCACCAGATGGATTGCAGTGGTTCAAGAAGTCAGCTCAGCACTACTTTTAAGGACAATTAGCGAGGGGCAACAAAAAGTTGGCCTAGCCAGCAACATCCCGTGAGAGAAAAAAATGGTTACAGGATTTGAAATACCATCAACATTTAAAAATAATCAAGCAATGACTGACATGGCAATATTATAGTTTACATCTGAAATTTAAAAGCCTTGAAATTTTCGTTGAGATTCATCAGGATCTGGAATATTCTACCCGAAAAGTTGACAGGAGTTGCTTCTATAAATAATTTTAAAAAGGAGCTGGATAAGTACATGAGGAGGAGGAGGAACTGACAGGATTACAGATAAAATACAGAGATGTGGGACTAAACGTGACTACGCTTTCAAAGAGCCAGCACAGGCACAATGGGCCCAATGACCTTCGTGTGTGCTTCTATGAATTATAGCATGGAAGTTTACCAAATCTCTGTTCACTATTTTAACGAAGGTTTTGACCTACTTATTTTACCCTGGTTAGTTCCTTCAATAAATTAGTTCACACAGAAACTGGAAAAGAATATGTTAGGCCTTCAAACTGTAATACATTATAATGCAATTTCCAAGTGATATTTTGCCAAACGATAGATCGAGTTCACTTCCAAAAACATTCACTGAGTAACTCGGACAAAGAATTCTCATGGAAGATTACTGTGGATCTTCACAAAATGTACCTTTGGTTATTCATGTGACTTGATAAAAACAGTTTTGACAGGCCCCCACTGTTGCTATACATCATTCCCAACCTGAGAGGGTTAACAGCTACCAGTGCCCAGGTCTCTGTCACTCATGATCCAACCAATAGACACCTTAACTTCAAGAAACTCTTACAAACCATAAGTCATCTTCACATTGGTGTTATTTCAGTTTGAATTCTAGAATATCTGCAGCACGTGTGACTGAGTACAATAAGCCAATGAGTAGATCTTCATGTCTGCTGCTGGCTCATGGAATTCAACCTAATACAACACCAGGGTAAAGTGGCCGCAGGCAAAATTTCAAGTCTCACCAATCCATTGTGTAGCGCATTCCTACTCTCAGTAACTCAACACTGGGTCATCAATTTGACCAATTTTTAACTCAGGCATCATGCAGTAAACCAGGTTTATAACATCTCAGTGTAAGAACTCTCATAATTTGAATGCCTGAAACAAGCTACAATACATTTCTCAATCGCAATGGAAGGGCTTGTTCACGCCATGTATGTTTAATGATTTGAGAAAGTACACAGGCTTGGGGTTGCTAAATAACAAAACAGAAACATTGCTCTCCTCAAAGACTCTACCCATTTCCATGCTCCTGTGTGACTCAAAAAAACTTCAACTGCTCCTGAAGTTAGAGAAAACAAAAATAATGTGGAATAAGTTCATAATTCAAAGTGATAGATTCTGCAGAAGCAATAATTCCCTATAACCCACAGAGAAAAGTTTGATTTATATAGCGTCTTTGAGATGCTTTATAGCCAATGAAGCCCTTTCAAAGTGTAGTCACTGTTGTAAGTCAATTTATGTGTAACAAGGTCCCACAAACAACAACGAAACAAATGTCCGGATGGTCAGTTTTTCCAGAGGTATTGGTTGAGGGATAAATATTGACCATGACACCAGAACACCCCGTGCTTCTTCAGAAAGTGCCATGGGGTCTTTTGTCAACTTAGCAGATGGGTACACCCAGCAAAGTTACAAGCAAGAAAGTCCAAATAGATTCACTTTCCAATCCTTTCCTCTGAGGACACACCTTGCAGAATGCTTCTCCTGGGTAGATTGTAGATTTATGGGCAATTCTGATTATAAATCAACGTCCGACTGCATCAACCCCAGGCTGCCAGAGCCTGTAGTTTTAAAGCTGTCCCTTCTTTAATCAGAATCCTGAAGATTCACATGTAGCTAAAGATGAATAGTTCTTTGAAGCTTTTATCTGGGAGCGGGGTAGTTCTAATACGATCTATAATATTCAAACTACTGAAGACATCAGAAGTTTACAAGCAACAGAACAGGTGGAATGGTGATGTGAAGTTGCATCATGACATCGGTGAAGTCCAAAACAAGTGGCCATCAGTATAAGACAGCCACTAATAAATCCAGCAAGGAATTCAGGAGAAACTTCTTTACCAGGACTGTGGCTAGAACATGGAACTCACTACCACTAGGAGTGGTTGAGGTGAACAGCATAGATGCATTTAATCGAGAGCTAGATAAATATGAGGGAGAAATGAATGGAAGGAAATTCTGATAAGAGTTGGAGGCGGTAAGGTGGGAGGTGTTGAGCAGCGCATTAGAGCCAGCACAGACTATTAGGGCTGAATGGCCTGTTTTTGTATTGTAACATTCCATACTGGTGTGACATCAGTGTGAGGGGTTTCACTGATACAACTTTAGACTCAGAGGATACACAACAGGAGCCCAGAGTTTACTGAAAAATAAATCACCCAGTAACCTCAGGTGTATAGCTCACAGGTGGTTTGTTTTTTCCGTAAGCCCGTTGTGTATGTGTGTTTATACCACACATGTTGGCTGATTTTGCTGCCTCAGAACTCCCTGGTTACTACATTTTATAGACTGAGAAAACTCATGTCTCGATTCTCAGGAGGCTGCTATCGTATACTGAGGTGACGTGGCAGTTAGTAGTTTCAGGACAGAGAATGATGGTGTGTACACCATACAGCAATTGAAAACAGAGTCAAAATTTCCAGTGTTTATAACAGAAATCTTCAATCTTGAAAGTTGTAGCAATGATTAAGTTGTTACTGGCAGCCAAAACAGAACGAGGGCAGTGTAGAAATCTGCTGTCATTATTTATGCCCATATGTGGATGAGTTAAATAATAGCATGGCAACAAAGTACAGATTTCAGAAATGCCCCACTGTCAGTAAACTTTCACTGAAGTATGCTGGACACCTCAATAATGCCAGCAGTATCTCTTCATTGTTTATGATTAACTATAAATAATGTTATAGAGAACCCCCCTTTTGGGGTTCTGCAAACAGGGTTTTACAATGCTGCATAAATGCAGTAGTGACAACCAAGGATGGGCATTATCAAATGGGAAGTTACAGAAAACCAAACCTTCAAATGACACTAATTGTAGATATGGTGCAGCGGGCACAAGCCAGTCAGATTCATCTTGTCACAGCTGGTTCATTTTCCATAATTCCAAGTATCCCAATGTGTATTGTTTGTGCCACGTATTGAAATTTCCTTTTCAGAAACACAAGAGTGCCTCCTTCATCGTTTAACAGTGTGCTGCTTCAGAGTAGCTTTCAGTGCTAGTAAGAGGCTTGATAGAATAGAGTGATGCATCTATTGACGGCATGTTCTACTCTTAATATAAACTGTGCATGTTCCTTACCATTCAAAAAGAGAACCGATTGTGGCACTTTTATCAAAAACAATGTGAGGGCTGGTGCTGAATCAACAAGCAGTTGATGAATCAGACTGTTTTACAGACTACACTGAAGCTGCAGTGCTGGTGCAAAGCTTTTTGCTTCATCTGATACGTGAACCCTGAACCCAAAGTGAAAGCTCAACTCAACACTGGGATGAAGTTAAGCGAGAATGCCCAGCTAAAGGTGTCTTATGGTGGAATCAGGTCAGGTCTTCACATGTGTCTTATATGCCACATTTAGTGTTGGCGTGAAGTGATTCTGCATTTTGCACACGTATACAGATGGAGCACTGAGCTTGTTTAGCATTGATCACAGGGCCAATGTCCATTTGCCAGCTTTCACAGACTTGATCATAGGTCTGCGATTCTGCTATTATGATACAGAAGGTAGCACAACACAGCCGTCCCATGATTTTAACTAAACATGTGCCCAGATTTGACTCGGCATCTGTGCTCAGTTGGGAGATCACAGCAGAGAGGTTCTGCCACCCACAGAACCATCATTGGGCACAAGGCGCCATCTGCAGGACAGAAGTGCAAGGAAACAGTCTCAAAATTTTATTTCAAATGTAAAATTCTAAGAAGAATCTTTTTAGTTTTTTTTCAAAATCCCCTCTTGTCAAATGTTGACCATATCACCAGGTCAGTAAGCCAAGAGGCAATTAACACCTATAGATAAGAACCAGGTGCACTGGGATTCAGCTCCTTTCAACTGTGCTTACAACAACTTATATTTATATAGTGCCTTTAACGTAATGAAACACCCCAAGGAACATCATAAAACAAAGAATGACACCAAGACATATGAGGAAATAGTTGGTCAGATGACTAAAATCTTAGTCAAAGATATAGGCTTTGAGGAGTGTCTTAAAGGAGGAAAGTGAGGTAGAGAAGGAATTCCACAGTTTTGGGCTGAGGCAATTGAAGACACAGCCACCAATCGGGAAGCAATTATGATTGGGAATGCACAAGGGGCAATTAGAGGAACGTTGAGGTCTGAGGGTTATGGGGCTAGAGAATAGAGAGATTGGAGGGGCAGGCAGGGCAAAGCCATGGAGGGATTTGAAAACGATGAGAATTTTAAAATCAAAGCATTGCTTCACCGGAGCCACCATAGGTCAGCAAGCAGAGGGGTGATAGGAGAATGTGACTTCCTGCAAGTTAAGACACAGACAGCAGAGCTTTGGATGACCTCAAGTTTACAGAGTGTTAATGTGAGAACACAGCCAGGAGTGCGATGAATAGTCAAGTCCAGAGGTAACAAATGCATGAATGAGGACTTTAGCAGATGAGTTGAGACAGGTGAAGTCAAGTGAAGTTACAGAGGTGGAAATGGACAGTCTTAGTGATGGCACAAATAGGAGGTCAGAAGCTCATTGTGGGATCAAATTTCACACCAAGGCTGTAAACAGACTGGTGTAATCTCAGACAATTGCCAGGGAGAGGGCTGGAGTCAATAGCTAGAGAACAGGATGGAACAGGACTGAAAACAATGGCTTCAGTCTTCCCAATATTTAACTGAAGAAAATTTCTGCTCATCCAGTACTTTATGTTGGAAAAAACAGTCTGATAATTCAACAACAATGCAGGAGTCAAGAGAGGTGGTGACGATGTAGAGTTGGGGGTCGTCTGCATACATGTGAAAACTAACGCTGTGCCTTAAGATGATGTTACCAAGGGGCAGCATGTAGATGAGAAATGAGAGGGCCAAGGATAGATCTTTGGAAGGCACCAGAAGCAAGTGTGGTAGCAGGAAGAAAAGTAATTGCAAGTGATTCTCTGACTATGATTAGATAGATAAGAATGGAATTAGCTAAGAGCAGTCCCTCCCAGATGGACGACAGTGGAGAGGTATAGGAGTAAGACGGTGTGGTCAGCTGTGCCAAAGGCCGCAGACAGGTCAAGAAGGGTGAGGAGGAAGAGTTTATCTTTGTCACAGTCATACCGAATCATTGTGTACAACAGCATTAGCTTTTACTATCAGGACAAAACAGAAATGGAAAAGGAAAAATAATTGAATCTAAATCACAATTCTTTGTCACCATTTGATTTTTCAGCATTTTCTGGTGCATTGTGGTGGTCTAACAAGCTGTCAAATTCCATTTCTCTTTCAGAACTGCTTCCAATAGAAACATATGACATATCTTTTCCAATGCTAGCGCATCTATCCCACTTGTATTGTGGAATAGCCTGAACAATACTGAGCAGTGCAACTACTCAGACACAAGATTGGCACACTTGCAGTCGCTTTGAAATCACAAACATGACTGAGTGTAAACAAAGTCACAATCAAACTTTGGCAATCTGGGTGGCACCTTCCCTAATGTTAGAGGTGAAGGGGTAGGGAGGAAAGAGAGAAAGAAGGGTCATAAGGACCAGCAGTGGAACAGTAAGATATCAGCCTGGCCCAAGCAGTGTCAGGGTTTGACGTTTCGAGTCCTCACGACCCTTCGGCAGAACTGAAGTATAGTTAGGAGAGAGGTGAAATATAAGCTGGTCTAAGGTGGGGGGCGGGGGGAGAGAGAAGTTGAGGGCGGGGTGGTTGTGGGGATAAGCAAGCAGTGATAGGAGCAGATAATCAAAAGATGTCACAGACAAAAGGATCAAAGAGGTGTTGAAGGTGGTGATATTATCTAAAAAAAGTGCTAATTAAGAATGGAAGACAGGATACTCAAGGTACAGCTCTAGTGGGGGTGGGGTGGAAAGACTAACAAAGTTTTAGTTTTAGATTTAAAAATAATGGAAATAGGTGGGAAAAGAAGAATCTATATAAATTATTGAAAAAAAAGGGGGGGAGGGGCAAGAAACGGGGTGGGGATGGGGGGATGGGGAGTTTAAGATCTAAAGTTGTTGAATTCAATATTCAGCCCGGAAGGCTGTAAAGTGCCTAGTCGGAAGATGAGATGCTGTTCCTCCAGTTTGCGTTGAGCTTCACTGGAACAATGCAGCAAGCCAAGGACAGACATGTGGGCAAGAGAGCAGGGTGGAGTGTTAAAATGGCAAGCGACAGGGAGGTTTGGGTCTTTCTTGCGGACAGACCGCAGGTGTTCTGCAAAGCGGTCGCCCAGTTTGCGTTTGGTCTCTCCAATGTAGAGGAGACCGCATTGGGAGCAACGAATGCAGTAGACTAAGTTAGGGGAAATGCAAGTGAAATGCTGCTTCACTTGAAAGGAGTGTTTGGGCCCTTGGACGGTGAAGAGAGGAAGTGAAGGGGCAGGTGTTGCATCTTCTGCGTGGGCATGGGGAGGTGCCATAGGCGGGGGTTGAGGAGTAGGGGGTGATGCAGGAGTGGACCAGGGTGTCCCGGAGGGAACGATCCCTATGGAATGCCGCCAGGGGGGGTGAAGGGAAGATGTGTTTGGTGGTGGCATCATGCTGGAGTTGGTGGAAATGGCGGAGGATTTTAGCTTTTAGTTTTAAAGACTGAAAGCACTGGAAGACCACCTCGTGTCATCAACAAGAACTGAAAGGAATTTGAAAGACGTTGATCAAAATCAACCCATCGAATCCTGTATTCCAGAATTGGTGCTATTGAACTGTTTTATCCCACCCTTAAAATCCATGTTTTTTTGTGTCTTGTGTGCGTGCATAGGGATTTAAGAAGGGGTAGAGTTTAGGATATAGAGTTAGAAATTAACAGACCATATTTCTTTCTTTTGCCAATGGTTAACGACAGTTTGCTCAATAAGCAACTATTTACTTATTAAGTTTACAAACCTGATGCTCGCATTAAATTAAACAGTTAGGTAGAATTGGGGAAATCTAGTGGTTTGATCAAACTTTTTCACGTTTGTCACAGCTCGGAGAACAGTGGGGCTTGATATTACAGCGCAATGTCCCCAGTGAGTCGTGACAATGCTAAAACAAATCATCTGGTCAGTTATCTTATTGCTGTTGGTTGGACTTTACTACAACGTTCATCAACATTAAAATAATGACTACTCTTCAGAAGTAATTCATTGGTCTCAAAGCAGGTTGAGACATTCCAAGGACATGAAAGGCACTATATAAATGCAAGATTTCTTTATTCCACAATTTCAATGTATTTCTTTTTAATGCAATACTTGGTTGAATAGTTCCTTTTTAGAGTCCAGGCCTTTTAAATAACAAGTGAGGGTGGTGTTCTGAGTTCACATATTTGCTTAAGAGAACCTCACCAGGGTGGATGGGGTGGGGAAGTAACAGATTATTCTGAAAACACGTACATGCAGGAGGGTGTTGTACAGAAAAAGTACTTACTCCTAATTACACAAGTGTTAAAATCTGTATTTCTGGATAGGGAAGAGAAGAGGGATTAAAGAGAACATGAAAAAGTCATAATCGTTCATTTCTAACAAATACTAAGCCAGAAAAGGACTGTTATTATGCACCATGATCAGCCTGGCTGCTTGCCAGCTGGCAAATACTGCCTGGAAACCCAGAATATTGATGGCACTCCATATACATCACAGGTAAAGAAATTTCCTACTGCATTTTGCTCAGAATCACTCCTGTTCCAATGAGAACACATGTGGCAATATGTCCATTCTCAACGTGCCAAATAGAACCAGATTCTAGACAAGGTAGCTCTTAAAATTGCAACAGCTTCTGTATAAAGTATAAAAGCAAAATACTGCGGATGTTGGAAATCTGAAACAAAAACAAAAAATGCTGGAAAAACTCAGAAATTTAGCAGCTCTGACACTTCCCTTCCCTTCCTTGACCTCTCTGTCTCCATTTCTGGTGATAGACTGTCCACCAATATTCATTACAAGCTTACCGACTCCCACAGCTACCTCGACCACAGCTCCTCACACCCCGCTTCCTGTAAGGACTCCATCCCATTCTCTCAGTTCCTTCGCCTCCGTCGCATCCGTTCTGATGATGCTACCTTCAAAAACAGTTCCTCGGACATGTCTTCCTTCTTCCTTAACCGAGGTTCCCCACCACCACCCCCGGCCGTGGTTGACAGTGCCCTCAACCGTGTCCGACCCATCTCTCATGCCTCTGCCCTCATATCTTCCCCTCCCTCCCAGGACCATGATAGGGTCCTCCTTGTCCTCACTTTTCACCCCACCAGCCTCCGCATTCAAAGTGTCATCCTCTGTCATTTCCACCAACTCCAGATGCCACCACCAAACATCTTCCTTCACCCTGTCAGCATTCTGTCGGGACCGTTCCCTTCGAGACACCCTGGTCCACTCCTTCATCACCCCAAATACCTCATCCCCTTCCCACAGCATCTTCCCATGCAACTGGAGAAGGTGCAACACCTGCCCCTTTACCTCCTCACCGTCCAAGGGTGCAAACACTCCTTTCAGGTGAAGCAGCGCTTCACTTGCACCTCCTTCAATTTGGTCCACTGCATTCGCTGCTCCCAATGTGATCTGCTCTACATTGGAGAGACCAAACGCAAGCCGGGTGACCGCTTTGTGGAACACCTTCGGTCTGTCCGCAAGCATGACCCAGACCTCCCTGTCACTTGCCATTTCAACACACCATCCTGCTCTCATGCTCGTCCTTGGCCTGCTGCAATGTTCCAGAGAAGCCCAATGCAAACTGGAGGAATAGCACCTCATCTTCAGATTAGGCACTTTACAGCCTTCCCGACTGAACATTGAGTTCAACAACTTCAGACAATGAACTCTCTCCTCCATCCTCACCCCTTTTTTCTACATTCATTTTTATTTTTTTTACACTTTTATTCATTTATCCAGTTTTATCCCCTCATCTCCCCTTCTATCCTTTTTATATGCTCTTAATAATGAGCAGACTGAGAAGATAACTGACTAGAGTCACAGAATGGTTACAGCACAGAGGCCGCCATTCAGACCATTGTGTCCATGCCAGCTCTCTGCAAAAGCAACTCAGCTAGTCCCATTCGCCCTCCCCTTTTCTCCATGGTCCTGCACATTTTCATTTCTAGATAATTAACTGATTTTCTTTTGAAGACTTCAATTGAATCTACCTCTACCACACTCTCGGGGCAGTGCATTCCAAATCCTACCCACTTGCTGTGTAAAAACATTTTTCATGTTGTCATTGCTTCTTTTTCCAATCACCTTAAATTTGTGCCCTCTGTTTCTCGATCCTTCTACCAATAGGAACAGTTTCACCCCATCTGCTCTGTCCAGACTCATGAGTTTGAATGCCTCTACCAAATCTCCCTCTTAATCTTCCCTTCTCCAAGGAGAACAGCCCCAGCTTCTCCAATCTATACAGGTAATTGAAGTTCCTCATCCCTAGAACCTTTTTCACAAATCTATTCTGCACTCTCTCGAATGCCTTCACATCCTTCCTAAAGTGTGGTACCCAGAACTGGGCGCAGGACTCCTGTTGAGGCCAGAGACCAGTGCTTTTCTTTTAAACAAATTTATCATAACTTCTTCCTTTTGTACTCTGTGCCCCACTAAAGCTAGCACCATAGTTATCAAGTTGGAGAAGTGCATCTCTGAGTTTTTTTCACAAGTACACATTTACCTGGGAACACAGTAGGTTCAAAACAATGTTTCTTACTTTCAGACTAATACTGCATGTGATTGTATGCATAATCATTGACTAATGCTGGACTATGAAGAAAAGCACAAAGGCAACAAACAGAAATTAGAATAATTATTTTATTAGAATAATTAGGGGTATGGTAGCATCGTGGTCATGTTGCTGGAATAATAATTCAGAGGCCAGGACTAATGACCCAGACACGAGCTCAAATCCAACCATGGCAACTAAGGGAATGGAAATCTAATTAATAAGTCTGGAAGTAAAGCTAAGCTCAGTAATGATGACTATAAATCTAGCGTTGGTTGTTACAAAAACCCGTCTGGTTCACTAATGTCCTTTAGGGAAGAAAATCTGCCATCCTTACCTGATCTGGCCTACATGTGACTCCAGACCCACAGCAATGTGGCTGATTCTTTACTGCCCTCAGTTCAAAGGCAATGAGGGACAGGCAACAAACGCTGGCCTTACAAGCAACACCCACATCCCATGAAAGAATTTTTTTAAAAATCAGCAATGGTTACCAAGTAACTACCGGGTTGCTGTTTAAAAAAAACCCATCCGATCCACCAATGTCCTTTAGAGAAGGAAATCTGCCGTCCTTACCCAGTATGGCCTCTGAGGTTGACTCGTTACTGCCCTCTGAAATGGCCTAGCAAGCCAGTCAGTTGTATCAAAAACCACTCCCGCAGAACAATAATCCACACAAACTGCAGCGGATCACAAAGGTGGCTCACTACACTTTCACAAGGGCAGAGATACCAGCAACACCCCCACATCCCGCAAACAAACAAAAAAAAAGGAACAACATCTCCAGCAGTAGCTGAAAGAGTTGAGAGTGGCAACTCTGGATTAAGGATCTGACCCAAAAAGGTAGCCAATTTTTCTCCTTCAGATACCACCAGGTCCTAAATGAATATTCAGTCATTTTGTCAAAATGACTTTGTCCCAAATCTTTATTCTTTCTAAATTAGAGAAAAATGAAGGTGAATTTTGCATTTCAAAAATTAAAATAAGTGTAATAAACAGAAAAAAAAAGTTTTGAAAGGTTATTTTATTTCCACTTCTAACTCTTCTGCAGCTTTGGTGCCTATGAATCAGCCTGGATCGTGCAAAAAAAAGTTGCATTGACAGGAAGGCAGAGTGTTCTGAAGAAATGGCACCCAACTTTTTCACATGGGCAGGCTGTCTGCCATGACGACCTCCCTGTCTTAGCTTCGAAAAGATGGTGCTTGTCACTCAAAAGAAAAACAATGCTATCTTTGCAGAAAACATTTTTATAAATACATATAAAAGGAAAAAAAAATGCTAGTAAGTTTTCAATTATAGAAAAATCCACAAATTATATTCGACTGATAGAAATCCAATCGCAGGTCTCCCCAACAGGTCCCTGTTTGAAATGATAAACTGTGTTTTAAAGATTGCACTTTAGATTGAACAAAATGTACACAGTTCATTGATTGCATCGCATGGTGGCGCCAAACATCAATTCAGACACTAAGCAGATTTTAAATGAGCTGCTTTGCTCTCAGTCTGTTTCTGTACTTGTAAACTGCAACTTGGAAGATTTCTTCTCTGTTGGCGGTGATGGTGCGTTACAGTTCACTCGGGGAGTCCAGGTTGCTCTGGGAACATACGCCTTTAAATGCATGTTGTAGTCTGGAGCTACAGATAGTGATGGTAGAGGCTCTAACATCCTTTCCACCCCATGGCTGACCAGGAATCTCTCTCGCTCTTACCACCTGCCGTAGGCATGCGTTGCATGCATTGTCAATGCTGCTGGTAACATCTGTATTCTTCATTCTTATACACAATGCACTTCATGAAGAATTCCCCATGCCCACTT
Organism: Cetorhinus maximus; assembly: GCF_964194155.1. Taxonomy (NCBI): domain Eukaryota; kingdom Metazoa; phylum Chordata; class Chondrichthyes; order Lamniformes; family Cetorhinidae; genus Cetorhinus; species Cetorhinus maximus. The sequence continues at coordinate 5,560,139 of NC_135893.1, forward strand.
CCCCAAAATAGTTTGAAATCCTTAATAATAAAAAGCAAAATGCTGGAAAAACTCAACAGGTCTGGCAGCATCTGTGGAGAGAGAAACAGAGTTAACGTTAAGACCAACGTGACTCTTCTTCAGAACAGGTGCTGTCAGACCTGAGTTTTTCCAGCTCTGTTTTTATTTCAGATCTCCAGCATCCACAATATTTTGCTTTTATTTTAGTCTTAAATCTTTTCCTTTTGCAAGCCAGTCATAAGGCAGACTGCTTAAGATGTGATTGAGCACGAGGATCAATTTACATCAGCACTCTCAAGATTTATCCCATGGACAATAGTTTGACAGCACCATCATAGATGATATAGACATTTATAATTGACCTGTTAAACTCTGTTTATTACTCATTTCCCTGTAGCAGGATGATAAATGACCATAGGAACAGGAGGCCCATATCCCTTCATACCTTTCGTTAGCAATAATCTATCAATCTCAGATTTAAAAATTAGCTTATCTAGCATCAAATCTCATAATCCCAGACTCCTCTGTCAAAACAAATAGTTCCTATATACCCTATTTCCACCGTTTCAATCTCAGTAAAGACAGGCAACTTTTTTTAAAAATCAGAAATCCCAGCTTTTTACTAAAACAATGAAACCACAACATTCCACAATTTAAAGACAGGCGGGATTTTGAAAAAGAGACTGTTAGCAAAACTTTTCGTCTTGCACTCAAGACAGAAGCAAGAATGCCAAATTTCAAAGGGAACAGCAAGCAATGCACTTTTTTGGATTAAACAAAAGCATGGGGGACAATAGCTCCTTGGTGCATTCTCCATGTCCAGAGTCAACTTGCCAACCAATCAGCACCCTTTTCTCATTTAGTAAAAGTTGTTGTTCCCTTTGAAATTTGACATTCTTGCATCTGTACTGATGAGTGCAGGATGAAAAACTTAGTCAGCATGTCTTTCTCAGCAATACTCAAGAAGAATTTTTACTTTACAAGAGTCAAACAAAACAAACACTAAATACTATCTTAGCTAACCATCTATACTCTAACATCCAGAATCAACACAAGTTAACATGAATTAACAGGCAAATTGCAGTCAATTATGGATTATAAGTTACACATTAAATGGCAGATACAACTAAGACAGGGCTTATGAATTGGCACAACAGTCCACACAGCATAAGGGTTATTAAACTCAGTCACAAAGTCCTTCAAAACGTTGGCTTCTTCAAAGAATTTCAGCTCCTCTTCTTCTAGGAAATAGTCTGATCCCCAACTGACACCAGCGCACAGAGTTCCCTGGGCATGGCCTTCAGCAAAAAATGGTGCACATTTGCAGAACTTGGTCTGGAAGGCATAGATCCTTTGTTTAAAAAAAATTCATTTATGGGATGTGGGCATCACTGGCTAGGTCAGCATTTATTGCCCATCCCTAGTTGCCCTCGAGGTAGTGGTGCTGAACTGCTGCAGTCCCTGTGGTGTAGGTACACCCAGTACTGTTAGGGAGGGAGTTCCAGGATTTTGAACCAGCAACAGTGATGGAACGGCGAAATAGTTCCAAGTCAGGATGGTGAGTGGCTTGGAGGAGAACTTGCGTGTGGTGGTGTTCCCATCTATCTGCCGCCCTTGCCCTTCTAGATATTAGCAGTCGTGGGTTGTAAGGTGCTGCCGAAGGAGCCTTGGTGAGTTTCTGCAGTTCATCTTTTAGATGGTACACACTGCTGTCACTCTTTCGTTGGTGGAAGGAGTGAATGCTTGCTGAATGGGTGCCAATGAAGCGGGCTGCTTTGTCCAGGGTGTCGTCAAGCTTCTTGAGTGTTGTTGGAGCTGCACTCATCTACACATGTGGACTATATTCCATCACACTCCTGAGTTGTGCTGTGAAGATTGTACAGTCTTTGGGGAGTCAGGAGGTAAGTTACCGTAGGATTCAGAGTCAGAGTTATACAGCACAGAAACAGGCCCTTCAGCCCATTGTTTCCATTCCTAGTCTCTGACCTGCTCTTGTAGCCACAGTATTTGTGTGGCTAGTCTAGTTCAGTTTCTGGTCAATGGTAACTCCCAAGATGTTGCCAGTGAGGGATTCAGCGATGGTAATGCCATTGAACATCAAGGGGCGATGGTTAGATTCTCTCTTGTTGGAGATGGTCATTGCCTGGCACTTGTGTGGCACAAATGTTACTTGTCACTTGTTAGCCCAAGCCTGGATATTGTCCAGGTCTTGCTGCATTTGGACATGGACTGCTTCAGTACCTGAGGAGTTGCGAATGGTGCTGAACATTGGGCAATCATCAGCGAACATCCCCACTTCCGACCTTATGATGGAAGGAAGGTCGTTGATGAAGCAGCTGAAGATCGTTGGGCCTGAGGGCACTAGGTATCTTGCAATGATGCCCTGGAAGTAAGATGATTGACCTCCAACAACCGTAACCATCTTCCTTTGTGCTAGATATGACTCCAGCCAGAAGAGAGCTTTCCCCCGATTCCCACTGACTCCAGTTTTGCTAGGGCTCCTTGATGCCACAGAAAACATCTGCAGCAACTTTCTCCGCTTCTGGATCTGGACTCTGGCTTCTTCAGCATGCCTATACTGCACCACTGGACTCAAACTGCTACTACACAGCTTGGGTGGCTCTGCATCCCTTTAGGTAGACTCAAACAGTTTGTCTGCCCAGAGTTTTGGTATCCAAATCTGTTTCAGTTTCCTTCCTGTTTCCAGTTAGGGTCTACCTCAAAAAATACAAACTCTGAAATCACAGATTCCATCATACCCTTAAATTCTAGAGAGTACAACTATAGTTGGTAAGACCAGGGTCCTTTCACCCATCTTTCCAATTAATCGAAACATAACTGAGGAATGGCTTTCCATATTTGTGCCAAATTTTACTACATATACTTTCCAGGTTTGTGTCTCAACCCTTTTTAAAATAATAGTATGATAGCCACACATAATGTTTGGTCTGGCCAATAAGCCAGAATTAAAATCATTTATTTGACTTGTAATCAATTTAGCCTTTTAGATATGCCTCAGTAATTTACTAACAGCTGTTCAAGTACAGTTACAACACTGGCATCAACCCAGTGATGTGGAAAAATGGGTGTGTCCTGTCCACAAAAAAAAAGGATCCAATCTGGCTAGTTACCACCCATAGTCCACTCTCGATCAACAACCAAGTGATGAAAGGTGTCGTCAACAGTGCTATCAAGCGGCTCTTGCTTCTGACGCTCAGTTTGGGTTTCACCCGGGCCACTCAGCTCCTGACCACATTGCAGCCTTGGCCCAAATATGGACCAGAACTAAACTCAAGGGGGAAGGTGAGAGTGACTGCCCTTGACTACAAGGAAGCATTTGACCAAATGTGGCATCGAGGAGACCCAACAAAACTGGAGTCAATGAGAATCAGAGGGAAAACTCCCCACTGACTAGAGTCATACCTAGCACAAAGGAAGATGGTTGAGGTTGTTAGAGGCTAATCATCGCAGTCCCACAATAGCGCCGCAGATATTGGAAGTTCAAATTTAGTTTTAAAAGTCATCACTCTACAAGGATCATAACAATTTGAGGCTTTTTCTTTGTCCAATTGAATCCATGCCATAAACTTGTATAGAACCTTGATTAGACCACTCTTAATCCCCATTTTCAAAAGGATATAGAGGCACTGGAGAAGGTGAAAAAGGATTTACAAGGCTGATACCAAAAGAGAGTTTACACCAATCAGGAAAGATCGAGCAGATGGGGGAGGCTGAGGGGTGACCTGATAAAGGTTTTTAAGATTATGAAAATATTTGATGGGATCGATGTAAAGATGTTTTCACTTGTGGGGAGACCAATAATCAGGACCATAATAATAAATTCAATAGGGTATTCAGAAGAAGCTTCTTTACCCAGAGTAGCAAGAATGTGGCAATCACCACTACAAAGAGTAATTGAGCCAAATAACATAGTGGCATTTAAAGGGGAAGCTGGATAAACATATGAAGGTAAAAGCTTGTAGTCATTTAGCAGCACAGAACTTGAGTATTGCTGATAAAAGACATTTTGTCGGAGAGAGAGAGAAAGAGCAATGCCTTGACCAGAGTCAAGCTGCCTGGTTTAAAACTTCAAACAATATTTGGCAGTTAACTGTCAGTCACCATTAAATGGTGCATTCTCAATGGCAATGCCTCTACCACTTGCCAACCAATCAGCACTCACTTTCTCTTCTCATACAGTATAAAGTTATTGCTTCCCCTGACATTGGTATTCTTGTGATTGTCCTGATGAGCGCAAGATGAAAAGCTTCGACAAGATGCCTTTTATCAGCAATACTAAAGTAAAAGTCTGTGTCAAGATTAGGTGAAAAGAGGCAGGAGGCCGCTCATGTGGTGCATGATCCAGTTGGGTGGAACAGCCCGTTACTGTGCTGTACATTCTAATGTCATGCAATGTAAGTTGTAGTAAGGATCTCATCATGTACCTGCAAATGGATTCACACTTGCTATGTCATGGAGGCCTTGACATATTGGTACTACAATGGACTACAGCAGATATCACAGGAATGTGTTCACATTGTGCCATGGGAAGCCAGTCTTGACATGCTCTAATTTGCTACAGCAGATACCACAGGGGCATGCCCACAACAAGTGCAGGGAGAAAACTGTGACACATCCAGATCTCCTACAGATTTTCCATATATCAAAACACCGTTGAGGTTCACCTTTGTTTTGTGTACAGCTCTAGACTGTATAAAATGCACTGTCTTTCAAACTCCCTTTACAATACACAGTGCTTGTTATATGCAAAAAAAACCAAAAGAAATATGGCTGCTTTAGAAGATTATTTATTCAGCGACTGACCTAAAACAAGGCTAATAGTACCTCTCTTAAAATAGAGATAATGGTCCCAGCAGCCCATGGATTTTCTAGGACAAGGCACAATAGGCAGAGATGATACACGAGTTTATTGCTAGCTAAAATAACTGTTTAACCTTGTGCATTAAAGTAAGCCACTTCCAGCATTAGATCAGTTTGAGGTTAAGCTACGAAACTCTTTGCTCAATTGTACAAAAACTGTAAGAATAACATTGGCTTATCATGACAAATGTAAAAATAAGAATTGCAGAAATGGAATGCACCAGAGAACAGTGCTCCGTTTAACTGAAAACTACTGAAAATTTATTGGACTCCTTAGAAATTAAATGTTACCAATGTAACCTTTGGAGGATTGCAATTTGAGCTAGTAACTAATTTCTCTTACAGACCCATTATGAAACAATCATAAAAGTACAAAAAACACAAGGCGCACATGAAATGAACTCCAATTTCCCAGTTAGAACCACACAAGCAAAATTCTAAAAAACATGTTTGCTTTTAAAGTTTGATGTGTAAAAATTCAATTTCCAAACCTGCCCCATTTCAATAGCTCATAAAAAGAAATAAACTGCACTGAGTTACTTAAATTTAATAAAGAACTTTAAAGCGATCAAAAAAAAAAGTGATGGAACAAGGTTAATCCGAAGTGGAGAAAACTAGAATTACATCTGCTCATTATAAATATATCTGTATAATAGCCAAGAAGAAGAATGATGCCAGGTTCCAGGATTAAGGTCTATATAAATACAGCTAGCATCACCAACTCCAGATGTTTTTCCACAAAGTGTTCGCGAGGCTGCAGTGTACAAGCCAGAGACAGACCCAGATGCAGGCCCTGGGTTTCAAAGTATTGTCTCTAAATATATTTCTTAAAAAAATCAAGACCATGCAAGTGGCACCAACGAATAGATTCTGACTGCAGTCTAAACTGAGTCTAAAGCCCAATAAGAAGCAGAACATGAAATACCAAGAAGAAAGCAACACAGAAGGTAAATCACTCATTAAACTTCATGTTTCAGAGTTGAAGATGCCTTTCTGGTGACATGTAGGAAAGGATAAGAATAGGCACATGAACAGCAAGATTAAACATGAGTTATCATTCCTTAAAACTTCCCTGATTATAAACTGTTGCTTGGTAATACAGAGCCTGAATATTGCTGAAGAGAGACGTGTGGCTGATGCTTTTCATCTTACACTCTTCAGGACAAACAGTACCAAATTTCAAACAATCACAATAACTTATACCTGAATTTTCCTGAATGATTTCCTCTTCCCTAAAAAATAACTACAAAAAATGGATTCTCAAATGATTCCACTTTGCTTGTAACACTAAAGCAGGAAATACTTTTAATGACTTAGTATAAACAACAATTTAGAGAACACTAGGAAATCTTTCGGAATGATTTACAAGCAAATCTGATCAAAAGAGTCTGAGTTGAAGTGCAAAACCACAAGTGAATTGGAGAAATTTACAACCAATCATTGACCCGAGACGAAACAACATGCTTCAAGGTGCTCTTGTTTGTAACACAGAATGGTCACAGCACAGGAGGCGGTCTTATTGGCCCTCTGTAAGACCAACACAACTTGGTCTCACATTGCCCACCTTTTCCCCACAGCCCTGCACATATGTTCTGAAACTAAAAACAGAAAATGTTGGAAACGCTAAGCAGGTCAGGCAGCATTTGTGGACAAAGAATCAAAGTTAACTGCTCAGGTCAATGGCCTTTCACCAGAACTGGAAGATTAAGAACTTGGGTTAGAACTTGGTCAGCAGCTGCCTGGCCTGCTGAGTGTTTCCAGCATTTTCTGGTTTTTATCTCAGTTTTCCAACATTTTGTTTATGTAACTAAGAAACTAACTTTTCTTGACCAACTGCAGATCTCAGTTTGACTACTGACACTATTGGTACTCAACAACACATGGCCACATTCAGATCAAGACTGTGGTACAACCATTGTTTGTAAATGCAAAATGAACAATATATCAGCTGAGAGAAAAATATTAATAGTACACAGGTAAAGGCATAATTACAGTATGACAAACATCTTAACAAAACAAAAACAAATATCGAGAAAAGGGCATTAGAAACAAGATCAGAGGCTAACAGTAAATGTTTAAAAACATCAAGCATTGCATGTTATCTCATGTGTTTATCCTGCCTAATCTTTTAGAGTAATAGAGAAAAAGAACAAATTTCAACCCAAATAAACTCATTTGTAATAATCGTATCCATGTACCTTGCAATCCTCTAATTGCAGTGAGATTGAGATGAAATGAAGCATAATAAATACTACACAGGTCACCCCCTCGCGCCCACCCCACCCCCGCAAAAATAATGCAATATTAATACGATTGCCTTTTTTTAATGCAGAAGACAGACTGTTCTGACAGTATCTCTGGGAGTGAAAAACAATTACAGTATCTGGGTTGCTGATGTTTCTGAAAGTGGACAAAAATAATCTACTGATTTGGATCAAATTCCCAACTAGAGGTGGAGGAGCGAGTGTGGGAGTGGAGGGGAGACACACTGGGGGAAAGAGGGAGAGGAGAACTGGGGGTGGGGGGAGAAAGAGAGAGAGAGAGAGAGAGACAGGGAGAGGCAGGCAGGCAGGCAGGCAGAGTGGGGGCAGGGATGGGGAGAGGAGAGACCGGGGGGGGGGGGGGGGGGGGGAGATGAGAAGGGAGACCGTGTGGGGGGGATGAGAAGGGAGACCCGGGGGGAGAGAGACGGGGGGGGGGGGGGGGGGGGGGGGGGGGGATCTGGAGGAGAGAATCGGAGAAGATGGGGGCTGGGGGAGGGAGGCAGATTGGGGGCTGGGGGAGGGAGGCAGATTGGGGGCTGGGGGAGGGAGGCAGATTGGGGGCTGGGGGAGGGAGGCAGATTGGGGGCTGGGGGAGGGAGGCAGATTGGGGGCTGGGGGAGGGAGGCAGATTGGGGGCTGGGGGAGGGAGGCAGATTGGGGGCTGGGGGAGGGAGGCAGATTGGGGGCTGGGGGAGGGAGGCAGATTGGGGGCAGGGGGAGGGAGGCAGATTGGGGGCTGGGGGAGGGAGGCAGATTGGGGGCTGGGGGAGGGAGGCAGATTGGGGGCTGGGGGAGGGAGGCAGATTGGGGGCTGGGGGAGGGAGGCAGATTGGGGGCTGGGGGAGGGAGGCAGATTGGGGGCTGGGGGAGGGAGGCAGATTGGGGGCTGGGGGAGGGAGGCAGATTGGGGGCTGGGGGAGGGAGGCAGATTGGGGGCTGGGGGAGGGAGGCAGATTGGGGGCTGGGGGAGGGAGGCAGATTGGGGGCTGGGGGAGGGAGGCAGATTGGGGGCTGGGGGAGGGAGGCAGATTGGGGGCTGGGGGAGGGAGGCAGATTGGGGGCTGGGGGAGGGAGGCAGATTGGGGGCTGGGGGAGGGAGGCAGATTGGGGGCTGGGGGAGGGAGGCAGATTGGGGGCTGGGGGAGGGAGGCAGATTGGGGGCTGAGGGGGGAGGGAGATTGGGGGCTGAGGGAGGGAGGGAGATTGGGGGCTGAGGGAGGGAGGGAGATTGGGGGCTGAGGGAGGGAGGGAGATTGGGGGCTGAGGGAGGGAGGGAGATTGGGGGCTGAGGGAGGAAGGGAGATTGGGGGCTGAGGGAGGAAGGGAGGGAGACTGGGGGCTGAGGGAGGGAGGGAGATTGGGGGCTGAGGGAGGGAGATTGGGGGCTGAGGGAGGGGGGGAGATTGTGGGCTGAGGGAGGGGGGGAGATTGTGGGCTGAGGGAGGGAGATTGGGGGCTGAGGGAGGGAGATTGGGGGCTGAGGGAGGGAGATTGGGGGCTGAGGGAGGGAGATTGGGGGCTGAGGGAGAGAGATTGGGGGCTGAGGGAGGGAGATTGGGGGCTGAGGGAGGAAGGGAGGGAGATTGGGGGCTGAGGGAGGGAGGGAGATTGGGGGCTGAGGGAGGGAGGGAGATTGGGGGCTGAGGGAGGGAGGGAGATTGGGGGCTGAGGGAGATTGGGAGAGGGAGGCAGATTTGGGCAGGGGGAGGGAGGCGGATTGGGGATTCGGGGGGGGGGGGGTGCTGTGCCTCCCACTGTCGCTCTGCGGGCACCTGGACATTTCCATCAGTTGGGGGAGGTCGAGGGGAGGGAAGTGGAGGGTGACCTTGCCGGGCGGGGTTGAAGCTTCTTCTCCCCCCTCCCAGCTCCCCGGTCTGCGGCCGGCCCGGAGTGTCCGTCCGGCGCCGGCAGGGTCAGCGCAGCTCTCCCCACAGGGGGGATCAACAGCTCCCGGCCGTAAGAAGCGGCCGTTGGTGTAACCGCCGCCGGCTGAGGGAGTAGAGGGGCCCCGGAGGCCGGCCGGCCGGCCACCAACAGGCTGCTTACCTGGCGCGGCTCCGCCTGCTCAAAGGAAGCCATCTTTACAGCCTCGACCAATCGATCACAGATACAACACCTGCCAGCTTCCCGCGCCAAGTACGTCAAATCGATCACAGATCACCTCAAACACCATTGCCATTAAAACGTTTTTTCAAAAATATTATCGTGTGGACCTGTTTCAAATCCTAATCTAATCTAAAATTAATTGTTAGATTCTGAAAATAAACAGCATTGACAGAAGAATGTTTACTGGAGCATGCTGGGAGCTGTAGTTTCTTTGAGGTGAGTAATTGAAGAGTTAACACTGTCGCTTTATTTTTGCTAATACTAAAATAATTTAAATGTTTAAAGCCACTGGCAGTCTTGCGGCTTTGACTATAATTAATATTCTCGTGCTAATTCAGACGGAAATATTTTGCCGCCGGTGGCGCGCATGCGCGTCAACCGCTGCCACAGCAGGAAGAAGGCGTGAGCGCGCAGAAAAGGAAGGAGTTGCGTTTTTATAGCACCTTTGACCACCCCACTTCACAGCCCCAGCTTCACAGCCAATGAAGGAGCTTTGAAGGCTTTTATTTTTTTTAGCCGTTGTAGGAAACGTGGCAGTCCGTCTGCGCACAGCAAGATCCCACCAACAGCAAGGCTTGTGTGATGTTGATGGAGGGATAAATATTGGCGTCAGGACGATGGCGACGACTCCCCTGCTCAGCTTCCAGTAGGGGATATGGGATCTGCCTCATCTAAAGTCGCCCTCCGCACCGCCTCATTAGCAGCCAGAAAACCCACCGCCCTCACCCACCGCCCTCATCCAGTCTTGGTCCCCCACACCCCCCCCACCCCCCCCACCCCAAAACCTCCATCCCGTTCCCCCTTCCCTGTGTTGAGGGCAATGGAAGTTCAGCCAAGTCCATGCACAATGGACCCGCAAAGCAGAAAATTTCCATGCAAAATCTGCGGCTCCAACCGCCTTCTGACGTTTGGTGTTGTCGCAACCTCTTTGGAAGATCTGATCGCCAAAGGTAACTAAAGAGTCAGAAATGCTGGTTACCAACTGTAAAAACCTCACTACACACACACACACACACACACTCTGGGTTAGATTTTTGAGATGGGCTGAGCTAAAAAGTAGCCCCGCCGTCTGACGTTCTGGTTCCCATCCCGCCCCCTGGCCATTTATGCAGAGGTGGGAAGAAGGGGACAATGCGACAGAGCAGCCACAAACCATCCCATCTCCCTCTTTCTGCACAGTTGCTGAGAGTTTTCAACTGTTTCTGGGGTTAAAAAGAGAAATGCTGGAAATTCTCAGCTTGGGTCTGCCCGCAACTGTGGAGAGCGAAACAAATGAATGATTCACCTTTTATCAGAGAGGGGGTTTATTTTTAAAGTCAGAAAACTTTCCAAAAATAAAAATGAGATGTGTGGTGCTACAGGTCGAGGCTAGTGATTTAAACTTACAGCGTCGCGCTAGCCTTACTCTGCTGTCTGATCATTTGAGTGAAATATTGCACAGCTCAGCCCTCGGCTACTCCCAATAGATGGAGCTGATTCACAGTTTAAAGAAGCTTTGTGCCTTAGTTTGTAACTCGTTGACTTTTAATCTGATAATACTGGATGTATGAATATCAAAACATTTTTTTAATAAAAGCGTTATTCACATGCAGCCACTCAAAGTAAATTTGGATTGGTTTTAAAGGGTTGTGACAATGGGGTGATGCTTTCAGAACCTACCTCTTTAACACTAACCATTGTAATGTAACAGGAATGTGGAAACTACCCCTCTTGACCAGTGAAGCAACATGTAAATATAGTTCCAATGAAGCTCAGTGTAATCTTGAGGAACTGCATCTCATCTTGATGAATACTTTGCAGCAGCCTTCACAAAAGAGGGGGACCAATGATGGCATCATAGTTAGGGAGAAGGAATGTGAAATTTTGGATGGGACAGACTTTTTGAAAGAGAAGAAGTATTAAAAAGTTTGGCATCTTTGAAAGAGAGGAAAAAGGGAGAAATTTGCGAATGCTCTAATTCTAATTTTTCAAACATCCCTGACTACAGGAGTGGTGCCAGAGGATTGGAGGACTGCCAAAATTGTACTGTTGTTTTAAAAAGGGAAGTAGAGATAACCTGAGTAGTTATAGGCCGGTTAGCTGAACTTCAGTTGAGAGCAAATTGTTGTAAACAATTCTGAGGGGCGATTCAAGTCTTTGAGGAGGTGACACTTTGGGTTGATGAGGGCAGTATGATGAATGTGGCCTACATTGATTTAAGCAAAGCTTTTGACAAGGTCCCACATGCCAGGCAGATCAAGAAAGAAATGTCCTTGGAATCCAAGGGAGAATAGCAAATTGAATCCAAAGTTGGCTTTGTGACAGGAAGCAAAGGATAATGGTTGACAGGTATTTTTGTGACTGGAAGATTGTTACCAGTGGGGTTCTACAGGGCTCAGTACTTGGTCTCTAGCTTTTGATAATTTATATTAATGATTTAAACTGAAATGTAGGAAGCATGATAAAGAAGATTGCAAATGATTCAAATATTGGCTGTATAGTTGACAGTGAGGAGAAAAGTTTTAGACTGCAGGAAGTTATAGATGGGTCAGTTGGGCAGGAAAGTGGAAAATGGAATTCAATCCAGAAAAGTGTGAGATAATGCATTTTGGGAGGTGCAACAAAGCTAGGGAATACACAGTAAAATGGGCAAAGTGTGGAGGAACAGAGGGACCTTGGAGAGCACGTCCACAGATCCTTAAAGGTAGAAGGACAGGCCAATAAGGCAGTTAATGGATATGATATGTTTTCCTAGTTAACCAAGGCATAACAGAGCAGAGAAGTTATGCTAGAAGTTTATACAACACAAGTTAGACTACAGTGTTACGAATGTGAGGCTTTATAAGATGGCTATGTCTAAACGGTCAATGCAAGGTAAAATGGAGTAGTGGAGAGGGGCACGTTGAGCTCCTACTAGTTCTGCCTGGTGATAAGCCCATGTGACTTGGTTGCCATGGGGACAGGGGCCAGGTCAAGCCCTATCAAAAGCAAGGTGCAAATTTTTAACACCTGATGACAAAGGGAAAGACAGCTGGCCTTACTGCTACCAGACTTACTGACTCAGAGACCTGAGACAGAGTGAGAGAGAGATAGGGGGACAGCAACTGCTGTGAACAGCAAGGAAAAAGACTGCCTTCTGTTAGTCACAAGGCAGGATGCTGGTGGGAGTTCATTCTCTGGTTGAAGAGACAGGAATTGTGCTGATTTAAGGAGATTGGGAGATTTGCCCTGGCATGGCCAGGAGAATGTGTGAAGGAGTGGGCCTTGCTACTGGAAGCACCTCTGTGAAATGGGGAGAAGCAAGTCTGTTGGAAGCTGAGTAACTTTGGACTGGTTCCTATAAGCACTACAATTCTGCAGAGTGCAGTGTAACATGTACGTGCATCATGTGGTTTTCAATCAGGCTAGATAGTTAATAGGGGATATCTTTTCTGTAGCTTAGTGTATTATTTGCCTGTTAGGTGATGTTTAGTCCATGTTGATTTTAATTTTGTTTCTTACAGTAAAAGTCTCAAAACGTGAAAACTTGTGATCATTCGGGTCAGTCACTGGGAATTCAAATCTCCTTTCTTAAGGAGATCATAATAACAGCTTAAGTACTGCTCGTAGTTTTGGCCATCACACGAACGCCTTGCCTGAAAGGGTGATAGAGATAGAAACTCTGAGCACAATTTGAAAAGTACTTGGATGTCTACTCAAACGGCTGTACTGAATAAAAACTACCAAATGAAGGGCAGACCCAGAAAAAGGATGTAAAATAAGATGTGATTATATACATGTTGGTAGCTGGTTTCAAATGGCAGTAGCCTTTAGAAGTAAGCAATTGTATACTGATTTGTGTAGCTGTCTGTCCTCCATGAAAACCATGTAAGTGTAAAAAATAAAGAGTGGAGTTGTTTGTCATGCTTGAGAATGGAACACCTCTCTTAATCTGACAAACAACTAAGTTGTTCAACATTTAGAATTAAATGCAAAATTTGTTTTCTGTGGTTAACAGTCCTTTTAACTTGAAATGTCATTTTAAATGTGAATAACATGAACAATGGTTGATCTCTCAATGTAGGCGCAAAGAGGTATGTAAGAGTTACCTAGCGTGATTACTCTCTATTTTCCCTCAGTTGGGAATGATCTGATTATGTAGATAAGACTAGAACTTGTTTATGAAGAATAATTGCAGGTCCTTTTCTCATGCAGCATGTGGCATTGATACAGTAGATTGCTTGATTATTTAATTTGTAAAATAACCAATACTGTAAGTTTATACTGAAAAGTTAAAATGCAGGTAATGTTAAGAATATTAAAGACATGGCTTAAAAGTTTGGATATTTTCAGGATAAGGAGTGTCATGATGCAGTTGTTGGCAACGGAATGTAAGAATTGCTTTCATGGCTTGAAACTTAAGACTCTGCAACACCTTAAGTATATTTTTAGTTTGTAAGCCTCCTGAAAGCTTAAGTATCCTCTAATTTATGTTTATGGGTTTTATTATGTTTAGGGAAAGAAAAACTAGGTCTGGACAAATTTGATGCGCAGCAAGCATATACAATTGTGCTTGAAGATGATGGAACAATTGTTGAGGATGAAGACTATTTTATGTGCCTGCCAGCAAACACAACATTCATGATCCTTAACGCCAGTCAAAAGTGGACTCCTGTTGCTGAAGGTAAGTTGCTGATTGCTAATATAAATCATGGACAAGGAGCATTGCAAAGGATTCTGAAAGGACCTTCAATTAGATGGTTCTACATTTTTCCTTTCCAAAGCATTCAGTGAAATGTTTTTATTTCATTATTCGATGCATGGATTTGAAAGGTTTAAGGTCAGAATCTTCTGCAGAATAACGTGGAGTTTAATGTGTACACTGTTAATGTGTAAATCATCCAGCAAATTGTAGCAGGTGCCAAAGAATAAATACAGCGAATGCAGGTTACTTCAGGAAAGAGTGCAATTTATTAAGCGCTGAACCGTACAATGGCCATTGGGAGGAGATCACGACGGATCTGCTCGAAGTTACAGTGTTCAACAAGCAGTATTTATACAGTACAATTATGTGACTCCAGCATATTTACACAGTGATCTTATTAACTTGAGTGATCTTATTAACTTGCCCTTCTTTATTCTCTTATAATTATATCTATGTTAGCTAATTGATTTTGCTTACCCATACAGCTTCTTGATCATCCCTTATCTCTTCTAACAATGTACTATTCATTCCATGAGACAACATCTGTTTGTGTTTATTGTGTCATGTATCCTTTTTATCTACTCTTTGCCTAACCTTTGATCTCAGGTCATTTCACGTGTCCAGGCTTCTTGTTCTTATTTTTCTGTTCTTGCTTCCCTTTATAATTTAACCCTTTAGGTGATTTTTCTTTCTCTCAGGAAAGAGAGATCCTGTAAGTTGTGAATCCCCACATGTTACTGGACGATTTTTGCCATTAGCCTTGCAAAATGACACCTCCACCTCCCCATTCCACGGTTTTTTTGTACATATAACCAGCTCATTTGTTCAGTTTGGGTTCTGCCAGAGTCATTCAGCTCCTGACCTCATTATAGCCTTGATCCAAGCACGGACAAAAGAGCTGAACTTCCGAGGCAAAGCGAGAGTGACTGCCCTTGACGTCAAGGCAGCATTTGACCGAGTGTGTCAACAAGGGCCCTAGCAAAACTGGAGTCAATGGGAATCAGGGTGAAAACTCACCACTGGTTGGAGCCATACCTAGCACAAAGGAAGATGGCTATGGTTATTGGAGGTCAATCATCTCAGTCTCAGTACATTACTACACGCGTTTCTCAGGGTAGTGTCATCGGCCCAACCATCTTCAGTTGCTTCATCAATGACCTTCCTTCCATCATAAGGCCAGAAGTGGGGATGTTCACTGATGATTGCACAATGTTCAGCACCATTCACGACGACTCAGACACTGAAATCGTCTGTGTCCATATGCAGCAAGACCTGAACAATATTCAGCCTTTGACTAATAAGTGGCAAGTAACATTTGTGCCACCCAAGTGCCAGGTAGTGAGCATCTCCAATAAGGGAGAATCTAGCCATCTCTTCTTGACATTCAATGGCATTACCATCACTGAATCCCTCACTATCAACATCCTGGAGGTTACCATTGATCAGGATTTTAAAAACTACAGATATCTGCTTTTATTTGTCCCCTTCTCATTGGCACAGCTCAGGTCAACACCATGGTAGTCCAAAGTAACTATATATAGTGGTCATTGCAACTTCCCCCTGTTCTACAGCAAAACAAGAATTTGGTTTTCCACTACAAGCAGAGTGTTAGTACTGCATTTCATTTTGGCCATTACATTGAAGTTATCAAACTTCATGTCACCAAAATCTCTCTTCTTTCCCCACAGAAATCAGCATCAGCTCCGATACAAAAATGGATGGTGATGTAGATGGCGTTGGATCTGTAGACTGTGTGGATTATCCTGAATCTTCCAATAATTGGAAAGTTCTTGCCAAACAACTTCGAAAAAACCTTGCCCACATTATTACTATGTCTGAATCTGACCTCCAGGTAACAGAGAAAGGACAAATAGCTTGGTAGATTTACAACAGAATACAAAGTTCAATAAAGCCTATTGTCTGACATCGTTCGTGTCTGTCAGACTCCTATTGGTTAAGGTGTTACTGGCTGAAGCGTGCTCAGAGTCCCATATTTGAAGCTGCTTTCAATGATCCAAGTATAGGATTAGATGCTAACTAGATTGACTTGATATTTTGGAAATGGCTTTGTTCTAACTAAAATAAAATAGAGCAGTACCTAGAAACCTACCAATCCTAATGTTAGACTGTCATAGATATTCTCCATTACATCGAATATGGCAAGCAATTAGCAGAGTTATTTGTAGCTATATAACATGAGGCTAAACCACAAGGTGTAACTTGTAAATCTCTTTCCCTGTAATTTTACAAGGCTTTTATTATGCAAAAAGGAACAATATTTCACACTTGTCTGAATGCCATAGCTCATTTGACCCAGCCAAGATAGAATAGTGATATAAATCTGCATCCCCTGGTGAAAACACATTAACAGTCAGGAAATATCCTCTCAGCCATTCTGAGCTGTTGTCTTCCTACCTCAGTTTTCCAAGTCTGGGAAATGGTCTTCCCTCACTAATTGTGTGTGCCAGCAAAGACACTTAAGCATCTAGGAACAAAGGAGAATAAACTACTTTAAGACCAGGAAGCCTTTGGGCCCCTACCCATTTTATTTCTATATGCCTAAACCCTCCTTTACCCATAGTAGGTGGCCAGAAATGTCTGAAATACAGATACATTCTTGCTGACTGGAAATGTATGGTGAACACGGAGGGTGAGTGTTCATGTGTAAAATATGGAAAAAGGACTGAGTCGGCAAAACTGCATAGCCTGTTGTTGAAGTGACAAGTGTGCAGGATTTGGCCAGGTTTGTTGTTTTATATATATATATTGGGCTATGTTGATATGTGATTAGAGTAAACGGGAAACTTGAAAATATGTTCAGCTATTAAAGTGCATTTCTTAACTGTAATAAATTGAGGCTCAAAAATAGTCAGTATGATCATAATCAGCATTCTATGGGTTAGCAGGGCAATGAAATGGACTCTTCTTCAGTCCAGCATACATCTTCTAAGAACATACAAGAAAAGACAGGGAAAAAAATCAACTGGTTCTTCTAACCTGTGTCATTCAGTTGCCTTGGTGTCACATGTATCCATTATCAGCCTGCCTTCAGTTACACAATCTCCTGGGAGGAAAATTAAATACTATTTAAGAAATCTAGAAAATTCCTTTGCAATCACTGAAGGCAATCAAGCAATCTCCAGGGGACTTCAGTAAGTGATAACACAACTCACTGGCTCCCCTTAGCATCCGTATTTCATGTCATCTACTTGCAGGACCTCATCCAGCTCTTTGTGAAGGCCTATAGTAAATCTGTATTCACCACAAGTTCTAGTAATCTATTCCAATGATTGGAAAAGAAACAATTCCTGGTAAAAAAACCTAACTCTACTTCTTTATTTTGTAGTGATATCCTCTGTCCTTCCCTAACAGGCAGCTAATGACGCTTAATGATGATTCTGTTAGAATTAGTTGTTGAAAAATGGGGCAGACGCAGGCAAAATACTCAGTGGAACTTTTGCTTGTGATCAAATTACTTTTGCCTGTGCTCCTGAATGATAAGTAAGTCAGTTAGAAATTCAATAGCTTTCCATGATCTTTATTTGACAGACACTAATAGATGTACCATCTACTGAGCTGGCAAAGGAACTGGAAGAAAATTTAATAAGAACTGAAGCAATACAGGACTCCCTTCAGCGTGCACTTGATAGCAGAGAGGAGCACCGGGAAGCAAAGGAACTATTGAAACTGTACCAGAATGCTTTTCAAAATGATGGTTAGTCTGATGTTGTGGTGAATATATAGCAAATTCTTAAGTTATTTTATTTTATAAATTTTTCTGACTCCACATATTCTTGCAGCAAAGTGAATGTCAACAGATGCCTGGGTCCTTACGTTATGTTCTTTAGCTTGGAGATAGTTTGCCATTTGATGTAGTCCTGGCCTAGAGACTTGCTGGATCCACGATGAGTCAGCTATCTGAGCTGGAGCACGTCCTTTGCCTACACCTGGCTAAAGATAATAATCAAAGTATTCGATTTAGTGTTAATCTGTGTTGTAGCCTATGGGAATTGAGGATGCAGGTTTGTATTTGGGAGTCTTCTGCACATGAGTTCTGAATTTCATTTGTGCAGCTGAGAAAACCCTGAGCAGCATCTGAATACTGTCAAGAAAGGGGTTTGACGCCCCGGCCCCTGACAATGTTAGAAATGCAGGTCCCTTTAAGAGTAAACCAGCACGAGCTACAGAGCGAATTGAGAATAGGTGTTGCTCATTGAAGGCTGTACTTCAGAGCTGGGTTTTTCACCTAGTAAGTGGGTTTCCCTTCTGGATAGGGAGAGGACCTAGAAGAGAAGAGTGGAAACTGGCATATGCACCAGTTGTGATTAAATAAAACAGTTGTGGTACACAGAATGTTTTCTGCTGCCTGGTTCAGTAAGTAGATATTTGTCTGTTAAACAGTCCCAATCAACCAGCAGCTAATTTCAGCGTGGCATTGTTCAATACTGGGATACAGATTCATCTTCTTTCTCAGCTGCAGGTATTGTGAAGGAGAAATTTAAATATGTATGTTTGTCAACACAAACTGACAATGGCAGCAGGAAAACAGTAGTTAGTACGTTTTCAATCTGACCCAGTTGAACTGTAGACCAGTGCTGGATTGGCCGAATTGTTGCTCGGCAATTGTTGCTAGTTGATACAGACCGACAGGAAGAAACTATTTCTTTTTATGGGCTCAAAGCCTTTTGTTCCCAAGACAATTACAAAAATATAGATCCTACATCTTTCCTAGATTCCAAACCTGCTAAAGAAACTGATCAAGCAGATGGTTCAGATCCGATAACCAGAGAAACCTCCCTGCTGAACAAACGCATCATTGGTGTTCTCAGACAGAAACCTAGTCCAGAGCTCAGCTTGTCAAATGTGGAGCTTCAGGTATGATAAATTCACTTGCTAGCATTTTTCTAGAAGTTTGTGTTTTAACATTTTCACTTTCCCTATGCTAAGTCCACAGAAATTACATTTATTTGTCCCAAGTTTCACTCAAGAAGTGGGTTTATTTTTGGCAGGTGACATTTGCCTCTTTGGTATTAACTGAATTCAAATCCAGAGACTGGAAATGGCAGGATGCTGTTCTTGAATTATCTCATTAATCAAAACCAGTTTATTATCCTTCAACATTGCCAGTGGGCAACTTTTCCTTTGTCACTTTCCTTGCTCATTTCCCTTTATTTTTGCAGGATTATGGGGGAAAAGCTGGACTGTGGGGCTAAAATGAATAGCTCTTTCAAAGAGTCAGCACAGGCACGATGGGCAGAATGACCTCCTGTGTTTTAAGATTCTATGGGTGGAAGTTTGTAGCCGTGTTGCGGTGGGGGCAGGGCTGTAAAATGCAGCAAGCTGTCGAAAAGCCCATTGAATTCGGCGGGACTAGAAAATCCTGCTGGTGGGAGGGGCCATAAAATTCAGCCTTATAATTCCCTAATTGGGCAGGAGAGCTACGCTGCCCTACTTCCTTCAAGATGAGGAGGGATTGAGTGTAAGTCTGAGGCTTGGCGATGTCTGAACTAAGGAACTCAGAATTGCCACCAAGGTTACTTCGGTCATAGAGTGGTAATTAACTTTTGCCTCCCTTCCATATAGAACAAAGCCCTCAGGTTTAAAAAAAAATGTCAGTAACTTTAATATCCTTATTGCCAACCAAATCTTAATTTTCCAGTAAACTTTATGGGTTAATCTAATCCAATGAGTTTAGGATTTTTAAAAAATATAGATGGTAAATGCTGTTAATTGCTGGACTCATTGCATACGCCTTTTGCATTCAGGAAGTTCTCAAAGAGAGTGAAAAGGATCTACAGTCTGCTTTAAATTGTTCCATTGAGAAGGTAAAGGATCTGCAGCAAGACTGTAGGAAGGAATTGAAGAAGCGCTCATCCAAATTGGAGAGCCTGGAACAATTGAGAAAACATTCAACAAAGAGAAGAAAACTGTAATACACTGGGGCACCAATTGCAGCCAAACATGGTTCTGCAACTTAGTGATAAACCTTGACTCCCAGCATTCAGTTTTTGCAACAAAAGCAAAATAATCAAATTCTATCATGGGGGGAAAGAAACATTTTATACTTGTACTCATTGCCTGCATCAAGCACTGTCAGACCAATCACAGCATAAAACTGATGCAGGCTGAGTTCCTTCATTCTGTCTCACCGATATCCTTTAATGCTGACTTCTAAGCACTACCTAATAGCTATTTGGTGTTAAGCAAATTACAAAACCATAGAATAATTACAGCCCAGATGTGGATCAGCATCCATTGTGAACTGTGTGTCTGGATTTTACTTATAACTGTTTCTAACCATCACAAGGACATCAACCCATCAATTTGTACTGCATTCAGACACCTGTTAAGATGAAATGGCGGTCAGTGCAGCCCAACCATGTAATTGTACTTTGTTCCTAATCTCGGCTGTGCTGTTGGCAGAAAGAACCAAACCACAACACAATTAATTCAAAAGGGAGGAAGGAAAATTTGATTGTATGATAGCCACCTAAACACCATTTACAATGTAATAGCTTTATAATTAGCACTAAACACACTCAGTTGCTCTGAAAGACTAATTTCATATATGTGAATGTCAAATTTCTCCATTATGAAAATTCCACATTTTTAAATGTTTTAGTTTTTTTTGTGATAGTTTTGTTTCAGCTTTTTTTAACTTCTGTCATTGAATGTGTCTTAATCATTTTGTTAACTGTAAAATTTAAAAAATAAAAATGACAGGCTAGGAGTTTCTACTTTCTGGTTTGCTGCCTGTGAGAATATTTCAATGTGATTGGTTGCTTACCTTGCTAAATTGCATCACTGTTGCTGGACATCTGAAGATCCCCTTGGTGCCAAATTTAAACTGACACGGGGGAGTCTGCATCACAGAGATTGCTAGAACACAACGGGTAACTTTCTTCAAGGTCAGCAGTGAGCACTGCTGCTTCTCAACTTGTCTCAGAAAATTATAGTATAATGATAGTAAATGAGGGAATGACATTTCCTCTGATAACAAAATTCAGTACGAGAGCAAATTGCCTTACGATCCAAACCAGTAAAATAATCCAAGAAAAATTGCTTCTCTCAATGGACTGTGAGAATGTGGAACGTGCTACTTTTGAAGGCCATAGATGTAGGATCAATTGAAGTGTTTAAAAAGAGAGACGATACACAGGAAGCAATAATATTGAGGGTGTGGAATTAAAACCTACAGCCCATGACGAATAGGAAGAAGAGTAGGCCATCTGACCCAGTGAGCCTTTTTCACTATGCAAAGACCCTGTAATTTGTAACATTGGGAAACACCTTGCTACTTGGAGAACAGCATGCTTATGTTTGGAATAACTTGAATCCTGTCACTGCATAGCACAACTTCAATGACTGCTTCTTGTTTATGCCAATGGATGTAATAGCTATCCATGAAAAATTAAAGTATCCCCTCTCAGCAGATTGGTGTGAGGAAGAATTGTGCCCAACACATTGAATAAAGCCCATTTGCTTTATGTATTAGTTATTAATGAGATCCTTGTCTGATTGGAAGCTTTCAGAGCAGAATTTTAAAAATATTCCAGTGGGCGCGAGTGGACATGTTCATTTGCGGTGCGGGATCCCAGATTTCCAACAAATTGCACTAACCACCTTGCTGGTTGGTATAAAAGATCATGCTGGCCATGGAAGGCAAATTCCTGTTAGACTGTGACCCCATCCATCACACACCACTCTCCACGTGCAATGTGGTTGACTCTTAACTGGCCTCAGAAATGGCCTAGCAAGCCACTCATTTCAAGGGAAATTGGGGATGGGCAACAAACCTTGCTAGCGATGCCCACATCCCATGAAAGAGTAAAGAAAAATGGGATCACTCCACTGTAGTGGGAGAAAAGCATGTGCAATTTTAATGAATCAGCCCTAAATGGGAGGTAGACCAAAACTAGGGGGTAATCCTATCAGAATTAGCAATCCCAAACTGTCCAGTTTGAATTGGTACCCGTTTCACCTTTCTTTAGACTTGTGACTATATGACAAGGCAGAATTACATGTTACAACCAATCATTGATGTGTTTGATTGTGATCCCTCAACATTTATCCTAAACCAAGATTGAGACACGGAGTGAATACAGAACATTTCACGTGTGGCTGTGTAAATGTGTCTGACTAATGATTGTATTCTGAAATCAAGCCTTGAATTTATACATGCCTTAACACTTCTCTCAAATGTCCCAAAGCACTTCACATACAATGAATAACTTCTTTGAAGTGCTGTAGGCAGCTAAAAATGTATCTGATTGTGATTTGTATTAAATCTGAGTGTAAAGTGGTATACCTAACATCTAGTTGACAGCATTGTATAGCTGTTTTTTTCTGCTTGTACTTCAAATACATTTTTTAAATTTAGTTTCCTTTTTGCATTTGAAAATCTGTGGATCTAATGTCATCTTCATATGAATTTGTATTTATATGGATCCATATCCCAGTCAAGATGTCTCAGTGCTTCAGTGAAATGCTTCTGAAGTCGAGAGTGGATGTTGAGTTTTTTAACCTTTCCTCAGTTCTTGAAAGCGTTTGTGACTCCTCGGATAATGAATCAGTCTGTACCAACATGTAGCGAGGCCTGGATGTTATTCAGGCTTAGGATGACAAGTGACATTTGCACCACACAAGTGCCAGGCAATTACCATCTCCAGCAAGAGAGAATCTGACCATCTCCCCTTGACATTCAATGGTATTACCATCGCTGAAACCCCCACCATCAACATCCTGGGAATTACCATCGACCAGAAACTGAACTGGACCAGCCATATACGAGAAGCGCAGGTCAGAGGCTGGGAATTCTGTGATGAGTAACTCACCACCTGGAATGCATATCTTACCATCGACAAGGTACAAGTCACGAGTGTGATGGAATGCTCTCCATTTGCCCGGATGAGTGCAGCTCCAACAACGCTCAAGGAGCTTGACTCCATTGAAGACAAATCAGCCCAGCTCACCGCTACTTTCTCAAGGGCAATTAGGAATGACAGCGACACCCACATCCCAGTACAAATAAAAAAAAAATTCTCTGCAACCTCTCCATGCATGTGCATCTCTTTTTGTGATGTGGTTATTGGAACTGTATACAGTATTTTGTGTGGTTTAGCCTCCTTATGACCCATGTAGGTTGGTTTTCAACTTTTATGATTATATATCCCAGCATTTTGTTAGTTTTTAGTTCCTATTTTTTAATGAGCTTTCTTCTTGAGACCGTGCTAAAGTAGTAATTGCTGACATTCAGCTAGCTCACACTGAATGCATTAATTAACTGTGCACCATCCCATATGAATGGTTGGAATATGTACCATCACTTTTAGTTTTGCTATTTTCCAATGTTAATTATTTTGGATCCCTATGTCAGTTGTGAATCCAATCATTTAAAGTGGGGACTGGCATAGTGGTAATGTCACTGGACTAGTAATCCAGAGGCCTAGGGACATGGATGCAACTGGCAGCTGGTGGAACTAAATTTATTAATAAATCTGGAATATAAAGCCTAGTTTCAGCAACTGTGACAGTTATCAGCAATTGTAAAAACCCATCCAGTTCATCAATCTGCTCACCTGGTCTAGCCTACACATGACTCCAGACCCACTGAAATGTGGTTGACTCTTAGCTGCCTTCAGAAACGGCCTAGCGAGCCACTCAGTTCAAGGGCAATTGGGGATGGGCAACAAGTGCTGATTTTGCCACCAATGCCCCCATCCCATGAAAGAACAACAGATAGAATGGCCTATAATTCACTGTGCATTACTATTTTCAGAATATAGAAGGAAGGGGAACATAGACAAAAACTGAGAGAGGGCGGTTAACATTCAGCAGATCATCTCTTTATTCTTGGTCAAGTTTTCTTATTTGCTGAATTATTCTATAGACCAGCAGCTGACTTGGAGTAACAGAGAACCAAGAGCACAGACTGATCGTGAACCTGTAATTCGGTGGGTGCTGCAGCTGGCACAGTGAAACCCGGATCACCTGGTCCACTAAAACTGAGACCCAAGAACAAGCAAGATCTCTTCTAGATCTCGGGTAAAAGATCCACTCACAGGAAGTGCTACATGACAATTACAAGAGAAAAGAAAGAAGTGCTTTTAAAAGCTGTAATTGCAACAACCCTAAATAAAATATTTACTGATCACTTGGAAACAGAAAGAAAGAGCAAAATGTCATTGATATCCAGTGAAAATTGTGGACTTCAGCTGCGGCATTAACAGTTTAGACTGTCCCAGAATAAGCAGTACTGATGTCTATAGAGAGTATAAAAAGCATTGATGGAGGACAACTTTGCTGCCTTACTTGTCCAAGAGTGAAGTTGAGTGAGGTAACTTCCAATGTCTCTAGACCTAAAAATTAACTGCCTGCCACAGTCCATTTTCCTTTACACTCCTCAACTTTGAAGGCCATGGCTTAGCCTGGAGCATGGTTCCATTGATACTGTCCCCTTACCTCACCCAAACAGCCATTCTTCATCTGCGAGCTGGGTTAATGTTGGCAGGCTGTTTGCCCAGAGAGGGAATCCCTCACTGAGCTTGATCCTAGATTTATCCAAAGTCCCCCACTCACTTTCCCAGCAAAGGAAATTGGATCGGGATCAGAAGCTGGAGACCCAGCTGAGTTTTCTTTGTTGACCTAGGAACACTTCAGCTAATTGTGGTGTCCCTGGTGTCACCCTGACCAAGGTCAGTTAACTGGGCACCGATTGGGTCAAATCCGGGACCTCCCAGCTTAGCATCAAAATAGAGAACTGCCATTGAATTACATGGGGAGCTGTTAAACCCAAGTTCATTTTCAACACCTTGAATCACTGTAAATTCAATGCAGAAATTCCCTGTATTCTTGTTCTGTTTTCTCCAGCAGCCAAATCATGCAGCATCCTTCCTTATCCCAACAACACTTTTTTCTTGATTTTTTTTTTTGGATTGTACTAGCCTCATTTGTCAGTAATAGTAATAATCAGACTCATAAAACAGAACAATGGTAAGAAGACAAACCCTTAAGCAAATCATTCTGACCAAAGGAAATAATTATCAATATCAGAGGGTCAATTATCATCAAAGATAATGAAAAGTGTGGACCTGACCAAAATTTTAGGATCCATGCTAATGGATGAAGAAAGAATATTCGTGAAGTTTGGATTGGGAATTGTGACTGCATTCAAATTATTGAGCATACTTTTATTTAAAGGTTAGGTACAATCATTTAGATTATTGTCAGACTAGTTTACCACAAAAGTCACCAGAGCTTAAAGGGTTAAAAGCAGAATTTGCTAGAGAGGAAATTGTAATTATCCATAATTAAGGATTTTGTATTCCTTTTAAATTTGTTAAGGTTAAAACCTGCTCTTAAAAGATTCTTGACAAATACTTGATGCATCTGCAAGGCTACATCAACCACTATTTCAAAGACCAACAACATTTAATTACTTTTGAATTAAACCTAATTGATAAAAAGTAGGTGAGCAATCTTAATAGCCATTTATTTTAGAACGGAAATTATTTTCCATTAATGTAACAAAAAGTAAAACACTCAAAATGCTTTCCATGATGCTAACCTGTTGAGAAATAGATTCAACTCCAAAATGTGAAGTATCAACTATAAATACAAGAGCACAACTGTTGTGTCATCTTAATAAGTTATTAGAAGCTGTCTAATGAATTAAATTTAGAGCTAGAAAGGTTTTCTACACAAAGTGCTTTAACATTTTAACATTTATTAGATTTGCATATGAAAAGTTGGAAATGTTCTAGATAAAAGTCTATTTCTTAAGGTTATTAGCGACCAGTTTCTCTAAAAAAATTTCTTGAGTTTTCTCATGAAGTTGGTGACATCTTCTGAGGTTATGGGTTTCTTGTGACAGTACAATAAAGGGATGTAAGCTTAAACTTCATAAAACATTAGGGCTGAGGTCAAGAAGTCCTTCACACAAAGAGTGACCAACAAGTGGAATGCGCTTCAGGGTAGGGTGGTAGAGGCAAAAGCCTTGGAATTTAAGTTAAAATCTCCCTTGTCTCACGCTAGTAAGATCAAGATGCTTTGTCAAATTCAAACCCCTTCCCACACAACCATTGTCCAAGTTAAAATCAGGTCTTAATGACGCACCACCATCAAACTACAGGAAATAATGAATAGGTCAGAACACATTATAACTAGCAAATTAAAATGAGCAGTAATTATGGGACATAGCTTTCAAATCGGTGTTGTTTCTGGACAAGCAGCTGGATTAGAAAATTGCCCTTCAAGGAGGAAATAACTCCACAGGTTAGTATGCCACTCGATGACAGTTGTACTATTTGCACATGCCCATTATCCATTACTTAAACACATAGTGAAGCAGATCGCTACAGAAAACAAGAGGATTCTTTAGAGCTGCGTCCACTCTCTAACATTGGTTTCAGTGCCTTCTTGCATGCAGTGCATTTTAATTTGCTCAAGTTGTTATGACCAGGTGAGAAGGGGTGAACTGGCCCCCCTCTGTTTAATCTCCTTGGTTGGTCATAACAAAGGTTTAAGTTTATTTTTTTATGAGGATATGCCTTTTCCAAATCAGATGGATTTAACTATTTGGGCTGTGAGCAACAAGGAGCCAATCAAACAAGGTTTGCTTGAGTCAAAGAAAGAGCAAATTTATTAAGCACTAAACCTGAGAAAAATAATAAAAACACGACGTCAGGTATTCAGCCCTCATGCAGTCATTAGGGCCCAAACACACACGCATGCGCGCGCACACGCACACAAATATACAGTCACACACATACAGACAGACAGACACATATACAGACACACACATACAGACACACACACACATACAGACAGACACACATATATACAGACACACACACATACAGACAGACACACACATATACAGTCACACACACACACACACATGCAGACAGACACACACACACATACAGACAGACACACACATATACAGACAGACACACACATATACAGACAGACACATACAGACACACACACACATACAGACAGACACACACATACAGACACACACACACATACAGACAGACACACAATACAGACACATACACACATATACAGACACACACACACACACACATACAGACAGACACACACACACATACATACAGACACACACATATACAGACACACACACACACACACATACAGACAGACACACATACACAGACAGACAGACACACACATGCAAGCATACACACACACACACATCAGAAATAAGCTGAGTTAGAGTCCAATAACAAAAAGTAAAAGAATATGTGGTTAAGTATTCTTTGATTGTCCTTGAGGCATAGATTTTTAAACGTGGTGGCTGATTTAGGTTACCTGGTTTCTTGGATGCGGTCAGATGTAGAAGATGTTGCAATTAGTACGAGATTTTTGTTCGTTGGTAGGTTTCTGGTAGCGTTGGCTTCTCGAACAGCGTCACACCCTTATTCTAAAAGAGAGAAAAAGAGAAAGAGCACAGCCCTCCTCTGCTGAAGACTGTCTTGACACTGCCTGTATTACTTGCAATCTCTCTAGGGGCTGGGCAGCCTTGCCTTGAAACACTTCACCCATTGTGTCTTTCCAAGAGGTTGTGGGTGTGTCTATCTGTGGTAGCCATTGTTTCAATATCCAGTACTTTGCATTTTTAATGATTCTTCTTTAGACAGTTACAAGTTTCGATCGGTTGTCTGGGTTGTAGGAAATGTCTCTCTCTTCGCAATCCCCTAAGAGTGATTTGTTGGTTTCTCACCTTCACCTTGGAATGCGGCCTTGCATTTTTAAGCAGTTTGCTCTGGCTCAGTTCAAATTGCAAAATTTCCAGTCAGGTGAAAGTTGAAAAATCAAATTTTCTAAAATAAGGGGGCATCACCTCATAACAATGTAAATGACTCATCTTGGTAAACTCGGTTTTCTGTCATTTCCTTTGAATGGAAAGTCAACAATTTCTTTTTAAACTTGGTTTGTGGTTTTGATGTCTTGAGCATCCAAGGAGAAATTTTCCAAAGATCTGCTATTTACTTATTTTTTAATTGGGGTGCAACGAAGATAATTTAATAACACCCATCTTTCTTCTATCCATGTATGAAATTTTGAAGATTGCCTTTTAAATGAGATTATCCTTCCTGTTTCTTTCACTGAGTACTTAGTTGGTGCAATTTGACAACATATGGCCAGGCAACTATATAACAATTGTTTATAGGGTGAGAGTCTTTCTTTGCTGTGTATTTGGCGATTTATTTGAATCAGTTTGCAACACCAGAAGTCCAAGAGAAGCCAACTTTCCCATCAACACACATTCCCATTCTGCACACCCTGAACTGTAGCCTCTTGGTTTAAGGTTTCTGAGTGTTCTGCGGCTATAAATCTCGCAAGAGACCAACCGAGAATATTAGACCTTGTTCAGAATTTCAGGGCCAACAAAATGAAGCAATTATATCTCAAGGCTTCATGGTGATATGTCAACAGCTTGTCAGGTTTACTGGAGAGTTATTGAAAAGCATGCGATGCGTGATCACTTGGGCACACACCAGTTCAGCTCGAACAAGATATTTGTTCTGTGTTAACAATTTATGAATGTTAAATTTTAATTTTATCTCATTCAGAGATGTTTTAAAACGTAACTTTGAAGAGCAAAGATTATAGCCAGAATAGAGAGGTTAGAAACTGGACCCCATCACTCAGTTCAAGGGCATTTAGGGATGGGCAACAAAAGTTGGCCTTGCCAGTGTCATGAAAAACTGATTACAGCCACGAATTACTTACGGGCATATTGAACTTTTTAAGGAAGCCTTGCGTGTTTTTAAAAGAAATACAAGCAAGGACACTGAGCAAAAGATGGCTGATAATGTCAAGTGACACTTTCTGGAAAATTCCTATGTGGATAATACTGACAGGACCATCCTGAGAGAACATGGAATGTTGCTCCCAAAAAGATGTCATGGCCTTCTTCAAGCAGAGACTGTCACGAAAGTATAATTATTCTCATAATATTATTTTGATTTATTGTTTGGATAGTTTGTGTGTGTGTGTGTGTGTGTGTGTGTGGGATTTAATTGATTTGGAGACAGCTAGTCTGGAGGCCTTGACTCATCAAAAGAAGCTGGGTTTGAAATACGTAAACATGGCTGAAGTCTTACAATGTGAGGTGAGGAGAATTTGCATTTTTAGATAAATCAGGGTGGTTTGAATTTCAAAGAGATGGTAGGATGTTACACCTAGCCAGAGAAGCTAGGCCAAGCAGTGTGTTTATTTTTCCCAAAGGTTACTGACAATATTAGCACCATGAAAATGTTATGCTATGGGAAAGTACAGGTTCAAAGACATATGGGATGATGGAATTTGCAGATTAAAGAGAGAGAAAACCATATATAAGGGGGAATGAAAGGTTATGTTGAGAGGGGTCCTGTGACATCTAGCAGAAGTTTGCGAAACTGCCTCAGAATTACCTCCAGCACGTCTGCCTGAGTTTTCTGCATCAGCCCTTAAAGATGATAATTGTGCTGACCTGGATTTCTAACTTTAAAATCTATTTTTTGACTTTTGCCTTACAAGGGGGTATTTGGGAGTCAGGTTTGGTAGAAATTTTAGAATGTACTGTAGTATTAAGTAACTGGAATTGTATGTATGTGTTTGACATATTTTGTTTTGTTAATAAATATTCTAACTTAGTTTTTAAAAAATCTCTGAAGGTCTTGGTGGACTTATTACTTCTGAATTCAATGCACGCACCTCAAAATAAATACAAATTGCAAAAGCGTTGTGATGGCGGGATCAAGTTTTCCTCATGGATGTGATCTGCCTGGCACACATCATCTGTCATGTCACAATAGAGACACTTGAAAGGGAAATGGGAACGTTGCAAAAGACTGAACATAAAGCTTCTGTGGTTGCAGAGTCAAAAGACTAATTTGCACGTCTCAGCAGTCACCCAGAAATCCATCTCAAATTGATTTATATCTCAGAATGTGTAAATAATTCTGACATCATTGCAAGATGTCTATTTCCTCTCCTGGAATGCACAGAAAAAAAGATGGGTTAAAAAGCTAGCTGCGGAGCAGTGCAGCGCGTGCTGGTGTGCTGTGAGAATGTCAGCATGATAAAACCAACTTGTCACCCCTGCAGTTGCAGGCGAAGTCTCTTGCTCTTTCTCTCTCTCTCTCTCTGTTGCTGGAGGCAAGGCTCAGCAGAAGCCACAATCAAAAAGGAAACAGGACAGCCTCCTCAGCTACCCTGCAGAACCAAGTGTCTCCAAACCAACTGCAAAACTGCCAAAGTCAGCTCTACCAGAATCACCCAACTTAACGGCCACAACACACTGCCACCTACGACTTACAGACAAGCCAAAGACTGCTTCATATTTGTTTAAACTATTATTTGGACTCTTAACTTCTCATTTCTGACCTGTGAGTATGTGCATTGCATTTTTATTGTTTTTCTCAGGTTTCAGTAACTAATAAACTTGCTCTTCCTTTGACTCAAGAAAGCCGGGTTAAATTGGCTCCTTCTAAAAAGCAAGTACATTTGGATTAGGAAAAGTTATCCACAGGGGAAGGGATCCCTTTTAAATTTTCCTTGTTGCAGCCAACTGAAGGGTTTGAATAAAGAAGGGGAGCCAGCTCATTCCTTCTCACCAGGAGCATAACAAAGTTGGGGTCCCGTTCGGGAAGTTAACAAGTCGGGGGTCCTCGCCTGGTGACTGGTTATAACACCAGCCATGCCCACATCTCACGAAAGAATCTTTTTAAAAAACTACTGAAAGCAAAGCCGTCAAAAAAGCATGTCAAGCATTCATTTGATTTGACTTCAGTATCTCATTGTTGCTACCACAAAGGTGTAACTTTTTCTTTAAACACAGACCCACTGTGCGAGAATCAAGCCTGGATTTCTAACATTGTTGGAGGTCGATTACCTGGGATTTGTCTGTCTGGCTGCAACAGCAACCTTCAAATCTTGAATATGTGACTGGACAGTCTAATAATAACTCAGGATTTTCTGTCCTAAAGAAATATGAATTATCCAATAACTTAGATGAAGCAATGAAACTGGCAAAGTGGGAACTTAGAGCTCAAATATCGAATTGTTGCAGAGTTGAATTAAACAATTGTGGCTGCTGAAATTTTTTGGAATCCATCAGTCATGTTATTTAAATAGCTTCACTTCCTTGCCACAAAAATATAAATTTTACTGAATACATTTCAATGTAATGGTTATTAAGCTTATTTTCTTTCTATGCTCCAGCCATTCTACTTGTCAAACTGAAGTTCAATATATGAGCCCGTTGATTATAAACAGCATAATGGTGGATATTTTTAAAGATGTGACTAAATAGGATATGTTCATATGTGGTTCTTAATCCAAAAAAGGCATTTCAAGTGATTCCTTTGAATGTCAAATTTTCTTAAGAAGGTGTTGTGTCACGGCAAATCAGACAAAGAAAGGTCAACATTTTGGGTAGGGATTCTCCCCCCGAATTAAAAAATGTTACAGAAAAGAACGTTTCAAAAATGAACTGAATCAATAAGAGCTTCTTTAAATATATAAAAGAGGAGAGAAAGACCAAAGTGAACATAGGCCCCTTAGAGAATGAGGCTGGGGAAATAATATTGGGGAACCAGGAAATGGCAGAGGAGTTGAATAAATACTTTGTATCAGTCTTCATGGTAGAAGACACTAATCGCATTCCAAAAATACTAAATAATCAAGGGGCAAAGGGGGTGGGCGGAGGAAATAAATACAATAACTATCACTAGAGAAAAAATACTAGGGAAACTAATGGATCTAAAGGCTGATAAGTCCCCTGGACCTGATGGGTTGCACCCTAGGATATTAAAGGAAGTAGCTACAGAGGTAGTGGATGCACTGGTAGTAATCTTCCAAGAATCCTTAGATTCTGGAATAGTCCCAGAGCATTGGAAAACTGCCAATGTAACATCCTTATAGACAAAAACTGGAAACTATAAGACAGTTAGCTTAATATCCATCATTGGAAAAACGTTAGAGTCTATTATAAAGGATGAAATAGCAGAGCATTTAGAAATGCATAATATAATCAAGCAGAGTCAGCATGGCTTCATGAAGGGGAAATCATGCCTGACAAATTTGGGATAAGGGGGGCATTTTCAGGATAGCAACCTGTAACTAGTGGAGTGCCACAGGGATCAGTGCTGGGCCATTATTATTTACAATATATATTAATGACTTGGATGAGAGAAATGAATATACTATTGCCAAGTTTGCGGATGACAAAAAAATAGGTGGAAAGGCAAGTGGTGAGGGTGACACAAAGAGTCTACAGAGGGATATAGACAGGTTGAGTGAGTGGGCAAAAACTTGGCAGATGGTATATAATGTGGGAAAATGTGAGGTTATGCACTTTGGCAGGAAGAATAGAAGAGCTGAATATTATTTAAATGGAGAAATACTACAGAAAGCTGCAGCAGAGGTATTTGGGAGTCTTCGCACATGAATCCCAAAAAGCTAGCATACAAGTTCAACAGGTAATAGGGAAGGCAAATGAATGTTGGCCTTTATTTAAAAGGGAATGGAGTCTAAAAATAGGGAAGTTTTGCTAAAACTATACAAGGCACTAGTTAGAGCACACCTAGAATACTGTGAATGGTTTTGATCCTCTTTTCTAAGAAAAGATGTACTGGCATTGGAGGCAGTCCAGAGAAGGTTCACTAGGTTTATCCCTGCTTTTGAGGAGAGTAGGTTGGGCCTGTACTCATTGGAGTTTAGAAGAATGAGAGGCGACCTTATTGAAACAGATAAGATTCTTAGGGGGCTTGAAAGTGTAGATGCTGAGAGGTTGTTTTCCCTTGTGGGAGAGTCTCGGACCAGAGGTAAGGGGTCGCCCGTTTAATACAAAGGTGAGGAGGAATTTCTTCTCTCAGAGAGTAGTAAATCTGTGGAATTCTTTACCACAGAAAGCTGTAGAGGCTGGGTCGTTAAATATATTCAAGGCTGAGATATACAGATTTTGAATCAGTAAGGGAATCAAAGGTTATGCGGAAAAGGCAGGAAAGTGGACTTGAGGATTATCAGATCAGCCATGAACTCATTGAATGGTGGAGCAGACTCGATGGGCCGAATGGCCTACTTCTGCTCCTATGTCTTATGGTCCTATGAAGAGAAGGAGGGAAGAAAAAAGACAAGGACTACATGCAGTGTAGAGTGGGGACACAGAGACTCCTGGGCCATTGGAACCTGCTGTGCTGTGACAGCCTTTCATTCTTTGCTACCCGTCTCCCCTTAGCTTTCTCCCTTTGCAAAGAAGATCTGAAAAGAGATACAGAGGATTTGTCAAGGCTCATCCTGAGCAGCTCTATAATAACGCAGGACTCTCTGCTCAATGGGCTGTTCCCAGACACTGAGACAAACATCAACTGCTGCTGGAGGACCATCAACTTGGTGAAAGACATTGGTCCTCCAGTGTAAAGAACGGACCATGACCAAGGGTTGTACTAGTTTGGTGCAGCCACCATAAAGGTTCAATGGGGGAAGCCACTGCCTAAGGCCTTCCCACCATATGTACATGGAGGGGCTAGAAACTGCGTAAAACCCCACGGGCTGTGTGTTTGTGATTAAATGAATATTAGTGTCATAGTCATAGAGTTATACAGCACAGAAAGCTCTTTGGCCCATCGTGTCTGTGCTGGCCATCAAGCACCTATCTATATTGTAAATATAACCTGTAATTGTAAATGTAGTGAGGCTCCTCAGAGTGATGCCTACTGTATTGAAAGAAATTGAACCGTGTTGCACTTTATGTAATGTAAAATTTGAACTGTTATGTCATATACCTTTACAAGTGTTAGGAATAAAGTCAGTTAACAGATGCTGTCTGACCTGCTGAGGGTTTCAAGCATTTTCTTGTTTTACTTTACATTTCCAGAATCTCTGGTATTTTAACTTTTGTTAAGACAAAGAAAAGGAATCTGAACAGAGAGCGAGAAACTAAAGAAGAGTAGAGAGCTTCAATGTACTGAGGATGACAGACTATATGAAAGCTGTTTACACTGTACAGGAACAGGGGATGGCCATTCAGCCCTTCAAGTCTATTCCTCCATTCAGTTAGATCATGGCCAATCTGTATCTTAACTCCATCTACCCACCTTGTTTCCATATTCTTTAATGCCTTTGCCTAACAAAAATCTATCAGTCTCTGTTTTGAAATTTTCAATTGACTCCAAGTCTCAACAGCTTTTTTACATCGGATATACGGCACAGAATCAGGCCAACCAGTCTGTGCCAGTTTTATGGTCCACTCAGCCCTCCTCCCATTCTTCCTCATCTAAGTCTATCACCATAACCTCCTATTCCCTTCACCCTCAAATGCTTGTCTAGCTTCCCCTTAAGTGCATCTATACAATCACTTCAACCTCTCCATGTGATAGTGAGTTCCCCATTCTCACCACTCTCTGGGTAGGGAATTCCCTGTTGGATTTCTTGGTGTCTGTCTTGTATTGATGACCTCTGGTTATGCTTGACCCCAGGGAAAACACTCTCTCAGTGTCCACTCCATCAAAACCTTTCAGAATTTTAAAGGCCTTCATTAGGTTACCCTTCAGCCTTCTTCTTGTCCTTCCTCAAGAGTTTTCTTGTGAGGGAGTGTCAGAATTCCAAGCACCCTTTGTGTGAAGAGGGCTCCCTACTATCACCCCTGAATGGCAAAGCAAGCTCTTATTTTAATCTTAGAGGGAATTTCTCTCTATGGGTCCTATCAAATCCTTTAACCATCTTAACCAGCTCAATTAGATCACCCCTGAATCTTCTATAGCTAAGACAGGGGTGGGGAGCCTATGGCCCGTGGGCCAGATCCGGCCTGTTGCTCAGTTTCATCTGGTCTGCAGCAAGATTTCTAAAAATATAGACTTATGACACTAGCACCTTCAAAATAGCATTTATCTTCATTGTCGCGAATTTGCTTTGGGCAATAATGTCAGCTAAATTGCTATAATAATATTTAACAATATAATATTCAATTCAGACATCGCAGTAAAACAGCAGATGAGTTGAACACTTCTGTATTCTCTCTTAAAAAACTAAATTAAGTTGATTTTTGTAATGTGTGTGTGTGTGTGTGTGTGTGGCCCGTGACTGATTTTGTCTATGTGTGAACGGCCCGTGATAAGAGAAAGGTTCCCCGCTCCCGAGCCAAGGGAACCCAAGCCTGGTTTACACAACGTGTCCCTGGGATATCAAAACTGTATCGGCTCTGAAAAGCTGAAAGTGAGAGCTGAAAATCTTGGCCTGAATGTTTCATTAAAAAAAATGAGAAAAAGACCAGTTCAGCTGGGGTTGCAGATAAAAGACAAGGAAGAGAAAGGGGGCAGATTAGCTTAACTTTGCCTTTGTTAGAAAAGAATAATAATGCTTCATATGCAGGTGTAAATGTGTGTTTTATTGTTAGCATTACTCACAAGATATTTCTAGATAAGTATATACATTCTATGCAGATAGAAGACCAACACAGTTAACACCATTACAATATGCTTTTCAAGATGAAATGTCACTGTCAACATAAGTAGGCTTTAACTTAGAAAATGTCCAAAACTGCTTTCAGACTCCTGACTGACTGTGTCAGGGAGAGGTTCAATCACAGAATCTTAACAGCACAGAAGGAGGCCATTCAGCCCATCATGTCAGCACCGACTCTCCAAATGAGCATTATGACCTGGCGCCATTGCCCTGCCTTTACCCCGTACCCTTGCACATTTGTTGCTATTCAAATAATCATCCTCTTGAATGCCTCAATTGAACCTGCCTCCACCACACTTCCAGGCAGCGCATTCTGGGCTCAAAGCACTCGCTGTGAGAAAAAGTTTTTTCTCAGAATCTCAGAAACATTGGTCTGGGGAATCAGGGAAAATGTTTCCCTCAAGGGGAGGAGGGATAAATCTGGATCGCATGTGGGAATTGGGACAACATGACACAGAAAAGCAGGAAACTGAGAAAAAATAATGCTGGAAAAACAGGAAAGTAACAGATATGAGAACCTTCAAAAGACCTGACAAAATTTAACTGGATTTCCATTTGACAAAAAACTATAAATTAATATATTTTAAAAGGCGTAATTTGCAGGTTAAATTTATGGCAAGCACTTTGTGTAAATATTAATAAAATGTTTGGGATGTTATTATACATGATTGCAGTAGATTTTTGATAGTTTTAAAGTTAAGCCATTACAGGAAAACAAAAGCCATTTTTCTCTCATTCCGCTAGTTTAGAAAAATCCACTATATGGTAATTAACAGTGTGAAAAAGTTTTCCAAAAGAACAGTTTACACGGGGTTTTCTGGTCTCTGCGTGGGATTCCAGCATTAACCGACCTCTCTTCCAACCAAGTCTCTTCTGCCTCTTCTGGGTTCAAAGGCGTGAAGCCATTTTCCAAGAGATTATCGTCAGTCTCCAACAACCCATCCAGCAGTTTCAAAAGCAAATACTTCCTGCTTTTTGTCACGTCCTTATGGGTAAACAGAGAATAGAAAGCTTTCATTTTTTTTCATGCATCACACGACAACAGTGCGTTTGTTCATTGATACCAAACATTAGTTACTCACTCAGACCCATCTCAGTTCCAGAAGGCCAGCATTATTCCCAACATTGACCAGTTTTGTTACAGTTTACTCATTGCCACTCTCTGCATGTTCACGATTCCCTAAACCCAAGTCTTTCTATTCCCTCAATATTTTTGTACTTGGCTTGATTAAAGACAAAAAAAAAAATCATTGTCAGCTTGCTCAGGTCCTTTCAGTAATGTTTCACTACTTTAAAAAAAAAATCCACCAAACCTTAATCAACAGGTTTTCCAAGTCCGCACCAGATTTTCTGATCTCTTAGAAGGATTACAGCGTCAACTGACACACGTTTGTCAAGGGTTATGGGGAGAGAGTGGGAGTATCGTGTTGAGATAGAGGATCAGCCATGATCATATTGAATGGCAGAACAGGCTCAAAGGACAGGCTGACCTACTCCCACTCCTATTTTATGTTTCTACGTGATGTAACCATCCCTGGTTAAAATTGAATTGCTTACTAGGTCACTTCAGAAGGCCGTTAACAGTCAACCGGATTGCTATGGAGCAGGAGTTATATATCTGTCAGATCAGTTTCCTTCCTTAAAGGGTATTACTAAACCAACTGAGGGTTTATGACAACCGGACGGTTTAATAGTCACTTTTACTGAAACCAGCTTTTCATCTTCACATTTTATTTCCAAACCAAATTCAAATTCTTAAACTGCCATAATGGTTTTTGGACTCAAATTTCCTGGATTATTAATCCAGACCTTTGTAATACTTGTCCAGTAAGATAACCAGCACATTATCACATCCCTCGATGATATATTATTGTTGACATTGGCATTCATTGTATTATAGAATCTTACGGCAAAGAAGGGGGCCATCATGCCTGTACCAGCCCTTTGAAAACAGCTACCCCAGTTAGTCCCATTTTCCTGCTCCTTCCCAATAGCCCTGCAAATTTCCACCCTTCGAGTATTTATGTACGTCCCATTTGAAAGTTGCTGTTGAATCTGCTTCCATCAACTTTCAAGGCAACACATTCCAGATTATAATGACTCACGATGTAAAAATAAAAAAATTCCTCATCTCTCCCTCTTGCACTTTTTTCAATAATGTATAATGGTGCCCTCTGGTTACTGACCCTTCTGCCAGCGGAAACGGTTTCTCATGATTTACTCTTCAGGATGCTGAACACCTCTATTAAATCTTCCCTTAACCCTCCCAGCATGAGGGAGAACAATCCCATCTTCTTTCACCGCTCTAAAATGTTCCCAATAATTTTACTTCAATGCTCTCTTTATAGGTGTTGATTTCACCCCTCCCTCCCTCCCCTTCCAGAACAATGCCACTACCTTTGTGCATTTAGTAATGGTCTTTTACTCACCCTGTTTACCTGAAGTTTCATTCTTTCTTCTGATGGGTCAGCACCCTCGACAGTCAGAAGGAGCAGCAGGGACATCAGGCTTACTGTCATTAGCCACTTCATGCTGAAGCTCAAAGCTCTCCTGAATGAAACGCTAAATGTATTGTGAGCTCCTCAATGTATTTTTCAAGAAGCATTTCCAGCTCTTTTATAGCTCAACAGAACCAACTCTCTGACGCACAAAATTAATGATACAATCAAAGTCTAACAGCCAATGTGCATCATTAACCCAATAAAGGCCTGGAACCAATTTGCATATAAAGAGTAACAGCTTTGTGTTATCGTAAACGGAAAAATATTAATTTAGGAAGAACATAACTGACTAATTCTATTAGACTTTTACACTCAGTAAATTTATGGACAAGTCAATGAAAGGTCTGTAATATGGACAGTTAAAATTGCAGTACAATTTTAATGAACCAGCCATTAAGGAGTTTTATAGCTTCCAGTCCAGGAATTTTCTAATCATATAAGCAAAATTATATTGTTAGATGTTATACTATTGGGATTCGATGCTGTTCAAACAATAGACTGTCCAACGCAGGGCAAGGAAACCAAAATCCGAAAGCGAAACCTGTAGGTTGATTCTTCATTAAAAACTGATTATTAGCACCTCGGAGAGTTCTGGGTCAGGCTGTTTCCTGGCACAAGCAAAATATTCTTCTCCAAAACGCAGCTCAAGTCTCGTCCGTTGGTAATTTTACACACTGCATTGTAAATAAGTTTTTCTTCTCATTTTATTACTTCAGGTTTTTGAATTTGTTGCAACAAATTGGCATCATGGGGTCAAGCCACCATTGACCCCATATTGTTTTAGCTTCCATTGACACCTACCCAAATGTCTCTCAAGGGAATTTAATTAATTGTCAAATGGGTTGCATAATTCAGCCACTTTTTGGTAGGTGTTTGTTTATTCATTGTAGAAAGGTACCTGGTTTCAGATGAGACGTGAAACTGAGGCACCATCTGCCCTCTGAGGTAAACATAACATTTCGCAGAAGAGCAAGGGAGTCCTCCCCAGTGCCCTGACCAATATTTATCCCTCAACCAACATCACTGGGTCATTTAACACATTGCTGAGTGGCTACAGTACAATAGTGACTACACTTCAAGAGTAACTCAGTTAGTCTGGGTGTATTGAGGTCATGAAAAGTGCTTTATAAATGCAAGTTCTTTCTAGTTTGACTGTTATGAAACAACATGACTGCCACACCAACCTATTCTCTCCCCCCCTTGCTTTTGTTCCATTTGTTATTCCATAAAAGTAGGTTTCAAGACTTAATTTCAATGTAACTCTGCTTCACGTAGTTCAACGAAATGCAAGGGAAGTTCTTAAAGATGTATTTTTTTTTAGAAAACGGCGTTGCTTCTGTCTCAACCAGGTGTTGTGAGAAGACTGAATGGGAGCCAGGTATTTTCCCAATAGGATACAGGGAAAATGGCACAAGCCGCTCTTCCGTGCCCCCTCCTATCAACCCAAGTGTGGAACTGGCAAACGTTTGGAACCTGCCCACCCTCTCAGCACAGGCGCATGGCCTGGAGAGCATGAAGAGGAGTAAATTCAAAAGGAATTTAAAGGGAGGAATTCAAAAGATTAAATACCTTAAAAAAAAACTCCTACTAGTGTACAGTGTATAGCATCATCAGATTCTGAGCAATAAATCCCTCTAGATTCCAGTTTAGATTTCTAACATATACAGAGCTAGCTGGACTCATCTAGGGTAGTTGAACTTCTACAATTGGCCTCAGCCATATCCTTGGGATATGGAGAGAAGAAAATCAGGCGGAATTCCCTCATCCGGTGGAATGTTTTTGAGTAAGAACAGGATCAGGTTTGGGTGTGAGGTCCCCAGAGTTGAATAGCCCTTGACATTTGATGCCTCAGCTCAAGTAAGAAGATGGTCATTTGATCCAAATAGTGGGTAGGCCAGTGCCACTAAAATACAGAAAAAAAGCATCTTTAAGGGAACTTGCACGTGGGTTGATACATGAAGATTTTTCCTGAATGAATCTTTATTTGCCTATTTTTTAATCATACCTAACATTGGTTATGTGGAAACTGCTGGAATCAGCACCAGGTCCAAAGCAGAAGGGCAGCAGGCAGCTGGGCTTAGCATGTCTTAGTGTACTTACAACCATCCCTTTCCTAACTTGCATAAATGAAAATACCACCCAGAATATAAAGTGTACAAATGATAAAAAGAAATGTTTGGACACAGTCTGAATATGGTCCTGAGTTTGTGCGGGTGACAACTAAGCTTTGCTGCCTCTTATTCCTGTCTACAACGCTTTAAGCTCAGGGTTTCAGGTTTTAATGGACAATGAGCAAGTTCTCTGCTGCTCATAGAGAGGTTTTAAATATCCATTTTGATACAGATGCCATTAGCAAGACGTTGCACATGATAGGGAGAAAAAGTGTTCTGTTCTCTACAACATGGTTAGCGGTGCAATGTTGCTCCTGCTTCAGCTGCAGCAGCTCTGCTTAACACATAGCAATGAAGAAGTCGTTCCTGATTTAATCCAACGCAGAGCGGCCAACCTAATCCAGTCAGTCTCCTGCCACAGAGTCTGTTATTTTTGCAACAAATTAATTGTGTTTCACTTATTATTTTTTGCTGAGAAGCCCTATAGGCTCAATCTCAACATTCTTGTCAGCCTACTGCATTCCACTCTGTACTTTAATTGATCCTAACCCACTTTAACTATCTTATCCCAAGGACCACAGTCTTACCAATCCTGTCCCCAGCATATTAAATTCATGATCCTAGTTTGCAGTTGCAAATCCACTCAAGGTTTTGCCTCATCTAGTAACCTCATTTAATGCAATGGGCTAACATGATCTTTTTGCTTAAACCCTAAATTTCATTGCTGATTGGAAAAAAGCATCTTTAATACGGTCCATGGCTGAAGTTTATTCAAAAGCGGTGAGAATGGATATGGAGCAATATTAGAAAAATTAAAAGAAGGAACTGAAGGTATGATCAGACATTTGCTTTGACAGGTGAGGGGTAGGGAGGTGGGGAGGGGGAGTGATGGAGGGAGGGGCGGGAGGTGGGGAGGGGGATGTGATGGAGGGAGGGGAGGGAGGTAGAGACACTGGGATTGCGGGGAGAGGGGAGGGGGTTAGGGAGGTGGGGAGGGGGAGTGAGGGAGGTGAGGAAAGTAGCAAGGCAGAGTTAGTTGCATGTACTGATGCAGTAAACAGGAACACCTACTGACTGAACATACAAAGCAACAAAGGAGGACCTGAATGCAATGCTTTCCAGGACCTCTCAGCTGAGAACAGAGTTTATATGGTAAAAGGGGAAAGAAAGTACGGCTCCAAAGACATACAACACTAACAACAAACTTACACAAACAATGGAATCAACTCTGCATTTGCATATACAGTAGAAATTTTATCATTTTAATGAATCACTGGCCTATCTTAGTCCCACTTGGAAAATTAACCACTCTTTTATTTGGTCTAAAATGCATGGATTTATTACTTAATTGTAGTTACTAATTGCACAATGTTCATATTGTCAGGTGGTTCAGTGGACCACAGA
This sequence comes from Cetorhinus maximus, assembly GCF_964194155.1. NCBI lineage: Eukaryota > Metazoa > Chordata > Chondrichthyes > Lamniformes > Cetorhinidae > Cetorhinus > Cetorhinus maximus. The sequence goes on from NC_135893.1 coordinate 5,601,546, forward strand.
CCAGAAAGCCCCAAATATTTTTTCTGGTCTCTGCTGATTTCAGTTGGACCAGTATTTGTGGTGTTATCATTGGCCTTGCTATCCCTAGGCTAGGTTTAAAATAAAATCACCCATAGTCCGGGGCCAAGTCATCAACCAGGAATCCTTGCTGGAAAATGTGTGCTTTAGTCGGACAGCCTGTTGAAAATTGTCCACCCTCATAGAGACTGACCACTGAACGAGTTCACACAAGCTTCCGACACACTGTGAACATTTGCAACAGCAAGACTTGTCACTATCAAGGCAGGAGAAAGCAAAGATTCAAAACATTAGTTCATTCCGATAACATCAGTCTTGTGTAATACAGGAGGTGCATGGTTGTCAGGTAAACCAAAAGTGAAAGCTCTTCCTAGGTCCTGGCCAATATTTACTCCTCACTCAAAATCACTAAAAGCGATCTAGCTGATTATTTACCTCATTTGCAGACTGCAAGTATTTGCTGTTCACAAATAGGCTGCCTCATTTTCCCACTCATGACTGCACTTCACAAAATAATTAATTGGTCGTGAAACGCTTTGGGGGCATCCTGAGGTTATGAAATACACTGTGAATATGCAAATTCTTTCCTTCTAGAAATTGTGCATTAAAATATTGGCACAGGAAATATTCCCAGTGGCTGCCAGCAAGTGGTGACGAAGGCACTGTTATGAATCAGTAAAGCTATGTGGTGAACTTACATGACTGCAAACATATTTCAAATTGTGCTGGAAGTGAATTTGCTCCTGTACAGAACAACGGAAGATGTACAATTACTTTCACACACAAAAAACAAGGAAATATCATATAAACTCTTAACCGGATGGTAGTGTTGTTGGTTATGTTGCTGGGCTAGCAATTTTTTTTCTCTCAAAAAAAAAGAATGATTTGGGGACATGAGTTCAAATCCCAGCAGAGCAGCTGGGGAAACTGAATTCAGTTTCATTAAAATAAATCTGGAATTAAAAAGATTGTAGCATTAATGGGAACCATGAAACCACCAGACTGTCATAAAAATCCATATGGTTCAGTAATGCCCTTTAGGGAAGGGAAATCTGCTGTCCTTACTCGGGCTTGGGCCTATGTGTGACTCCAGGCCCAAACACAGGAATGTGGTTGACTCTAAACTGCCCTTTGAAATGGTCCAGCAAGCCATTCAGTTGCATTTGAGGTGGCAGCTCAACATTGTGTTGCCTACATCCTTTGAATGAGTAACAAAAACCCAATTAAATAAGTTCTTGATTCTGATCCCAAGACCCATTAAAATAAACAAATTTCTCGTGAATATTTTGACTACATCGTAACTGTTTTGTTAACTGTGTAACAGGAATTGCACGTTAAGCAAAGTTTCTAGGCTAGTCTCATGACATGGTGGCACTAGAACAGATTTATTATTTATAATTCTCCTTATTTTTTCTTATAACTCTTCCCCACATGGTTTTCCAGGTCTCGTTAATGTTGTTCTGTGATTAAGCGTTAAGACAGTAGGTGAACAACTCTGCCTTAACTTAAGACACCTCAGATTCACTGATGTGCAGCTGTATAGTATCAGGAACCAACTGTGTGAAGAAGTAGGTTTAAACCAAAGTCCTATCCCGACATGGTACAACGTCAGCACACTTACCCACTACATGTCTGGAAAGTCTTGCATTCACCAGTTCATTAAAACCTTAAATGAAAACTCATTAAATGCACTGAGGTAGCAGAATGCCATTTGCCAAATAATTCAATTTATTTTTCCATTAGAGAATAACTTAGTTCCAAAAATTCATTTCCCAGTTGTGAAATAATTGCCCCTTCGAGCTGTGGCCATTAATAAAAACTAGAATTATCTGTCGGTGGAAAACCATCCTTGCCTTAAAACTGGGACATGATTTTTAATGCTATACTGGTGCCATTCAATATATTATCTGGGTAGGGTAGTGTTATGATTCCAGCTGAGGTTACCACTAGACAAACCTGATCCCAGGATGGAACTCAGCTTGATAGATCCTAAACTTTTACTTTGTTTAGATATGTGGAGAGTGACTGTTGAACAGAGTCACAGAAGTCAGCTGATGAACTTTTAACAAAAGAATAAAACATTTATTAAACAAGAAAAGGTGAACTATATTACAATACTTCTTCACCCACAACTATACCTTTACAGATATACACACATTCGTAAGGATAACACAAGTTACAAAAACTATCTTATACTCTAATGTTCACAGTAAGTACACAGTCCACGTAAACCAATAGGTGACCTGTGGTCAGATACACTGCATTCTGAAACTGAGTGACAGATGCCACCCCAGGCAGATGCTATGCATCTCCCCCAGATGCTTGTTACACCATGCGCCAACCAGTCTCACTGAACTCCATCTTTCGCACGAGGGTTTCCAATCTCCACTCACCAAGAACTCGCTCCGGAATCTTCTCCCAAACTGATACTTTCTCTCTGATGCCTTCCGCAAAGGTCCACCTCCAGGGTTTTGACCTCTCCTTCCGATGTTCCTCTTCCCTGGGTCACCACATGCATTCAAGCTTTCTTCCACACACACTCTCTCACTGGGTCAGCTGTCAACAGTTCACCATTGCTTCACATGCCCATGGCAAAGAGTTACAGACCTTCAATTGTCCCTTCGGACCTTTTGACTTCTCACAAGCCTTTATATTACTAACTCTGCTCCTTGCAACTTGAAGTTTTAAGCTTGGAGCCTTTCTCTGCCCCTCACTCTTAACTTCACTTAACAGGACCTTTTCCAGGTTCCTGTCCTTCCTTTGACCTTAGGGTCTTCTTGGGACTTTCTCCTGTTCCACTCCCCTGGATTTGGGGACTTTCTATTTTAGCTTGGGGCTGGCTATCTGAGCTTTCTAGGCTGTTTCTGCCTGGCAGCTGTCTTCAAAACTGAACTCAAAAACCGCTGTGTGTGTGTGTGTGTGTGTGTGTGTCTGGGTGGAGTGGGGTGCCTATCTGGACCCCTGATGCTAGTACATCATCTTGACTGGTAACTGTGAAAACACACTACATTATCTTTATGAAGCAAGGTGGAAATTTATTTTTTAATATGGATCTTGCTCGTAAGATTACTCTTTTACTGAAAAGGCTGTGAACATAAGAAATAGGAGGAATAGACTGTACGGCTCGTTAAACCACCTCCTCTATTCAATACAATCAATACACTTTCCTGTCTGCTCCCCATATCCCTTGATTTCTTGAAAGGTCAAAAATCTGTGCTCCTGGACCAGTGGTTTTCAATTCCTGGTGTCCATACGCAGCTAGACCAGGACAATATTTAGGCTTGGACTGGTAAGTGGCAAGTAACATTCACGGCACACAAGTGCTGGGCAATGACCATCTCCAACAAGAGAGAGTCTAACCATCTCCCCTTGGCATTCAATGGCATTACCATCGCTGAATCCCACACTATCAGCATCCTGAAACTGAACTGAACTAGCCATATAAATACTGTGGCTACAAGAGCAGGTCAGAGGCCGGGAATTCTGTGGAGAGTAACTCACCTCCTGACTCCCCAGTGCCTGTCCATTATCTACAAGGCACAAGTCAGAAGTGTGATGGAATACTCCCCACTTGCCTGGATGAGTGCAGCTCCAACAACACTCAAGCAGCTCGACACCATCCAGGACAAAGCAGCCACTTGATTGGCACCCCAGCCATCACCTTCAACATTCACTCATGCCACCACCAATGCACAGTAGCAGCAGTGTACAAGATGCACTGCAGCAACTTATCAAGGCTCCTTCAACAGCACCTTCCAAACCTGCAACCTCTAGAACCTAGAAGAACAATGGCAGCAGACACATGTGAACACCACCTGCTGCAAGTTCCCCTCCAAGCCACACACCATCCTGACTTGGAATGGCAATATAGTTCCTGGGTTAAAATCCTGGAACTTGCTTCCGAACAGCTTTGAGAGTTACCGACAACACGTGGACTGCATCAGTTCAAGGCAATGGCTCACCACCGTCTTCTCAAGGGCAATTAGGGGTGGGCAATAAATGCTGGCTTAGCCAGTGGCACCTGTGTCCCATGAAAGTATAATTGACACTCTCAAAACCCCATTTCCTTACTTCCAAAAGACAGTTAGGTGACTCAGGAACAATTGCTCTCATGATCATTCAGCAGCAGAAATAACAACTGGTATGTCAGAGACAGGAATCTACCTTGCAGATATCTAGTGTCCCCCCCCACCATGAACCTCTAGAGCTCAGAGCCCAGTATGAAAATTGCTGCTCTCAATGTAATGACTATCTAACAACGCAAAAAGCAGTTGCCCGATTCCCTCGCACATTCTGAAGAGAACAATCAATGTGTTTTTAATCAACCCCCTTGCACATGCCAATGATTCATAGAGTTGCATTGTGAGTCTGTCACATTTATGATTTGGGACTTTTCTGAATTTTCACATTTGGTTCTCAGTCTTCGGTTATGCAATGTCTCATGTAGCATAAATACCTTGAAAAGTTAATGCCTTCCCGAAACTTGCACCCTAATGTTGTGTTGAAATAAAATGAGTTTCAATTTATGGTTTCAACAAATAGCTTTGAGCAAAATACTTTCAGAGACTACTAAGCTATGTTGAGGCACTGTAAGAAATTGGGGTCTTGAATAAACATATCTTCTGGTGCATAATATAGAGCTTTTATAGGATTTTCTAGCCACATTGATTCTCTCTCTGGAAACAGGATTTCTAAACACTTTGACCTCTCAAAAGTCTTAATTCAGACTGCCATGCTGACATTCCTAAGCTGTTAGGATGGCATCTTGTGCACCCCCTTTATATATGCATTTGTTTAGAAAGGACCAGGATATGACCCTCAACATGATCTAAAAACTAACCTTGAGCAGGATGACAAACAGGGGAGGTTCTGACGTATTGAGTACCTGTCCTGTATCCATTGGTCAGAATAGTTTGAATAAGTAATTGACACTTGGTAAGCTACCAGCATCCCCCCAAAAAGGGTACATATAGGTATTATACTGGTGGTAGGGAGTTGCTGAGGTGCTGGTGAGGTGGCAATGCTCATTGGGCAACTGCCTTCTTCAGATGGAAGATGGACCAGATGAGGAGGAGGATCGAGAGAAGAGTTCCCTAACACTTCGACTACAATGCTGTTACCACAAGCTGTTATGGGTCATATACCTTTTTTGTCTAATTAGTTAATGTATCATATCTAAACTTTTGCCTCTTAATCAACTTAATAAACCATCTTAAAATTACTTATGACTAGTTGACTGTCTATTTAGGTATCTGTGACCACGAATCCAAAAATCTTACAGCACGAAAGCTTTTGAACCTTAAGTCTTAGACATTCCACGTGCAACTGAAATTAAAGATCGTAACCAATTTAGACTGGAAGGGGTTACATGATAGTTGCAGGATTTGTTAGAACTGCAAAATGGGAAATGCAACTTGAATAATAATCTGGAAAATTAAAGAATAAGTATTCGTTAAAAATATTTAGTGGTTCTCCTGTGGCATTGCTTAGTGTATTAGGGGATACGGTAAACATTTGTACATGCTCTGACAATGAAAAGGATAATGGAAAAAACTTTAAAAGTTGATTTTAATTTCATTGCAAAGATCAGCCGCGATCATATCGAATGGAAGAGTAGGCTTGACGAGCTGTATGGTCTATTCCTCCAATTTCTTTTGTCCACATCATTTTCAGTAAAAAGGAAATGGTAAAACAGGGGTTTGATTGTTCTACAAATACATTTAAAGGGTGATGCTTGTTGTTCTCAAGACTTTTCCTAATTACCTGAAGGTCTCCCCATCCAGCGGTTTCTCTCAGTAATTTGGGGGATACATGAGTGTATAACAAGAGTGCTACTGATATTGCAAGAAATATTATTCTAGTACTATTATTTTTAAATCAGCTTACTCTTTAAAACAACATAATCTGATTTTGAAAATAAATACATGCAGAGATCAATTACAGGGAAATTGCTGTTACCAATGATCTCTACCAGATTATCAGTTGTCTGCACATCTCTAGTTCCTCTCTTTGGGAAGAGGGGAGAACATATTAAAAAAAATCTGGAAAAAAAATAAGTGGTTCTTTCTTTTTAAAAAAAGTTCACATGCTTATTCATTATCGATCAGTTGTTTTTTTTATTCATTCACAGGATGTGGGCTTCATTGGCTGGGCCAGCATTTATTGCCCATCCCTAGTGCCCTTGAGAAGGTGGTGGTGAGCTGCCTTCTTGAACCACTGCAGTCCGTGTGGTGTAGGTACACCCACAGTGCTGTTAGGGAGGGAGTTCCAGGATCTAGGCCCAGCGACAGTGAAGGAACGGCGATATATTTCCAAGTCAGGATGGTGAGTGACTTGGAGGGGAACTTCCAGGTGGTGGTGTTCCCATGCATCTGCTGCCCTTGTCCTTCTAGATGGTAGTGACTGTGGGTTTGGAAGGTGCTGTCGAAGGAGCCTCGGTTAAATACTGCAGTGCATCTTATAGATGTACACACTGCTGCCACTGTGTATCGGTGGTGGAGAGAGTGAATGTTTGTGGATGTGGTGCCAATCAAGTGGACTGCTCTGTCCTGGATGGTGTCAAGCTTCTTGAATGTTGTGAGAGCTGCACTCATCCAGCCAAGTGGGGAGTGTTCCATCACACTCCTGACTTGTGCCTTGTAGATGTTGGACAGGCTTTGCGGAGTCAGGAGGTGAGTTACTCATCACAGGATTCCTAGCCTCTGCCCTGCTCTTGTAGCCACAGTATTTATATGGCTATAAAACAAAAAACTACTGCGGATGCTGGAAATCCAAAACAAAAACAGAATTACCTGGAAAAACAGAGAAGTTGGGGGGTGGGGTGGTTGTAGGGACAAGCAAGCAGTGATAGGAGCAGATAATCAAAAGATGTCACAGACAAAGGAACAAAGAGGTGTTAAAGGTGGTGATATTATCTAAGAAAATGTGCTAATTAAGAATGGATGGCAGGACACTCAAGGTACAGCTCTAGTGGGGATGGGGTGGAAAGACTGACGACAGGGTATTACAGTTATAGATTTAAAAATAATGGAAATAGGTGGGAAAAGAAAAATCAATATAAATTATTGGAAAAAACAAAAGGGAGGGGGAAGAAACGGGAAGGGGGTGGGGATGGGGGAGGGAGTTTAAGATCTAAAGTTGTTGAATTCAATATTCAGCCCGGAAGGCTGTAAAGTGCCTAGTCGGAAGATGAGGTGCTGTTCCTCCAGTTTGCGTTGGGCTTCACTGGAACAATGCAGCAAGCCAAGGACAGACATGTGGGCAAGAGAGCAGGGTGGCGTGTTAAAATGGCAAGCGACAGGGAGGTTTGGGTCTTTCTTGCGGGCAGACTGCAGGTGTTCTGCAAAGCGGTCGCCCAGTTTGCGTTTGGTCTCTCCAATGTAGAGGAGACCGCATTGGGAGCAACGAATGCAGTAGACTAAGTTAGGGGAAATGCAAGTGAAATGCTGTTTATATGGCTAGTCCAGTTAAGTTTCTGGTCAATGGTAACCCCCAGGATGTCGATAGTGGGCGATTCAGTGATGGTAATGCCATTGAATGTCAAGGGGTAACGGTTAGATTCTCTCTTGTTGGAGATGGTCATTGCCTGGCACTTGTGTAGTCCGAATGTTACTGGCCACTTGTCAGTCCAAGCCTGGATATTGTCCAGGTCTTGCTGCATTTGGACATGGATTGCTTCAGTATCTGAGGAGTCACAAATGATGCTAAACATTGTGCAATCATCAGCAAACATCCCCACTTCTGACCTTATGATGGAAGGAAGGTCATTGATGAAGCAGCTGAAGATGGCGGGGCCAAGGACACTACCCTGAGGAACTCCTGCAGTGATGGCCTGGAACTGAGATGCCTGACCTCCAACAACCACAAACATCTTTCTTTGTGCTAGGTATGACTCCAGCCAGCGAGTGTTTTCCCCTTATTCTCATTGACCCCAGTTTTGTTCAGACTCCTTGATGCCAAACTCGGGTCTAACAAGGCCCTGATGTCAAAGGAAATCACTCTCACCTCACCTCGGGAGTTCAGCTCTTTTGTCCATGTTTGAACCAAGGCTGTAATGAGGTCAGGAGCTGAGTGGCCCTGGCGGAGCCCAAACTGCGCGTCAGTGAGCAGGTTATTGCTAAGCAAGTGCCGCTTGATAGCACTGTTGATGACCCCTTCCATTGTTTTACTGATGATCAAGAGTAGACTTTTGGGGCAGTAATTGGCCGGGTTGGATTTGTCCTGCTTTTTGTGTACAGGGCATACCTGAGCAATTTTCCACATAGCTTGGTAGATGCTAGTGTTGTAGCTGTACTGGAGCAGCTTGGCTAGGGGCACAGCAAGTTTTGGAGCACAAGTCTTCAGGACTATTGCCGGAATATTGTCAGGGCCCATATCCTTTGTACTATCCAGTGCCTTCAGCTGTTTCTTGACATCATGTGGAGTGTATCGAATTAGCTGAAGACTGGCAACTGTGATGCTGGGGACCTCTGGAGGAGGCCGAGATGGTTCATCCACTCGCCACTTCTGGCGGAAGATTGTAGCAAATGCTTCAGCTTTATCTTTTGCACTGATGTGCTGGGCTCCCCCACCATCAAGGATGGGGATATTTGTGGAGTCTCCTCCTCCAGTGCATTGTTTAATTGTCCATCACCATTCACGACTGGATGTGGCAGGACTGCAGAGCTTAGACCTGATCCATTGGTTATGGGATCGCTTAGCCCTGTCTATCACTTGCTGCTTATGCTGTTTGGCACGCAAGTAGTTCTGTGTTAAAGCTTTGCCAAGGTGAGACCTCATTTTTAGCTATGCCTGGTGCTGCTTCTGGCATGCTCTCCTGCACTCTTCATTGAAGCAGGGTTGATCCCCTGGCTTTATGGTAATGGTAGAGTGGGGGATATGCCAGGCCATGAGGTTACAGATTGTGCTAGAGTACAATTCTGCTGCTGCTGATGGTCCACAGTGCCTCATGGATGCCCAGTCTGGAGTTGCTAGATCTGTTCAAAATCTATCCCATTTAGCACAGTAGAAGTGAGTGCCACACAATACGATGCAGGGTATCCTCAATGTGAAGTTGGGACTTCATCTCCACAAGGACTGTGAGATGGTCACTCCTACCGATACTGTCATGGACAGATGCATCTGTGGCAGGCAGGCTGGTGAGGATGAGGTCAAATATGTTTTTCCCTGTTGTTGGTTCCCTCACCATTTGCCACAGACCCAGTCTAGCAGCTATGTCCTTTAGGGCTCGGCCAGCTCTCAGTGGTGCTGCCAGGCCATTCTTGGGTGATGGACATTGAAATCCCCCACCCAGAGTACAATCTGCACCCTTACCACCTTCAGTGCTTCCTCCAAATGGTGCACACCATGGAGGAGTACTGATTCATCAGCTGAGGGAGGGCAGTATGTGGTTACTCAGCAAGAGGTTTCCTTGCCGATATTTGACCTGATGCCATGAGACTCCATGGGGTCTGGAGTCAATGTTGAGGACTCCCAGAGCAACTCCCTCCTGACTGTATACCAGTGCCACCACCTTTGCTGGGCCGATCCAGTTGATGGGACAGGACATACCCAGGGTTGATGGTGGTGTTTGGGACATTATCTTTAAGGTATGATTCTGAGAGGATGGCTATGTCAGTCTGTTGCTTGACTAGTCTGAGAGACAGCTCTCCCAATTTTGGCACTAGTCCCCAACTGTAAGGGGGGTCGACAGGACTGAGTTTGCTGTTGCCGTTTCTGATGCCTAGGTTGATGCCGGGTGGTCCATCCAGTTTCATTCTGGATGTGATTCATTCCAGTTGCGATGTTTTGCTATTTTATGAATTATACTTGAAGCAGATACAAATGTGACACTGACTTTGTGGGTGTGACACTTTTAGGTTTAACAGGCCAGGCATAGTTATATGGATACATCTTTTGACATTTGTGTTGGAGTTCAATCATATTTCCTGTGAATGCACAAGCACAGTGCAAGTTAAGTGCCAGGCAATGGTATTCAAGGAACCATTATAAAGTTTCCATTCCACACCAGACATTGTTACGACACAGTGTTAATTAGCACCGAATTATGGACAGCTTTGCATTGTGAACTTACGCCCACTGGGAATTGGGTCAAGCCTATCCAAACAATCTTGACAGCTGCTAGAAACCTTACTTTTATTCATTCAAGGGATGTGGGCTTTGCTGGTTAGGCCAGAGTTTATTGCCCATCTCTAATTGCCCTTAAGATGGGCCATAAATGTTGGCCTAGCCAGCGAAGACTGCATCCTTTGAATGAATAAAAAAAATGTTTTCTAGCAGCTGTCAAGGTCATTTAGATAGGCTCGGCCCAATACCCATGGGGATTGTCAGCCCAGCAATCGCAGTTGATTTTGAGCAAGGATGTAGCGGTGAAAGAAGAGTGTTCTTAAATATCCACTGAATGGAAGAATCCTATTGCAATGTTTAAGCTTATTCATTTTTCTAGATCTGGACATTTCTGATATTACTCAGCATAACATCTATAATCGTTACACCAAGCTAAAAGGTACTAGAGAGAGATTATATTGAAACAGTTAAAAAAAAACTCGTAATTCAACATAAATTTTATCAGCACCACTCCAAATTTTCATTTCTCTCAGTGTGTAATACAAGAAGGAGCTTTAAACGAGCCCTATAGCTGTCCAATTGCAAATAAATGTTTGCACCAAAGAAGCAGCAGGTTTCAGCTTTTTCAAATTTCACTTGCTCACACAGCATGGTCAGTCTGTAATGTGTGTCTGCAGTAATATCTCCGACATGGTATATTAATATTTTACTGTCCAATTTTGCTTGCCTGTTGGAACTTCACAGTGTGGTCCAGAGTGTTTCCCAACAAAATCGAGTCTTAACTTTACTTGAGGCACTGGGCAATTGCAGTAGATTTATTTTTATGTAGAAGGCTCCAATTTAATTTTACCCAATTAAAATCTCTAATTCCAGCTATTGCAGTCAACATCACTTGGGTACAGTAAAATTGAAAGTATATAGAATTTATGAAACAAATACTGAAAAATTACAATCGTCAGCAAACCATGGGCACTTGGGGAAAAAACAGGAGCTAACTGTAACCTTTCATTAGCAAGTAACAGGAGATATTTGCTTACTCAAACACAAAAGTACAATTACTCAAAGGGCAATTTTAATGAAATATTGGTCCTGTTTCAGGAAAATGCTCCATTTGAGCACTTTGAGTGTTGATGATCCATATCTGTTCATTTGCCTAAATTCTCACCTACTTTGTAACAGGAAATTTGATTCATTCCTGATTGCTACAAGCCACAACCACACACACAAAAAGAGAATGCAAGATCAAATAGGGAAAGGTACATGCAGAGCTACATACACTGTTTTATATCCAGATGGTGTGAGCATGATGATATTAACAGTGTTGTATAGAATGCCAAAGGTTTTGTGCAACAAGAATCGAATTATGTTCGTATTTCAATTTTACATTTATTCTTACAGTAACACAACATTTAGCTTTAAAAAGACCATAATTTGGTTATCAACACATTTAAACCCTATTGCATGAAGACAGAAAATGCTGGAAACAATCAGCAGGTGAGGCAGCATCTATGGTGAAAGAAACAATGGATTTGTATCATTGCATATACCTAATGGGGATGGTTATTTAATTTTCAAATTGCTCTCTGCTAAGTTTGGCTGCGGCAAGCGAGGATGAGGAAAAGGATCTTGTTTAAAATCTACCTGGGGCTTCTCCAATGATTCAGCGAATTTATGCATCGAGCTGTACGGACAGGAAGGTTCTGGTTTTGACTTTGGCTCAGCTTTAACCCAAGTTCCCTGACTCAGAGGTCTGAGCACCTAATCTAATCTGACATTTCAGTGTACTACTGAGGGAGTGCTGCACTGTCAGAGGCTTCGTGCCTCTTATTTAACCAGCAATTTAAGTTTATTTCGGCTCTCAGTAAACCCGCTGGCTAAGGGAAATGAGAACTGCTGGATCAAGGAATCAAGTGCCTTTCCACTTATCCTGGTGGAACCCATTTACCTATTTCGCACACATCCTTAACCTTTCTGATTTCATCTAAAAGGCCTCCAATCTCCCCCTAATTTTTCCAATCTCTCCACTCAACCCTTCTGATTCCCCCCCCCCCCCACCCCCTCCCCCACCACTGAATACCCCAACCCCTCCCTCCCTCCGCCATGCTCTGCTTCCCAACTCCAGCCTGGTGCCAAAGGCATACCCACCCGACAGCTAGTCAGCCTCCAGTCCTAATTGGGTCCTGCCATCAGATTTGCCGGGTCTCGGGGATTCACGTTTTCAGAGTTCTGCAACCTCAAAGCAACTGCTCTGCTCCCAAATTCATATCCATTCCAGTATTTTACAGAAATACCATGAATCAATATTAATACATCTGTTTTAATGCAAAACCTGAGCACTGATAGATGCCAAAAAACAGTGAAGAAAGTAATAGGTGCTATTATTTTGCACAGGCAAATTAAGCATTCCTATTAAGAGTGCAAAAACTAATTTCAATGTATCAGAAATCCTGGGAAAACCTTATTTGTGATGGATAATACAACTGTAAATTATACTCCAAAGCCACTGGCTACCATTTAAAATTAGTAGCCATACTAAGATAGAATGACATTTGTTTTTCCTGTATCTCATGTTATTTGTTCATTTCCATAACCATCTCATACTCTACTTCATGTAATTCTCGTGTTCATTTGTAGCGTGAAATCCCCTCCTCTCCAAAAGGAGACCTTGAGAAAATTGGCTGGGGGAAAATTTGAGTGACCTACAGTGATGTCACTCTAGGTTCCAGTTCCAATTTGAAATGCCTTTTCTGTAGATTAGTCGATGGTAGCATCTTCACTCTCAGTTACTGTGGGCTCAAGGTGGTCATCAGGTTTCTTCTTTCCTTTTCCTGTGGTGAGCGCTCTCTTCTCTTTTTGCTCTGCATTATTGCAAGCAAGGTCATTACATTTCTCTGTGATGAAGTTTAGCTGGAAATGCAAGATATCAATCATTTAAACACTGAGTAATAATGAATAATAAAAAAAAAGACGACCAACTAAATAACTTAAAGCTGAATTGATTTAAAGAGCTGCACAAGTGTCTGGTTAAGAATAGAAGCGAAAGTTCATCAGTGATAGTGGCTTAAACACAGCTGTTCAAGAAAGCAGCTCACCACCACCACCACAAAGGCAATTAGCGATGGGCAACAAATGCTGGCCTAGCCAGCGCCACCAACATCCTGTGAAAGAATAAATTAGAAAGAAACAAGGTGCGTTACTCTACTATTCAGAAAGATATCCCAGCTATTTGATCCCTGTGCTGAATTAAGCCAATCTCAGTAATAGCTTGGGACGTTTCATTTGGTTTTGATCCCCGCTCGAGGAAAAAGCTGATGGTTCTATTCCTCATTCCTGCTAGCAAATACATGTCAGATTCATGGGGATGTCAGATCAGGACATTACCTGGTTGAACTGGGGCTCTTTTCACAGTTGAATAGCACGCTGACACCTCCTATGTTTACACAAAGAGTAATTAGTTGGGTGAGCTAATGGGGAGCTGCCAGCCAGAATCAATTCCTTTAAAAAAGAGGCACCAGTCAGAAAAGTAGCAGGTGGCAAAATAAATGAAGGTGAAGTCTGATTGAAACTGGTCTGTTTGTTTCTGCACTCTGCCACTTGGCTATGAATTACACAGAAAAAATTGGGTGTGAATCATGGTCGCACTATATATAAGTATCCGTTCAACATTGATGATACAACATTCTATGTAACACTAAGATTGCTGTTCTGTTGAGGGCCACTGAAATAGCACATTAACCAGAGGTGCCTCATGTAAATTGCAATGTTAAATGAGTTAACTAAATCACCATTGCGTGTATCACATTTCATCCTCTTGGAATTTTTAACTCAAGAAATTAAACAAACTGGATGAGTCCATGAGAGTACAACTTTTTCAAGATCTGTTACGAAAGGTTTTGATTGTCTGAATGCTCTTCCCTCATTTAATGAGCATTCCATTAAGAATACTGCTAAGTTTCAGAGTATTTTAAAATCGGGAAGGCAAAACTGGAACGCAATTATAATATTATGACCAATGTAAAAAAAAAGTGCAACCTCACCAGTGCTTTGCTCCTCCTTGCCAGCAGTTTCACATCATCTGTGTTGACAGTGGTCCGTTTACCATGTCTGCAGAAAGATATTAAAAGTGAACTATCACAAACTTTAAGAAATAAAACAAGTACTAAAATGCATTTAAACTTCAGGAAAAATTTGATGTTCAAAAAATTTGGAAGCAGGAAAGTCAGCTTGAGTCATCGGCCATGCTGCACATCACACCTTGAGCACAGGTTCCAGTGCAGTGCTGATTGCTGTGTTGTTGACAGTTCTCTCTTGCAGAAGAGATGTTACATTGAGGATCTGTGTTGTTCCAGTGGTTCAAATGAACATGGCGTTATACAAAGCTGACCAAGAAGCTCTCACTCCGTTGAGCAGCATTCCTGTGGTAGTAGCGGCAATAAGGCACTAGTGAAACTCCCATGGCACTTTACAAGATCAAAATGAAGCTACAGGTCAGTTTTATTTAAAACAAAGTTAATGAATTCCTTGATGATGAATTCACTATATATGGATGCTCTGCAACAAGTCTCAGGCAATTTAATTAAATCCACAGAAAAAGGAGACACATTTGTTTCCATTCTCTCAAACACTTGTGCATTATTTTTGGAATTTAAAATAAGACAACCAGAACCCAAGTTTTGGCCATAGGTGTCACAAATAGACATAACCCACGAGCAAGCCATACCCATAGATAGCGTTTTAAAAATAAAAAGATTAAATGCAATTTTGCTCAAAAAAAATTCTAGTGTGCCTCACCCTCTGCTAGATCAGTTGCACATGAAGTTAAGAAAACTCACTTTGACTTCAACTGGTTCAGGGTATTTTGTCACTTTGCCCAGGTCTTTTAAAATCTGTGTCTTACTGTTGCTTTAACAAAACTGTAACTGGGAGTTAGATTAATTAGGGGCTTTAAAAGTTATTATAGTAGTCATTGGTAGACATATGTATGTGCTTAAAATCATTTCTCTTATTAATAAATGTTTAATCTAGTTTTGTAAAAACCCTATAAGGCTCGGTTGTCTTATTACTACTGAATTCAAAGCCCGCATTTCAAAACATACAAATTGAAAAATAGCTGTGGCAGTTTTCTCAAGTTTCCCTCTGGGATTTGAACAACTCAGCATCTACCATCAGCTGTGCCATAACATCACCTGTAACTTCACATAGAATAAGCTAAAATGTTAAACAATGGAAACTTGAGGGGTTTGAAGATGTTTTAAACGTAGCTGAAACTTATTCCAAACTACTATAACTTCCACAATTGGGCAGCACTTGCTAAACAATCCTGACTATGCCAATAATTACACTAACAATCAGTTTAGAATTTTCAGTCAGTCTGTGTGACTCACTAAAACGTGCTAGAAGTTTACATATATTCATACACAGAGCCCTGACCTTTGCAGACAAAAGAAGCATGTCCACACATTGCACCATTTTCAACTGAACAAAAGCTTTTGGCTGGGGGTGGGGGGGTAGCCATTCCCTGATTCATTCCCCATGGCAATGCCTTGACCAATCCGAGTTGACCTGCCTGGTTTGAATTTAAACAAAAGCTTGGCAGTTAAAACTGTTCCCTGCTACATTCTCGATGGCGACACTTCTATCAGAGTCCACTTGCACCTGCTTCTCATGCGGTAAAAATTGTTGTTCCCTTTACAATTGCATCTGCTCCGATGAATGCAAGGTGAAAGGCTTCGGCAGCATGTCTCTTTTCTCTTTGAGTTCTGTACTATCAAATGACGATTTGTGTACACAACCAAACTCAGGATATCAACTACATAGTTTGACACAAAGATAAGAACAGGTAAGCGATCAAATTTCTCCGAGAATGCATTAGGCACAAGGTTGTGCCCGTGCACATTTCCAAGAGTACTGATAAGACTAAAGTGAGACACAGGTCTCATGATCGAGAGCGCGTTTATGCAAGATGAGATTGAACAGATTGGTAGTACAGTTACTAATTTACGCCGTGCCCTACACTGTGTGTGGTTGGAGGTGCACAAATTCATTTATTGATTTGGCCCGTTTGTGCCACTATATTACCTCAGTAGATGACCGCACCATAAACAATACCTGCCTGAAACAAGTCTGCACTGTAAACTCACTTATGTGGAAGTAGTTTGGCAGCACAATGAGTGATGCCACCAAACGTGTAGCAAATTTCTCTGGCCATGTACTCCCTGACAGAGAGGAGTTTGTTCCTGCACATGGCTTTAATTTTGGTGTGCCTTTGTCCCACATCAAATGGGAAAAGGTATTTGCTGAGTTTGAACTCCTCCACTCCCAGCTATCCCCACCACAAACCAGCATCCATTGAAGATACTGAATCCTTGAAAGCACACCTAGCTGATCTAGCGCACGCTTATTGCAGGGTTCTGATTGTATCAACAAAGTGCACACCATTCTTAACGATAAGTCCAATTTCGCATCCATTGGACCTGCTGCTAAGCCTGACCAGACCGCCCTTCTTGAAAGCAAATTACAAAAACTCTTGTTGGATTGGTGGAAGAATAATGAGCTGCCAGGCGGTATACATGGTTGGAATCGTCCTCACATCTCACCACGATGTGTGGGCTGTCAAAAGCACACGGCCCTATCTTACTTATGACTGGTTCTGCGCAACATGAATTGGCCAAATGGTTCGGCGAGATGCTACAACCAGCTCTGACCAAGTTTTCCACATATATGGTGAAAGATTCAATCGCCTTTGCAAAAAACATAGGATTCGCATATCAATTGCAATGCCGTGTCCATGTGTTTGTTTGACATTGCTTGCCTATTCACCAAAGTATCGCTCTAGGAAGCCATAGACATTTGCACTGCGTCACTATATCATGGCGATCTCAACGCACTGAGCTTATGAACGCAGCAACTTGTGCTGTTGAGATCAGTTTCAACAATAACACATATGGCCAAAGAGATGGTGCTACCATTGGATTGCCTCTAGGCCCAGCTCACGCAAACGTTTTTGTCGGTTTCCACGAGAAATGCTTTTTTATTGAAATGAGGCTCAACCTCCTACCCCTTGCATGTTTCTGATATGTGGATGATATAAATCTGCAGCTTCATGTAGGAATTTCCTTACACACCTAATGGGCTCCATCCTGCGCTCAAATTCACCTTGGAAATGGAACAGTCAAATGAGCTCCCTCTCCTCGACATGCTAGCTGAGAAATCTGCCAATGGGTTCTCTACTACTGTCTATCATAAGCCTATCTTCACTGGTCAATATACACGTTAGGGTTCCTACACTTCAATGTGCTATAAAATTGGCCTTATCGACTTCTTAAATAGGGCCCAAGCCATTTACTCACTGTGCAAGCTTGATGCTGAAATAAGGTGTATCAAAGCCATCCTGCAAGATATTGACTACCCTGATCTGGTCATTGCTCACTGTTTATCATGCAGACTCATGAATGGGCCTAAGGCAGCCACTTTCAGTCCTGAAAAGTGCCCAGTTTACCTCAGATTAGCTTGGAAGGGTAAGAGGTCTCAAAAATTTGAGCAATAGGCGAAGCTAGCTGTTGCACACTGTTATTGTGCAGTAGCAACATGAGTGGTATTCTCCACTAGCAGGAAGCTGCCTATCACACAAATGAGTAATGTGGTTATCGAACTTCAGCGCTACTGTGATGTCAGGTAGTTAGGTCGTATGTCCCAATGACTGGCAGATCGTACCCAACAGCACGTCTCTTCAGCTGTTCACAGCAGGCAAAGTACTGACTGTACCCAACCAACCTGTGGTTGCAAAACTCAAAAAGTGTCCAATATTAGATGTGGTTCTGCAATTGGACAGCACTTGCTTAACAATCCTGATTGCGCTAAGAATTATACTGACAACCAATTTAGGATTATCAATCGGGCTCACAGTGTGGCTCACTTATGCTTGCTAGAAGCTACATATATTCACACACAGAGACCTGTCCTTTGCAGACAGAAAGAACATATCCACACATTAAACCTTCATCAGCTAAAGAAAAGCTTGGGGGACAGCCATTCCCTGGTGCATTCTCCATGGCAATGCCTTGGCCAATCAGCACTCTCTTCTCATGCAATGTAAATTGTTGTTCCCTTTACTACTGATGTACTTGCATTTCTGTCCTTAATGAGTGCAAATAAAAACTTTCAACAACACGTCCCTTTTTTCTGCAATATTATTACTTCATTTGGTGAACAAAGGTTTCCCTGCCTCTGACCATCAGCAAAGCTCCATTATAACAGTGTTTGTAGAGGAACCCATCTTACCAGAGGGTTTAACCACACAAAGGGTTCCCTCTTGTTGTCCCCTACCCCTGAGATATCAGTTAAGATTTAAATGTACATTCGCTGGAACAGTATTACTTACTTTGCAAAAAGCTCCAGGTCTGTGGCAAAATTCTCTGCAAAACAAAAAAAAAACCCAAAAGGTATTTAAAAATAATACCTAAAACTTTTTTAGGTGAAGGGTTACAAATCATAGCTTAACACAAGTGTACATTTGTCATCTATCAACAGGTTCAAACAGTTTACATGAAGGAGCTAAAGATTTGACAGCAAAACATCCCCAACAAAATAGATTGCATCAGAAATGGTTCCAAGGATATTTAGAGATTTATTGTGCAAATATATTACTTTAGGCTACACTCCAGTGTCAAGACTGGAAATGGACTTCAAAAGTCATTTCACAATTAACACTATTAAAGAACTAGGACAAACTTGCAAAATCTTATTAACTATACTGGAAAAGTTACCCTGCTTGTCTCATTCAGAACTCATTTATTATATTGTCCAGATATATGGTTCCTCATACATGGAGGTGTTTGCACACTACATATAGACACTACAACCCTGATCTTAAAAAGACAGGAGGTGGGGGAGCGGGTCAGGTGCAGGTGATGGAGGTGTTTGGGGTTAAAAGACAAGGGCCACCAAAGCAGAGCTGATAGTTCTGAAGAAAATGAGACCCAGCTGATTTTAACTGAAGGGCCACGTTTAAAGGGTCTTGGCATAAAACAGATGCTGGTGTGGGGAGGGCGAGGGAGGGCCGGGGCAAGAAAGACCAAAGAATTTCTTCCTGCTCCTCCAACGAATATAAAATAAAAATCTACTTTGCTTGGCCTCTTCTGGCCATTGCTAAATCCACCCAGATTTCTCCGGTGGGTTTGGCACACTTGAGTTGATGCAAAAATCACATCGCGGTGCCGATGACATTGTCAGGCCACGGCCACTAAATTGAGATTCGGCCCTTGCTCACCTGCAACGAGAGCCTCAGTAAACTTCAGAGTTAGTGAAGAGAAGATGTCACTAGGCAGGAACAGAGTTGAGCTCAGGATAGTAAATGGGGGGGGGGGGGGGGGTGCTTAAAATTGATCTACAAATTCTAGGTGAGACTTGAACAAGACAAAACTTTCAGCTGCAAATGGTACAATTTCAATAATTTAAACATTTTCCAATTCCAAAGGCAATTCGAGACTGCTAAGATCAGGCTGTCAGCAGGTTTCATTGTCCCTGCGACTCTAGGAGAACTTGCAATTATTTAGCTCGCTTCACATCTCAAATTGCTTCACAGTTAATGAAGTATCTTTGAAGCATGTTCACTACCAAATACACAGCTGTAAATGTGAACACAGCCACAGTCTGATAAACTACAGTGAGAAAAATGACAGGATCATCTATTTTTTTTGGTGGTGTAAAGATAAATGTTGGCCAGGACATCAAGAGAAGTCTCCTGCTGCTTTTTGAATAGTTCCAGGGGTCTGTTACATCTACCTGAGGCAGCAGACAGGGTCTTAATTCAACATTTCATTTGATAGACAACACCTCTGACACTAAAGCTCTGAAGAGCCTCAAGGACAAACACTAAATGCAAATTTCTAGTTACACTCAGTTATTAAACAGAAGTCTACATTCCAACTGCTTCTAAGCTTTCCACTCCAATTGATATGCAACGGCTAAACCTGAATATCTGAACTACAAAAGAAAGCTAGCACAATTAATCAAAACAATCTGTTGTACAATATTTTAAAATAGCCAATTACATACAGCAAGACCGCTGACTTTGATGTTTTACATTAATACTCATTTATTTTTCTTTAAAAGTTCACACCACCACATGAATTGTGCACAAAATCTAACACTTCACTGCAGTACTGAGGGAATGTGCAATGTCAGAGACATCATCTTTCAGATCTCTCATTAAACTGATGCTCCATCTGCTTATTCAGTTAGTGAATAGTTCTAAGGATCTTTTACAAAGAACAGCAAAGATTTCTCCCAGGATCCTGACCTATATAACCTGTTCAGCCAGCAGAAAACAGATTAATTTGTTATTCATTCATTCACTATTTTTGACACTTTGACGGAGAATATTACAATGCAAACCAACTGCTGATGAGTTTATGAAAATGTAAAACCTGAAAGCATTATAAAAAAACTAGTTTCAAAACAAAATAAATGAAATCATTGGCTTTCAAAAGGAAACCTATAGCACATCCATGAGCTGGATTACAAAAGGACACATCCCAAATCAGAAAACATGCACTGAATGGTAATATAACACTCCTTAATTTGCTCACAATGACTTTCAATCTCAGGCAGGGAAGAACAATTAACTGGCTGAGTGTCATGAAGCTATGAATGTATATAATATTATTGGAGAATATTTTTCTTTTAAAATAGAGGTTTAGTCTGTGGGTGTCTTAACTGGATAAAGCCAGCTGGTCTGGGTGCTTTGATGTGTACTAGTTTTGATATGTACGAGAGGTAGAGTGTATTTGCATTTTTTTTTGAATAGACCATTCAAAAAGGCAAGTGAAATTTGGCACCTAATGAGCAGAGACCAAATGATATGTTTATATTGTTAATAAAATTGGTGCTATGAAAGGGGTTTTATTGTTAGAAGAGGTGAGTTCAAAGAGGCTGGTGATACAATGAGAATTTACATTCAATGAGCTGTGCTAGGTATAACTTTGCCTCTGCTCTGCGCACACGAAAACTGCTCAATGTAAGATGAAAGCAGTTGTAAGCCTCCAACTGACTCCACAGGAACCAAAGTGAAAGGAACTACATTTTGAATTCGTAGGTGTAAATGCTTTGTCTGGTATCTGCTTAAAATTCTATGGGCTGCTGTTCCCTTAATGGAGATTAGTCTGGGAATTTGTTAAAAGTTATGATAGTAGTAATTTGTAGCCATGTGTACGTGTTTAATGTGTTGTAATTTACTAAAATGTTTCATTTAGTTTAACATAAAAACCTCTCGAGAACCGATGGTCTGATTCCTGAATTTAGAGTTGCATCTCAAACATGCCACTTAAAATACAGATTATGACAGTTGTTTAAAAAGTTTCCCTCTGGGATTTTTAAATAACTCAGCTTTACCAAAAGGCTGCCTCATAACACTGAGCCAATCAAAGTCACTGTCCCACGCACCCAACTGCTGGTTACATAATGGCATGGGTACAGGTTTAGAAGGAGAGCACTATTTATTGCTAACGTAAAAGTAAAACAGAATGGGTGGCTTTTTTTTCTTATCTCTGACTCAGGAACTGTGAAATGATGAACTTGAAGATCCAGATAAGTATTGCAGGATGCACACCTCCGAGATGTTCTCACACCAAAATTACGTAATGCCACATCCTTTAGAAATATAGCAACCTTAGTAATAGATGCAAAGCAGGAAATTCATAAGCATTTGCAAGGCACTGTATAACAGAACATTTTCTATTAGGAGGGGGAAGCAAGATATTGCTAAGTAAGCAGTGCTCTTTCCAGTTTGTGTTATACTTGATTTTGGAGTAATGAGCCCATGAATGACGAGGTAATCTGCAGTTAGAGCCTTTGATTTTGTTAATTCTAGACACACTCTATATATAGGAGTTAAATGTTAGAAAAATAGATTCATAAAATTATCCTTCTGTTGACCTTTAAATTTTAATAATGTTTAGCTGTTAAATCTACACATTATCGTACATCTCACCCATATCAGATCAAAATTTTTTTTTTTTTTTTTTTTACATACACGTTTCAAAGTACTGACCCAAATTCAACGTAAAGCTAGTTTAAAAATTGATTCTTGCAGAAAGAAAAAAAACCCCGTAAACTATTATCAGTCAAACGGTTAATCATTAATAACATCACTGTGAAAAGCACTGGAGTTTGTAACATTTTCTGATTTCAAACCTAGTCAATAAATCTAAATAATAAGCAAGAAAATGACAGGCTATGAAACAAAAGATGACTGAGAAAAACAACAATCAGGCATTTCTAGGAATCTAGCACTTTAACAACATATACTTTTTGAAATCCCACACAATCCCATAACCTGGATCCAGTGTAGGTCAGTGAGCATGAGAGTGATGGGTGAACCAGGACTTTATGAAAGTAAGGACATGGGCAGCAGATTTTGGATGACCTCAAGTTTAAAAAGGAAGAATGTGGGAGGCCAACCAGAAGCACGTTGGAATAGTCAAGTCTAGAGGTAATACAAAACGTGAATGAGGGTTTTGACAGGAAATGAACTATGGCAGGGGTGAAGTCAGGTGATGTTATGGATGTGGAAATAGGCAGTCTTAGTGATGGCATAGATATGTTCAAATTTTGATAAAATAGTGCTGCCAACAATATAAACACAGAAAAATGCTAGAAAACTCAGCAGGTCTGGCAGCAGCTGTGGAGAGAGAAACAGTTATTGCTGAGTCTGTATAATTCTTTAGAGCTAGAGTAGAAATGTGGTGGATATTGTACCGTTTAAGACGGGGTGGAGCAAAATAGAAGGTCAAGGGTAGGTGGGAGCTCAGGAGAGATTGTCTTGGTGTCCATGACATCTTTGTCAACGGGAGTGTTAATGGTAGTGTTAAAGGTTAAAGTAGATGCTGATAATGGCATAAAGGTAAGATAGGAGAACAAGGGTCAGTGCTCTGTGAAAGCACAGCACAACATAGAAACAAGTGACAGATCGCCGTGTGTGGGGTGGGGTGGTGGGGGTGATTGGGGAAAAAGGATAAAAAAACTTTAAAAGTATAAAATATATCAAAAAGTTAAATAGAAAACAAATTAAAAATACACAAAAAAATTGGATTAAAAAAAAGGGGTAAAAAGATAGAGGAGAGAGTTCATGGTTTGAAGTTGTTGAGCTTTATGCTAAGTCCAGAAGGCTATAAAGTGCCTAATTGGAAGATGAGGTGCTGTTCCTCCAGTTTGCGTTGGGCTTCGCTGGAACATTGCAGCAGGCCAAGGACGGACATGTGGGCATGAAAGCAAGATGGACTGTTGAAATGGCAAGTGACAGGAAGGTCTGGGTCATGCTTGCGAACTGAGCGAAGGTGCTCTGCCAAGCAGTCACCCAGTCTGAGTTTAGTCTCCCCAATGTAGAGCAAACCACATTGGGAGTAGCGGAAACAGTACATCAAATTGAAGGAGGTGCAAGTGAAGCGCTGCTTCACCTGAAAGGAGTGCTTGGGGCCTTGGACGTCACTTGATTCTATGCTGTGCTTTCACAGAACGCTGTTCCTAGTTCGGTCATTAACACATTCTATCTTACCTTTATGCCACTATCAGCACCTTCTTTAGTCTTTAACACTACCGTTAACACTCCCTTTGTCTTGTGTCCATGACATCTTTGTCAATCTCTCCTGAACTCTCATCTATCCTTAACCTTTTATGTTGCTCCACCTGCTCCACTCCCTTAAACAGTGTAAAATCCATCACATTTCTACTTCTCTTTAGCTCTGAAGTGTCATACAAACTCGAAACATTAACTCGGTTTCTCTCTCCACAGATGCTGCCAGATTTGCTAAGTTTTTCCAGCATTTTCTGCTTTTATTTCAGATTTCCAGCATCGGCAGTAAGATAAAAGCAAAATACTGAAAAGATTACCTTTATTCTCATTATTTCTAAATGATTCTACATTAGACATCAGTAATGACACAGTCATACGGAGTAGTATTTCTTCAGGCATGTGGGCATAATTTGTTCTCATCATGAGATCATGATTTCAGCCATGCCGTGAGTCAGGGGGAAAATCCTTCCTCCTTCTCCAACTTCAGTCTAAATAAAGCCTTTCCCACAGAAGGCAAACAGAGTTAAGGCACATTTTGAAGTGACTGGCAGAAATGGCAGAATCAGGAATAGGTTATCTACTTGCCTCTTATCAGGGAAGTGGGTATGGCACACATGGAGATGGGAGGCTGGGGTGCAGGGGTGAAGATAGCCAAATCCTTGCAAGCTAATAGGATAGTTCTGATTTTAAATTGCGAACATATAGAATCATACAGGGCAGGAAGGGTGCTTTGAAACATTTGCCATCTTTCTCTTTGTATTCTCAACATCTTTTACTTTTCTTCCCCTATGCAAGGGATTTTGTTTTATGGAGGAATACAAATAAATGGAATGTATTTTGCTGGAGGCAAGAAGCAGGTCCAGGCATGAAGCCAAAACATTAAATGAGTCGTACACAAGACTTCAAGCCAATCAGTAATGTTGGATGATAATGAATACTCTAACAATCCAAACCTGAAATCCATCAACAAACAATGCACTACTACAAGCACTGAAGAGTTGAAAATGTGTCAATATCATTTTCATTCTACTGCTTCTCTTCTTACTCCCACCCTGTCACCTCTGGAATCCTCCAACGATCTATCCTTGGTCTTCTCCTATTTTACATCTACATGTTGCCTTCATTGACATCATTCGAAACGATGTCAAGATTTCACACGTACATGACGACAGCCAGCCCCATCCTTCTCATTCTATTTGTCAAGCTGCTTGGTCAATTTCCAGTACTGGAGGAGTAGGAATTTCTTCCAATATTGTGAAGACTGAAGCCATTGTCTTCAGTTCTCACTATAAACCCTGTTCCCTAGCCGCCAATTCCACCCCCTCCCTGGCCACTGTCTGAGGTTGAACCAGGCAGTTTGCAAACTCGGTGCCTTATTTAACTCTGAGCTGAGTTTCCAACTCTATATAGTTTCCCTTACCATAACTGCCCGCTTCCACCTCCGTAATACTGACCATCTTCACCCTTATCTGCTGTGGAAATCCTCATCCATGCTACTCTTTGCCTCTAGTCTCCAGTGACTATTCCAATGCCCTCCAGGTTGGTCACCCATTTTCCAAACTCCGTAACCTTCAGTTCACCCAAAACTCTGCTCTCATATCAACAAGTCCTGCGCTTGCTGACCTACATGGGCTCTCAGTACAGCATGCTGAATTTAAAATTCTCATCGTTGTGTAAAAACATCTCCATGGCATTGCCCATCTCTGTAACCACCTCCCATAAATTCTGCATTCCTCCAATTGTTTAGTTCCTAAGCTCTGGAATTCTCTCCTTAAACCTCTCTCTCTCTGTTTCCTTCTTTAAGACGCTCCTTAGAACCTACCTCTTTGACCAAGCATTTCATCATTTGGTCTTATATCTCCTTAAGTGGCTCAATATCAAATTTTGTCTGATAATGCTTCTATGAAGTGCCTTTGGACATTTTACTACATTGAAGGTGGTATATAATTACAAGTTATTGCAACAAAAACAGAATTTGACTTATACACCAGTGGCTACAATAATACACTGCATTGCAAAGCTTAATGGCTATTGAAAAACAGCCAGCACATTATGAGCATCATCACAAAAGATTTACTTTTATTATAAAAACGCAGCATGTCTAACATGCATTTTTCATCTATCACTTTTCAACTTAAAGCTCAAAACCATATTTAAAAGAAACAGAGATATAGGAGTCATTTAGAAAGTACAGAAACTCTTCAAGAGCAGAAAGATCAAAGCAGTGGCATCATCATAAAACTCCTCATCAAGAACTTGAAGAATAAATAGCTAAGCTCTGAGGATGGCAATGAATATAAACATTCCTAGAGTGTGCGGAAAGGCCCGAGAGAGCAGAAAAGGAAGTGATGGACATATTGATGTCTGGGACACCTGGTGGTAAATACAGTAGATCTAATGGAAGAGGGAATGCTACAAAATGAACTCCTATGGTTGGACATCTGTAATGCATAACAATCCAAACTGAAACTAGGACAATACAATTTATTCCATGAAGAGGTATGCGTGAACAGGAAAATTATTTTAATGGAAGACTTTAATTTGCCAAGTATGAACTGGGAAAACCCAAGTGGTTTAGAGTTGGCATGGTAAATGTAATGCATGTGTTTTCATGACCCAGCGTCAGAAAAGCATATTAGGTCATGGTCATTTCAACCTGGTATTAGTGACCCAGGGCATCCATGGGACAAAAATTGACCAAGGTTCACATGAGCTGTATTCACATGTTCCAAAGAAGACCAGGAGCGAGGTATATCACACACTATCACAAATATACAATTTTGTTCTTTCTCCCCTCTCCCTGCCTCCGCATTTGCTTAAAACCTGTTACATTATTTTTCTTCCAGTTCTGATGAAAGGTTACTGAATATGAACTCTATTTCTCTCTCCACAGATGGGTATTTCCAACATTTTCTATTTTTATAACAAGGTATCAGAAGATTTCTTAAAGACATTTGACAAAGTTCCATATAAAAAGCTACTAAGTTTAAAGCTTCAATATTCAAGGTAAACATTGGGATAGATAAGAAATTGGCTGAAAGGTAAAAAGAAAATAGGTGCTTGGCAGCAATGAGTGGGAACCCCAGGGTTGGATACAATATCATTCCAAATTTACTCCAATTACTTCACATTTGCATTGAGTTCAAATCCTAATTTTCTTGATATAAAACTAGGGGGGACAGTGGAATCAAAGGTGTATCTCAGTATAAGAGAATAAATTAGAAAATATGTGCAAGCAGCAGAAAAATAACCAATGAAAATTTAATCCAGGGCATTTAGGCAGGAAAAGTGAGCAGCAGAAGAACTCCATGAATGGTGTGGAAATAGCCACCCATGAAGTTGAAAGAAACCTACAATCCTTAGTGGACTCAATGTTCAATATGTCCAACCAGTACAGCGTGGCAGTTAACAAAGCTAACAGAATGTTGAACTACACAACCAAAACAGTGGACTATAAGTCCACTGAAAAAGTTGAGATAAAAACCTCAGTGATTTGGTCAGACCTCAACTTAAATGCAATGTGCAGTTTTGACTGTCAAGGCACAATGGCGATTGTTCACACACTAGAGCGAAAGACACAAGTGACATTAAGTGTCAACGGTCTAAGTTATGAGGAAAGACAAGAAAACCTTTTGGGTTTTCAAGCTTGAAAAGCAGTTGAGAGGTGATTTTAGAGTAACACAAGATAGTCGAAGAAATTTTTAACATTGAATTTATATAGTGCTTTTCATGAACACAGATCACCCAAAGTGCTTTATTGCCAATGAAGTACTTTTGCTGGAAGTGCATTCATTGTTGGGATGTAGGAAACCCGGCAGCCAATTTGCATACATTGAGCTCGCACAAACAGGAATGTGATAATGGAAAGAATCTGGTTTTGTGCTGTTGATTGAGGGACAAATATTGGCCAGAACACTGGGGATAATGCCCCTGCTCTTCTTCATAAATAGTGCCATGGAATCTTTTTACATCTACCCGAAAGGGCAGACTTGGCTTAATGTCTCATCTGAAAGGGGGCATACTTACAGTGTAGTACTCCCTCAATATTGCACTGGAATGTCAGCCTTGATTTTGGTGCTCAAGTCCTGGAGTGGAACTTGAACCCACAACCTTCTGACACATGGGCAAGAATGCTACCAACTGAGCCAGCTGACAGTGTAAGTGGAAAAGATAAGCCCGGAATATTACTCCGAATTAAATTGTGGAGGAGATGGGGGTGGAGAAAGGCACATTTAAGACTGATATTAGGAAGTTGTTCTTCATACAAAGTGAATGATCAACACATAGAATGGACCTCCAAATAGAGAAATGAAAATACTGGTGTCATTTAAGAATCAATTAGATTCGACAATGGAGGAGGGGTTAGGGGGAAATGCTGGTCTTCCTCATCTGCATCTGTTATGATACCATTACTTTTGTCTGACACAAAAAGCTTATAATGAGATGTCTAGTTTGGTTATCCATTCAATGGCTTCCTCAGATGCCAAGTGGGGAAATGAGGTTTCTCCTGCAAAAGATCTTAGCAGGCAGGTTGATGGGTTGGGTTCCATGACCTGGGACTCATGGCCACAACAGGACTTGGGGTCATCCCTCATCTTGCACATACGGAGCAGATGGCCATGCTGCTCGTGCATTTGGTTGAACGCTGTTCACTATCTTCAAGGAGGTTGAAGCTTCTGCTATTGGATTTCTGTCCATCTGGATAGTGGGTTGATAACAGCTGTGTGAATATTAGCTGCTGTTTCCAGAATGGTCAGCACGATTTTAAGCATTTTCTTGATGGGTTTTTCAGGTCTTGATGAATGGGAATACTGGTGTTGCTCATTACTTTTTCCATCTCTGGGCACACAATGCCGTCATGGCAAACAACAGCTGGGGCAATGCAGGACAGCACTGGGAACCACTCAGTTGGAGTGGACTTGAGTATCCCTGATACTCTCCTCATGGCAGCGTTTAGTTGTACGTCCATGGTCTTTGTGAGATAGCTGCAAGACAATAAGAAAAAGCAGCATTCTGTAGCAGAGACGACTAGGGGCACTGTTGTGGTATTGAAAACATTATGGTAATAATTCAACCAGAAGAGAAAGTAAACTCAATTAATTCATTCTACATATTTAACAGCAGTCAGATTTTGCAGCCTTAAAGGGATACAACTTTACCTCAGCAGTAAAATAATGCATTCTGCTCCTATCCCCAAAAAGCAGAGTAGTCTCACTATGGAGTAAAAACATTAATTTGAGCCAAAGGCAAACAACTGGAAAGAGGCCAAGCTCCGAATTAAGTCAACAAAATGGGTGAGATCACCATTTTGAGATAAATCTGGTTTCCTAAACTGCTGCACCATTTGAGAATGTCCATATACAAGGAATATCTGTTGCCAAGACAAAGAACTAAATTTTGATAAATTTTCAACCTTACACAGTAAAATTAGATCTTGTTCTGAAAAGTGTCAAAGTGTTTTCTTTACCAGATTAATTTTTAAACCACATTATGATCAAGCATTTGACAGTGTCTCAATAATGCAAAAGATTTTATCACTTCCTGGAATGCTATAGGTAGTCAGCTTGCATGCTCCACTTTGAGAATTAAATCTTTACTTGATGTTATTGCATTCAATGAACCATTTTCAAAGCAAAAAAAATCCACATAACTGATTAATCTTTGAAACTGAATTGACTATAAAAATATCAAATAGAAACTACCAGGACAATTTCCTCAGCTTACATGAGTACATTAATCTAACCAAGTAATAGTTCATAGAGATGTCACAACAGTTTCTCCCCCCCAGGATCTGCAGCGTAAAAAAAATACACTAAAGTTTGGTGCGAGGTACAAACAACTTCAAGGATAACCACTACAGTAAAAAAAAATTGTTGTTTCCTCCACCCCTACAGAGCATTATGCAAAGGTGCATTGCCATTCATTCAATTCATTCTATTAATTGGACTTGCACAGCTTGCAATCATCTTGCACAAACATCTCAAACAAAATAGTTTAGATCAAAACAACTAGGCCTATGGTGTGCAGTTAACTCAGTCTTAACACAGGAAGGAGAGTTGAAAATTTGGGCAAAAGACTAAAAACATTAGACTTAGAAAACACACAAAGGAATCACAAATTGATGAGGCAAAACAGTCAGACTCCAGGGATGAATGAATTATGTTGTTCTAGTTCATTTTTTTGAAAACTGAGTTAACCATCATGTTTTGTGAGCATGAGGACTAAACCAACAGTTCAAGTAATGCTTGTTCCTCCCATTATCATTTACCAATATGGAAGCAATGAACGAGTTAGGAACATAAAGCACATTAACAAGAAAATACTATAGAGATCACTAAACCGTTTTCTTCCACAGACTATGGACAATCTACCCAATCTATTAATCATCTGAGAAAATATTCTACAAAGGTTCTCTGTGCCCCCCTCCCTCAATGCATAACAAGACAAAACTTCAGAATACCTCTCCAATATCTTACTTTCTATAGCTCTGGCCATTTTTTAACTAGATAAAGGTCAATATGCTTCAAAGACAATTGTGAAGCACTGAGATATTTCAATGAAATGATAATGTGCAATATAAATTCAAGATTTTTATTGGACCAGCAGCGATGCTTGCACATAACTTCCATGCTCCCAACAGATCAAGAAAATGATAATCCATAAGGTTTTTGCTCATCTGCATCTATAATTACTTCTATAACTCTCAAGTCCATACCTGTCAACACTTTCTTAAAGACAGCACACAATCCTAAAAAAGTGACCCCTAATTTTAAAACAGTGCCCTCTGGTTCTGGACTCACCCACCAGGGGAAATATCGTTTCTATGTTCACCTTGGCGAGACTGTTCAGGATCTTATATACTTCAATCCAGTCACCCCTCACTCTCCTAAACTCCAGTGGAAACAAGCCCAGTCTGTCCAACCTTTCCTCATAAGACAACCTGCTCATTCCAGGTATCAATCTAGTAAACCTCCCCTGAACCGCCTCCAACGCATTTACATCCTTTCTTAAATAAGGAGACCAAAACTGCACACAGTATTCAAGGTGTGATCTCACCAATGCCTGGTATAATTGAAGCATAACATCCTTACTTTTATGTTCAATTCCTCGCGAAATAAAAAGATAGCATTCCATTATTCTTCTTACTTACTTGCTGGACCTGCATACTAACTTTTTGTGACTCATGCCTCTGTGAACACCTCGATCCCTCTGCACCTCGGAATTCTGCAGCCGTTCTCCATTTAAGTAATACTCTGCTTTTTTATTCTTCCTGCCAAAGTGAACAACTTCACATTTTCCCACATTATACTCCATCTGCCAGATTTTTGCCCACTCACTCAACCTATCTATATCCAGTTGCAACCTCATTTCTTTTTCACAACACGGTTTCCTACCTGTCTTTGTGTTATCTGCAAATTTAACAGCCATGCCTTCGCTCCCCTCATCTAAGTCATTGATATCAATTGTAAAAAGTTGAGGCCTCAGTGTAGACCCCTGCAGGACTCCACTTGTCACATCCTGCCAATCAGACAAAGGCCCATTTATGCATACTCTGTTTTCTGCCAGCCAGCCAACTCTCTATCCATGCTAATATGTCACCACCAACACCATGAGCTTTTATTTTCCACAATAACCTTTGATGTGGCACCTTATCAAATGCTTTCTGGAAATCCAAGTACAGTACATCCACCAGTTCCCCCTTGAGCACAGCACATGTTACTTCTTCAAAGAACTCCAATAAATTGGGTAAATATGATTTCCCTTCACAAAACCATGTTGACTCTGCCTAATTACCCTGAAGAATTCCCAAATGCCATGCTATAAAGTCCTTAACAAAGTGCTTCAACATTTTCCCTAAGACAGGTGTTAGGCTAACTGACCTGTATTTCCTGCTTTCTGTCTCCCTTATTGGATAAAGGAGTTACATTCACTATTTTCCAATCTAATGGAACATTCCCCGAATCCAGGATATTTTGGAAAATTAAAATCCCATGCATCAACTATATCACTAGCTACTTCTTTTAAGACCCTAGGATGAAGTCCATTAGGATCCAGGGGTTTGTCAGCCCACAGCTCCAGCAATTTTCTAAGTGCCACTTTCCTGGTGATTGTAATTTTCTTGAATTCCTCCCTTCCTTCCATTTCCCAATTTACAACTATTTCTGGGATGTTGCTTGTATCCTCTTTCGTGAAGACTCATGCAAAATACCTGGTTAAATTCATCTGCCATCTCCTTATTTACCCTTATTAATTGCCAAAACTCACTTTCTCTAGGGCCAACACTCACTTTGTTAATTATTTTCTTTTTAAAATATTTGTAGAAACTCTTGCTATCTGTTTTTATATTTCTAGCTAGCTTTCTCTCATACTCTGATTTCTCCCTCCTTTCTTTTAGTCATTCATTGCTGTTTTTTTATATTCTATCCAATCTTCTGTCCTGCCACCCATCCTTACACAATTATACGCGTTTTCTTTAAGTTTGATACTAAGTTTTTTTTAGTTAACCACAGATAGTGGGATGTTTTCCTTGGGTGTTTTCTTTCTTGTTGGAATGTATCTATTCCGAAATATCCTCTTGAATGTCTGCCATTGCACTTCTATTGACCTATCCCTTAAGCCAATTTGATAGTTCACTTTACCTAGCTCTGCTTTCATGCCCTCATTTAAGTTTAAAATACTAGTAATGGACCCACTCTTCTCTCCCTTAAACATATAACCACTGCTACCTAGGGGGTCCTTCACTATGAGGTCATCAATTAATCCTATCTCATTACACAATGCCAGGTCTAGCATAGCCTGCTCTCTGGTTGGCTCTAGAAAGTGCTGTTCTCAGAAACTATTCCAAAAACATTCTATTAACTCCTCATCTAAGATATCTTTGCCCATCTGATTTTTCTAGTCTATATGTAGATTAAAATCCCCCATGATTATTGCCATACCTTTCTGACAAGCTCCCTTTATCTCTTCCTTTATACTCAGTCCTACCATGCAGATACTATTAGGGGGTCTGTACACCGCTCCCACAAGAGACTTCTTGCCTTTATCATTTCTTGTCTCTACCCAAACCACTTCTACATCCTGGTTTCCTGAACTTAGGTCATCCCTCTCTATTGTGTTAATACCATCATTAATTAACAAAGCCACCCCTCCACATTTCCCTAACTTCCTGTCTTTCCTAAATGTCATGTACCCATCAATATTCAGGTCCCAATCCCCAGAGGCAATTTCAAAATTAAATTTAGGGAGAGGCGGTGGTGTAGTGGTATTGTCACTGGACTGGTAATCCAGAGACCCAGGGTCATGCTTTGGGGTCCGGGGTTCAAAACTCACTACAGGATTTGAATTCAATAAAAATCTGGAATCAAAAGTCTAATGATGACCATGTAACCATTGTCTATTGTCATAAAAACCCATCTGATTCACTAATGTCCTTTAGGGAAGGAAATCTGCCATATTTACCTGGTCTGGCCTATATGTGACTCCAGACCCACAAGCAATATGGTTGACTCTTAAATGCCCTCTGAAATGGCCTAGCAAGCCACTCAGTTCTCAAGGGCAATTAGAGAAGGGCAATAAATGCTGGCCCAGCCAGCGATGCCCACATCCCATGAACGGAAAAAAAATCACTTCCTTCACTGTTTCCTATATCCTGAGACCTGGCATGGCTTCTTACCACAAAAGGATGAACAGGCTAGGTCTCTTTTCTCTTGAGAAAAGGCAGCTGAGGGGTGACCCAATAGAGGTCTTTAAAATTATGAAAGGTTTTGATGGAGTGGATACAGAGGAGGGAATACTTCCCCTCGGGAAGAGTTGTTACAACTGCAGCCAATGTTATTCGCTGAGCATGCCAAATCCCAGAGCGAAACTTGTCTTACTGATCATAACCTTTTTTGTATTTTGAGAACGAGGGGAAAACTACTGATTCCAGAAGCATAGAATCCCAGTAACACTTTTAGGATTTTAAAATTATAAGATTTACGAACAAAAGAAAAAAAAAACTTAAGCACACAGGGTTAAAATTACACACAGTTAAAACAGTCTTACAAAATATTCCTCTTAAAAAAGGTCAGAAAACGCAAGTATACTACTTGGCGACACCTCCCTTGTAGATTTTTAGCCATAAAAATCCAGTAATATTACCCAAGGCAAAAACTACTACTACTGCTGAGACTTCTCAATCTCTTCCACTCTGCTGTGGAAATCCAAGAAAGTTTAGAAACAGACTGCATTCTGAAAACAAACTTTTCTGGCCTGAAACTGGATGACTGCTTCAAATTCACAACTTTTCTCAGCACAGAGCTGGTCTCAGGACATTTCCCCCACACAGCCACCTACAACTCAACTAAACATCTTTCCTTAAATATCTTTTTTTCCTCCTTTCATCTTAGACTCCAGTGCCCTCAGCACCTGTTTGAACTCAACTTTTCCAAAATATAAAAATCTTTTATGTCTTCCTATTTCCCCCATTTTCAGATCAAATACAATTTAATAACCTTCCCTTCTTTACCTACGAAACTTTTCTAAGTTTTAAAAGTCCCTTAAACTCCATTTGAAGTGAAGGGTAATTATATTAGGTGATTTCAACTTTCTCAACATTAATTGGGACAGACATAGTGTTAAGGGCTTGGATGGAGTGGATTTCTTGAAATATGTACAGGGGAACTTTTTAGGTCAATATGTAGAGGGTCGAACAAGGGACGGCGCATTGCTGGACCTAATTCTGGGAAATGAAGCCAGACAGGTGGCTGAGGTGGTGGTGGGGGAGCATTTTAATGATAGCGACCACAACATGGTACAATTTAAGCTTGTTATGGACAAAGAAATAGACAAGTTGAAAAAAAATGTTTTGGACTGGGGGAGAGCGGATTTTAGTAAAATAAGGCAGGATCTGGCCAAGGTAGACTAGGAACAGCCACTTGTGGGGAAATCTACAGAGGAGCAGTGAGGGACGTTCAAAAAGGAAATGAGGAGGATACAGGCTCAACATGTTCCCTCTAGGGTGATAGGAAGGAGTAACAAGCTCAGAGAACCATGGATGACCAGAGATATTCAGGATACGATGAGAAGGAAAAGAGAGGCTTTTAGCAGGTACAAGGGAAGCAAATCAGCAGAGGTATTAATGGAGTACAGAAAGTGCAGGGTGGAGCTTAAGAAAGCCATTAGGGGAGCAAAGAGGGGATATGAGAAAGCTCTGGCTGGTAAAAGTAGGGAAAATCCCAAGATATTCTATAAGTATATCAATGGGAAGAATATAACCAGAGAAAGAGTAGGGCCCATAAGGGACCCAGGGGGCAGTCTATGGGTGGACATCTGTAAAGTGTTGAATGAATACTTCACATCCATCTTCACCAAAGAAAATGAGGATGAAGGTATCGAACTCGGGGAGAGAGACTGCGAGGTTCTTGAGCAAATTGATATAGGGAGTGACAAGGTATTGGAGGTGTTGGCAGGCTTAAAAGTGGACAAATCTCCAGGTCCGGATGATGTGTGTCCCAGACTGCTGAGGGAGGTAAGGGAGAAGATCGCAGGGGCTCTGACCCAAATTTTTAATTCCTCTCTGGCAGGGGAGGCGCCAGAGGACTGGAGAACAGCTAATGTGGTTCCGCTATTTAAGAAGGGTTGTAGAGATAAGCCAGGGAACTATAGGCCAGTGAGTCTCACGTCAGTGGTAGGAAAACTGTTGGAGAAAATTCTGAAGGAGAGAATCTATCTCCACTTGGAGAGGCAAGGTTTGATCAGGGATAGTCAGCATGGCTTTGTCAGAGGGAGGTCGTGCCTAACAAATTTGATTGATTTTTTTGAGGTGACCAGGTGTGTGGATGAGGGTAGTGCAGTTGATGTAGTTTATATGGATTTCAGCAAAGCCTTTGACAAGGTCCCACATGGGAGACTTATAAAGAAGGCAAATGCACATGGGATACAGGGTAATTTGATAAGGTGGATTCAAAATTGGCTTAGTTGTAGGAGACAGAGGGTGATGACAGAAGGATGCTTTAGTGACTGGAAGCCAGTGTCCAGTGGCATACCACATGGATCTGTGCTCGGTCCCCTATTATTCGTCATTTATATAAACGACATAGATGACTATGGTGGGGGTAGGATTAGTAAGTTTGCGGATGAAACAAAGATTGGCCGGGTGGTTAACAGTGAGGTTGAGTGTCTTGGGCTACAGGAAGATATAGACGGGATGGTCAAATGGGCAGATAAGTGGCAGATGGAATTTAACCCTGAAAAGTGAGAGGTGATACACTTTGGAAGGAATAATTTGACAAGGAAGTATTCAATGAACGGCATGACACTAGGAAGTTCTGAGGAACAATGGGACCTTGGCGTGTGTGTCCATAGATCTCTGAAGGCGGAGGGGCATGTTAGTGGGATGGTGAAAAAGGCATATGGGACACTTGCCTTTAGCAATCGAGGCAAAAATCACAAAAGTAGGGAGGTCGTGTTGGAGTTGCATAGAACCTTGGTGAGGCCACAGCTGGAGTAGTGTGTGCAGTTCTGGTCGCCACATTATAGGAAGGATGTGATTGCATTGGAGGGGGTGCAGAGGAGATTCACCAGGATGTTGCCTGGGATGAAACATTTAAGTTATGAAGAGAGAATGGATAGACTTGGGTTGTCTTCGTTGGAGCAGAGAAGACTGAGGGGCGACCTGGTCGAAGTGTACAAGATTATGAGGGGCATGGACAGGGTGGATAGGGATCAGCTGTTTCCCTTAGTTAAAGGGTCAGTCACAAGGGGACACAAGGTCAAGGTGAGGGGCAGGAGGATTAGGAGGGATGTGAGGAAAAACTTTTTTACCTAGAGGGCGGCAATGGTCTGGAATGTGCTGCCTGGGAGGGTGGTGGAGGCGGGTTGCCTCACATCCTTTAAAAAGTACCTGGATGAGCACTTGGCAGATCATAACATTCAAGGCTATGGGCCAAGTGCTGGTAAATGGGATTAGGTAGGCAGGTCAGTTGTTTCTCACGTGTCAGTGCAGACACGATGTGCCGGAGGGCCTCTCCTGCACTGTGAGATACTGTGATTCTGTGAAATTTAGCAGCTGAAAAATCAAGTCAATACCTATCACCTAATGCAAATTTCAAAACCCAATCTATTTACTCATACATTCAACTTCACCATAGTCTCTCTTTACAAATGCATGCATCTAGCACCTTTACCTTTCATCTCTCAGTTCCCATAGGCAAGCTGACTCTATGAACCTTCCCCCAGTTTAACTACCCATGGACACACACACAGCTTTCTTTACAGAATACTGCCATTTTCCCAAAAATATTTTTAAAAATTAACATTCAACTTCATAAAGCCTAACTAGAGGTCATCAATACAAGATAGTCACCAAGAAATCCAATAAGGAATTCAGAAGAAATTTCTTTACCAAAAGAGTGGTGAGAATTT
Source organism: Cetorhinus maximus (assembly GCF_964194155.1). Classification (NCBI taxonomy): domain Eukaryota; kingdom Metazoa; phylum Chordata; class Chondrichthyes; order Lamniformes; family Cetorhinidae; genus Cetorhinus; species Cetorhinus maximus. Next base: position 5,638,603 of record NC_135893.1, read on the forward strand.
GAAACCTGCTTTACAAGTAGTGGATGAAGCAAATAGAATAAATGCATTTAAGGAGAGGCTAGAAAAGTATGAGGGAGAAGGGAATAGAAAGCATGGTGATAGATTTAAGTAAGGAAAGATGGGTAGAGGCTTGAGTGAAGCATAAACACTGTCATGGGCTGGTTGGGCTGAATAGGCTGTTTCTGTGCCACACATCCTATGTAAAGCCATGAAGCACTAAAAGTAATTTGCATCTCTAAATTATTGGACTACATGAACTCATTTCTGCACTAATTATCATTTCTTTTGATTGTAGACAGTTAATACATGTCTCCTCAACTATTTCTGAGGGTTGAGAATTTAGGTTACATTTAAAAAAACTTGGAAACGATCCAATGACTTTCTGACCATTATACATCATCTACGTTTATGAAAACGTGTTCTCTGTCTGCTTCAAAACCTCTTCTCTAACATTGCTGGATTTCAAGACCCGCTCTTCAGAGTTCAGATGCCTCCACCCCCACTTCAAGAATGCCAGCTCAATGCGAATATACTCCTAGACAGTATTCCTAATGCTTCTTGATCTCAGGGTCGCCCCAATGCTCCCAAAAACAAAGACTTTCCTCTCTGATGGTTCATATCCTAAAATCCCACTCCCTAGGATCCCAGGACTCACGCAACATTCCCAAAACCTCTATTCAGGAACCTTAGGATGACTCTGGAGGCATACTTACTGCTAGACTGTGATAGCGATCCAGCACTGCCAGGTCTCAGGCCTGTTTTTCATTACCTGCCAGAGTACAGTGTCTTTTTCATTCTCGGGGCACGGATTCTGCGAGCAAAACTGGCATTTTTTGCCCATCCCTGGTTTTTTGCAACTGAGTATCCAACTTTGGAAGGTGATGAAGAGTCAACCACTGGGATGGAAGCTTCATCATCACTTTTACCGATACCAGCTTCTTACTTCCAGACTTTTTAAACTGAACTCAAACTACACAGAGGAATTTGAAATTCACATTCTCTGGGTTATTAGTTCATGGATGGATTCACTTAGCACAACATCAATTTTAATAAAACCTCTGGCTCACTGTGAGCAATACCATGGTAGATCTGCTAAGTCTGTTTCAAAAATGCTGATTGAACATTACTGCTCTGTTCCTTATGAAATGACTAGGTAGCAAAGTGATTTTTATCAGCTTCTTTATAGCATGATTTCCCCTCAATGGCATTTTGATAACATCACGCCAGCTTAAGACAAACGGTTTTGTCTTTCGTATTTTTAGACAAATGTAACATTTAAAAAACAAGTATAAATAAATATTAGCTTTAAGTCAAACTGCAAGGCACTAAATGCTGCACAAATACTCCAGATAATACAGATCAAGGTACATTTCCTCAAATGAAACTAATTGCAATTTCAAACAGTGAAAACTTGAATGTTAGGAGTTATCTGATACCATCAAAAATCCTTGCCATGTGGCTGTTACCAAATGATCATTAAACTTAACAAATAAATTCACAACTTGCTCTGTCTTAATAAGATCATCTTTTCACCCAGCCAGCACCCTTTATAGATTTCCCATTTTATCCTTGCTAAATTGACATCACCCATAACAACGGCCTCTATTCCCATACACACACTAGTCTTATTTGGCTACCAAGTTCATAGTTCAATCCTCCTCCTGACACGTTGGCCTTGTAGACACCCACAGTTCATTTCCCTCCCCATACCCCTCTCATCCTTACACGCTGAATTTTCACCTTATCCAGGTGTGGTCCAGATATGTTCATTCACATTAGAAATCAAATTCTCTGCCATTATAGTCAAGTCCTCACACTGCAAGTTTACAATCTAATGAAGTCAGAGTAAAGCAGCTGGTGAAGACAAAGTGATAAGTCAGTGAAAGGTATGTAACCCCAAGCTGCTCTCTCACACTTCTTTAGTGGCTGGTTTGAGGGACAGACATCTGACAGCAAATTGTCTGCCGTTTCCCATGGCTGAAATATGATACACAACATAAGAAGGATAAAGAGAGAAAATTAAAAGCACAGAAAGACTGTATTGCCCCAGTGGATATAGAAGAGCAAACGTCTTATTGAGCATTTCAATGCATACATACCACATTGTCTGAAGGTTGTTTCTGCTATGGCAGCAATGGTTTGTTTACTGAACTCTACATCTTTATCTTCCCCGACCTCCTGACAAAGACGTCCAACTGTGTAGTGAACAGCAGCACGAAGCCTCTGTCAGAGGAAAATACTTTTAAAGTAAGATTTAACCTTCTCAAATGTTTTCAAGTCTGGCACCTCGGTAACAAGGTTACCAGCAACACAGAAACAAACAAAAAAAAATTAAGGCATGTTCATGGCCTAGAAAGCATGCAAACTGGGATGTTGAGGACAGGATTGGCACATCAAGACTGACCAGACACTGTACAGGAACTAGGACACCACAGGTGCCAGCTTGCCTGGGGTAAAATGGCATGCTGCTGCTGGTTTAGATGCAGATTTCAATGGGGCAGGCTATCTATGAGGGCTCGTGGGCATATATCAGGTGTATGCATGGTGCACTGTGCAATCTAAGGGACAGCTTGTACATAAACCTGTGGTCCAACTCCAACTGGGCACAAGGCTTGCACACAGCATGGAGACTGCCCTGGAGAGCGGAGACGGAGATGGAGACTGGGACAGGGACGAAGGGAGATGAGAGGTGCTCGGGGGGGGGGGGGGGGGGGGTGAAAGGGAGAAGAGAGGGGCGAGGGGCCAGGGGGGAGGATGGAGGGATTGAGGGGGGGGAGGATGGGGGGATTGAGGGGGGGAGGATGGGGGGATTAGGGGGGGAGGATGGGGGGGATGAGGGGGGGAGGATGGGGGGATTGAGGGGGGGAGGATGGGGGGATTGAGGGGGGGAGGATGGGGGGATTGAGGGGGGGAGGATGGGGGGATTGAGGGGGGGAGGATGGGGGGATTGAGGGGGGGAGGATGGGGGGATTGAGGGGGGAGGATGGGGGGATTGAGGGGGGGAGGATGGGGGGATTGAGGGGGGGAGGATGGGGGGATTGAGGGGGGGAGGATGGGGGGATTGAGGGGGGGAGGATGGGAGGATTGAGGGGGGGAGGATGGGGGGATTGAGGGGGGGAGGATGGGGGGATTGAGGGGGGGGAGGATGGGGGGATTGAGGGGGGGAGGATGGGGGGATTGAGGGGGGGAGGGGGCGCGGGGAAGCTGGAGGGGGGGACAGCTGGGTGGGGTGGGGGTGGGGGGGACAGCTGGGCGGGGGGAACAGCTGGGTGGGGCGGACACTCCGGGAGAACAACAGCAACATTTACAAATACCTGAGAGAGCGCGGCCTCGGCTGCCATGTGCTCCCGGCGTCAGAATGAACTCCCACCCCCCGGTCCCCCTCTCCCTGTTTCTGTCTCTTTCTCCGGGTGAAGCGCTCGAGCCTTTTCCCGCCGAGCCGCTCCTACCGGGTCCGTCTGTGGACAGCCCGCGGGCGCGTTTTCAACTCGAAACCTCCCCGAGCCCCACTCACTGCACAGACAGTGACAACATTCACCCACTGGGTAACTCTCCACAAAACCTCCCTAAACCCATGGTCACAAACACTGTTAGCGTTCATAATTTATTATATATTGTACATATATCATTTCTTCTTACATACTTTATAAATCTCTTACCTTGATATCCTCTTACTACCACTAATGTATTCCTAGAAAAACACTTTACTACCTTTTATGTTTTTAGGTCATTTTCATTCATATTCTCTCATTCTTTTTACTGGCTTCACTGTATTCTTTATACATTTTCTAGCATCCATTTTTATTATCTGCTCCAGAAGCTAATTACTTCTATTTTAACATTTTGGTAAACTTCTAATCCTCAACTATCCTCAAAACTACTCACTACTCCTCACTTCCCATAACGCACGTCACATGTAAGGACTAATTGTCAGCTAATGGCGTAAGTTCATTCTACAGGGTTAAGAATTAATGCAAGACTTGCCAGAGATATGTGCAATGTGCAGCTGGGTGAAAGATGAGTTAATTATTCATTGAAAGGACATTTTCTTACATCCCCAAATAAGTTCCTATAAAAGAAGGCCCTTTGAACCTTATCTTAACCTAATCCCAGGAACAACATGCTCTGCCTTCTTACCATTCCTCCTGCCTTAACTCATCTGCTGCTGAAACCCTCATCCATGCCTTTATTACCCCATGATTTGACTATTGCAACACATTTTTGGCAGTCTCCCATCTTCACCTTCCACAAATTTAAGCTCATCCCAAACTGCTACCTGTGTCCTAATGCACACCAAGGTTGGTTCGCTCATCACTTCTACATCGGTTCCTGGTGAAGCAGCAGCTCAATTTTAAAATTCACATCCTTGATTTCAAACCCCTCCATGGCCTTGTCCTTCCCTAACTCTGTACCCTTCTCCGAACCTACAAGACATCTGCACTCTTTCAAGTCTAGCCTCTTGCGCATTCACAATTTTAGTCACTCCATTATTGATGGCTGTACCTTCAACTGTCAAGGTCCTATGCTCCGAAATTTCCTTCCTAAACCTTTCTGCCTCTCTCTTTCATCCTTTAAAATAATCCTTAAAACCTATCGCTTTGACTAAGCTTTGGTTATCTGCGCTAATATCTCCTTATGTGGTGCAATGTCTGATTTTGTTTGATAGTACTCCTGTGAAGTGCTTTGGGATGGTTCACTACATTAAAGGTGATATATAAATGCAATTGTTGTTGTCTTTAATCCACTGTCTGCTATGTTCATGTGTTCCTTCTAAAATAGAAGGAATATAACATTTTAAATTAGATGTACAAATCTTGCCAGGCTCACTAAATCAATCCTCATATCAATAAACATGTCACGGCAATTAATCTTCATGGGAAACTGGCCTTCAGTCATTGAGTGATCAGGGCACTATACCTGACCTTTTTTGCGGCTGTGCGTTCTTTACTTTCTATAAATGTACAACAGGGTGTGACCAACTCTCAGGGAATAAAACAAGGGACACTTTGGCACCCAAGCGAGGAAGTGGGGTGGGCGGTGGGTGCTGGTTAACCTGTAAGAGCAGGAGGGGAGGTGCCGGCCGGAGACAGCAGGGTCTCCAGCTGGGTCTGTGACAGCGGTGAGGGGGTGGTAGCTCAGTGAGAATGTGACAAGGGCTTCAAATAGGGGACAGGCAAGGGAAATCCAGGACAGTTGGTCACCCTGATGTACAAATTTTAGCAAAAATCCACACTTCCATTACCAACACTGACAACCAACCTAACCATGGATGAGTTGGGAGTATTCTCACTTCTGAGTCAAAAGGTTGTGGGTTTAAGTCGCACTCCAGGGCTTGAGCACGGAAAACAAGACTGACAGAGTGCACTACTGAGGGAGTGCTGCACTGCCAGAGATGCAGTCTTTCAGATAAGACGTTAAACTGAGGCCCCGACTGCCCTCTCAGGTGTACATAGAAGATCCCAAGGCACTATTTTGAAGGAGAACAATGGAATTATACCTGGCCAATACTTAACCCTCAATCAACATCACAAAAACAGATTATTTGGTCATTGCTGTTTGTAGGAGCTTGCTTTCAGCAAATTGGTTGCCGGTTTTCCTACATTTACACCTCAAAAGTACTCAGTTGGCTACAAAGCACTTTGGGACCTCCTGAGGTCATCTAAGGAGCTGTGTAAATGCAAGTCTCTTTCTCCATTTTTGTTATTCCTTCTTCACACCTGTCACATGCTAGTATTCTGTGATTTAGCTAAACACACAATGCAAGACTGAACTGCACAAAACTGTAAAAGCAAATCTGCTTTTCTTAGCAATTGTGTTGCAAGAAAGTTCCTTTTGAGGTTTTCTTTGAAAAAAAATGTTTAAGCAAATCTGTTGTTATTTAATGGGAATCTCAATTGACAAGAACAGGAACTGCACTGTTATTTTTCAATATTTTAAACAAAGTTGCACTTAGAGTAACCATTAAAGCGTAATATAAAAAGGCAGGTTGGAATGACACATGGATGAAGAGATACTGTCAAGAGCTGTAAAGGTTAGATCTCATCAGTAGTTGGCTTTGACTTCCCTTTTCATTTGCAGTAAAACACATGGGCTGTGCTTTTATCAGCAAAGTGCAGATCTATAGCAAGCTGGTTAATCAAGATTCTGTAGCAGTTCTTACTCACAGAGATCTTCTAAATCATGCTGTGTTTCAAAAGAAAATCAACGATAACAGTTTTCTTGATCTTAATACTTGAGGACTTAATTAAGGCAACATCTGGACCATCCAAAGTCACCCTTGAATTTAAACACCAAGTAAGTACTTTCTTTCTTATCCGAGTTTTCTAGTTGATACTATTTACTGTAAGAATTTAACAATCAAGGGATTTGCTGTTAAGATGCTACCATCAGGAGAGTTTGATACATTGATTGTTTGGGCTTGCATGTTGTTTGATGTTATTTGTTCCATTATATACAGGGTGCTTATAGGGTCCTCGTACAACTTTATTGACTTTGGACATACACATGATAGGAGCAAGCTTTAAACAACAAATTAAAGCATAATTAATAACATTTTTTAATGTTAATGTTTTGTTGTTAATATTGTGTTAATGTTCATGAAACTACTCAACAGCAACAGAACAATGTTTTCAAAAAGTTGGAAAATTGGAGTGAACGATTTATCACATAAAATGATAGTTATATTGAAGCCCCGAATTTTCAATTGTATTGCGTTAAAACTTTAAGAATTATGCTTTCATATCTCATTTACAATTTGCTTCTATCAAGCATACATTCAGAGTTATTAAACACCCTGTATGTATCTTTGGATGCTGGAACTTAGGAATTACTGAACTAAAGGAGACAAAGATTGTTTTTAGTTCACCAGCCACAATCCTGGTAGTCACATAGTATAATGATATTAGAGCCCAACGATTAATTTAGTTATTAACCATAGCAATCAATCTCTATCAATTAGCCTACATCAAACCCATACACGGCACAAGAAACATTCCAATGGGAGAGCTTTGAAAACCATGAGTCCAACATTATCTATCCCTCCAACGTTTGCTGCACTAACACATGTCAAGTCTGAAATTACTCATATACTGTATGTCAATGCCTTATTTTTTGAAATAATCTTTTCTAATTTACATTTGAATAAATCAACACCAAATGGAAATTGGCACATAAGAGCAAGAACTATTGCCTCCTGTAAATCTAATCTTCAATGGTTAGGAATTCATGTATGCATTAAATTTGTCCTCTCGTCTTGCTGGGTACATCACTGCCTGTGTGATAACTGTAATGTTTAGAGACAAATGTGCCGAAATCTTTAAGCACAAACAAAGTTGCTGCAATTCAGTTATAAACTTACAGGAATGTGCTGCATGTGCATGAATGTTTTTGTGAGGTGATTGATTAAACAATTCAATAATTTCAGTTGACCACAGCTAAGGGATTCATTTCTTATCACAATTTTACTGCAGCACGATAAGTATGTTGTCAGCTGCCAACTTTTTCTTTATTTTGTAAAACTTTCTGCTAGCATAATTTGGAATGCAGCTTAGATACAAAGAGGAAAATCTGAAAATTGGAAATGAAAATAGATAATATTAGAAATTTCGAATAAAACCGAAAATTCTTCAAATGCACAACAGATTAGTCAACAACTGAAAGGGGAGAAATGCACAACAGATTAGTCAAGGGGAAGATAGGTAAAGGTTTCAAGTTTGATCCTTTCTGATGAAGGGTCATCAAACATGATCCTCACTTTCTCTTTCAGATTCCGATGAAGATCCATTGCTTTTCTAGTTATTTTCTCATTTTGATTAACATACAAGGCAGAGCTCTGGTGCTGTAGAACTGAATCATGAGGAAAGGCTGGAAATGTCAGACTCTTCATCCTAGAAAGGATGCCAGTGGGTGAGCTCTCATTGAGATCCTTGCAAACAGTATAGAAAGGGTAAATTAGAAGCTCGACTTTAAGTTCAGTGGCAAACGTTCAAAGGGATATTTCAGAATACACAGAATAGATACATTTCAATGATAAAGAAAAATTCCAAGGGGAGGGCCCACCAACCATAGTTAACTAAAAAAGTTAAAGACAGTATCAAACTTAAAGAAAAAGCGTATACACTAGCAAAGATGGGTGGCAGGTCAGAAGATTGGAAAGAATGTAAATAGCAGCAAAGAATGACAAAAAGATTAATAAGGAGGGAAAAATTAGAGTATGAGAGAAAGCTAGCTAGTAGTATAAAGATGGATAGTGAGAGTTTCTGTAGATATTTAAATATGAAAAGAGTTAACAAAGTGAGCATTGGTCCTATAGAGAGTGCGTCTGGGGAATTGATAATGGAAAGTAGGGAGATGGCAGATGAATTAAACAGGATTTTTGCTTCGGTCTTCACTATAGAGGACACAAGTAACATCCCGGAAATGGCTGTAAATCAGGAAATGGAAGGTAGGGAGGAACTCGGGGGAATTACAATCACCAGGGAAGTGGTATTGAGCAAATTGCTGGGGCTGTGAGTTGACAAATCCCTAGGTCCAGATGGACTTCACCGTAAGGTCTTGAACAAAGTAGCTAGTGAGATAGTTGACACACTGGTTTTAATTTACCAAAATTCCCTAGATTCGGGGAGGTTCCATTAGATTGGAGAATGGCAAATATAACTCCTTGATTCAAAAAGGGAGGGAGACAGAAAGCAGGAAACTATAGGCCAGTTAGCCTAACATCTGTCATAGGGAAAATGTTCAAAGCTATTATTAAAGATGTTATCACAGGACACTCAGAAAAATTCAAGGTAATCAGGCAGAGTCAAACATGGTTTTGTAAAAGGGAAATCATGTTTAACCAGTTTATTGGAGTTCTTTGAAGGAATCACACATGCTGTGAATAAGGGGGAACTGGTGGATGTACTGGACTTAGATTTCCAGAAGGCATTTGATAAAGTGCCACATCAAAGGTTATTGCAGAAAATAAAAGCTCATGGTGTAGGTGGTAACATATTGGCACGGATAGAAGGTTGGCTGGCTAACAGGAAGCAGAGAGTTGGCATATATGGGTCTTTTTCTGGTTGGCAGGATGTGATGAGTGGTGTGCCACAGGGGTCAGTGCTGGGGTCTCAACCTTTTACAATTTATATAAATGACTTGGATGAAGGGACCAAAGGAATGGTGGCTAAATATGCTGATGACACAAAGAAAGGTAGGAAAGTAAACAGTGAAGGGGACATAAGGAGGCTACAAAGTGACATAGATAGGTTAAGTGAGTGGGCAAAGAATTGGTAAATGGAGTATAATGTGGACAAATGTGAAATCATTCATTTTGGCAGGAAGAATAAAAAAGAAGCTTATTATCTAAATGGTGAGGAAAAATTTTCCCTGTCAGAGGGTTGTGAGTCTTTGGAACTCTTCCTCAAAAGGCAGTGGAAGCAGAGTCTTTGAATATTTTTAAGGCAGTGCTAGATAGATTCTTGAATAACAAGGGGGTGAAAGGTTAACAGGGAAAGGCAGGAATGTAGGGTTGAAGTTACATTCAGGTCAGCCATGATCTTATTGAATGGCAGAGCAGGCTCGAGGAGCTGAGTGGCCTACTCCTGATCCTAATTCATATGTTCGCATGTAAGTTAAACCACAACTGTGGGACAAGCAGACACAAGGTAAACTATCGATAAGTAGAAATAAAAACAGAAAATGCTGGTAAAACTCAACTCCGTATGACTCTTCTTCAGAGCTTTGAAGAGTCATAAGGACTCGAAATGTTAACTCTGTTTCTGTCCACAGATGCTGCCAGGCCTGTTGAGTTTTTCAGCATTTTCTGTTTTTATTTCAGATTTCCAGCATCGGCAGTAATTTTCTATCATCAATAGGCAGATCCTGATTAATACCAGCAAGTACCTCTTTGTGTCATTAGTATCTGGAGCGATCTTCCAGATAGGCCAGTGGAAACAGAAACATAGGGCAGAATCTTGCCATCGTTGGGTGGGGCTTGGCGGGGGGAGAGCTGGAGCGATCGGGGCCTGCCCATGATTTCATGTTGGCGGGCCAAAGAAGACCCGCCCAGCGTGAAACACACGCTGCACTGTGGGTGGGGGGAGGGGGGGGGGGTGGGGGGTGGGCGGAGGAGGGCAAGTGTGCAAGTTCATGCATGTAGCGTGGGTGCTCACAAGAAAAGCTCCCTGAGGCAGAGCTGCCTCAGGGAGATGAAGATTTTTGAAAATTAAAAAGAAAGAGTTTTAAAATGTTAGAAAAAAAACATGACCCATGAGCAGGGACATGTTATGAACGAAATGTTAACATTTTTATTTAATTTTTAATTGTTGTTGGAGTTTCCTAAAAATTCCAAAGGCCGCTTGGCCATTTTGCCTGCCCGCCAACCGTAAGTGGACCAGGGCAGTGAAGAACTGCATTCGGTTAGATCTTCAATGGCCTCAATCGGCCCTGTTAATTGTCGGCGAGCTTGCTGCTGACTCCTGAGCGCGCCCGACCGACGAGTGAAAAATACTGGCCATGGAATGCGAAAATCTCTACCCGAGTTGTTGTTGAGGCAAGGTCCATTAATTATGTGACATGTCGCTTGGATGAAATAGAACATTAAAGGGCGTGAGTAGATTGGGATTGGGATAGGCGGTTTACTCAGAGAAAGGCACTGGTGTGGAATTGATGGAGCAATTTTCTGACTTTGTGCTGAAACCATCTCTGGCTTTAAGCGAAAATATTTAAGAAGCATTTTCCTGCTGGCAACTTAAGAGGACATGAGCACCGAGTGATCCCAAAATCTAATGGCAGAACAAAGTCATCTTGAAAGTTTTTGGTGACCCTACTGAACGCTTCAGATAATGTGAAAATAGTTAAGTGCCTCAAATTCAGAGAATAGCCTTCAGTATCTGATTCTAACTGCGCCCTTCCAACCTACAAATCAAAGTTGTCAATTTAATTGTAGTAATTTATTCCTTTCAATATTGCCAACTTTGCAAGAAATGATTAACTTTATTTCTCAATGAGCCAATTTGATGCCAATTTTGCTGCTGCATCAAATTCTAGGCATTTGATCATTGGTGAGATAAAGCTGAGTAGTTCTCAGTACGTGACCATCCCCCAAGAATGGAAGAAATTGGGTCATGCTTGACAATATTGTTTGCAAGAATACCATTGTCAAGTGAAAATACAATAAAATATTGAGGGTGTAGTAATAGGTGTAGGAGCCTCTTTCCACATATGGAAAGATTGCTCGTCCTTTAAAAAAAATTAGATAAACAGTTATAAAGCATTTGTTTCAAATACAGTACTTCAAAACTCTGTGCCTCTGATGATAGTTTCAAAATCAGATCAGACTGCACAGATGGAGGTCATTCAGCCCATCATGCCTGTGTCAGCTCATTGAAAGATCCAATCAGTCCTAATCCCCTGATCTTTCCCCATAGCCCTGCAAATTTCTCCTTTTCAAGTATCTATCCAATCCCATTTTGAAAGTCACAACTGAATCTGCTTTCGTTGTGTTTTCAGACAGTGCATTCAAGATCATAAGAACTCTAGAGTGTAAAAAAAAAACCTCCTCATTTCCCCTGCCTGGATTTAGGAGATATTAATCTGCACTACCTTCTGATGCTAAAAGTAGGACAGAAACTTTACCGGGTTCACAAAGACTCTCCCAGTAAATGCAATGCAAAATGCAAAACTGGAATCAGAACAGTCTAACATGAAAACAGTTGTTATTCCCTGAGACCATAAGCACAAAGAAATTGTTGAAAGAAGATATTGGCTTCGTTCAAGTATTTCTTGGCTGAAAAATTGAGGTTTATGATCGTATATATCCATCTCCACATGAACGGCTAGAAATTATTGTTCATGATATTAATGCATGAAGGTACAAGTCAGGAGTGTGATGGAATACTCTCCACTCAACTGGATGAGTGCAGCTTCAACAACACTCAAGCAGCTCAACACCATCCAGGACAAAGCAGCCCACTTGACTGGCACCCCATTCACAAACGTTGACTCCCTCCATCACTGACACACAGTGGCAGCAGTGTGTACCATCTATAAGGTGCACAGCAGAAACTCACCAAGGCTCCTTCAAAAGCACCTTCCAAATCTACAACCGCTACCGCCTAGAAAGACAAGGGCAGCAGATGCATGGGAACACCACCAGCTGGAAATTCCCCTCCAAGCCACATGCCATCCTGACCTGGAACTATATCGCTTGTCCTTCACTGTCGCTGGGTCAAAATCCTGGAACTCCCTTCCTAACAGCACTGTGGGTGTACCTACACCACATGGACTGCAGCGGTTCAAGAAGGCAGCTCACCACCTTCTCAAGGGTCAATTAGGGATGGGTAACAACTGCTGGCCTTGCCAGTGATGCCCACATCCCGTGAAAGAATAAAAACAATGATCTAACTCACTTGAATGTCATTCCTCAGTGCACTATTTATTTGGGATGTAAAGCTGTATATTTTAAGTGACTTAAAGTCACTGTTAATACAGTGGACAGAATATAATGAGGGAACATGTTATCTTCCAAGGGCTTGTGAGAAAGTGCAAAATTGAAAGTTCTCAAACCCAACACTACCCCACCTCCAATGTGCCCATTCTTGAATTCGGGAGATCCATTAGAGGATAACTTGCTGGCGTTGATCATTATCTCGTTGGAACCAATCATTATCACATGCCAAGCGGCATATTTGAAGAGATATCATCAGAAGTTTGGATTTTCCCCCAGCACAGGTTTCCCAGGGGTCAGGAAACACAGCAGTGAAACTGAGATGAGATTGAATGGCACTTTATGGCGGTGTTCATAGTTCTGATTGCCTGATATGAATAATGGTTGTGTGCTTACAGCTGCTTTGCAGAGAGTTCTTGTGATCATAGCCAAGTTTCATAAGTTTCAAATGAACAACATCAGGATGTGGTAGAGGTTGGTTGGTGGATTGAATGGTGGAGTGGATGTTTTCTATAGGAAATGGAACAGGGAAGACATGACAGCAAAGTCATGTCTTCATATTGGTGGGATCTGCAGGTGCGCAAGAAAGTGGTACATGACAGAGAGGTGCTTAACGCACTTCTGGAGAACAGCAGAAAGCAGGACAGAGTGTAGAAGAGCAGAGAAAGGAGCAACAGAGGGGCTGAGGGCTCAGGAGGAACTATTCATGTGGAGGGGTTGAGAGAAAGGCTCAGTTTCCCTGCCCTGTGGGGAGAGTAGTGCTTCTGCAGGCTCAGATTGACACGACAAGTGGTCACAGTCATCAACAGATGGTCACAGACCTTTGCAGCCTCCTTCAGGATCTGGTGGCCAGACATTGCCCACTGGTGTGAAAGTCACCACTGCTCCCGATTTCTTTGCCCCTGGCTCCTACCAATGAGCCACCAATTCAGGAGCCTCTCAATCAGCTGCAGTGTTGTATAAGGCAGATCACAGATGAGTTGTTTGCCAGGGTGGCGACTGATGTCCATCTTCCCCTGCAATGACAATAGCCAGACTGAGTGGACAGTCGGATTTGTGTCCCTAGCTTCTCAAAGGCACACATGTGACACACGTGCCAATCTGAGGACCACCAGATGAACCAGGAGTTTTTACCAACTGCAAGGTATCTATCAATGTACAGCTGGTGTGCAACCAGAGCAAGAGGTTCATGCAGGTGTGTGCTGAATTCTCAGGAGCTGTCATGTTGCTTTTCTTTTGCAGCTGTCCAACAATGTACCAGGGAACAGATAGGGATAGCTTGTAGGGGACAAAGGAAACCCACTGCAAACATGCTTATGACACCCACCAATGAGGCCCAAAAGTGCCATAACAAGAGCTACATCACTACTAGGTTGAAGATGTGCTTCAGGTGCCTAGATCGATCTGGAGGTGCCTTTCAGTGTTCACTAGCAAGGGTATCCAGAATGAAGTGCTGTTTCCTGCATAACATGGCACAGCAGAGAGTATTAGAGGTGGAGGACGACTGAGGAGCTGATCAAGCAACATTTGATTACAAGAACATTAAAGAATGCTCAAAATAAAAGTGGAAGCTTTAACCAAATGCAGCTCCCTTCAGGCTCAGGTGATGCCAGGAGCCCGAGGTACTGAAAGTCACCTCCAGATCTATCTAAGCACCTGATGTTAACTGGATCCATGCTGGTGGATGAAGCTAAAATTAAGGCACAGCCGCTTTCTTTGCTGGAAAGATTTATTGACTTTGTTCACAGACAGCATTACTCCAACATACCAGTGTCCCAGCTATCCCCGTTTATAGGTGTACAAATACTCATCACCTGTTTAACAATGTAATTGCCATTAAACCTCAACAATGTAATTAGTAAGACATTGACACCTGAGGCATATCTTCAGCATGGTAGTCATGTTGCTCTAGAGCCCGAAGACGGTTCAGTTGCTGACTCACACTGGAAAAAGTTTAAAAATGATAGCCTGCAACCCATTTCCACCGCCCTCAGCCAACTTTGCACAAAACAGTTTTCAACCAAGCGTATATCCGTTGCACATCCCCTGATGGGTCCCCTCATGAATAGACATTCATCATGAAGTAACTGAAAGGGCAAGTTGGCACTCGGGACTCAATAATGGGCAGACGAGGGAGCGATACAAATAATTAAATTTAATGTGCTATCATAAAAAAAGAAACCTAACAACATGACATTTTATCAAATACCCATATGCATAACCTTGATGAATTACAATAGCTTTCTCTCCCTACCATTTCTACAAGGTGTATCCCATGTGGCGTCAGCAGAGGTAGAGGCCAGCTTCTCAGACCCCTGTTTTGACTGCTAAGATGCTATTGACCTATGGCCTCTGGATTTTGGAGTCCATAAGAGCTCAGCCAAAAACAGCTCCACCTGAACCTGTGCAGGGGCAGACTTGGTCACTGGGAGATAGGATAGCATGTTGAGTACTGGCTGAGGCGGAGGCAATGGGTGAGAAGCGGGAGTACTTCAGAGTTGAGTCCCCACTTCTATGTCCTCTTTCATTGTCATCCCCTTCCTGCACCACCACCACATCACTCTTACCACTATGCAGCTAACCAAATTGACGCAGTTCAGTGACACATTTTAAGGCCACAGATAAGGCACCTGTCATCCAGTTTACAACAATAACAACAATTTATATAACACCCTTAACCTATAAAACATCCCAAGGCGCTTCGCAGGAGCATTATAAAACAAAATTTGACACCCAAGCTATATAAGATGATTCTAGGTCAGATAACCAAAAGCTTGGTTAAAGAGATAGATTTTAAGGAGCATCTTAAAGGAGGAAAGTGAGTTAGAAGGCAGAGAGGTGTTGGGAGGGAATTCCAGAACTTGGGGCCAAGGCAACTGAAAACATGACACAAATGGTAGACCAAATATACTCTGAGGTGCCAAAGAGGCCAGAATTAGATAACTACAGATATTTTGGAGAGTTGTGAGGCTGGAGGAGGTTACAGAGATAGGGAGCAAGGAGGTCCAGGAGAGATATTTAAACAAGGATGAGAAAAATCAAGATGTTATTTAGCTGGGAGCAAATGTAGGTCAGGGAGCACAGGAGGATTAGGTGAACGTGACTTAAGACATGGGCAGTAGAGTTACCAATGACCTCAAGTTCATCGAGGTTAGAATGTGGACAGCAACCAGGAGTGTATTGGATTAGTCAAGTGTAGAGGTAACAAAAGGATGAATTAGGGTTTCAGCAGCAGATGAGCTTAGACAGGGTGAAGTTGGGCAATGTTATGGAGGTGGAAATAGGCAGTTTTAGTTATGGCATCAATGTGAATTCGGAAGATCATCTCGGGGTAAAATATGACACCAAGCTGTGAATGACCTGGCTTAGTCTCAGACTATTACCAGGGAGATGGATGGAGTCAGTAGTTTGGGAATGGTGTTTGGAGCAGGCAACATAAAATATGGCTTCAGTCTTCCCAATATTCAATTGGAGGTAATTTCCACTCATCCAATATTGAATGTCAGATAGGGGTAATTAGCCATAGTCCACAAAGGACCATAGGCATCGCTCCTCCATTAGAGTGATACAATTGGTTATACAGCTTGAGGAGCACCCTTCCACAAGTGTGGCAAGTTGAAGAGGCTGGCCTCCATGAACTACCACAGCCAGTACAGGGTTTGAACCTGTGCCATTGGAGTCATCCTGCATCACACTCTAGCCAACTGAACTAGTCAGTCTGATAATTTAGCAACAGTGGAGGAATCAAGGTGGTAGACATTCCCTGCATGACCGTCATCATGGCCCCCATGGAATCATTTGAGAGCTGTTCTCGAATATCCATGCAGGAAGTCACTCTCATCATAGCAAACATTCTCACAATTCCTTTGCCACTAACCCACCAGTGATCTAGTTGGATTCCTCCAACCTTCTGCGATTATGGGGAGTGCACCTGGCACATCTAGCAGTGCTTCAGCAACTTGCTTCTGTACCTGAATCATTCCCCTTCCCAATGATTGTCCCTGGGTTTGTTGTCTAAGCAGATCTTGGGGACTCTTCATAGCTTCCCCTGCCATTAGTGTCTGCTCATGCTCATTTGTGAATTGTGAATCTCCAGGTGAAAAGCCAGAGTCTAACTAGACCCATTGCTGGATGGTCCCTGGCTGCCTATCTTGTGATGGTGCACCCTCAGAAGGAATGTGGTTCTGTAAGGAATCATCATCAGGTATGTATCACAGACTGCTGTTTTAGGCCCTTAAAGGCACAAAGGAAGATGGTTGTGGTTGTTGGAGGTCAGTAACCTCAGCTCCAGGACATCACTGCAGGAGTTCCTCAGGGTTGTGTCCTCAGCCCAACCATCTTCAGCTGCTTCATCAATGACCTTCCTTCCATCATAAGGTCAGAAGTGGGGATGATCACTGATGATTTCACAATGTTCAGCACCATTTGCGACTCCTCAAACACTGAAGCAGTCCATGTCCAAATGCAGCAAGACCTGGACAATATGCAGGCTTGGGTTGACAAGTAACATTTGCACCACACAAGTGCCAGGCAATGACCATCTCCAACAAGAGAGAATCTAACCATCGCCCCTTGACATTCAATGGCATTACCATCACTGAATCCCTCACTATCAATATCCTGGGGGTTACTATTGACATAGCCAAATAAATACCATGGCTACAAGAGCAAGTCAGAGGCTAGGAGTTCTGCAGCAAGTAACTCACCTACTGATTTCCCAAAGCCTGTCCACCATCTACAAGGCACAAGTCAGGAGTGTGATGGAATACTCTCCACTTGCCTGGATTAGTACAGCTTCAACAACACTCGAGAAGCTCAACACTATCCAGGACAAAGCAGCCCACTTGATTGGCACCTCATCCACAAACATTCACTCCCTCCACCATCAATGCACAGTAGCAGTTGTGTGTACCATCTACAAGATGCACTGAAGAACTCACCAAGGCTCCTTAGATAGCACATTCCAAACCCACAACCGCTACCACCTAGAAGGACGAGGGCAGCAGATGCATGGGAACACCGCCACCTGTAAGTTCCCCTCCAAGTTACTCACCATCCTGACTTGGAAGTATATCACCATTCCTTGACTGTCGTTGGGTCAAAATCCTGGAACTCCCTCCCTAACTGCATTGTGGGTGTACCTACACCACAGGGGCTGCAGCGGTTCAAGATGGCAGCTCACCACCACCTTCTCAAGGGCAATTAGAGATGGGCAATAAATACTGGCGTAGCCAGCAACGTCCACATCCCATGAATGAATTTTAAAAAAGAGGGATGTGCATCAATCCTGATAACGTAACAATCGTAACAATCACCATATTAGGCTTTTCATAGATCAGTCCTTGATTAAATATAGGCAGCATGGGTGTCAGAGATATTTGTAACTCTGTCACCAAGAAGCTGCAGGTTCCTAGTCTCACCATCTCCAGTTGAAGACGCTGATTTGTCACTTATCTCATGTATTCACCCAATGGATGCAGTGTATTCGTTGAGAGTGATGCGTCACTTTGTATAAGGATTGGGGTGAGTGACAGTAATGAATGGATAAATGGGGAAGTGAGGGAATGCAGAGAACGTGAAGGATGGGTGCTGTTGAAGCTTAAGTGCAAATTATGAGTGATGTGATGGGGTACACTTAGCAAGGCAGAGTGGGAGGAGGGGTGTTATACAGGATGGATGTGAATCAGCAAGTGCACTGACCTTTCCTGACCTGGTTAGGTCATTAAACTTCTTTTTGCGCCACTGCATGTAAGACCAGGACACAATGCTCCCACTGCTCCTGCTCCCTGATAGCGGCAGATTTTTTTCCTCTCATTGCTGAGGAACATTAGAGAAGCTGGAGGACACTGCACCGTGAGCAGTGTTTACACTATAATAAACTGAAAGAAGTCCAAGTGAATCACTGTTTTACTCAGAAGGATGTTTGGGGCGTTGACGGTGAGAAGGAGGAGGTAAATGGGCAGGTGTTGCATCTCCTGCGCTTGCATGGAAAGGTGCTGTGGGAAGAGGAAGGGGGAGGTTATGGGAGTAATTGAGGAGTGGACCAGGGCATTGTGGAGGGAACAGTCCCTTCAGGATGCTGACAGGGGAGTGGAGGGGGAGATGCACTTGATAATGCACAAGCTGTACTGTGTTAAAGAATTTTAATTATTGCGGGTTTGCGATGATGTCATAAACCATGACAGAGCGAGGTTTAATTAATGGTTTGCATTGTACAAAACATATGAAGTAGTTTTTCCATTTCGCAGAAGTACTGTTAACAATGCCCTTTACGTTTACTTGCGTAGTAGGAAAACACGCGTTTTGTTATTTCTGGGACATCAACACGATGTCTGGCACTGCTGATTCTGAAATAGGGGAAAACCAGATCAAAGAAATTAACAACAACAACTTTCATTTATATAGCACCATCAATGCAGTAAAGCATCCCATGGTAGCTCACAAGAGAATTATCAGACAAATATTGGCACCTGCCAAAGAAGGATATATTAGGTCTGCTAACCAAATGCTCAGTCAAGGAGATAGATGTCAAGGAGCATTTCGAAGGAGAAAGGTGTGACAGAGAAGTTTGGGGATTGAATTCCAGATCTTAGGGCCTGGGCAGCTGAAGGTACAGCGGCCAATGGCGGAACAAAGGAATTTGGAAATGAATGAATGAAGTCGTCCAAATTGGAGGAATGCAGAGCTCTTGGAGAGCTGGAGGAGGTTACAGAGGCAGGGAGAGGTGAAACCATGGAGGGATTTGAACATGAGGACAAGAAATTTGAATTTTAGGTATAGATGGACCAGGAGCTAACGTAGGTCAGTGACGAAAAGAGAGGTGAGTGAACAGGACTTGGTTCGAGTTGGGAAATCCATCTCTGTCAGTGCAAATGTGCGTTGTCGTGCTTCACGGGTCAGCCAGGGACAGGGATGTCATGACATACAATGGTACTCACACATTTGTGCCAATGTTTCACTCCAGTTTCAGGATCAGTGATCCCATTTGGCCTTAATGGGCTTGCATGAAGTGGAGCCTTCAGAATATAGTTGATATTTTGACTAAATTTGATACCGGGGTTAGATTTAAGGTTAGATTTTGGTTCAAAGATTACGGTACATAAATAAATTAACTTTTTTCTCCTGATGTACTCCTATTTCACACATTGGCTTCTTGGAATTGTGTGAGCGACGTAACTTCCCCAATTCTACCTTCCTTCTTGGAGGTGTATCATTGCCCTTGGCAGCTTTATCAGACAGCTGAGCTGAGGTCAGGAACTCATTCTATAGGAAATAGAAGGGGAGAATCCAAATCCTACCCACTCAGTAATGCAGCAGCACACTGGGTCTAGTAATGCGATGGCAAATGCTCAAAGCACCAAAATATATACCTCTCCCCTGCAGCCACGCAGCATCGCAGTCAATCTTCTTCCCGGTTTTCCTACTAAGAGGTTTGGAACTCTTAAAACCCAAGCTTGATGTCACACTAGTCACCATTGTTTTACTTGTCTTCCTACTACACTCCCCAACCTTGGTGGTGCCCATTGTAAATTGGGATCTGGCCTTCACCTGCGGCTCTCAATTTGATAAGATGTGAGAATTTTGCACCGGCCCTAGTGAAAAGCTGGCTTCAGATGTAAAATTTGCTGGCCCTTAATACCAAACAGGCAAACCTGCTACCAACATCCTCTTTAAAATCGAAATGTTGTAAGAAATTGGTATCAGCTTCAACACAGATTTCACTCGCGCATAATTCTGCACATATTTGAATATTTCTGTTTAAACAGTGAGTTAAAAGTTCACCCATGTGGAGTGTTTTACCAGATCCCAAGGACGTACTAAGGCATAAAATAAATGCACAGTCCTTCCAACATTTTACAAGGTTTTCTATCGAAGAGTGAGGCTGAGTGTTTGATTGATGTGGTGAAGTGCTAGATTTTATACAGCACTGCTCGTCTATTGTTACCAAATGAAGTTAAGAAGGACCCATTAATTGCTCTCTTTTTCTGCTTATTGATGAAGTTAAAAGCTGAAAGCTTCTTATCCGTTTTAATACTAGCATACTACAGTGCCCTCTAGTGCTTAGAGGCAAATGTTTACTGAAATATTGTAAGTATCTAACAGTCAACAATTTGCGGATTGATTATTGTCAGGAAGAATGCCTAATGCAGCCATTTCTGCTGCTGGGACTAAGCTCAGCAGCACTGATCTACTGGAAGAGTTTGAGTCTTGGGCCCATGGCCTCACATGGAGAGCAGCAGACTCTTCCCATTGATGATTCACACACAAATCCAATCACTAAAGATAAGAGCAAAATACTGCAGATGCTGGAAATCTAGAACAAAAACAAAAATACCTGGAAAAACTCAGCAGGTCTGACAGCATCTGCGGAGAGGAATACAGTTGACGGACTCGAAACATCAACTATATTCCTCTCCACAGATGCTGTCAGGCCTGCTGAGTTTTTCCAGGTATTTTTGTTTTTGTTCCAATCACTAAAGGTTGTGTTAACAAGTTAACAAAGCATTAAAAATAACAAAGCAAGCACTAAGCTTTATTTTTAGAGGGGTAAAACTGAAAAGTACAGAAGTTATGCTAAACCTATATCAAACCTTGGGTAGACCATACCTAGAGCACTGTGTACAGTTCTGGTCACCATATTATAAAAAGGATATAGAGGCACTAGAGAGTGTGCAGAGAAGATTTACAAGGATGATACCAGAAACACCTGGGTATACACATCAGGAAAGGATTGAGAGGCTGGGTCTCTTTTCTCTTGAACAAACAAGGCTGAGGGGGTGACCTAGAGTTCTTTAAAATTATGAAAGGTTTTGATTGAGTGGATACAGGGAGAATGTTGTCACTTATGAGGAAGAACATAATTGGAGGCCATTAATATAAGATAAGTCACCAAGAAATCCATTAGGGGATTCAGAAGAAACTTCTATAACCAAAGAGTGGTGAGAATGTGGAACTCACTACCAAGTGATTAAAGTGAATAGTGTAGATGCATTTAAGGGGAAACTCGATAAACTCAAGAGGGAGAAGGGAATATTGGGTTACAATGATAGATTTAAATGAGGAAAGAGGGCAGGAGCCTCAAGTGAAGCATAAATGCCAGCATGGATTGGTTGGGCTAATTGGCCTTTATCTGTGCTGTATATCCGATGTAATCCTATGTAGATGGGTGAATGCTTATGTCCTTGTGTCCTGGACAAGGGAAGGCCATCAGCCCCATACACACTTGCCCCATCCTTCAGCTGATTGTCAGGAAGATATAATAATTTTCATAATGTTATTGGACTTTATTGTAGAGTAATAGTGGGGTCTGTGTACGTGCGTGAGTACGTGTGTATGTGCATGTGTGTGTGTGTGTGTGACTTAATTGAATTAAAGGCAGCTGGTCTGAAGGCTTTGATGTAACAGAAGATAAGCTAGATTTGAAATGTTAAGTAGATAAATATAAGTATCAAGGGAACATTTGCTTTTTAAATAACCATACAAGATTGATTTCAAAGAAGGGGTGAAATGTTTTACTAAGCCAGGAGGAGTTAAGAAACAGTGTGTTTATTTTTTTCCCAAAGATTACTGGTAAAATTGGTACTATGAGAGATTTTTATTACTGGAGAGGTAAAATCTTCAAAGACATAGTGAAACAATGGGAATTTGCATTCAAAGGGGAAAATATGGTTAAAGGAGAGAAGGCTGTGTGCAAGGGAAGACATTCTAAGATCTAATAAGTGTGAAAAGCCTTCAGCATCTAAGCCTCAAGCTGCTGTCTACAAAGAGCTGAAATCAAGAAAACTCACTTTGAATTCGACTGTTTCAGGGTATTGTGTGTTACTTTACCTGGGTCTTTTAAAATCTGTATGTCTTGCTGTTGCCTTAACCAAGGTGTAATTGGGAGTTAGACAAACTAGGGGATTTAGAAGTTATCATGGTAATTTGTAGATATACATGTGTGCTTAAAATAATTTCTTCTATTAATAAAGGTTTAATTTAGTTTTGTAAGAAACCTATAAGCCTCGGTGGTCTTATTACTACTGAATTCAAGGCACGCATCTCGAAATTTATACAAATTGCAAAACAGTTGAGGCAGTTCTTTCAAGTTTCCTTTTGGGGTTTGAACAGCTCAGCATTTACCATCGGCTGTGCCATAACAAAATTGGGGGCTCATCCGGGATATATTTGAAACTTCTTGATCGGGTTGGAGTTGGTGAATCTTAAGGTTACGAGTACGAGAAGCACTTTGAATTCAAGAGTTGGTGTGAGGTTTTTTTTTAAGTGGTGAGACTGCAATATGGCTTGGGCAGTTGCTAAGACTTGTCTGGGAGTTGAAGCTATAACTTTGGCTGGTTTACAAAAAGTAAATAAAGTTAAGTTAATGGAATTGGCAGATAAGTTACAATTGGGATTACCTGCAGGGGCAAAGAAATCAATCATAATTGAAGGTATAGTACAGCACTTGAAATTGGAAGGAATACCCAAGAGACTGAGTTCTCCAAGGGGTGGGTCATTGGAATGGGCTCAAATTCAGTTGCAAATGAAAAAATTGGAACTAGAGGCAGCAGAAAAAGAAAGAGCATTTCAAAGGGAACAGGCAGAAAGGCAGGAGAGAGAAAAAAAACAAGAAAGGGAATTAGAAATGGCAAGGTTAGAAAAGGAGGAAAGAGAGAGAGAGATTTCCAGCTTAAAATACAAGCAGTTAAAAAAGAGATGCCAGCAGGTGAGGAAGGATTTATTTCCAGATCAGAACCCAGTGGGGAGATGTCCAAATTTGTAAAAGCTCTTCCAAAGTTTGAGGAAAGAAATGTTGAAGCATTCTTTATTTCATCTGAGAAGATAGCTAAACAGATGAAATGGCCACAGGAAATCTGGACATTGTTGTTACAATCCAGGTTGGTGGGTAGAGCACATGAGCTTTATGCTTTACTATCAGAAGAAATGTCGTTGAACTATGAAGTGTTAAAAAAAAGGCTGTTTTGAGTGCATGTGGGTTGGTTCCTGAGGCATACAGGCAGACATTTAGGAATATGAGAAAACAGCCTGGGCAAACTTACATTGAGTTTGAGAGAGTAAAATAAAGTCATTTTGACTGGTGGATATGGGCATTAAAGATAGAGACAGCTCTCAGAGAGGTCATTCTTTTGGAAGAATTTAAAGATTCAATTCCTTCAGTAGTGAGAACTCATGTGGAGGAGTAAAGGGTTCAAAGGGTAAGACAAGCAGCAGAGATAGCTGATAATTATGAGTTAGTTCATTGAGCCAAACCTTTTTTTGTCACCCTTTTAAATCAGAGAAGGGTAGAAAGTTGTAAGGTGAAAGGAAGGTGGATAGTCAGGGAAGAGAAGGAGCAGATGAAAATTCTCAGGAAGCTTTTTCTCAGAATAAAAAGGAAAGTGCTGAGGCCAGAAGTGACATTTGAAAATTGAGGTGTCTTCATTGTAAAAAAGTTGGACACATGAAGTCAGGATGTTGGAAATTACAGGGAAAATCTGTTGGAATTATAGGGGTGCAGCAAAGTTCTGGAAGTAAAAGTACTGTGGGTTCTAAGGTTCAGGCACAGGAAAAACCAATGGTTTGTGTACAGGTTAAAACAGGAAGAATCAGTGATAGGTAAAGAAGTGGGACTGTGTTCACAATTTACCCAAGTGAATTCTGAGGAGCAGGTTACAGAAATGTTTAAAGATTTTGTTTGCAAAGAGAAAGTCTTTCCATGTGTACAGGGTGGAGTAGTAAAGATGTTAAAATTTTAAGAGATACAAGGGCTAGTCAATCCTTAATGTTGTGGGATAGTGACATTTGTTGTTTAGAGGGGGTATTTCAGGAACAGGTGATAGTAAGTGGGGTTCATGGAGATGCTAAACCTATTCCATTGTGGAAGATAAATTTAAAGAGTAAGTGGAAAACAGGTGAGGTGATTGTTGGAGTAATGGAAAAATTGCCCATTGCCGGGGTTCAATCTATTTTGGGTAATGTTATAGCTGGATCACAGATGTGGGTGATGCCTATGGTAGTTGAGCAGCCTGTAGAAGTGTTGCAGAGAGTCCATCCTGGATTGTTTCCAGATTGTGTGATAATGAGATCACAGGCTCATAGATTGAAACAAGAGGAACAGGAAGTTCAAAGGCAGAGGGAAGGTGTGGAAGTCCAATTAACTGGCACTGTGTTTGGCAACATTGTTCAGGAGGAAGGAACAGAGGACAATTCAGCTGAAGTGTTTAACTCAAGACGGTTAGTGGAGTTACAGAAAAAGGATTTGCAAATAAAACATTTATATCAGACAGCTTACCCAGAAACAGAGGCAAAGTGTATTCCAGAATGTTATTACCTTAAGGGTAATGTTTTACTGGGAAAATGGAGGCCTCATCATGCTTCAGAAAATGAAAGCTGGAGGGAGGTGCATCAGATTGTAATACCATTAGAAATAAACTTCTGAGGATAGCTCATGAAATTCCAATGGGGGGACATTTAGGAATTAGAAAGACACAGACGAAGATACAAAAATATTTTTTCCACCTGGATTGCATAGGGAAGTAATCAAATTCTGTAGAATACATCACACATGTCAGGTGATAGGGAAACCACAAGCAGTGATTAAGCCGGCACCTTTAATTCCCATTCCACCTTTTGCTAGGGTCATGATTGATTGTGTAGGACCCCTCCCTAAGACTAAAAGCGAAAATCAGTACTTACTGACAATAATGGATGTGTCTTCAGGTTCCCTTAGGCAATACCTTTGAGAAATATTACAAGAAAGAAAATTATGGAAGAATTAACTAAATTTTTTACAATATATGGTTTACCTAAAGAAATACAATCAGATCAGGGTTCAAATTTCATGTCACAGTGACTTATGGACGTAATGAACAGTTTGGGGATAAAACAATTTAAGTAAACAGCTAATCATCATGAATCACAAGGGGATTTGGCAACAAACTCTAAAATCTATGATGAGGGCATATAGTCGGGATTATCCACAGGATTGGGATGCGGAATTCCATTCTTGTTATTTGCTATTAGGGACGCTCCTAATGCATTGCCTGGTTTTAGTCCTTTTGAACTAGTTTATGGTCATGAGGTGAGAGGACCACTGAAATTGATTCATGAGAAATTGGTGGGTCAAAATTCAGAAACAACTCTCCTGGATTATGTATCAAATTTCAGGAGAGATTGGACGGAGCATGTGAGTTGGCTAGGGAATATTTAAAGTGCAAGTGATGAATGTGAAGGTAAACAGGGAAGCTACAGCTCATAGTTTTGATACTGGGGAGAAAGTGCCAGCTCTGTTACCAGTACTGGGTGACTTGTTAAAGGCAAGGTTTAGTGGGCCTTATAGGATTGAAAAGAAATTGAATGAAGTAAATTATTTAGTAAACACTCCAGATAGAAGAAAGAAGCAGAGGGTGTGTCATGTAAATGTGCTTAATAAGTACTTTTACAGGAAAGAGGACCAAAAGGAGGTGTTAGTGGTGGTAGATAATGAGAAAGAAGTAGAAATGCAGGATTCTTAAATTGATTTTCCTCTCATCAAACTGGATAATGAGGGGGGTACTTGAAAATTTAAATGCAATATTGAGTTACCTTCCAGGCAAGTGTCAAAGTGATTTGGAGAAGCTATTGCAATCACACAAAGATATTTGTGGGAATAATCTGGGAAGGACAAATTTAGCTATTGATGATGCATGTGTAGAAGTTTCATCTTCACTAAGGCCACATCCTTAGAGGTTAAATTCGGCAAAGTTATCACAAAGACAGAAAGAAATCAAATTCATGCTTCAAAATGATATCATTGAATCTAGTTGCAGTAACTGGAGGTCGCCTATTGCGCTGATACCGAAACCGGATGGGACACAAAGAGCGTGGGCGGAATTTTCTGAGCTCGCTGGCGGCGGACGTGATGGGTGGCGTGCGCGGGAAATATGGCGTGACCTGCTTCATGATGGCGTGAAGGCAGGACGTGATTGTCCGCTCAGCCCGCTGATGGCGGGTCACGTTTCCCACCATCAGTCGGCAGGGAGCTAACTGTAATGCATCACCGTATAATTAAAAGGCCATCCCGCCAGGCTCTCGGAACCACGCCGTATCGTCTGTCCACGTCGGTGGGAAAGAACGCCGATGCATTTCACAACAGCACGCAGGTGGCTTGCCTGTTGTTTACAGGCCTCAGGGGTGCTGGGGGCGGGGGGTGGGGGGGGGGGGTGGGGAAAGCGCTGGCCAGGCTCAGAGGCGACTGTTGAGGCGTGCGGGGGGGTGGGGTGATGTCGGGGGGCTGCACCCCGCACACAGGCAATCGAGGTGGAGGTCAGGGTAAGCGAGGGAAGTGGCCACGCATTAGGGACACCTGTATAAACTGACCATGCCTTTGCAACTGAGACAGATCAGGCACAGCCACAGTGATATGATTGGGGGGTCGGGCTCCTAGCCTCCCTGCCGATGCAAGCAACGCAGAGGCACCAAAGGGCCGCCAAGTGCTCCATACTCGGGACGAGACGGCGTGAAAACCCACCATTTTCGTCGGCGGGTAGGACTCCATTTTACCCGCCCACTGCAGCATTTAGTGCAATTCTGGGAAAATTCCACCCTGTGTGTGGACTATTGAAAGGTGAATGCGGTGACAAACGCAGATTCATATATATCACGGTTGGAAGATTGTATTGTGAAAGTGGGACAAGCAAAATTTATCACAAAGATAGACTTGCTAAGAGGATATGGCAAGCACGGTTATCGGAGCGAGCAAAGGAGATTGCGGCTTTTGTGACCCCAGATGGACTATATCCGTTTAAAGTCACGTCATTTGGTATGAAAAATGCACCTGCAGAGGCTGACAAGGTAATTGCAGGACTGAGCAATTGTGCTGTTTATATTGACAACTTGATCGTTTTCAGTCAGACATGGGAGGAACATTTACAATGTCTGGAAAAATTATTTACTCGGTTACAAGAAGCTAATTTCATGGAGAACTTGGCTAAAAGTGAATCTGCAAAAGCACAAGTTACATACCTGGATCATACCATTGGACATGGTAAGGTGGCTCCGAGAGATGTGAAAGTCAAAGCCATCGTGGATTTCCCCGTGTCTACAACAAAACGAGAAGTTTTGAGATTTCTGGGCATGAGTGGGTTTTATCGGAAATTTGTACCAAATTTTAGCCAAGTGGTTGCTCCATTGACTGAACTATTAAAAAAGAGCAAGAATTTCTTTGAAGAAGTTTCAATGGACACAGGAGTGTCAGACGGCATTTGACAGTTTGAAAACTGTATTAACTACAACACCAGATTTGGCCGTACTCAATTACGCCAAGCAATTTAAGTTGGTCATTGACGCAAGTGATATAGGCATTGGGGCCGTACTGTTACAGGAATATGATGCTGGAACTGAAAACTGATGGGGTATTTTTCATAGAAGTTGAATGTACAACAGAAAAGATATTCAATGAATGAAAAGGAGACTGGGGTTGGTGTTAGCATTACAACATTTTGAAATTTATGTTGCAAACAATTCATCAGAAACAATTGTTTATATAGACCATAATCCTTTAAAGTTTCTGGACAAATTTCGAGACAGAAGTGCAAGGCTATTCAGATGGAGTTTATTGCTGCAACCATTTAATCTACAGATTGTACGTGTAGCAGGACAAGAAAATCTGATTGCAGCTGCATTGTCAAGAGTTTGAAGCTTAAATTGGACATTTAAAACCTGGACACTGGACTAGAATGATTTCTGTTGATACCAAGGATTTGTATATATATTGTTATGTTAATGCATGCATCTGGAAATGTAATAGTGTAATAAGTATAGGATGTAATGTAAGATGGGTTCAAAAAATGAAGCCGTCTTTTTAAATTATGACAGTTCATTTCTTAATAAGGAGGGGAATGTCAGGAAGATAATTTTCATAATGTTATTGGAATTTATTGTAAAGTAGAGTAATAGTGGCGTCTGTGTGTGTGCGTGTGGCTTAATTGAATTAAAGGCAGCTGGTCTGAAGGCTTTGATGTAACAGAAGATAAGCTAGATTTGAAATGTTAAGTAGGTAAACATAGGTGTAAAGGCAACATTTGCATTTTTAAATAACCAGACTACATTGATTTCAAAGGAGGGGTGAAATGTTTCACTAAGCCAGGAGGAGTTAAGAAACAGTGTGTTTATTTTCCCCAAAGATTACTGGTAAAATTGGTACTATGAGAGATTTTTATTATTAGAGAGGTAAAGTCCAAAGACATAGTGAAACAATGGGAATTTGCATTCAAAGGGGGAAATATGGTTAAAGGAGCAAAAGCTGTGTGCAAGGGAGGACATTCTAAGATATAATAAGTGTGAAAAGCCTTCAGCACCTAAACCTCAAGCTGCTGTCTACAAAGAACTGAAATCAAGAAAACTCACTTTGAATTCGACTGTTTCAGGGTATTGTGTGTTACTTTGCCTGGGTCTTTTAAAATCTATGTGTCTTACTGTTGCCTTAACGAAGATGTAACTGGTAGTTAGATTAACTAGGGGATTTAGAAGTTATCGTAATAGTAATTTATAGATCTATGTGCGTACTTAAAATAATTTCTTCTATTAATAAAGGTTTAATTTAGTTTTGTAAGAAACTCATAAGCCTCGGTGGTCTTATTACTACTGAATTCAAGGCACGCATTTCGAAATTTATATAAATTGCAAAACAGTTGTGGTAGTTGTTTCAAGTTTCCCTTTGGGATTTGAGCAGCTCAGCATTTACCATCGGCTATGCCATAACATGATAAATTGCCCATGCATGAGCCGATATTCCTCCCCACCTCTGTCAGGGATTCCTCACATAAGTGATCAGGCAAACCCTCGAGGTCCAACAACCACTGCTTATTATCCAGAATGATTCGCTCTCACACGTTAGAGAGACAATATGAAATGGGGCCTTAAACACAGAATGAGCCCCACTGAAGGCAAAGCGCTCCTATAGGCTTCACTTTTGAGGGGCTGCTTAGAACGGTGACTAAAATGGCCCCAGCCTGATCCCTTAAAGCAACATGTACACCCTCAATGTTCTCAGTCACCTGAAGAATGCATTTTTTTCCTCAAAAGAAGAAAATATCGATATTTTCTCTTCCTTTTCATTCACTGTCTGAAGCCTTAATGTGTCATTTTCTTGCTATTTTTCAGGTTTCTCCGCAAAAATGTCCTCCAGGTAAAAGAACCATTTAGTTATGAAACTATTAGTTGAGTTTATATGTGTTTTGTTTTTTTTTTGCTTTGCGGTTAATGGTTGATGACATAAAAAGAGTTTCTTGCTGTGAAAACTGACAGATATCAGAAACCAGATATCAGGTGAGGGAAAGACTGTGCTGTTATAACTTGACCTCAGTCTGAGGGTGCCAGATTCACAAGATACCCTTTCAATACAATTGGCTTTGCGTAGTGGTAGCATTCCTGCTCTTGAATCAGAAAGGTTGTGGGTTCAAGCCCTGCTTCAAAAATTTGAGCCCATCATCATGGCTGCTGCTTTAGTGCAGTATTGAGGGAGTGCTGCGCTGCTGGGCCTGCTGTCTTTTGGATGGGATATCAAACCACCTCAAATATTCTATTCTTTCAAGGGGTGCGGGCATCACCGGCAAACATTTGTTGCCCATCCTTAATTACCCTTGAACTGAGTGGCTTGCTAGGCCATTTCAGAGGGGCAGTTAAGAGTCAACCACGTTGCTGTGGGTCTGGAGTCACATGTAGGCCAGACCGGGTAAGGACGGCAGATTTCCTTCCCTAAAGGACATCAGTGAACCAGATGGGTTTTTACAACAATCAATGATAGTTTCATGGTCACCATTACTGAGGCTAGCTTTGAATTCAGATTTATTAATTGAACTTAAATTACACCAGTTGCTGCAGTGGGATTTGAACCCGTGACCCCACAGCATTAGCCTGGGCCTCTGGATTACAAATCCGGTGACAGTACTGCTACACCACCGTCTAAAAGATTCCATAATGTTATTTAAAGGGCGGGGGAGTTCTTCTGGTGACCTGTCCAACGTTTATCCCTCAATCAACCTCAGAAGAACGGATCATCTGGTCATTATCACATTGCTTTTTCTGGGACTTTGCTGTGTGTAAATTGGCTGCTGCATTTCCTACATTACAACAGTGACTGCACTTCAAAAAGTACTTAATTGGCGGTGAAACACTTTGAGACGTCTGGTGGTTATGAAAAGCACTATATAAATGCAAATCTTTCTTTTGAAAGGCACTAATTATTGTCCAGGCCAAAATGCCCCCTTGTCTATGCTCATTTAATTCATTGCAGCCAGGAACAATAGTTGGGATGTTCCACTTGAGGAGGCTCATGTGGAATGTAAACATCAGCATGGACCATTCCGCTTGAATGGTTGTTCCCATTCTGTGTAATTCTGTAAACTCCTTTCCTAGCCTGTCAAACCTTTGATTCGTTTTAGTAGACATGTAAATAAACTATTTTAATTTGGCTATTTAACAGTAAACTAAGTTCCATAGTGTCTTGTGTGATGTGGGTTTAGTTTTCAGTGGTGCAACTAGCCATAACTAAATTTGTGGAAATAATTATGTTCCACTGACCTTCTAAATAACCTTTGAGTCATCATTATCTTTCTGCGCGCTAATACAATCAGTTTATTTCCGCCTGTAAGAATGTTTGGAATTACCCAATACTTGTACGTTTCTCAATTCTTAATATTTTATCAGTGCCAGTTTGTTCAGAAGGTCATAGATTCAAGTTCCACTCATAGGTCCTAAATAACCATTCCAGTGATTGCTAAAAAATCTAACAGCACTGAAAAGGGCAGGGAGTTCTCCTGGGATCTTGACCAGCATTCATTCCCAAGGCCACACCAGCCAAGATTGACTAACTGGTCACTGCTGTTTTATAGGACCTCATTGGCTGTAAACTGGTTGCAGTCAATGCACCTAAAGATTGGGTGAAATATTTCGAGGTATTTCACTGCGCATTGGTGATATATAATATTCAAAGGTTTACATACTTCTTCTCCTGGTGAAAGGTAAATACAAGGTTCAGGCACATTCAAGCAAAAATCAGATGAAGTGTGCCCCATGTGAGGAAGGAACATACACCGAGAAGGAGAATTCCCTCCAAGAATGTCGCAAATGCTATGGGCGCTGCACAGGTAAATGTTAAAACCCTCAAGTACCTGCTTAAATTCTTTAATAAGCCACTATCCTCTTGAAACTGCATGTAGTTTATTCAAATGCAAACATACTAAAGTCTCCCTGGTAAAGTTGTGTAGGCACAGAAGACCGATCTTATTTTTTATTCATTTATGGGGTGTGGGTGTCGCTGGCTAGGCCAACAATTATTACCCATCCCTAATTGCCCTTGAGAAGGTGGTGGTGAGCCACATTTTTGAGCCGCTGCAGTCCCTGTAGTGTAGGTACACCCACAGCGCTGTTAGGGAGGGAGTTCCAGGATTTTGACCCAGCGACAGTGAAGGAACGGCCGATATATTTCCAAGTCAGGATGGTGAGTGGCTTGTGGGGGGGATCTTCCAGGTGGGTGTTCCCATGTGTCTGCTGCCCTTGTCCTTCAAGGTGGTAAAGGTCACAGATTTGGACGGTGTTGGTGAAGAAGGCTTGGTGGGTTGCTGCAGTGCATTTTTCCTGCTAGCATTTTCAGATCAGTCAACAGAGGTGTCCTGGTTTGGGATCAGAGAAGTAGGGACCACCCGAGCATGTTTGCTGCTGGTGAAACAGAATAATTGAGGGGATGGGTGAAGGAATGTTGCAATCTGTGGCTGGCAGCTACAGTGAGGGACTTCTGCAGCACTAGAATTTCTGAGATAGCATCTTATCAAGGAATATGGAGCAAAGGCAGAAAAATGGAGATGACGCGCAATCAGCCATGATCTAATTGGATGATGCAACAGGCTGGAGAGGCTGAATGGCTTTATCCCGTTCCTAATGTTCCTGTCCACTAACCCCTCATGATGTTTCCTCCAAACCATCATACCTTTGACTTACACAGCCCAAACTTCCACATAGTCTTTCCTAAAGCAGCTTTTGATGGAATATTTTGGGGGTATTTGAATACAAGAACAGGCCACAGTCATAAAGTATATTATTATCTATCATTAATTTCCACCCCCCACCCCCACCCCACCCCACCCCAAGTACTATCTTACTTTTACTTTTCCTTTACAGGTAACAGTGTCCAGACTGTTCCTTGCACCAGTACAACAAACCGGAAATGTGAATGTGCTCCCCATCATTACTGTACTACTGAAGACCCAACTAAGTGTGAACAATGTAAGAAATGTGGTGATAAGAAGCGAAACTTTCCAGGTATGTCAGGCGTGCGTCCCGATGTCACGGCGCATTATTCAGACTTTCAGTTCGGCGGGCGCGCACCCGAGTCAACTGCACGCTCGCCGACCTGTCAAAGGCCTACTAAGGCCATTTAAATTTCAATTAAAGTTATTAACTGAGCTGCCTGTCCAACCTTAAGGTTGACGGGGCAGGCGAAGAGCCCAGGCAGCCTTCGCATTTTTCATGGAACCTCATCCACGGGCGGGATGAGGTTTCATGAAGAGTTTAGAAATTAAATACATTTTTTCATTAATGTTCCTTGACATGTCCCAGCTCATGTGACACTGTCACACGAGGGCACATGTCCTAAAATATTTTCTTTCCTTTATTTAAACTTTTAAACCTTAAACTAATCTCCCTGAGACACCTCTGTGCCGCAGAGAGATTTCTGCGCACGCGAAAGAGCGCAGGCCCCAACTCAGGCACTAATATCAATCAATGTACCCCAGTCTAAAATCAATCAGTGTACCCCAGTCTAAAATCAATCAGTGTACCCCAATCTAAAATCAATCAGTGTACCCCAGTCTAAAATCAATCAGTGTACCCCAGTCTAAAATCAATCAGTGTACCCCAGTCTAAAATCAATCAGTGTACCCCAATCTAAAATCAATCAGTGTACCCCAGTCTAAAATCAATCAGTGTACCCCAGTCTAAAATCAATCAGTGTACCCCAGTCAAAAATCAATCAGTGTACCCCAGTCTAAAATCAATCAGTGTACCCCAATCTAAAATCAATCAGTGTACCCCAGTCTAAAATCAATCAGTGTATCCCAGTCTAAAATCAATCAGTGTACCCCAGTCTAAAATCAATCAGTGTACCCCAGTCTAAAATCAATCAGTGTACCCCAATCTAAAATCAATCAGTGTACCCCAGTCTAAAATCAATCAGTGTATCCCAGTCTAAAATCAATCAGTGTACCCCAGTCTAAAATCAATCAGTGTACCCCAGTCTAACATCAATCAGTGTACCCCAGTCTAAAATCAATCAGTGTACCCCAGTCTAAAATCAATCAGTGTACCCCAGTCTAAAATCAATCAGTGTACCCCGGTCTAAAATCAATCAGTGTACTTCGGTCTAAAATCAATCAGTGTACCCCAATCTAAAATCAATCAGTGTACCCCAATCTAAAATCAATCAGTGTACCCCAGTCTAAAATCAATGAGTGTATCCCAGTCTAAAATCAATCAGTGTACCCCAGTCAAAAATCAATCAGTGTACCCCAGTCTAAAATCAATCAGTGTACCTCAATCTAAAATCAATCAGTGTACCCCAGTCTAAAATCAATCAGTGTACCCCAGTCTAAAATCAATCAGTGTACCCCAATCTAAAATCAATCAGTGTACCCCAGTCTAACATCAATCAGTGTACCCCAGTCTAAAATCAATCAGTGTACCCCAGTCTATAATCAATCAGTGTACCCCAGTCTAAAATCAATCAGTGTACCCCAGTCTAAAATCAATCAGTGTACCCCAGTCTAAAATCAATCAGTGTACCCCAGTCTAAAATCAATCAGTGTACCCCAGTCTAAAATCAATCAGTGTACCCCGGTCTAAAATCAATCAGTGTACTTCGGTCTAAAATCAATCAGTGTACCCCGGTCTAAAATCAATCAGTGTACCCCAGTCTAAAATCAATCAGTGTACCCCAGTCTAAAATCAATCAGTGTACCCCAGTCTAAAATCAATCGGTGTACCCCAGTCTAAAATCAATCAGTGTACCCCAGTCTAAAATCAATCAGTGTACTTCAGTCTAAAATCAATCAGTGTACCCCAGTCTAAAATCAATCAGTGCACCCCAGTCTAAAATCAATCAGTGTATCCCAGTCTAAAACTAATCAGTGTACTTCGGTCTAAAATCAATCAGTGTACCCCAGTCTAAAATCAATCAGTGTACCCCAGTCTAAAATCAATCAGTGCACCCCAGTCTAAAATCAATCAGTGTACCCCAGTTTAAAATCAATCAGTGTACCCCGGTCTAAAATCAATCAGTGTACCCCAGTCTAAAATCAATCTGTGTGCCCCAGTCTAAAATCAATCAGTGTACCCCAGTCTAAAATCAATCAGTGTACCCCAATCTAAAATCAATCAGTGTACCCCAGTCTAAAATCAATCAGTGTACCCCAGTCTAAAATCAATCTGTGTGCCCCAGTCTAAAATCAATCAGTGTACCCCAGTCTATAATCAATCAGTGTACCCCAGTCTAAAATCAATCAGTGGTGTCTGGAAGTCAGGTTCTTGGGAAACACATTACCAGGACACAGGATTGGCTGGAATGCTGCAGATATCATGCTGCACAAAGGATCAAACACAATCAAGCTCACCTTTCCTTTTGTCAGTCCAGAGAGACTGATTAAAATTTCCTCTCAAAGCATGACTCTTAGCAGATGGGGAATTCCAAATAATTCACCACAAATTGGCATTCTCACATAGGTGTGGAAGGATCCACCCTGGGTCTTGTCTCTTATGGTGGGAGGGCTGAGATGTTTTACTTGTGACGGAGCAGGAGGAGAATTTACTGTGCATTCTAGTTCAGCGAAAAGCAGGAGGGCAGAGCTGGGAGCAGAGGTTGGGCAGAAGGGGAAAGACAGTGGAGGGAGCAGGAAGTGAGTGTGGAAGAGGTGGGGAGAAGTGCCAATGTGCTATTCTTTTCAAAAGTTATAAAAGCTTTATTTAAATCCCTCAATGCTGTCTTTTTAAGATAAAGACGATTACTACAAACAAGCCTGCCGACCTTGTCCTCCAGGTACCTTCCTGAATACAACACAATCACTGGGATGTCAGCCTCACACCAAGTAAGTTATTCTCTGAGATTCCGAATTTCATGGGCATCTAGAGTTAATGGAGAATGTTTTCAGTACAGAACTCTCTTAACAAAACCTCCATAAAACTCAGCTGACCATGATCCACGTTGACCCCTAGTGTATCTGATTAACACTTTGAAGTTATTTTTTGCATTCGTGGGATGTGAGTGTCACAGGCTAGGCCAGCATTTATCGCCCATCCGTAATAGCCCTTGTTCAGAGGGTATTTTAAGAGTCAACCACATTGCTGTGGGTCTGGAGTCACATGTAGGTAAGGACAGCAGATTTCCTTGTCAATAGGGCATTAATGAACCAGATGGGCTTTTACAACAATGTGGTCATCATCAGACTTCTGATGAATTCAATTCAATGGTGAATTCAAATTTCACCGTCTGCCATGGTGGGGCTTGAACCTGGGTCTCTGGAATACTAGTCGGGTAACAATACCAATATGCCACCCCTCCGGCTGGGATTAAAATTAGATTGGGTTGTGCACACCCAAACCAAGAGGTCCAAAGATCGATATAAATTGGTCCTTGAGCCTCTTACGTGACTTAGATGAAGGAACAAAGAGACACAAATCAGGTTTGCTGAGCTAGGGGGCACAGTAAATAGTGTAAATGGGGGCAGAAAGTTACAAAGGGACATTGAAAGATTAAGTGAGTGGGCAAAACAGTGGCAGGTGACATTCAATGCGAGGGAGTGTGAGGTCATCCAACTTAGACCTAAGAAAGACAGATCAGGGTATTTCTTAAATGGTGAGAAGCTTGGAGTTGTGGGCGAAGAGAGAGATTGAGAGCTCCAGATAGAGAAATTACTAAAAGCTACTGGAAAGGCCACAAAAAATAACTTAAAAGGCTAATGGCGCATTGGCCTTTATCTCAAATGAGTTGGAAGACAAAGTGCTAGATGTTAGGTTACAGTTATATAAAATTCTGGATAGATCCAGGGCAGGATTTTCTGCGTGTCGGGTGGGCGGGCCTGACCCAATCCCTGGCGGGCGAGGAGCTGATCCCCACCGGAGAAGTGGGCCCCGCCGCCATTTTACATGGACGGGCCAATTAAGGCCCGCCCAGCGTGACCTCCGGCGGGAAGCGCTATGCACCTCCTGTGTGGGTGGAGGGGATTCCCCAAAAGCGAGAATGCGTTCTTTTGCGCATGCGCACATCTCCCTGAGGCAAAGTGCAGCCTCAGGGAGTTCACTCACAGCTTTAAAAACGTTAAAAATAGAAAAAAAAATCCTTAACACGTCCCCCTCATGTGACAATGTCACACGAGATGGGACATGTTCATAATTAACATAATAACTTAATTAAAAAATTTTAAACCCTGCATGAAACCTCATCCCACCGGTGGATGAAGTTTCATGTTTTATCTGTTTGCCGCCGGGGCTCCTGGCCTGCCCACCAGCCTTAAGGTTGGACGGGCAGGTACACTAAGTACTTTAATTGATCTTTCAATGGCCTCAATTGGCCATTGACAGGTCGGCGGGCCCGCAGCTGATTTTGCTGCGCCCCCGCCTTCCTGAAAATTTAAATGGACCAGGATGATGTCGGGGGTTCCGCCCAATGTCATCCTGCGTCATTTTACACATCGGCGAGTGGGCCCTGCCCCCTGCTCGCCGACAGCAAAATTCTGCCCCCAGTCTGGAGTACAGTGTACAGCTCTGGGCACCACATCTCAGGAAGGATATATTGGCCTTAGAAAAGATGCAGCACAGATTCACCAGAATCACCAGGGTTAAAGGGGTTAAATTATGAGGACAAGTTGTACAGTCTAGGCTTGTATTTCCCTGAATATCAAAGATATAAGAGGTAATCTAATTCAGGTGTTTAAGATAATAAAGAATTTGATAGGGTAAATAAAGCGAATTTTTTTTTTGGTGGGGCAATTGAAGAACAAGGGGCAAAATCTTAAAATTAAATCTAGGTGATATCAGAAAGCACTTCCTCACATAAAGGAAATCTGGAGCTTCTGAGGATGTAACTAGTAGGGTAGATAAAGGGGAACCAGTAGATGTAGTATACCTGGATTTCCAAAAGGCATTCGATAAGATGCCACACAAAAGGTTAGTTGGCAAAATAAGGGCTCATGGAATTGGTGATGATATATTAGCATGGGTAGAGGATTGGTTAATGGATAGAAAGCAGAGAGTGGTCATAAACGGGGCTTTTTCAAGTTGACAGGCAGTGAATAGTGGAGTGCCACAAGGATCAGTGCTGTTCAGCTATTTGCAACCTATATTAATGACTCAGATGAAGGTTCAGAGATTAATGTATCTAAGTTTGCTGGTGATACCTAACTAGGTGGAATGGTAAGCTGTGGGGAGGATACAGAGAGGCTGCAAAGACATTTAGACAGGTTAGGTGTATGGGCAACACGATGGCCGATGGACTGTAATGCTGGGAAGCATGAAGTTATTCACTTTGATCATAAGAATAAAAAAGCAGAATATTTTTTAAAAGGTGAGAAACTTGTAAATGTTGATGTTCAAAAAGACCTGGGTGTTTTACAAGGGATGCAAAAAGTTAGGATGCTGCAAGCAATTGGGAAGGCAAATGGCCTGTTCACTTTAATTGCAAAGGGATTGGAGTACAAGAATAAAGAACGCTTGCTACAGTTATACAGGGTTTTGGTGAGACCACATCTGGGATACTGTGAGCAGTTTTGGTCTCCACATTTAAGAAAGGATATACTTGCATTGGAGGTGGTACAGCGAAGGTTCACTAAATTTGTCCCTGGGGTGAGGGGATTGTCTTATGATGAGAGGCTGAGTAAATTGAGCTTATATTCTCTGGAGTTTAGAAGAATGAGAAGCGATCTCATTGAAATGTACAAAATTCTGAAGGGGTTTGATAGGGTAGATGAGGGTCTTGGGCTGCATTTGAGTGCTTCATTCAGAGTTTGGTGAGCAAGTGAGAGAGTTTGAAGGGTTAATTTAATTTAAAAGTTAATTTCTAACTACAACCTAGTCTTTCTTTAATTAAGCAATTAACTAAAAGTTGCTCTTTGGGTTGGGAGAAGGTGAGTTTTAGT
Source organism: Cetorhinus maximus (assembly GCF_964194155.1). Taxonomy (NCBI): domain Eukaryota; kingdom Metazoa; phylum Chordata; class Chondrichthyes; order Lamniformes; family Cetorhinidae; genus Cetorhinus; species Cetorhinus maximus. Next base: position 5,677,168 of record NC_135893.1, read on the forward strand.
CCAGCTTTAAAACAGGGCTCATTCAGGCTTTACTTGTAGCTAGTTAATTGGATAACTAGCTTAAACAGGTTTTAAGAAGCTAGATTCAGGGAGCATAAAAGCAGGCCATCTACAGTGCTGCCTTGGGCTGCATTTGAGTGCTTCAGTCGGAGTTTGGTGAGTGAGGGAGTTTGGTGAAGAGGGAAGGAGGTGATCCTTTCATTTTCTACCTTTCCTCAGAAAGGAGAGCAGTGGCCTTGGTAAGTAGGGCTTGGTGAGCATTTCTACTGTCCTTAATATTCTCTAAACTAGAGGAAGTAAAAGTAAAGGGAGTAATTTAAGGGTAAGGGTATGGCAGGGCAGCTTGGTCAAATGGAATGCTCCCCCTGTGCGATATGAGAAGTCAGGGATACTTCCAGTGTCCATGGTGACCACGAGTGCGGGAAGTGTCTGCAGCTGCAGCTACTTGAAATCTGCGTTTCGGAGCTGCAGCAGCAGCTGGAGTCACTGTGGAGCATCCACAGGGCTGAGATCTTCTTGGATAGCATGCATCGTGAAGTGGTCACACCGCAGGTAAAGAGTGCACAGGCAGAAAGGGAATGGGTGACTGCCAGACAGAGTAAAAGCACTAGGCAGGTAGAGCAGATAGGCCCCTGGGCCCATCTCCCTCTCCAACAGATTTTCTGTTCTGGGTATGGCTAGAGGGTGATGGTTTCTCAGGGGAATTCAGCAAGAACCAAGTCCATAGCATCACGAGTGGCTCAGCTACACGGGGTTGGGGTGGGGTGGGGCAGAGAAAAAAAGAGTGGGCGAGCAATAGCGATAGGGGATTCTATTGTAAGGGGAACCAGATAGACGTTTCTGCAGCCGCAGACTTGACTCCAGGATGGTATGTTGCCTCCCTGGTGCCAGGGTCAAGGATGTCACTGAACAGTTGCAGGACATTCTGAAGGGGGAGGGTGAACAGCCAGAGGTCGTGATCCATATCAGTAGCAACGACATAGGTCAAAAGAGGGGTGAGGTCCTGCAAGCAGAATATAGGGAGCTAGGAAATAAATTCAAAAACAGGACTTCAAAGGTAGTAATCTCAGGATTACTCCCAGGGCCACGTGCTAGCAAGATCAGGAATAGGAGAACAGGCCGGAAGGATGTGTGGCTGGAGAAATGGTGTTGGAGGGAGGGATTTAGATTCCTGAGGCATTGGGACTGATTCTGGCAGAGACGGGACCTGTACAAGCTGGACGGGTTGCACCCCAGCAGAACTGGGACCAATATTCTCGCGGGGGCATTCGCTAGTACTATGGGGGCTGGTTTAAACTAGCGTGGCAAGGGGGATGGTAACCTGAGTGGGGAGGCACAAGAGAGGGAAACAAAGATAGGAATGAAAGACTGATAAGTAAAAAGTACAAGTGGAAGGCAGAGGAAACAAGGGCCAGCAGCAAATGGGGCCATAGTTCAAAGAAAGATGCGTAAAAAGATAAGTCAAAAGGCACTGTATCAGAATGCAAGGAGCATTCGCAATAAGGTAGATGAATTAACAGTGCAAATAGATGTAAACGGGTATGATATGATTGTGATTACAGAGTCATGGCTGCAGGGTGACCAAGGCTGGAACTGAATATCCAAGGGTATTCGGGTAAAAAGGAAAAAGAAGTGGTGTGGCATTGTGAGTTACGGATGAAATTAGTGCAATAGTGAGAGAGGATATTGGCTCAGGAAATCTAAATATAGAATCAGTCTGGGTGGAGCTAAGAAGCAACAAGGGACAGAAAACATTAGTGGGAGTTATCTATAGGCCTGCAAACAGTAGTGATAAGGTAGCGGATGGTATTAAACAGGAAGTTAGAGGTGCATGTAACAAGGGTGCTACAGTAATCATGGGTGACTTCAATCTACATATAGACTGGGCAAGCCAAATTAGCAATAATCCTGCAGTGTGTACGAGATGGTTTTATTTTAGGCCAGTACGTCAAGGAACCAACTAGGGCACAGGCTATCCTAGATTTGGTTTTGTGCAATGAGAAGGTATAATTAATAATCTTGTTGTGCAGGTCCCTTAGGGAACAGTAAGCATAACATGATAAAATTTTTCCTTAGGTTGGAAAGTGAAGTAGGGTCCTAAATCTAAACGAAATAAACTACAAACGCATGAGGTGTGAGTTGGCTAAGATAGATTGGGGAACTTCATTAGAAGGCATGACAGTGGATGGTCAATGGCTAATATTTAAGGAATTAATGTATGCATTGCAACAGGTGTATATTCATTTCTGGCACAAAAACACAACTGGAAAAGTGGCCCAACCATAGCTAACAAAATAAATTAAGGATAGTATTAGATCTGAAGAAGAGTCATATAAAGTTGCTGGACAAAGTAGCAAGCCTGAGGATTCAGATCAGCTTAGAATTCAGCAAAGGAGGAGCAAGAGATTGATTAAGAGGTGAAAAATAGAGTATGAGAGTAAACTTGCAAGGAGCATAAAACAGGACTGTAAAAGCTTCTATAAGTAAGTAAAAAGAAAAAGATTAGTGAAGCCCTTGCAGTCCAAAATGGGAGAATTTATAATAGAGAACAAGGAAATGGCAGAGCAATTATGCAATTTCTTTAGTTCTGTCTTCATGGAGGGAGACACAAATAACTCCCCAGAAATTCTATGGAATTGAGGGTCTAGTGAGAAAGAGAAATTGGAGGAAATAGTATTACTGAAAAAACAGTGCTGGAGAAATTAATGGGACTGAAAGCTGATAAATCCCCAGGGCCGGATAATCTACGTCCCGGGGTACTAGAGGAGACGGCCAAGGAAATAATGGGCACGTTGGTTGTCATCTTCCAAAGTTTGTCTGTAGATTCTGGAGCAGTCCCAGCAAATTGGAAAGTGGTAAATGTAACCCCACTATTTAAAAAGGAGGGAGGGGAAAAACAGGGAATTACAGACCAGTTAGCCTAACATCAGTGATAGGGAAAATCCTAGAGTCTATTATAAAGGATGTGATAACAGGACACTTAGAAAATATCAACGGGATTAGACAAAGTCAAAAACAAAAAACTACTGCAGATGCTGGAAATCCAAAACAAAAACAGAATTACCTGGAAAAACTCAGCAGGTCTGGCAGCATCGGCGGAGAAGAAAAGAGTTGACGTTTCGAGTCCTCATGACCCTTCAACAGAACTGAGTAATATTAGGAGAGGGGTGAAATATAAGCTGGTTTAAGGTGGGGTGGGGGGTGGGGGGAGAGAAGTTGGGGTGGGGGGGGTGGTGGTTGTAGGGACCTACAACCACCCCCCCACCCCCCCCCACCTTAAACCAGCTTATATTTCACCCCTCTCCTAATATTACTCAGTTCTGTTGAAGGGTCATGAGGACTCAAAACGTCAACTCTTTTCTTCTCCGTCGATGCTGGCAGACCTGCTGAGTTTTTCCAGGTAATTCTGTTTTAGACAAAGTCAACATGGATTTATGAAAGGGAAATCATGTTTGACAAACCTACTGGAGTATTTTGAGGACATAACTAGCAGAATAGACAAGGGAGAACCAATGGATGTGGTGTATTTGGATTTTCAGAAAACTTTTGATAAAGTTCCACATAAGGGGTTAGTGTGTAAAATTAAAGCACATGGGATTGGGGTAATATATTGGCATGGATTGAGAATTGGTTAGCAGACAGGAAACAGAGAGTAGGAATAAATGGGTCCTTTTCGGAGTGGCAGGCAGTGACTAGTGGGGTACTGCAGGGATCAGTGCTTGGGCTCCAGCTATTCACAATATATATCAATGATTTGGATGAGGGAATCAAATGTAATATTTTCAAGTTTGCTGATGACACAAAACTTGATGGGAATGTGAGCGATGAGGAGGGTGTTAAGAGGCTTCAAGGAAATTTAGACAGGTTGAGTGAGTGGGCAACTACATGGCAGATGTAGTATAATGTGGATAAGTGTGAAGTTATCCACTTTGGTAGGAAAAACAGAATGGCAGAGTTTTATTTAAATGGTGATGGATTGGGAAATATTGATGTACAGAGGGACCTGGGTGTCCTTGTACACCAATCACTGAAAGCAAGCATGCAGGTGCAGCAAGCAGCTAGGAAGGTAAATGGTATGTTGGCCTTCATTGCGAGAGTACAGGAGCAAGGGATGTCTTACTGCAGCTGTACAGGGCCTTGGTGAGACCGCACCTGGAGTATTGTGTGCAGTTTTGGTCTCCTTACCTAAGGAAGGATATACTTGCCATAGAGGGAGTCAGCGAAAGTTGACCAGACTGATTCCTGGGATGGCAGGATTGTTGTATGAGGAGAGATTGGGCCGACTAGGCCTATATTCACTGGGGTTTAGAAGAATGAGAGGAGATCTCACTGAAACATATAAAATTCTGGCAGGGCTGGACAGACTGGATGCAGGGATGATGTTTCCTCTGGCTGGGGGGGTCTAGAACAAGGGGTCACAATCTCAGGATATGGTATAGACTATTTAGGAGTGAGATGAGGAGAAATTTCTTCACTCAGAGGGTGGCAAACCTGTGGGATTCGCTACCACAGAAGGCTGTGGACGCCAAGTCACTGAGTATATTTTAGAAGGAAATAGATAGATTTCTAGTGTCTAATGGCATCAAGAGGTATGGGGAGAGAACGGGACTATGGCGTTGAGACAGAGGATCAGCCATGATCATATTGAATGGCGGAGCAGGCTCGAATGACCTACTCCTGCTTCTATTTCTATGTTTCTAGATGCTGAGAGATTATTTCTATCCATCGGGGAACCTAAAACACGGGGGCACAGTCTCAGGTTAAGGGGCTGATCATTTAGGACTGAGATGAGGAGAAATTACTTCACTCAAAAGATTGTGAATCTTTAGAATTCTCTACCCCAGAGGGTTGTGAATGCTCCATCACTGAATCCATTTAAGGCTGGGAGAGACAAATTTTTGATCTCTCAGGGGATTAAGGGATATAGGGAGCCAGCAGGAAAATGGAGTTGAAGCCCAAGATGATGGAGCAGGCTTGATGGGCCGTGTGGACTGCTCCAGCTCCTGTTTCTTATTTTCTTATGTTCTCTTCCCACAGAAGCTCTTGACGCTGAGGGTCAGTTGAAAATTTCAAGACCGAGATTGATAGATTTTGGTTAGGCAAGGGAATTAAGGGTTATGGAACCAAAGTGGGTAGATGGAGTTAAGATACAGGTGAGCCACGACCTAATTTAATGGCAGATCAGGCTTGAGGGATTGACTGATCTACTGCTAATCCAATGTTCAGCTGCACAGACAGGATGAGCTGCTTGCATTGGTCTTTGAAGCTACCCCTTGCATCATAGACCAAAATATGGGTATAAATTACTCTTATAATTATTACCAGGTCTCTATTATTCTACATGTGCTGAACTCCTAGGATTGATATAAATAGAATGTCTTTAGATCTGTTGTTCACCTTTTCATAACTAACGACTCATTGAATTTTCAATATCCTGGAAGAATTAGCTAACTGATAAATATTTTACATAGTTGTACAGACAAGGGAAAGATCCTTCACACTAAAGGCAACAGCACAGCTGACAACCACTGTATTGATTCACCATCCTCAAAAAGTGTGGGTAAGTCTCAAATGTCTAGTCTGTGTCAATTAGATTTTAACTTAAGTTTGTCCTCAATCATTTATATATTCACTTCACCTTTCCAAGGTGGACAGGATGATATGGTAAAAATTCTGGAAGTTTTTGAGAAGTGATGGTTATTTTTTTTTTTATTCATTCATGGGATGGGGGCTTCGCTGGCTGGGCCAGCATTTTTTGCCCATCCCTAATTGCCCTTGAGAAGGTGGTGGTGAGCTGCCTTCTTGAACTGCTGCAGTCCATGTGGTGTGGGTGCACCCACAGTGCTGTTAGTGGGGGGAGTTCCAGAGTTTTGACCCAGCGACAGTGAAGGAACAGCAATATATTTCCAAGTCAGGATGGTGAGTGACTTAGAGGGGAACTTCCAGGTGGTGGTGTTCCCATCTATCTGCTGCCCTGGTCCTTCTAGATGGTAGTGGTCGTGAATTTGGAAGGTGCTGTCGAAGAAGCCTTGGTGAATTCCTGCAGTGCATCTTGTAGATGGTACACACTGCTGCTACTGTGCGTCGGTGGTGGATGGAGTGAATGTTTGTGGATGTGGTGCCAATCAAGCGGGCTGCTTTGTCCTGGATGGTGTCAAGCTTCTTGAGTATTGTGGGAGCTGCACTCATTCAGGCAAGTGGAGAGTATTCCATCACACTCCTGACTTTTGCCTTATAGATGATGGACAGGCTTTAGGGCCTAGCCTCTGACCTGCTTTTGTAGCCACAGTATTTATATGGCTATTCCAGTTCTGTTTCTGGTCAATGGTAATCCCCAAGATGTTGATAGTGAGGGATTCAGTGATGGTAATGCCATTGAATATCAAGGGGCGATGGTTGGATTCTCTCTTGTTGGAGATGGTAATTGCCTGGCACTTGTGTGGCACGAATGTTACTTGCCATTTGTCAGCCCAAGCCTGGATATTGTCCAGGTCTTGCTGAATTTGGACATGGACTGCTTCAGTATCGGAGGAGTTGTGAATGGTGCTGAAAATTGTGCAATCGTCAGTGAACAGCCCCACTTCTGACCTTAAGATGGAAGGAAGGTCATTGATGAAGCAGCTGAAAATGGTTGGGCCGAGGACACTACCCTGAGGACCTCCTGCAGTGATGTCCTGGAGCTGAGATGACTGAACTCCAACAACCACAACCATCTTCCATTGTGCTGGGTATGACTCCAACCAGCGGAGTTTTCCAACGATTCCCATTGACTCCAGTTTTGCTAGGGCTCCTTGATGTCACACTGTCAAATGTTGCCTTGATGTCAAGGGCAGTCACTCTCACCTCACCTCAGGAGTTCAGCTCTTTTGTCCATGTTTGAACTAAGGCTGTAATGAGGTCAGGAGCCATGTGGCCCTGGCAGAACCAAACTGGGCATCAGTGAGGAGGTTATTGCTAAGCAAGTGCCGCTTGTTAGCACATTGATGACTCATTCCATTACTTTACTGATGATCAAGAGTAGACTGATGGGGTGGTAATTGGCCGGGTTGGATTTGTCCTGCATTTTGTGTGCAGGACATACCTGGGCAAGTTTCCACATAGCCGGGTAGATGCCAGTGTTGTAGCTGTACTGGAACAGCTTGGCTAGGGGCACAGCAAGTTCTGGAGCACAAGCCTTCAGTACTATTGCTGGAATATTGTCAGGGCTAATATTGGCAATCTCAGTTTTACATTTTTTATATATATATATGGTGATCTGAGGTGCAATGCACCTTTGAGAGATTGTGAGCAGATTGACCACGTGACTGTACGATCCAGTAGCTGTGTAGCGTGGGCTACAATGTTCATGTTAGTCTAGAGTAGGGTCTGGTTGGAGAAGCACACATCACGTTAGTGCTCTGTTGTCTGTGTAAATAAATAGTGTGTGCTTCATTTCATATTGGTCTCTGCGTCTGCAGTATATTATTATCGACTCACCCGCCGAAAGATAAGCCTGCAACCCGTTCACGAGCAGAGCCGTAGAACATAGCAATTGGCGACGAAGCAAAACACGACCAGTCAACGACACCAAGGAAAGCAGCGAAAACTCAACTGAAGTGAATCAGCTATGCCTTACGGACCGATTGTAAGTATAGCCCTCACCACAGACGTCGGAGTTACCTCCCTCCGGTATGCCACAATTTGGCCACATTGCACCGTTTGCTCAGACCACCAGATGGGCCACATTATGTTGAACACCTCAACATATCGGGGGAGGAGAAGAGGTGGGTGATCCTCTTATCAACATATGGCCATAAGACATACAACCTAATTCGTAGTCTAATGGCACCCAGCGCCCCAGATTCCAGGAACTTTGACGATTTGGTGAATCTTGTGAAAAGCCGAAACCCTCGGTAACAACGCAGCGTTTTAAATTCAATTCGAGGTGTCGCGTCCCCTGGAGAGACGGCCGCTTGCTGCGTGGCAGCCTTAAAACAACTGACAGAGCGTTGAGAGTTCGGAACGTTGATTAACGACAAGCTAAGAGACCGATGAGTGTGTGGGATTAACAAAGACGCCATTCAAAAAATGTTGTTGTCAGAAACGAATTCAGAATTCAGCAAGGCAATGGAGTTGGCGCTCGCAATGGGAAGGGCAGTCAGGGATTCGGAAGCCATTAAGGGAGCACAAAATGGGGCCATCTTACACGTTGGGAGGGGAGCACCGGTTAGACATGGCGCGGATACGCAGGGCTCCGTGGAAAGGCGGGAAACAGCCACCATTAACAGACCAGCAAAAAGCAATAGTCTAATGGATAAAAACCACCTTACTAACGGCAGCAATGGAACCAGACAGCCTGCAAACAAACGACAATTTTAAAAACTGGAGTGTTTCTACTGCCATCGCAATGGGCACATTATGCGATATTGCAAAGACCAGATTGAGACAAAATTTCACACACAAAGGCAGAAGCCGTGAAATTCATATTGTGGACAAACCAGAAGAAACAGAGTCAGATATTTACTCGCTACACGACTTAAAAATGGGTAAAACAGCCAATCTACGTGACAGTGGAAATCAACGGGAAACCCATCCAAACAGAGGTGGATACAGGGGGCATCCAAAGCATTTAATTGAACGTAAAGTGCTTTGGGATGTCTTGAGGTTATGGAAGGCGCTATATAAATGCAGATCTTTCTAAAAATAACTACTTTAAGCTTGGCTTAAAATACAAGAAAAATGGGATAGCATAAGGTTCAGTATTGTCTGTTAAACTATATATTTTTAAAATTTTCTTGGCACAGGGAACGTTTCCTGCATCCCTACAACAGACAAAAAATGTCAATGTCCTCTGGGCCATTACTGCGCCATCTGTGGAGATGGGAAAAAGATTCCTTCAGGTATTGTCCGCCTCACTAAAATATCTATATGTTTTTCCTAACCTTAATTTTTCCTGTGCAGCCCTATGGAAGTTAATTGTTTTATCATTGCTAGCCAGGGTCCAGGCAGTGAATGGTGATGGGGATCTTGGCAGGAAGCCATTCAAATCAGAGTGTTCCCAGGTCGGATTCTGTGGCTGGTTTAGCCAGTTCTTTACTCTATGGCATTTTCTCCATCTAAAATTAAATTTCCAACTCCGCACACCCATTTCCTATTCTCCCAAGTTAGTATTACAGTTCTTAAACAAAAACAAAAATAGCTGGAAAAACGCAACAGGTCTGACAGCACCTGAGGAGAGGAACACAGTTAACGTTTCGAGTCCGTATGACTCCTCAACAGAACTAAGGAAAAATAGAAATGAGGTGAAATATAAGCTGTTAGAGGGGGGGTGGGACAGGTGGAGCTGGATAGAAGGCTAGTGATAGATGGAGGCAAAGAAGAGATTGTCAAAGATGCCATGAACAAAAGGACAAAGAGGTGTTGACGGTGATGATATTAGCTAAGGAATATGCTAATAGTGACATTAAGGGTAGAAAGCAGGACGAGCAAGTGACAGGTAGCCCTAGTTGGGGTGGGGTGGGGGGGAAGGGATCGAAATAGGCTAAAAAAAGGTGGAGATAAAACAATGGTTCTTAAGTTCTGCTTCTCTATCTTGCCATTTTCTTACCCTCTTTAATTTTTGCCCTTTTCTCTTATTTCCCCACAAAGAAGCTCTTGCCTTTGTGACTGAGGGATTTCCCCTCACTATCACGGCGTACCATGTATAAAAGTGAGTGAACTATACTTTGCAACAGGCTGGTGTGATATTGTCCTGCGAGTGCCTGATATATTGGCATGGGGGCGCGGGGCACGTGCCTTATTAAAATGATGGAAGTTCTTGCTTACCATTTGGTTCTGTCTTTTTTAAGATAAAGGAAGCTACCAGAGCCAAGTTTGCGAGTCTTGTCCTCCAGGAACCTTTCTGACTATCGCACAGAAATGTCAGCCTTACGCCAAGTAAGTCATTCCCTTGGAATCACTGATACGCTTACAGTTTATAAGGAGAATATTTTCTAAGCAGTTTCATTAAATCACTCTAGCTGTGATTCACAACAATCCTTGGTGTGTTTTTACCTTTGAAGTTGTATTCCTTAGATAGGCCTATTAAAATGGAATGGCATGTGACCTGATTGGGTACGGTAGCATGGTGGTTCTGTCATTGGACTAGCAACTCAGGGGCCTGGACTAATCATTTTGCGATATGAGTTCAAATCACACCACAGCAGTTGGGGAATTTAAATGCAGCTAACTCAATAAAACCTGGAATAAAAAGCTAATCACAATAATGATGGCCATGATTGTCGTAAAAACCCATCTGGTTCACTGATGCCCTTTAGGGAAGGAAATCTGCCGTCCTTACCCGGTCTGGCCTACATGTGACTCCAGACCCACAGCGATGCGGTTGACTCTCAAACGCCCTCTGAAATGGTCTAACAAGGCACTCAGCTGCATCAAAATCAGTTTGATGGACTCCAGTGGTTCAAAAAGGCAGCTCACCCTCCCCCACCTTCACAAGGGCAATTAGCAGCGGACAATAAATGCCGGCCTTGCCGGTGATGCCCACATCCCATGAATAAAAAAAATTGAATTCATGTACATACATTTTTTTCTAGAGTGTTTTCATTTAACATGCTATTTTTTGCTTGTGACTGATGCCTCACTGATTAGAAAGGCACTGCAAGGTCTAACATTAAGCTATGGAGATCAGAAGGCCTTGGGTCCAATTTTAGTGTTGCAAAATTAGACAAGATTTCTGCCACAGTTGAAGAGTGAGTTTATGTGGACATTGGGTGAGGACAGAATTGGACTCCCTGTGTCTGAGCAGACTGTCAACATTTTGTAAAGACCCAGCAGGTCTGGCAGCATCACTGGAGAGAGAAACGGAGCTAGTGTCTCGAGTCCCTTTGACTCTTCTTCAGAGCTCTGCCTCTCTCGCCACAGACGCTGCCAGACCTGCTGAGCCTTTCCAGCATTTTCTGGTTTTATTTCAGATTTCCAGCATCTGCAGTATTTTGCTTCTATGTCCACGTTCTGTGCTCACGCGGGAAATATACCTGATTGGATGAGATACGGGAGGACTGTGAGTGCCCATGGAAACATAAACCAGCTGGGAATTACACATTCATTCATGGGAGGAGGGGAGAAAATTTGGAAGGGGTGACAGATATCATGCTCCTTCTTCTTAGATAGCAGTTATTGATTTGTGTATTTGACTGGCTTCAGTCAGTTTTTACAAATGACCCAACATCTGCGAGCGGATGATCACTGGTGTGTTGTGTTGATGCACAGCTTTAATACACAGTTAACACGCAGCCTTGGAAACTGGTTTTGACCCCAACATTCTACACATGGTCAGCACCTGATCTAATCTAGATATAGAATATTTTATATTCCAGGAATGATGAACAGATTTTGTGTCCACTGTACAACCAGACAGAAGCCAGTACAATACATGATCGTGGAATAGTACAATAAAGACATGAGGCCCAACGAGTCACGAAATCACGGAATCACACAGTGCAGAAGAGGCCCTTCGGCCCATCAAGTCTGCACCGACACGTGAGAAACACCTGACCTACCTACCTAATCCCATTTACCAGCACTTGGCCCATAGCCTTGAATGTTATGACGTGCCAAGTGCTCATCAAGGAACTTTTTAAAGGATGTGAGGCAACCCGCCTCCACCACCCTCCCAGGCTGTGCATTCCAGACCGTCATCACCCTCTGGGTAAAAACGTTTCTCCTCACATCCCCCCTAAATCTCCTGCCCCTCACCTTGAACTTGTGTCCCCTCGTGACTGACCCTTCAACTAAGGGGAACAGCTGCTCCCTATCCACCCTGTCCATGCCCCTCATAATCTTATACACCTCGATCAGGTCGCCCCTCAGTCTTCTCTGCTCCAACGAAAACAACCCAAGTCTTTCCAACCTCTCTTCATAACTTAAATGTTTCATCCCATCTATGAGTCTCCGACAGCTCTTTTGACGAGCAGTGCAGTTAATCCTATTGCCCTGCTCTTCCCCTTCTCCTGCAATTTTTTCTTCTTCAAATATTTATCCAATTCCAATGGGTTATCCAATGATCTTTATTTTCTTTAGTCCATGCACCTCTGAGCTTTCCTCCATAGTTCCTCCTAATTTGCATTGCACTCTCTTCCCCCTGGCCACGACACCCCTTAATTTCTTATTATATCATAGAATTATAGACTGTTGACAGCACAGAAAGAGGCCATTCGCCCCTTCATGTCCGTGCTGGCTCTCTGCAAGGGTAATTCACCTGGTGTCACTCCCCCACCTTTTCCCTGTAGCCCTGCAATTTTTTTTATTTTCAGATAATGAACCAATTCCCTTTTGAATGCCATAATTGAACATGCGTCCACCACACTCTCAGACAGTGTGTTCCAGACCCTGACCACTCACTGTGAAAAAAGCATTTCCTTACATCACCATTGCTTCTTTTGCCAATTACCTGAAATCTGTGCCCTCTGGATCGCGATTCTTCCACCAATAGGAACAAATACTCCCTCTGTACTCTGTCCAGACCCTTCACGATTTTGAACAAATCTCCTCTGAACTTTCTCTTCTCCAAGGAGAACAGTCCCAGCTTCTCCAATCTATCTATGTAACTGAAGTTCCTCAACCCTGGAGCCATTCTTGTGGATCTTTTCCGCACCTCTCTAATGCCTTCACATCCTTCCTAAAGAGTGGTGCCCAGAACTAGACACAACACTCCAGTTGAGGCCGAACCAATATTTTCATACAGGTTTATCATAACTTCCTTGCTTTTGTACTGTATGCCCCTATTTATAAGCTCAGGATCCTGTATGCTTTATTCACCACTCTCTCAACCTGTCCTGCCACCTTCAATATCCCTGTTGTACATTTTATCTCATATTTATGCAGAGATGACATAAGTTTCTGTGTGTATCAAGTTTTGTTCAGTGCTTTAAAATGTCTTCTCCATGCGTTAGCTCTAGCTTCGAGTTCTTTCTACAGTTTGCTTACTTTTCCCTGAGTCCATACCTAGGCTTAAACAATCAAGCACAGTGAGCATCAATAGTAAACAGACCCACATAATCAAACACAGAACAATTGAACACTACAATACTCCCTCTGCTCCTGTACCCCCTTTAGCACTGTACCCTTTATTTTGTATTGTCTCTCCATGTTCTTCCTCTTTAAAAGTTTCAGCCTGGCATCACTCAAACAGTATTTCCCAATTTTTCCTCATTTCTTTCCAACCTTGTTGGTTTGTCGGAGCAGAAACTGGCTGTTGGTGATTGGGGAAAGGAGGGAAAGTCAGGGGTATGTGGACAGGCGATGTGCATCTTTCCACTTGTAGAGACCAGGAGCTTACGGAAGCTTCCTGACCCAGGGAGTGGCAAGTGGAAACCAAGAGTGATGGGGATAAAAAATCAATTACAGGATAAAATAAATTAAACAGAAACTTTAAATTTGTACCAATATTGTAAGATTTATTTCCCCTGAATGACATAAAATAAAAATGTTGCAGAGTCAATTCCATCGCTCTCAGTGCGCTGTATGAAAGAAGGTTTATTATCAAAAAGATAGTTGTTAGATAGTACGGAATTTGGGCATTGCTGATGAAGAGACATGCTGTAGAAGCTTTTCATCTTGCACTCATCAGGATAGATTCACAACAATACCAAATCTCAAAGGGAACAAAAATGTGTACTGCATGAGAAGAGGGTGCTGATTAAAAATTGTATAAATGGTAAAGGAGTATAAATTGTTGTTCCCTTTGAGATTTGGTATTCTTGTGAATCTGTCCTGTTGAGTGCAAGACAAAAAGCTTTCTCAGCATGTCTCTTTTTTCAGCCATTGTCTAAAAGAGTGAGACTGAATATAACCTTCCTGTTAGACAAAGGGGAGGGAATTTTCCCCTCGGCAACAGTTTTAGCATTATTATGAATACGATTATGAATAGGTTTGTGGTTTTGCTTTACTTAAGTCGCTTATAGGTTTACTTTCAAGCATAAGAAACATCAAATCAAGTTACAGTTTTTAAACCAGAAGTATCGCATCTCATTCCAAATGAGTGAGTCTTCACGCAACTGTATTTACATCAGGGTTTGATTGAAGGTAAGGGCTGTGCAGAGATGTAAACTTGAAAGAGTGCTAGTAGCAGATTCAAAAGTAACTTTCAAAGAGAATTGGATCTATGCTGAAAGAGGAATAATTTGCAGGGCGGTGGGAAAAGAGCAAGTGGGAAGTTGGACTAATCGGATAGCATTTTCAAAGGGCCAGCAAAGGGACGATGGGCCAACTGGCCTCCTTCTGTGCTGTATGATTCTCTGAAATGGTGAGGTCGAGTGAATGGAGCTGTGTTAATTCACCCAAATTTGAAGAATGAGTTGGAAGCTCAGCAAGGACCGTGATATCACTGGCACCAGGAACAGACAGGCACTCATTCACCATGCCAAATGTGGCTTTCATTTACTGGGAAAGCCGTGGCATGAGGCTGAGTTGCCTGAACGTAGATTGTACAGAAGCGATTTAGTAACACACCACTGACTGGTGTCATCATTGGCGAGCAAGGCTGAACTTAATTTAAGACAAAAACTGAGCCAGTTTAAATCCATCGCTGGCACAAATCATCTGAAATGCTTGAATAAAAACACCATTAAATTCACAAACTTCAATTTCCAGTGGAACAGCAGAAGGTTGCTTACAGGGTGCTGCTCTCTGCAGAAGCAACTGAGACTGCAGCTTTTAAGGCAGTTGTGAAGCCTCAGGGACTCGTGGCAGAGTAAGTTGAAAAGGTTGAATACGCCGGGCTTTGTTGGAAAGAGTTACATCACCAAACATGGATGGTATGAAAGCAGGTTGTACACAAAGTGAGGGCCTGTTTGAGAATTGGGTCACTCCTCTTATCAGACTATATCTCACTTATCAATCCATTATTGAAATCTTTGCAGCTGGTGGGTAACAGTTCAGGACATGAGAGTGTGTAGTGATGAAGAGATGGGAGATAAGGTGCACTCTTTAATTGCAATAAGGCTGCAACCTGTGGTTTAAAGTGCAATGTAAAAATAATATCAAGTGGAAATATACAGAAGAATCTTCTGAAGGAACTCGAATTCATAGGCGTAATGGTCCAACCTCATGCTTTTGCTGGGGAGTGAACCTCAGACAATGTGTACGATATTTTGACCGGAAGGTTTAGGCCCAAAATGTTAACTCTATTCATTCCAAAAGCACTGCCTGAAGCTTTCCAGCAATTTCTTTTTCTTTTAGCAACAGGGTTCCAGCTTCTGCAAATTTTTGTTTTACTTTTCTGACTCAAGTGCCACATAGATCAAATTCATTTCAAGACTGTTGAGGACATCCCTGAAACTTGTCATGAGAGCATAATCATTTTCATAATATTTTTCTGGTTTAATGTAAAGTGGGTTAATGGGGGTAAGTGGTTGGGTCTGTCTTTGTGTGATTTAATCACATTTGGGGTCAAGTAGACCGCAAGGTTTAACCCATCAAAAGAAGCTAGGTGCTTGATATACTAACGGGTAAACATGGATGCTGGCTTAGTATGTAAGGTGTGAAGGGAATTTGCATTTTTAGATAGATGAAGGGAGATTTGGATTTCAAAGGCATTTTAGTCTATTTACAAATAGCCAGATAAGCAAGGCTAAGGAATGTGTTTATTTTTCCCAAAGGTTACTGACAATAAATAGTAGCAACATGAAAGTTTTTATATTGTGAGGAAGATAATGTTTCAAAGACATTTGAAACAATAGAATTTACACATTATAAAAGAAACAAGCATATATATATAAAGGAAAATGAGGTTGTGTGTCAGGAGAACCATTGTGAGGTCTAAAAAAGTATGTGAAATAGCCTTAATGAAGCCTTCAGTATTTGTACATAAGCCTGCTGTCCACTGAAACTGAAGCTGGAGAAAATTATTTGGAATCCCACTGTCCAGGGTATTGTGTTAATTTGCTGGATCTGTTTAGAATCTAAAATCTATTTTGGACCATTGCCTTAAAGTGGGTGTAACGTGGAGTCAGGTTCATTTGGAATTTTAGGAGTTACTATAGTAGTAATTTGTAGTCCTATGTATGTGCTTGAAATCTTTTCTTTTGTTAATAATGTTTTAATTTAGTTTTTAAAAAACCTTTAAAAGTCTCGGTGGGCTTATTACTTCTAAATTCAGCGTACACATCTCGAAATAAATACAAATTGCAAAAACGTTGTGATGGCGTGATCAAGCTTCCCTTGTGGATTTGATCTGCCTGGTACACATCATCTGTTCTGTCATAATAAGCTCCCATTCCTACTAAAAATCACCTGGTAATGTGGCATCGCACCGCACTCTCCTATTGCAGGTGTTGCAGTCAGCTGGGGTACAACCTTCAGTCTACCTTTGCTGAAATGGCCATTTATTCACTGGTGATTCTGAGCAGTGGATACCAGTGATTCTTTCAGCAATGGGGGAGGGTATCATCTTGTGAGCCCAATCCTGACGCACCCAACCATCCACTTTCCAGCATCGTCATCAAGAGCAACATGCTGACTCACTTGCCCCTCACGGTTGCACCAAATTCCATTGGCAGTCCAATAGCATTCAGCTAACCAAGTAAAGATGGGAATTGGCACTGGAGCCCTCAGAGTGTATGGCTCAGCATTAAGCTGCCAGTTCAAATTAAGCCACAAGAGCCAATACCATTTTATTGCCAGTTATTGAGAATAACTGACTGGACTGTGTGGACACCTTAGACCCTAAGATGGTAGACAGGAAGCACATGCACACTTCAGGTTGGAGCTGCCACCATATTGGATGAGGACAAACAAGAGGTGCCCTTAGTCCACACGGCTGAAACAGGCCTTTGCAAATGCAAATAATGGGCTTAACACTTGCTTGAGGTCCGCACTCTGCCATTGGTTTTCTCGGAAATCATGGAAAGCTGCATTCAGAGAAACTGGCCCTAGGAGTTCTCTGCAATGCGAAAAAAGACGAAAAAACCTTTCCATTGTGGAGTCAGGATGGGAGAATGGTGCTTCCATTCCAAATTAAAGGGCCCACCTGGTTGCTGCCATTCCTGGCTTCAAGATCCACAACCCCCAGCCTCCCTGCGACTACAGGCGCCCCCTACTCAATCTTGTGACTTCAGGCCTCTGACCCCTGACCCCTACTTGCATCCCAGCTTTGGCTTGCACCCACCTCACCCAGTCCAACCCAGGCTGGATCCACTTAGCTGAAGGTGGCCAATAGCTAGCAGTAGCTTGATCTCTTCCCCACCATCTCTACTCTTTGGTTGGTGGGGCAGTAGTGCCCATTGGTTCTAGTACAATGAGATCCAAGACCCAATATCAGAGAGGCCTTGGATCTCACCGTTCTGTACAAAAGGCCTGGTGCTTCCCTCATCCACCGTCTCCCCAGCACCCAGAAATGGGCACTCCCAAATTTCAAGGCCCTTTTCTTTTATTCTTTCATGGGATGAGGGTGTTGCTGGCAAGGCCAGAATTTGTTGTCCATCCCTATTCACCCCTTGAACTGAGTGGCTTGCTCGGCATTTCAGAGGGCGGTTGAAGAGACATTGCTGTGGGTCTGGAGTCATATGTAGGCAAAACAGGTAAGGACAGCAGATTTCCTTCCCAAGAGGGTTTTTTATGACAATCAATAATGGTCACAATTATTGAGACGAGCTTTTAATTCCAGATTTATTGATTGAATTGCAATCCCACCAGCTGCTGTGGCGGGATTTGAACCCTCTGTCCCAGAGCATTAGCCTGGGCCAACTGGATTACTAGTCCAGTGATGTTACCACTATGCCACCATCTCCTCCAAATTGGTTATTCTATCAATGCAAATTGCACTCATGGGCCGAGTGCAATGCGGAGAGCATCACACATGCACACGAGATCCATGGACATACCTTTAATCCCCCTCACAACATTGTTTAAAATACACTGACATGGCAGTACTTGTAGCATAACTCCTACCTCGAATTATTCCTAGGCATCCATTATCAATATGTAATGAAGATTTATATAAATGGTGTCTTTAGATGAATTGATCACAAAATTAATTGACGGAAGCTCCTTGTTTAATAATAGACTCACTGAATGTACAGTAACTAAGAGAATACACTGACTGACCAATATGTTTTACAGTTGCACACAGTTGGGGATGACTCTTCAAGCAGAAGGTAACAGCACAGTTGACAACGATTGTGTTGGTCCACCTAACTTGCTGAATCAAAAAGGTAGGTTTTAAATGTAATTTTTACAAAAGCAAAACAATGCTTGAATTTCTAGTCTGTGTAGTTGAGGATTTCATTTTGAATTTGTTGTAAGGGTTTGTTCAGTAGGTCTCATGAAGAGGTTCAGGGGCTTGTAAGGTTGAATAGCTGTGTTCATTGGTAACACATAACTATTTGCATATGTACAAAGTATAGCCCAGATGGGGAGCTAACTCCACGCTTCTACACAGGTCTCTGCATACTCTAGGCTGACCCAAGTCCCTTGTCATGTGACCCTTTACATCACACTGTGGGTGTTACTGTTCTCCAGTCCCACATTCACCCTTGCTACGCCAAACACCCTTATACTGCAACTCTCAAGTCTTTACCCAACATATTTACAGTATAATCTTTCTTTACCTGCTACCCCTTCCCCCCTCCCCCTCAAATCTCTGACCTTATAAGTTCAACTGGCCTGGAGGCTTAACTACTCTTCCGGATCTCGTTCTTGTCGCATTTGGAGGAGTGGTAGGCTCAGTTGCTTTGGGCAAGCTTTGTTGGCTTGGAATTGAAATCGTTGTATTCTGTTTCTGGTACTTGGTTGCCTTCATCTGGCTTGCTTTTTGCGCTCTTTGGAGTTGAACTTTTCTTTATCAATCACTTATCTGCTTTGTTCAGGCGCCACAGGCTTGTCCTTTCCTTCTGGAGGGAGTGTTCACTCCGTTCATTCCTAGAGTGGACTTGGATGTTCTTTTTCTGTGGGGTCCACCATGATCGTTTTGGAAGTTGACATTTCAAAAATGGAACCTTCATTTCCACAGTTTCACAATGTCACCAAGCATTTGTTCACTCTCTTACTTTCCAATTCTTTTTCAAGCTTATTAACCTTTTCATTCAGCTCACCAACTACTCTGAGTTCAGTTGTCTTTGTTTCAGAGTTATCTGCAGAACACTTATACAAGTTTAACAATTTCTCCTGGACATTCAGTCCTTCTTGAAATCTTTCTTTCCTGGTCACTGACTGCTCCTTAGACTCTTTCAATTCACTCTTTAGATCCTCAGTCTAGTTCTTAGAATTTTCCTTACCTGCTTTTAAAGCTTTCATTTGCTCTTCCAAACTGTGCAAGTCATTTTTCATATTCGTCAGATTGGATCGAAGTTCGAGAATTTCATTATTCTTTTCACAATGAAGTTCCAATATTTCATCAGTTTTGGTTGTTAATTCTTTGTTCAACCAACTGTTCTGATTCATCAACAATTCTTTCAAGCTCACATTCTGTAATCTTACGTCTGCTCATCGTTTCTGAGACTCTTCGCACTCCTTTGAGAGAAATTTTACTTTCTCGTGCAACTGTTCAACTTTTTCCTGACATTCTAGGTTCTTGATTTCCGCTTCAGCTATTTCATCTTTCAACAACTTAATGGTTCTCAGTAAGTTTGAGGCACCCAGTGCTTTGCCTTCCAGTTCCTTGATCTTCAGCTTCAGATTTACATTTATCGATTTTATTTCTGTTTTTTCTTTCCCTGCCTGCGGGAGAGTTTTGGCCTTATCTTCGTTTTGGTTTCAGTTAGGCAGGTCTGTCTTTGGTGAAACCTTAACTTGTTTCAGTTCTGTAATGGTGCTACTTGTGCATTCATTATCCACTTGCAGCTTGGTGCACTCTATGAATTTCCCTTCATAGAAAAGTCAGCCAGCTCAGCCCTGCTACCTGCTGTTACAGTTTTGGTAATGTGTCGGCCTTTTCAAAAATACCTATGTTTAAGTCTTCTGGGCTGGTTCTCAGCCTCCTCCTTCCTCTGCACTAAGCTTTTTGGCTCATGCAGTTCATTGTGCTGACACCATTCAATGGTCTGCCACCATAGTGTGGTTTGCTTGGGAATTGTCTTTTGCCCTTTCATTGCTTTATTGGGGTGTTTTATTATTCTCTTCAAGCTTTGCATGCTCCACCACTTCAAGATTGAAGCACATGTCAAAGGCTTTTAATATCTTGCCAAAGCTGGCTGAGGATTCATCAATGCATTGCATCAGCAAGTTCACCAGATAGGTATAAAAGCATATTAACTTGGATTTCCTCGTTTCTCACGTGTCGGTGCAGACTCGATGGGCCAAAGGGCCCCTTCTGCACTGTGAGAGTCTGTGATTCTGTGATTCCTTTGACTTCCTGCTTAATTCTGATGTACTTTGGTAACATAAAAATTTTCTTCACCATGATGCCCAATTTTGCATCTGGTTTGGCCCCTGTATCAGCCCAAATCGATCTGGTAGATTGATTTATTATCCATGGCTGATTTTCAGCTCAGGGGAGGACAGTTTTAAATCTTGCTTCTCTTTTAAAGATGTCACTGCACTAATCAGTTTTTCAATGCTTCTTCCTGCGCCTGTCAGGTTTTGGCACTGTCCCTGTGGCAATCGCGACCTCAAAGGGATTGATTTCTTGCAGCGAATTTTTTAATCAAAGATTCGGGCACTTTAGAACATTTTTGGAGTATGTTAGGATGACTAAAAGGCGACCCCTGGCTTTGGCTGCGTTTTTAAACTACTTCGAATATATGTTTCTTATTAAATGGAGCTCGGTTGCCAGGTGATATAGCGCCATCTCTGATCCTTGGCTGGCTGCGGTGATTAACGAAATGGACTGCTCTGACTGATCAATGGCCCAAAGACTTTTAAAAGCTAGTTCAGCCTTAGAACTAAATTTTTGCTCACCCTTGCTGGGTCCTTTGACTCTGCAATCGATGGGGATTCACAATGGACCTCCACGTGCTCTGGTGGAGTCTCCCAGTTGCATAGGGTATTTCTTCTACCCACTCAGCCTCCACGTTTGCAATGGTGTTTCTTTTTAGGTGATCTCTGGCTATGTTTCTTCGGTTCAGGTGCACTTCAGTCAGGTCAGGATGTTGTTCCTTTAGTTTTTCAGATTCCGGGTCCTTCACCAGCTTCTTTGGTCCTGGGCTAATTCATGAGCTGCCACCATGTTGTAGGGGTTTGTTCAGTAGGTCTCACAGAGAGCTTCAGAGTCTTGTAAGGTTGAACAGTGGTGTTTATTGGTAACACATAACTACATACATAGTGTATAAAGTACAGCCCAGACAATGAGCTAACTCCATGCTGACTTCTACACAGGTCTCTGCATACTCTTAGACTGACCCACTTGTCATGTGACCCTTTACATCACACTGCGTTCTCAGTCGCACATTAACCCTTGCTATGCCAAACACCTTTAAAGTACAGAATTAACCTGTGCTCTGCTGTGTATAACATAATTCTTTCTTTCTGTACAAAGTAGAAAAGCCTGAATAAGAGTGGAGAATCAAATTCTGAGACAGTTTTGGATGAAACGTTAAACTGAGGCTCTGTCTGCCTCTTAATTGGATGTAACAGATCCCATGGTACTATTTTGAAGAAGAGCAGGAGGGTGGGGGAGTTATCCATGGAGTCCTTGGTGTTATTTATCCTTCAACCAACAGCAGATCAACTGGCCATATGTTTGTGGGAGCTTGCTGTGCACAATTGGCTGTCGCATTTCCTACATTACGGCAGTGACAGCATGTCAAGCGCATTTCATTGGCTGTGAAGGGCTTTGAGATATCCTGAGGACAGGAAAGGCGCTATATAAATGCAAGTTCATTCTTTCCGTTTGATAAATAATCTCACATTTTAATCCAATCTTTTGAGGCTCTTCTGGGTTTTCCTGCTTCAACTTTAAAGAAAAATGAAAAGTCCGCATCTTGTTCCCGTAGATGTAGAACAGAATGTGAGGGCCTCAGAATCAATTTGTTTAATTTCCTGTTAAAACAATGGATTGAATGGTTTGGAAAGGTACACCTCAGTGCATTTCATTTCGGTGTATGTTAGAGTGAAGCCTGTCAGGTGTTGGCAGCTCTTCCTCGTGGATTACTCTCCTTATGTTGAGAAACCAACGGAAATGTGTCAAATTTCCTAAAACTGGGCTTAACCCTGGGTGCAGAGAACGAAAGAATTGCATTTCTCCTGTATATTTTATCACTCAGGACATCCTAGGGCACTTTACAGACTATTAAATACTCTTGAAATGTAGTCACTGTTTCAATGTAGGAAACACAGGAGACAACTTGTACACAACAATATCCCACAGCTGCAATGTGATAATGACCAGATAACCTGCTTTTGTGATGATGGTAGCGAGATAGAGATGAACCAGGACACTGGGGTGGACTCCACTGTTCTTCTTCAAGATGCCATGGGGTCCTTTACGCCCACCTAAGAGGGCAGTCAGGGCCTTGGTTCATTGATTCATTTGAAAGGCGGCATTTCTGACAGTGCAGTAGTCCCTCAGTGCCGCACTGGAATGTCAACTGAGATTATGTGTCAAGTTGCTGGTGTGGGACTTGAACCCACAACCTTATGACTTGGAGGCAGAACAATGACAGTGAACCCCAGCTGACACTTTAACATGGGAGTGTCTGAGATGCTGTAACTAGTGAAACTATTCCATGAATTCTTCAGCAAATCCTATTCAACCATCATCCCTGTGCTTGCTGACTTACATTGGCTCCCAGTTAAGCTTTGATTTGGAAATTTACATCCTTGTTTTCAAATGGCTCCATGTCCTCGCCCCTCCCTATCTCTGTAACCTCCTTCAGTCCCACAGATTTCCGTAATGTCTGCACTCCTTCTTGTGCATGTCTGATTTTAATCGCTCCACCATTGGCGCCCATGCCTTCAACTGCCGATGGCCTAAAGTTTAGAATTCCCTCCCTAAATCTCTCTGCTTCTCTATCTCTTTCACCCTTCAAGATGCTTCTTAAAAGAAGTGTGAGGTCATGCACTTTGGTAGGAAGAATAGAGGCATAGACTATTTTCTAAATGGAGAGAGAATTCAGAAACCTGGAGTGCAAAGGGACTTGGGAGTCCTATCCAGGATTGTCTTAAGGTTAACTTGCAGGTTGAGTCGGTAGTTAGGAAGGCAAATGCAATGTTGGCATTTATTTCGAGAGGACTAGAATATAAAAGCAGGGATGTGCTGATGAGGCTTTATAAGGCTCTGGTCAGACCACATTTAGAATATTGTGAGCAATTTTGGGCCCCGTATATCAGGAAGGATGTGCTGGCCCTGGAGAGGGTCCAGAGGAGGTTCACGAGAACGATCCCAGGAATGAAAGGCTTAACATATGAGGAACGTTTGAGGACTCTGGGTCTATATTCGATGGAGTTTAGAAGGATGAGGTGGGATCTGATTGAAACTTACAGAATACTGAAAGGCCTGGATAGAGTGGACGTGGGGAAGATGTTTCCATTAGTAGGAGAGACTAGGACCCGAGGGCACAGCCTCAGAGTAAAGGAAGACCTTTTAGACCAGAGATGAGGAGAAACTTCTTTAGCCAGAGAGTGGTGAATCTATGGAATTCATTGCCACAGAAGGCTGTGGAGGCCAGATCATTGAGTGTATTTAAGACCGAGATAGATAGGTTCTTGAATGGTAAGGGGATCAAAGGTTACGGGGAGAAGGCGGGAGAATGGGGTTGAGAAACTTATCAGCCATGATTGAATGGTGGAGCAGACTTGATGGGCCGAATGGCCTAATTTCTGCTCCTATGTCTTATGGTCTTATTATCCAACTGTCTAAGAATATTTTCACATACCGAAATCTGATTTTATTTCAGGAAATTCTTCTACTTTATCTATGATATGGATAGTGTTTCCCTTGTCCATTCTTTGTGTCATCATAATAGTGAGATCGTCATTGTGCAGGATATCGAACAAGCAAGGTAAGGATAAGGGCTGATTGCCTTTCTGCTTGCTATGTGCTCTGGTTAGTAGTTTGAGGGTCAGCCCATTAAGTACAGTCCAAATACGGAAGAATGTGGCAGCAGCTCCTCGTGACCAGGGATACATTGTAGCACCTCAGCAAAAAGAGCTAACGGCCGGGATTTTCCGGCCCTGTCACGGGCGGGATCCCAGCCAGGAGTCCATTGACTTCCAGAAGATCCTGGCGGCAGGCGGGTGTGGCAAATCCCCGCCCAACAATTGTAACCATGTTACTTGAGTTAGTGGTGTGATACCACAAGCACGAAGTGTAGATTGGCACCAGTTGCTATATAAAAATCATTCGGTTTGGGCATTGGAATTGTAAGCAGCAAAGAGCTGGGATTTGATCAGTTCTCTATGTATCGTTTTAACAAGAAACTTATCCCAAATGTTAGAATGTGATGTCATATCAAGAGGACTTCAGTGTAAACCTTTGTTTTGAAATTAAAAGAACATGTAAATGGCATACAGCTACCTACTTAGAATATATGGCACATTCAGCCCAACCAGTCTCTGCTGGTGTTTATGCTCCACCCAAGCCTCCTCCCATCTTTCCTCTAAATTTCTTGGTGTAATCCTCTATTCCCTTCTCCCTCAAATGCTTGGCCAGCCTCTCCTTAAATACATCTATACGATTCACTACAATCACTCCCCATGGGAACAAGCTCCATATTCTCACCACGCTCAAGGACTGGAGGTTAGCATCCAACTGTTGAGTTGCTAGCATCTTTCACAGGCAAGAACTGAATATCCGAGCCATTTCAGGACCAAGCAGCCCACTTAAATCAGCACCCCACCCACCACCTTAAACATTCACTCCCTCCACCACCAACACACAGTGTGTACCATCTACACAAATCACTATAGCAACTCACCAAGGCTCTTTTAACAGCGCCTTCCAAACTCGCGACCTCTACCACCTCGAAAAACAAAGGCAGCAGGTGCATGGAAACACCACCATCTGCAAGTTCCCCACCAAGTCAGACACACCATCCCGACTAGGAACTATACTGTCTTTCCTAAATCTTGGAACTCCCTCCCTGACAGCACTCTGGATGTACCAAAGCCACATGGACAGCAGCGGTTCAAGAAGGCGGCTCACCAACGCTTTCTCAAGGGCAATTAGAGATGGGCAATAAATGCTGGCCCAGCCAGCAATGCTGACATCCCACAAATGAATTAAAAAACTCCACATAAAATCATAATTTTGCTAAATCATGGATTCTGAAATTAATAATTCATATGCACTAGAATTAAGTTCTTGAACTGAATGTTGTGAGTAAATGTACTTGATTAAACTTAGCTTCAAAGTGAATCATTCTTTTCTCTATTTTTTTATTTGAAGGAGCCTTAAAACTGCTTTGTCACAAGTACATCAGAATCATAGGGTGACATATTCAGACAAGACAGGAGAAATCGAGACAGGAGGCAAATAGAAGCAACAGTGGGGAGAGGGGTGGGAGTGATATCAGTTAGGGATGAGGGGGAAAGGATAGTGAAGTAACAGTAAAGACAGACCAAATGCTTTTTGACCAATCAGAAGCTTTTCTCAAATTTTAGTCCGGTCCAATTGCCAAAAATTTAATCAGTGGGATCTTCATACTGGGAGTCTTGTGTCCCATTGCGGACACTGCAAAGATTAGCAAGCCAGTGATATAAAAGCTCAGTTGAATTTTTCTAACAGTTTTCAATTAACACCAAATGGCCCTTTTTACTCACAGTTGGCTACATGTTTGTAAATTGGTGAATTTAGTGCAGCAGATTGGTGCACGTCCTTTTGAATGTGAAGTCTGATGTAAAAAAAATATAAACTTGGAATGTTTGCAAACATTGCAACACGACAGTTTGTTAAATACAAATTGCAAGGTCATCGCTGCCTCTTTAACCTGACTCTGTTATTTCTCTGTCTGTATCCCTTTTAGGAATTGGAATGCTGGTGAAACTGAAGGTAAATGTGTTACACAAATGAATCTAAGTTGACTTGTTCTCTGAATTGCTGTTTCATTTCTTGATTGTTCATTGATCAAAGGTGAATAGGGGCACTGTGGCTCAGTTCATAGCACCCTCGCCTTTGAATCAGAAGGTTGTGGGTTCATGTCCCACTCCCGGAAACCAAGAACTGTGAATGTACTCGAAAGAGTTACAATCTGTGACTGCTGATAACTCGAAAGAGTTACAAATTCAAAAACACTTTTAATTTTAAAAAAATGTCTTCATTGGGGAAAGCCTGATACAGAACAAAAACAAAAATGCTTGAACTTATTTGTCCAGATATTCCGCCATCATGGTATTGGGTTGCATCTCCTGCTGGACTTCCACAAACACGCGCTCCAGCCCCACCTACACGGTTTGAATGTGGAGCCAGGAGAAACACCTCCTGCTCTCCCAGGCTCCACATTCAGGTAAACCGTTTTAACAAACTTGCCTTTTTGTTAGTGGCCTGCCCCAGTCTCTGTAAGGGACCATAGTCATAGAGTCATAGTCATAGAGTTTTACAGCATGAAAAGAGGCCATTCGGCCCATCGTGTCTGCGCCGGTCATCAAGCCCCTATCTACTCTAATCCCATTTTCCAGCACTTGGCCCGTAGCCCTGTATGTTGTGGCATTTCAAGTGCTCATCTAAATACTTCTTAAATGTTGTGAAGGTTCCGGCCTCTACCATCCTTTCAGGCAGTGAATTATAGATACCCCCCACCCTATGGGTGAAAGGATTTTTCCTCAAATCCCCTCTAAACCTCCTATCTACGCCCCTCATAATTTTGTACACCTCAATTAGGTCCCCCCCCAGCCTTCTCTGCTCTGAGGAAAACAACCCCCACCGATCTAGTCTCTCTTCATAGCTGAAACACTCCAGTCCAGGCAACATCCTGGTGAATCTCCTCTGCAACCTCTCCAGTGCAATCACATCTTCCCTATAGTGTGGCGGCCAGAGCTGCACACAGTACTCCAGCTGTGGCCTAACTAACGTTTTATATAGCTCCATCATAACCTCCCTGTTCTTTTATTCAATGCCTCGACTAATAAAGGCAAGTATCCCATTTGCCTTCTTAACCACCTTACCTACCTGTCCTGCTGCCTTCAAGGATCTATGGACATGCACACCAAGGTCCCTCTGATCCTCTGTACCTCCTAGGGTCCTACCATTCATCGTGTATTTCCTTGCCTTGTTAGTTCCTCCCAAAATGCATCACCTCACATTTTTCAGGATTAAATTCCATTTGCCATTGTTCTGCCCATCTGACCAGCCCGCCTATATCATCCTGTAGTCTAAGGCTTTCCTTCTCAGTATTTACCACACCACCAATTTTCGTGTCATCTGTGAACTTATTGATCATATCTCCTACATTCATGTCTAAACCATTAATGTACACTACAAACAGCGAGGGTCCCAGCACCGAACCCTGTGGTATGCCATTGGACACGGGCTTCCAGTCACAAAAACAACCTTCAACCATCATCCTCTGCCTCCTGCCACTAAGTCAATTTTGGATTCAATTTGCCAAATTGCCTTGGATCCCATGAACTCGTACATTCTTGACCATTCTCCCAAGTGAGGCCTTGTCAAAAGCCTTACTGAAATCCATGTAGACTCACTGGCCTATAGCTACCTGGTTTATCCGTATGACCCTTCTTGAATAACGGTACCACATTCTCTGTCCTCCAGTCCTCTGGCACCCTCCTGTGGCCAGAGAGGATTGGAAAATTAATGCCATAGCCCCTGCAATCTCTTCCCTTGCCTCCTACAGCAGCCTGGGATCATCGCATCTGGGCCTAGAGATCTATCCACTTTTAAGCCCGCTAAAATTGCTAATACCTCCTCCCTTTCAATGCTAATTTGTTCAAGTATATCACAGTTCCCCTCCCTGATTTCTACACCTACATTGTCCTTTTCTATGGTGAATACAAATGCAAAACACTCATTTAAAACCTCATCTACGTCTTCCAGCTCCACCCACAGATTGCCACTTTGGTCCCTAATGGGCCCTACTCTTTCCCTGGTTATCCTCTTGCCCCTAATATATTTATAAAATGCCTTTGGATTTTCCTTTATTTCACCCACCAGTGTTTTTTCATGCCCCCTCTTCACTCTGCTAATTCCTTTTTTAAGTAACCCCCTGCACTTTCTATACTCCTCTAGGGCTTCTGCTGTTTCCCTTTTTTTCCTTATCCAATCCTGTGCATCCCTTGACATTGAGGGTTCTCTGGGCTTGTTGGTCCCACCCTTCACCTTTACAGGAACATGTTGGCCCTGCGCTCTCCCTATTTCCTTTTTGAGTGATTCCCGCTACCCTGATGTAGGCTTTCCTACAAGTAGCTGCTCCCAGTCCACTTTGGCCAGAATTTGTCTTATCATATTAAAATCGGCCTTCCCCCAGTTCAGAACCTTTACTTCGTCCATCTTTGTCCTTTTCCATGACTACCTTAAATTTTACTGAGTTATGGTCACTATCACCAAAATTGCTCCCCCACTGACACTTGCCTGGCTTCGTTCCCTAAAATTAGGTCCAGCATCGCCCCCTGTCTTGTAGGACTTTCTATGTGCTGCCTTAAAAAGTTCTCCTGGATACATTTTAAAAATTCCACCCCCTCAAAGCCTTTCACACTTTGTCTATCCCAGTTAGCATTGGGGGGGTAGAAATCCCCTATTATTATTACCCTATTATTTTTACACTTCTCTGATATTTGCCTTCTGTCCTTCTATCTCTCCCTGACTGGGGGTCTATAGTACACTCCCAGCAATGTGATTGCCCCCCTTTTGTTTTTAAGTACTACCCATATAGCCTCATTTGAGGAACCTTCTAAGATATCACCCCTCCTTACTGCAGTAATTGACTCCTTGATCAATATCGCAACACCACTTCCTCTTTTACACCCCCCACCCCCTCCCCACCCCCCACATTATCTCTCCTGAAGATTCTATACCCCGGAATATTGAACTGCCAGACCAATCAGAAGTTTTTCTCAAATTTTAGTCTGGTCCAATTGCCGAAAATTTAATCAGTGGGAACTTCAAACCGAGAGTCAATCCTTGTGTCCCATTGTGCAAAGATTAGCAAGCCAGTGATGTAAAAGCCCAGTTGAATTTTTCTAACAGTTTTAAATTCACATCAAATGGCCCCTTTACTGGCTGTTGCCTATGATTGGTCAAGCCATTGAGGCTGCAGGTTGACCTGTGGTTTTCAAATGCAGGTGGAGAGGCTATCTCAGCTCCCCACGAGATTGCAGATGGAGTTTCAAACTGGCCTCAGGCATTTTTTATATGCAAAAGGACTAAACGTTATTTCAAGTGGCACCTATTTTTCTGCATCTACTAATATGCCAGCTTGGAACAAGCAGGCGTTTGAGTGTTGCTGAACAAAGAGAGATGTCGAAGATTTTCATCATGCACTCATCAGGACACGCACAGGAATACCCATATAAGGCACTTCTTGCTTCTGACATTAGCACTTAAAAACATTTTCCCAGGCCACCGTGGCTACTTTTGTAAAGCTTAATTATCTTTGTCTATTTTCAGCTTTAGGATTAATATTACAAAAATAACCTTAGGTGTGAGGAGATTTATTGCCACAGGCTGATAGGGTCATGGGCTGTGAGGTTACTTGCTTGGAATTAGTATCAAGTTTAGAGCATTGTAAAACTCCAAGTTATACTGCGGCCTCTGCACATTCTCGCCTTGGGCAATGTATCATCTGCATATGTATGTTTAAACACAGGTAGAAAGTGTCGTTCACTGGTGCTGGAATGGCAGTGATGAAGTTAGTACAGAGCTGACTACCTTCTGATTGAAGTTATACTGCAGCCATGAAACCCAGAACTGGGGGAGACTACCATTTTTGAGATGGTCTTATAATGTTGGTGAAAACTCATCCTTAGACTTCCCCTCCAAGTCACTCACCATCCTGACTTGGAAGTATATCACCGTTCCTTCATTGTCACTGGGTGAAAATCCTGGAACTCCCTCCCTAACAGCACTGTGGGTGTACCTACACCACAGGGACTGCAGCGGTTCAAGAAGGCAGCTCAACACCACCTTCTCAAGGGCAATTAGGGGTGGGCAATAAATGCTGGCCTAGCCAGTGACGCTCACATCACACGAAAGAATTTTAAAAAATCTTCAAACAACAATATAACTGGCAGGCCCAGAACGCTGAAGCAATATTATATTTGGACCTTCTCAAAAAGGGCAAAGAGTTAAAAAGGCAAGCGACTTTTTCATGAAATACGCTTAATTAAATGCTTATCTGTAGAATGAACTTCATGTTCTTTTTTTAATGCAGTTTATTTGCATCTGTGGCATCAAAAGTGATCTTTATAAAGGTGGTGATAATGAACCAGAAATCAATGCAGCAACTGTGCCAGAGATTGGGGAGCTGTGTGCGGACGGCATCATCCTTGAATCGAAACCTAGCGCAGTAATGGTGCCACTGATAAGCATCAAAAAGACTGAAGCTCCTACATTGGAATACAAACCTGAAATCCTGGACATTGAGACTGTGTCAGCTGTTGGTGAGTGTAATGTTTTTTTTCCCATGTTCTTTCTAATCCTGTCAGCTGTAGCTCAGTAGGTGACAGAGGAGAAGGCTTGCTAAGACATAAATAATCTGTGTCCTGCTGCCCCTTGTTGTCGGTTGAGGCTCAGGGAGTAGCAGGCCTTGGCTCTGAATCTAAAGCTTTTGGTTTAAGTCCCATCCGGAGACTGGATCACAAAAGTCTACACTGACACTCAAGTGAACAGTACTGAAAGAGTGCTTCAAGGTCAGAGGTGCCATCGTTTGAACGAAATGTTAAACCAAGGCCTCGTCTTTCCTCTCACTTGAATATGTACACTCCATAGCTCTACTTCAAAGAAGATCACCAGTGTCTGAGCCAATGTTTATTTCCCAATCAAAACAGATTAGAAATTACCTGGTCATGATCACAATGTTGTTTGTGGGAGCTTGCTGTGCACAAATTGGCTGCCGCATTTCTGACATTACAACAGTAATTACAATTTAAAAGTGCTTTGCTGCCTGTGTGAAAGATGCTACATAAATGCAAGGCTTCCTTTTCTTTCAATGCATTGCACCCCTGTTCATTCACGATGATGTTTATATAAGGGAGGAATGTAATAATGATCTACTGAGGCTTTAACTGTATTTTACAGCTCTGTAATCTAAATGTTAAAAACACTCTTTTTGCAATTACAGACAATGAGCCTAATTGTAACATTCATTTGTTTCTATTCAGTTCACCCTAAAGACAATGCAGAGGACAACATACCATTTCCTGTACAAGAAAATGGAAGAAACTCAAAAACCTATTATCCTATAGAGGAGCAGTGTCGAAAGCAGTATAACCAGTCAGTAATGATGGAGGCCAAAGATGGGATACCAACAAGCCTATATTTAGACAGCAATAAATATCAACTGCATTGCATTTCCGTCTAGATTCAGCTCCCTGCTGAATAAACCACCAATACAGTTTGATATTGTCTATAGGAGGCAGTTTACAGGTGAAGCTTCCCATTGAGTTAGTGGCCTGCTTGACATCTTTACCATTAGAAATCTATTCAGACGAAACTAGGAGATGAGTCTGAGGAGTGTTCAAGACTGTAGCTTTTTTCTTGGAATTTGATTGTATGATAACAACTAAATCAATGAAAATACTCGTCACACATACCTTTTAACTCACCAGGAATCCGTACTTAGTCCTTTGGTCAATCAGCGGCTCAAAATGTGGCCCGATGGCGTGATCAGAGGTGGAAAGGCCAAAAACTCCTTTTATTGTGGGTTTACAGATTAAACCAGGTTTAAAATTAAACCTCCAAGGATTTGCTGGTTTCAAGTTTTATTAACAAAAATATCTGTTAGGCTTCCTAGAGATTAGCAGTAAGAATTTATATTAAACTATTTGAAAATTCCTTTTTATGGAAATGAAAAGCATATACTCATCAATGAAACCAGATAAACCTCTCCCCTGATGAGCATTAGCAGCCCATTATTATAGTTTTTGTGTTGACTAACCTTGGCTTCCTTGCCTTCAAATATCTGCACATCCCTACATCTCCCTACCACTGCTACATTGTCAGAGATACTATCCTTTTGACCAATTGTTAAAGTGAGAATTATTTCTGGTGGTTCAGGCAATTGCTCAAGAGCTTATTGTAAGAATGTTATGAGACAGCCTCTCGTAAAGGCTGAGTTATTTAAAAATCCCGGAGGGAAACTTTAAACAACTGTCATAACCTATATTTTTAAGTGGTTATGTTTGAGATGCAACTCTAAATTCGGGAATCAGACCACCAGTTCTCAAGAGGTTTTATATCAAAATACATGAGACATTTATTAATTTACACAAGTTAAATATATACACATGACTACAAATTAGTACTATCATAACTTTTAACAAATTCCTAAACCAACCTCCATTAAGGCAACAGCAACCCGTAGACTTAACCAGACATCAGGCAAAGCATTTTCACCTTAATTATTCAAAATGAGGTTCCTCTCGCTTTGGTTCCTGTGGGAACAGTTGTAGGCTTACAGACACTTCGATCTTACATTGTCTCTGCGCTCCACACACAAAACTGCTGAAGTTATATCCAGCACATCTCATTGAATGTAAATTTTCATTGTATCACCAGCCTCTTTGAGCTCCACCTGTTCTAACAATAAAACCCCTTTCATAGTACCAATTTTATTAGTAATATAAACATATTGCTTGGTCTCTGCTCGCTGGGTGCCAGATTTCACTTACCTTCTTGAATGCTCTATTCAAAAAAATGCAAATGCGCTCTACCTCTCTTACATCTCAAAACTAGTACACATCAAAGCACCCAGACTAGCTGGCTTTAATTCAATTAAAACTCACCCACAGACTAAACCTCTATTTTAAAAGAAAAATATTTTGCAATACTATTATATATATTAATAGCTTCATGACAAAGAGGAACAGGAAGTTGTCCTGGCGTCATCAGCACAAAATATAAGCCGATACTTCCAAAGGAGTGCTGAGGGAGTGCTCCATTGTCAGAGGTGCCTCTTTTGGATGAGACCTTAAAACAAGGCCCTGCCTGCCCTCTTAGGTGGGTGTTAAAGACTCCATGGCACTATTTCAAAGAAATGGGGAGTTATATCCAGTGTCCTGATCACTATTTATCCTTCGACTATCATCTTCAAATCAGATCATCTGGTCATTATCATATCACTGTCTGTGCGATCTTGCTGTCCGCAAATTAGTTGGCGCATTTAATAAGTTACAATTGGTTATTTATTTACTTTGCTGCGGGTAGAATCTGTTGCATAAAATGTCTGTTGCAGTTGCATGCTTCGCAATAGCGGCTCCTTCCAAATAAATCATTGTAACAGAAGCCCACTCAGGCTTTTGAGAAATATAATGAGATGCTATATAAATACACATTCATATCTTCTCCTTAAAGCTATGTGCGCATGGGTCACGTATGGAAAAGTGGGTTATAGTGAGACGTTTAGCAGAGGCTATGATCCTTGAAGAAACTCCGGAATTTTATCCTTTGGGTTTTGTGCAACTTAAAATCTGTTTGCATCCAGTTATTCTGACAACTGGACCTTTGCTATAGAGAATGAGCAATATTTTAAAAATACTAACACACTTCAGATGCTTGTCTTTTTAAGATACTGATCGTTTAGTATAATGTATTCTGAAACATTACTCCTATACGTTGAATATAAATAAAATCGATTGCATGCTTTACCTATTTCTGCGCAATATTATCCACCATCTGACTGACAGAAAATAAAGAAGTAATCCTGCCTAATTACTGCAGAGTTAACCAGGATACCTGGGGAAGTGTAGGCTGTTTCCCTTGGAACTGGGGAGATTAGTGAGGTGATTTGAAATGATGAAGGGATGAGACAGCAACTCCTACCAGTATTTGTGGGGTTTAAAACAAGGGGGCATGGATACAAGATTTAATGAAAGAGATTTTGGATAGACAGCAGGAACAGTTTTTTCTTTGAGATGAAGGGTTATGGGAGTGTAGAATTCATTAGTAGAAAGTTATTGAGGCAGTGACCATGTCAGCATCTAAGCATATATCGGATAGGTGCTTGAAGGAAAAGAAATGGACACTGAGTGGGCACACTGGATTAGGATTATTGAATTTAGGAAGGGTTAACATCGACTGGAAAAACTCAGCAGGTCTGGCAGCATCGGTGGAGAAGAAAAGAGTCGACGTTTCGAGTCCTCACGACCCTTCAACAGAACTACTCGAAACGTCGACTCTTTTCTTCTCCACCGATGCTGCCAGACCTGCTGAGTTTTTCCAGGTAATTCTGTTTTTGTTTTGGATTTCCAGCATCCGCAGTAGTTTTTTTGTTTTTAACATCAACTGGGCCTGGTTAACTCAATCAATCCATTTCCTATTTTGTAATTTCTATGTAATTGCATACGTTTTGATCTATCACCATGGTTGGTGTGCTATCATGTCTTGATGAGGTTTTGCTTATTCTATGAGACTTAAGAGGGTCAACATAAATAGTTTCAAGAAAAACTAAATAGATTAACTATTCACAAAGACCTCACGATGTGTACATGGTTTTCTGGACACAGACTGCTCTGCCTCTTGGTCATCTGACTCTTGATGTCATGCTAACATCACCATCAACCTCATTGTCTCATTATCATAACCATTAACCCTTTACTCTACAGTATATGTGAATAAGAATCTTACATTAATGCCACGATGCAACTACAGCAATCTGGGTCAACTATTAGATTGCAAATTGGGTGGGAGCTTTTGGAATGGAGTTTCATCCTAAATTCCTGCCAACCGACAGACAATCCGAGTTGCACACAACCCACCCCCAGGAATTTTGGCTTCTTTTTAGGACAGGTGACAGACAGCATAGTTAAAGAGGTAAAGCTCTAAGGAGCACCTTAAAGGTGTAGAGAGGCAGAGAGGTTTGGGGAGAGAATTCCAGAGCTTGAGACCTTGACAGCTCAAGAGACAGCACCAATGATGAGATGAAGGGAGTGAGAGATGTACAAAAGGGTTGTCGGACTGGAGGGAGTCACGGGTAGGGAAGGGTGAGACTATGGAGGGATTTGAACACTGGGATCAGAACTTTAAAAATGGATGCTTTGATGGACTGGGAGCCAATGCAAGAGCAGCTAGAGCAGGAGTGATAAATGAACAGGACTTGGTCTTAGCTTGGATTCATTTGTCAGTCAACAGGGAAGCACCAAGCAGAGACCAAGGATTTTCCCAAAATGAGGGAGAGAGAATCAAGAAGACTCTCTTTACTAGGTTTGCTCTGAATTCACCTTCTAGTGCCATTGGCGGATGACCAGGATTGACATACTTTCCCCTTAAAGAGACAATTGCTGTCAAAGAGTTGTTGCTAGATCCTCCCTATTCAGGCACTGAACAACTGTGTTGGAGATTAAATTTCCTCATATTTTTCAGGGCCTTGTCCACTTGCCACTTGGGACCTGTCATCAGGCCCTGGGTGCCCCTGGTGTCAAGTCATTTATATAACAGTGGGTGGTGCCTGCCTCATGATATTAGAGGAGGCATCTGTCTGTCACTTGGGAGGGGAGGGGGGGCATTAGTGTATTATCTCAAACAAAATAGCCCATAAAAATAAGCCTCGTTTGCTATTGGTTGCTTGCAACATGTCATAAATTGCAGTGAGAAAACTGTGTCATCCAGCCTCTCACATCCTTAGCAACACTGGTTGCAAGGGACAAGAAGACATCTTGAATCACAGAACAGTACAGTGCAGGAGGCCATTCAGCCCATTGAGTCTGCACCAGCTTGTTCAAAGGGCAACCCAGTTGGTCCCACTCCTTGCCTTTACCTTTCAACTTTTTCTCCTCCTTCAAGTATTTATCCAATTCCCTTTTGAAACCCACTATTGAATCAGTACCCAGCACTATCAGTACATTTCAAACCCTGACCACTCTATCTAAAAACACTGCAGCTTTTCCTCATATCACCTCCAGCTCTATAGCCAATCAACTTAAATCTATGCCACCAACTGTTGCTAAAGGCGTAAATAAGGAATTGCTATATCACAATATCTTTACAGTGCAGAAGGCAGCCATTCAGCCCATCGAGTCTGCACTATTATAGTATACAATTACGCCTGCACATTTGCAGCCAGGTATATGATGCAGCCACCCAAAAATAGGGCAAAAATTTTCATGAATAGCAAAATGGGTCATGGGCCATAATCGAGTCCTGCCCAAGTGTAACACACTAGCTCCCCCACCCCGTCCTGCCCCAAACACAGAATTCTTATGTCTGAAAAGCCCAGGAAATTCAGTCCCTTATTTTCTGTAATAACTTCACCAAATCTTTAGTCGAAAGGTTAAGAATATTTTATTATGTTTCACTATCCAGAAACACTCCAGCGTCAATAGTCCTTAAAAAGATAACGGAATCTCAATACTTTATTTTATATATTTTTTAATATTCATGGGCCAGCATTTATTGCCCATTCCTATTTGCCCTTGAGAAGGTGGTGGTGAGCTGCCTTCTTGAACCGCTGCAGTCCATGTGGTGTAGGTACACCCACAGTGCTGTTAGGGAGGGAATTCCAGGATTTTGACCCAGCGACAGTGAAGGAACAGTGATATATTTCCAAGTCAGGATGTTGAGTGGCTTGGAGGGGAACTTCCAGGTGGTGGTGTTCCCAGTTATCTGCTGCCCTTGTCCTTCTAGATGGTCGTGGTCGTGGGTCTGGAAGGTGCTGTTGAAGGAGTCCTTCAGTGCATCTTGTAAACGGTACACACAAATGTAGCACAGATTTACCAGACCAAGTGCTGATGGAACAAGTTTCCTGGGGATTCAGGGGCTGATCTAGGTCTCAAAATCTTTCAAATCTACCAAACTCTCAATTGCTATTTGATACAAAACAGGTCTACAAACTAAAAATACATTGAAAGAGACATACAGATGCTAAACAAAGTGTTTTCAAGAAGTTGGAAGATCTTGTTGATAACAAGCTTAACTAAACCCTTCCAACAAACACGGGTGGAATACTGGAGAGTAATTAATGTGCAGACTCAGTCTGCAGCTCTGAAAGGAGCCCGTATGAAGTGTGTTCCTGAATGTTTGCTGCATCCATCGCCTGCTTCCACAGGAAGTTAAGGGGAAACAGGCTGTGAACAGTCAGACGGTCAAGGATTTTTTTCCCTGATTAAAGCCTGAGGGAGAAACAGCCTCAAGATCATTGGGTCTCCTAGACTCACTTAAATCAGCCTTTGATGCAAAGAATGTAGCTCCTAATTTCCGCAAAACTGCCAATCATTGGATTTGGTACACTTAAGGTATTTTGGGGAAGTAATTGCAGGTTTTCTATTGGACACTCAAGGTGATGGAACATAGTAATAATTGTTCAAAATGGCTGGCAGAACACAATCGCATTGGCTGGAAGGAAGTAACTGATTCAGTCCCTTCCACCTTCAGCCACTAGGCAGCAGTGCTGAGCTACGTGCAGGACTGCAGGGACACCAGTCTAGCTTCAAGGGGCCTTTTCCAATCAGAGATCCAGGGCGTCACCCCAGCCACTGTCCATCCTTCAGGTTTAATCAGTGGTGACCTGGCAAGAGTCTCCGGAAACCAATTCCAAGGCAGAGAGCATAGTGGGAATAATAGACTTCTTGACTTCAAGTTCCTTTTGAGAAATTAGCTCCTGGATCACAGTTGGGTCACCTCACAGTCACAGTAAAGAAGATTTCCTCTGAAGTTTTTGTGTACACTCCCAGGAGAACACATCGACTTTTTTTCCCCCTCATTTTTCTCCCAAAGGCAGATTCTGTCTCAGCCTTTGCATCCAATTCAGGAGTATTAGTGAGCTTAAAAGAGATGCTTGGGGGGGTGAGGGGTGGAAGTGTGGAGGCTGGAGATACATTTAGTATGTACAAGTCCCTCCTTTTTAAGTCATCAGAAAGACCCATATCATTTCATTGGAGTCAATTGCTGGCAGGGTCCATTGTCAGCATCAGATAGACGTGAATATTTGGGTCTTCATTCAGATACTAGTGACAGATATGGAGAGGAAGGTGCGGAACAGTATATCCCTGGCACTGAAACCTCCCCTCACCTCAAGAAGGGATCTCGCACCCCTTTAACTTCCAACTTTTACAAGAATTGCTGAAAGGGCAATAATGCTCTCCTCACTTACTTGAAGGCAGCTGACTGTCATTTCAAACATGTCAAGTTAAGTATCCTGCAGTTCCAATCACTGGACCCACTCATCCCGTACAGAAATTATTTTTAAACTGAAGCTGTAAGTTCCTCCGCACTCAACAACGTGGGGCAGTAGTGGTCCTAATCTTTGCTCCTTTAGTGCACATTATAATCCGGGAACTCCACCCCGACACTGCGCAGTGGGTGCATCTTCACCACAGGTTGCAGTCTTTCAGGGCAGCAGCTCATCACTACCTACTCGGTGGGGGGGCATTAGGCTTTGGCAATAAATAGTGGCTTTGCCAGCGATGTTCGCATCTCATGAATGAATAAAGTAAAAAATTCTCCAAGCCTCACGAAAGTTATTTATTAGATCACTAAAAGTTGTAGAAAAAGCAATTTTAAATCTATGAAAAAGGAATACCCCCTCCACCGATGCAGTGGCAGCAGTGAGCAACATCTACAAACTGCAGTGAAGCAGGCAGCTCACTAAAACTCACTGGCAAGGCCAACGTTTATTGCTCGTCCCTAATCACCCTCGAGAATCTATCGCCATTCCTTCACTGTCGCTGGGTCAAAACCCTGAAACTTCCTTCCTAAACAGCGCTGTGGGTGCACCTACACCAAGAAGGCAGCTCACCACCACCTTCAAAGAGCAACTAAGGATAGGAAACAAATGCTGGTCCAGCCAGCGACACCTCTGTCCTGTGAATGAATATAACAAAATATTTTCTTTGCACTGCGATTGCAGAGGAGCAATAATTATGTTT
The DNA here is from genome assembly GCF_964194155.1 of Cetorhinus maximus. Lineage (NCBI taxonomy): Eukaryota > Metazoa > Chordata > Chondrichthyes > Lamniformes > Cetorhinidae > Cetorhinus > Cetorhinus maximus. The sequence goes on from NC_135893.1 coordinate 5,716,045, forward strand.
TAAATAAAAGTCATCAGACGTCATGGTCATAGTTTAGACAATTTATTATTCATGAAAACTTTTCAATTAGTCCCAAAGGCCTTATTGAAAATCCACAGTAAATCTATTTCTCTGGTTCTAAATTGGATACCAGCACAACATAATAGGGAATGCCTTAAATTAGAATATTCAAAATTACAGTTTCTGTTTGCTTAAAATATCTACTCTCCCGGAATGTTATTTTAACCAAAGTGTTTTAGCGTTAACTGTTTATAGCTCATGCGTTGTACGAAGATGAGGAGACATTTCCACCATGACCTGTCCAGTTTGTGTGGATGAAAGCCCCTGGATTGCACAGCAGCTCATATGTGTGGGCACCAAAGTAATCCCTTTGCGCCTGTGGGCAAAAGAAAGATTAGATTAGCAGGTACTGGGGAGCCAAGACGTTCCATCCTCAACCACTCCCAAACAGGTTAAATTAAACTCCAAATCAACCCCCAGCCCCTGCAAAATGCAAGGGTCATAATCTTAACTGTCCACTGGATGAGCTTGTGTTGCTAAGGCACTGGTTTAAGATTGCCTGAACTCAGCTTCCTCCTAATGGCCCTAGCGGGTCATGAGTACAGGCGGAGTTTGGTGATACCACAAGTGTTTCTTTATGTTTCTTGCACATACAGCTGCACTGTCTTCGATGTCAAAGCCAGCAATACCCTGGCAGTCCGCCACTTCCAAGCACAGATCCGGGGAAAAACCAAGCCCTTTCTTTCAGGGAAGTGCACTAGTACCTTGTAGCCTCAATGTACCTGATGCGCTGAAATATCAGATGCCAAGAAGTGTTAGAAGACTAAGCAATTTAACTAGTGAATGTGTCGCTTGAACAGGGATTATTAAACCCCAAAGAAAAACAGAAAATGCTGGAAAAACTCAGGTCTGACAACATCTGTGGAGAGAAAAAGAGTCAACATTGAGTCCGTTTGACTCTCTTTCACAGCTCTGAAGGGACTCGAAACGTTAACTCTTTCTCTCTCCACAGATGCTGTCAGACCTGCTGGATTTTTCCAGCATTTGCTGGTTTTCTTTCAGATTTCCAGCATCCGCAGTATTTTGCTTTTATTATAAGTATTAAACCCAGCGTGCTACTGAGGATAGACTTTTACTGCACAGCACCCCCCTTCCTGGTTTGCAACAGGAGAGGAGGGAAAGAGCACGTCTGCCAGTTTAAAGAGCGGACTGCTGCATCTCAGGAGCATGGAGCAGAGTCTGGATAGACCACGGCTTTGCGACAGCCGGAGACTGGAGCTGTGGTGTGGCCAGGGCTGTGGGGGTGGCAGAGGGAGCGGGCCAGGGGCGGGTCAGACAGCTCCCTTAGCTGAGGCAGCAAGAGGTGGAAGGAGGGTGACTGGCACAATGTTACCCAGAGTGGGAGAGCGCAGCTGAGCAAGTAACACGCAGGCACAAACGCAGTACTGGCACTGACTGCTGGGAGGCACTATGACATAAATGGTGGGAGAAGCTGAGCAGGAGCCAGCGGACACAGTGCGATTGGAAATTCTTTCGAGTTATCAACAGTCACAGATTGCAACTTCTTTCGAGTACAATCACAGTTCTTGGTTTCCCGGAGTGGGACATGAACCCACAACCCTCTGATTCAAAGGTGAGGGTGCTATGAACTGAGCCACAGCTGACAGGCGGACGCACAACTGTTTCTGTGGCCTGGTCAGATCAGCATCAGGAGTTAATGGTTCCCAACTCCTTGAAAACTTGAATCAAATCACTCCAGAACCTTCTAAATTTGTAAGGAACACAACTCCGGTTTGCATAACCTCACCTCGTGATTTATTCCTTACACAGAAATGAGCTGCACTTGAAGATTCAGTTTACCTTTTAGTCAGTCAATCTTTTTGGAACGTGCTCGACAATTTTAAAGACGAAGGCACGGATTAAAAAAATAATAATAATCCCTTTTGTTTACAGCTGCTCTGACTGTGTAAGTCAATATAGTTCATTCAGCAAACTTAACCAATCTTCACTGGACCCTGTTAGATCAGAGTTTTGAAACTGTCTCAAATATCAATGCTCTCAGCCGAGGCATCTTCAAAAAAGGAGACAGAAATCTTAAAAATAAAAGCAAAATACTGCAGATGCTGCAGATCTGAAATAAAAAACAAAGGGCTGTAAAAACTCAGCAGGTCTGTTCCGAAGTGCAGTCATATTGGACTCAAAATGCAGCCAGGCCTGCTGAGTTTTTCTAGCACTTTCCGTTTTCATTTGAGAGAGAAATCCTGGCCGGTTTTGAAGAATAATACCGTGAGAATTTGGTTAAAGAGCAATGAGGGAGGAATCTCAGCAGGCTGTTTATCAACTAGAGCGCAGCGCAGACTTATCCAACTGAGAGGAGAAAAATGAAATAAACCTCAAGAAAGCATTGCTAAAAATCACACAAACTTGTCAATTCTTTTACCTGGATAAGGTTTGCTGGCAGCATCTGGTGCCTGTAACCGTCGTAGAAAGACAGAGCTGTACTGAAACAGGGCATAGGGATGCCCATCTGTACACCAGTGCCGACCACATGACGCCAGGATTCCTGTGGACAGAATATTCAGTGTTCATTTTTTGCTGGATTTAGTCCCTCGCAGCATGATAGGAACATACAGGACAGTCTTTATTCTCCCAAAATTACTTTCATGGGGGTTGGAGAGAGAAAGGGGGTAAGAGCATTTTTTTTTTAAACAAAAGCAGAATATTTTCAAACTCTGGAAATATTCAGATGCTCAGGCAGCAACTGTGCAGAGAGAAACACAGTTAATGTTTCAGGTCGACAACTAGTTCTGATGAAACGTTTAACTCTCTCTCTCTCTATCCACAGACGCTGCCTGACAATTTCAAGAATTTTGCTTTTAGTGTTGCTGAAAAAAAAGACATGTCGGAGCTTTTCATCTTGCACTCATCAGGACACTTCACAAGAATATCAATACAAGGGGAAAACATTAATTTATACTATTATGAGAAGAAAGAGTGCTGAATGGTTGGCCAGTGGACTGTAACTGGTAGAGGTGTTGTCATGGATAATGCACCAGTGATGGTGGCTGACAGTTAACTGCCAAGCATTGTTTGAAATTTAAACCAGGCAGCTTGACCCTGATTGGTTGACTCATTCCTCAGGGCAATGGCTTGACCAATCAGGGTCAAGCTGTCTGGTTTAAATTTCAAACAATGCTTGGCGGTTAACTGTCAGCCGTCATCTATTGGTGCATTCACCATGGCAACGTCTCTACCAATTACAGTCCACCTGCTAACCAATCAGGACTCTCATCTCATACAGTATAAATTGTTGTTTTCCCCTTATATCAATATTCTTGCGGTGTCCTGGTGAGTGCAAGACGAAAAGCTTCAACATGTCCCTTTTCTCAGCAATGCTCGAGTTCTGTACTACCAAACGACTAATTTTGTCTTTATGCTACTTTTTGTGCCACTCTTAGGGTGTCTTTACACAACAGTTACAAGTAGCTCAGCTTCACACCCACACTGCAGTTACAGTGTCAGTGGAGTCCAAATCCAGCATCAAGGTCCGGAACCAAACTGAGTCCAATGCCCTGGAGCAGCCAGTCTTACTGGAATGTTCTGGAGTCTGTTTTGAGGTGCGGCACCCTGTTTGCACTCAGTTAGTGCAAAGGGAAAACCATTTCACATTAATTCTGTGCAAAAGAAGTAGTAACATATCAGCCCGTGACTCTGAAGCGTGACAGACGAATCTCCAAATTGTACACTAATGGATCACTTAGTATTGCTCACAGTAAATGAAATGCTGCTTTATAAAAGGGGGAAAAGTTTCAAAATAAGGGGTGGCCCATTTAGGATGAGACGAGGAGGAAGTTCTCTCTCTCTCTCTCTCTCAAATCTGCGTTTAGTCTGTAGAATTCTCTTCCCCAGAGAGCAGTGGGGGCTGAGGCATTGAATATATTCAAGGCTGAGTTAGACAGATTTTTTGTTAGGCGAGGGAGTCAAGGGTTATGCAGGGGGTGGTGGGGGGGGGGACGGGGGGCAAGCAGATTGGAAAGCGGAGTTAAAGCCACAATTAGATCAGCCGTGATTTTACTGAGTGGCGGAGCAGCGCTTCCAGGGGCTGAGTGGCCTAATCCTGCTTCTATTTCTCATGTCCTTAGTGCCATAAATGCATTCATATAACTTATAGATTGATAGCCATTCTATGATTCTATAATGTTCAGTTAAGTGCGTAAATACCTGACAATCCTGAACAGCCTTCGTGAAGAATTGATCTAGGAGCAGGTTCTGCAGTTCAGGATTTGCATCAAAAGCATCTTTAATTTTCCCCAGAAAGACACTGGAGGAAGAAAAAACAACTTTTACAGATATTTTCCTGCAAGTGGGTATTTAAAAAAAATGTGCGCGCATGCGTGAAAATAGCCTCCAAATATTGTCCTGTTGCCCAGGAACTTGTGGCTCCAACTTCAAAACAGCGTTAGCTCAAAGGCAAACAGCACGATAACTGAAGAAAGACTCCACATGGGAAAAAAAATACAGGATATTGAATTGAGATCTAATGTTTAAAAATTACATGCAATAATCTACAGGATGGTTATATATGATTGCATTCCTCAAGTTTCCTGCTCCTTTAGGATGCTCCCCAAAACCAAACTTTTAAAATAAAAAGATTCACTCATGGAATGGGCTAGTCCAGCATTTATTGCCCATCCCCAGCTGAGAGAACTGAGCGGCTTGCTAGGCCAATTCAGAGGGCATTTAAGGGTCAACCACATTGCTGTGGGTCTGGAGTCACACATCTAGGCCAGACCCGGTAAGGACAGCAGATTTCCTTCCCTAAGGAGGACATCGTTGTAAAGACCCATCTAGTTCACCAACTGACTTTTAATTGCAGATTTCTTTTTATTGAGTTCAAACTTCACCATCTCCTGTGGTGGGATTTGAACCTGGGTCCCCAGAGAATTACCCTGGGTCTCTGGAATACTAGTCCAGTGACAACACCACTATGCCACAATATGCCTAACATCTTGTGCCACTCAGTGTGGAACTCAGCTTGTTAACACTCCTGCGAAGCACCTTGGGACCTGTTACCACATTAAAAGCTGCTATGTAAATGCAAGCTGTTGTTATGTACCCAGCTCACCTCCTGATGATGCAGCCGCCTCTCCACATCAGTGCGATGCCACCATAATTCAGAGACCAGTTAAACTCTTTAGCTGCTTGTCTCAAGAGCATGAATCCCTGGGCATAGGAGATGATCTTCGAAGCGTAGAGAGCCTGCAAAAGGGACAAGAGGATTCTCACCACTTTAAATATGTACACATGGGCCATTACGTTACAAAGTAGGAACTTCCCCTGTTTGTACAATGACGTATGAAGTTGGGTTATACATGGGCAACATCTACATGTACTTCGGGCTGTGAGACTGGACAACTTACAGGAGAACATCTTGAGTGCTGGCTGGGGTGGGGGGTGGAGAGAGAGGATAAGAGCCTATCCCATTTCACAATATTTGGGTTGAATTGGAGAATGCGCAGAAGCGTTAAGACAGGCAAAGGCTAGTGACTCATCTCCAGGCACCAGACAGAGACCCTGCTGAAAATGCAGCACCTTAACTGATTGAAAAGTTAGGTTGCTATGCAACTCTTAATTGGTCCCACTTCTGGATTTGAGCCCGGATGTGCTATTTTCCAACAAATGAATCCAGGGCTGTTTTTTCGCACCTTCCGCTCATAACAGCTCCGACCAGGGATTGGAATTAGCATTGCAGGGAATCAGAATAAAACTCAAATGAAAATATTTTACATAAAATAAAATCTTAAGCAGTTGGATATCATTCACTCCATAGTCTAGCACAGCCCTCAAGAGATCTGACGTCCTCTTCTCCCCCCATACGCTCGCTTGATCTCTCCTCTTAACTGTGGACTCCTTTCTGTGGCACAGTTCCAGTGTCAGTCATCCTCTGGTACTCTGCCCAATTTGTCTGGCAGGCTTTTCCACCACATGCTCAATCCTGTCCTCATTGGACATCCACTTCCAGCAGGTTACCATAGTGACTGGGAGCGGGAACCCTAGCTGATCCCATCTCCATCCAGGACACAGAAACCATAAGACCATAAGACATAGGAGCAGAAATTAGGCCATTCGGCCCATCGAGTCTGCTCCACCACTCAATCGTGGCAGATAAGTTTCTCAACCCCTTCTCCCGCCTTCTCCCCGTAACCTTTGATCCCCTTATCAGTCAAGAACCTATCTATCTCGGTCTTAAATACACTCAATGACCTGGCCTCCACAGCCTTCTGTGGCAATGAATTCCATAGATTCACCACTCTCTGGCTAAAGAGGTTTCTCCTCATCTCTGTTCTAAAAGGCCTTCCCTTTACTCTGACGCTGTGTCCTCGGGTCCTAGTCTCTCCTACTAATGGAAACGTCTTCCCCACGTCCACTCTATCCAGGCCTTTCAGTATTCTGTAAGTTTCAATCAGATCCCCCCTCATCCTTCTAAACTCCATTGAGTATAGACCCAGAGTCCTCAAACGTTCCTCATATGTTAAGTCTTTCATTCCTGGGATCATTCTCGTGAACCTCCTCTGGACCCTCTCCAGGGCCAGCACATCCTTCCTGAGATACGGGGCCCAAAATTGCTCACAATATTCTAAATATGGTCTGACCAGAGCCTTATAAAGCCTCAGCAGCACATCCCTGCTTTTATATTCTAGTCCTTTCAAAATAAATGCCAACATTGCATTTGCCTTCCTAACTACTGACTCAACCTGTAAGTTAAAGAGAATCCTGGACTAGGACTCCCAAGTCCCTTTGCACTCCAGATTTCTGAATTCTCTCCCCATTTAGAAAATAGTCTATGCCTCTATTCTTCCTACCAAACTGCATGACCTCACACTTCCCCACGTTGTATTCCATCTGCCACTTCTTTGCCCATTCTCCTAACCTGTCCAAATCCTTCTGCAGCCTCCCCGCCTCCTCAATACTACCTGACCCTCCATCTATCTTTGTATCACCTGCAAACTTAGCCAGGATGCCCTCAGTTCCTTCATCTAGACCATTAATGTATAAAGTGAAAAGTTGTGGTCCCAACACTGACCCCTGCGGAACTCCACTAGTCACTGGCCGCCATCCTGAGAAGGACCCCCTTAACCCCACTCTCTGCCTCCTGCCAGACAGCCAATCTTCTATCCATGCTAGTACCTTGCCTCTAACACCATGGGCTCTTATCTTACTGAGCAGCCTCCTGTGCGGCACCTTGTCAAAGGCCTTCTGGAAGTCCAAGTAGATAACATCCATTGGCTCTCCTTTGTCTAACCTACTCGTTACCCCCTCAAAGAATTCTAACAGATTTGTCAGGCATGACCTCTTCTTGATAAAACTATGCTGACTTTGCCCTATTTTACCATGCACTTCCAAGTATTCTGAAATCTCATCCTTAATAATGGACTCTAAAATCTTACCAACGACCGAGGTCAGGCTAATGGGTCTGTAATTTCCCATCTTTTGCCTCACTCCCTTCTTAAACAGGGGGGTTACATTAGCTATTTTCCAGTCCTCTGGGACCCTCCATGACTCCAGTGATTCCTGAAAGATCACCTCAAACGCCTCCACTATCTCTTCAGCTATCTCCTTCAGAACTCTGGGGTGTAATCCATCTGGTCCAGGTGATTTATCCACATTCAGACCTTTCAGTTTTCCTAGCACCTTCTCCTTGGTAATGGCCACCATACTCACCTCTGCCCCCGACTCTCTTGAACTTTGGGGATGTTACTCGTGTCTTCCACCGTGAAGACTGACGCAAAGTACCTATTCAGTTCCTCCGCCACTTCTTTGTTCCCCACTACTACTTCTCCAGCGTCATTTTCCAGCGGCCCAATGTCCACTTTTGCCTCTCTCTTACCCTTTATATATCTAAAAAAACTCTTGCAATCTTCTTTTATATTACTGGCTAGTTTACCCTCATTAGTTAATCTTCTCCCTCCTTATTTCTTTTTTAGTTGTCCTCTGTTGGTCTTTGTAGGCTTCCCAATCCCCTGGTTGCCCACTGCTCTTCGCCGCATTGTATGCTTTCTCTTTAGCTTTTATGCTGTCCCTGACTTCCCTTGTCAGCCATGGTTGCCTCGTCCTCCCTTTAGTATGCTTCTTCTTCCTAGGGATGAATTTTTGCTGTGTCTCCCAAATTACTCCCAGAAACTCCTGCCATTGCTGTTCCACTGTCTTTCCTGCTAGGCTCATCTCCCAGTCAATTCTGGCCAGCTCCTCCCTCATGCCTCTGTAGTTGCCTTTATTCAACTGTAATACCGTTACATCTGATTCCAGCTTTTTCCTCTCAAATTGCAGGGTAAAACCACCTGGAAAACCCTTAGCAGCACCTGAGCAAGGGCCAGTTGGTCAGAACAGAATGTGACTTAAATCTCTATACGGTCAGTGACTTGCCAAATAAACGAGGGCGAGTCTGTTTAATCCATCGCTGCCCCAAAATTACCTCTGGATTCTTACAAGCTGCGCGCGAATGAACACGCTGCACACGAATGAACACGCTGCACACAGACCCAGTTTCATGCCCAGCGTTTACAACAAGATTTCAAACCAGTGTCCACTTAAATACAACACACGCCAAAAATTTAGTTGAAGCAGCCCTTCGATAATCTCACCTTGCGGATATCTTCCAAGAACGTCTCTTTATCCCCGGAGAATTTTGTTGTTTTAGGTCCAGGTAGCTTCTTGCCAGCTATTAACCTTTCATCTTTCAGAGAGGACAGGCACCTTGCAAAGACAGCCTCACCTAAAAAAGAGATCATTCTGATTACAAATGGAGTCTGCAGCACAGAAACAGGCTGTCCGAGCCAAATAGTCTAGGCCGACATTTATACTGCCTATCAGTCTCCTCCTAAACCTCTTCAGCAAACCTCATCAGAATATCCTTCTGTTCCTTTCTCTCTCGTGTGCTTGTCAAGCTCCCCTTAAAAGCAACTCTTCGCCTTAACTACTCCCTGTGGTAGGAAGTTCCACCGTGCGCTGAGGGTGACACTGCGTTGCTGTACTGAGGGAGAGCTGCACTGTCAGAGGTGCTGTCTTCCAGATGCAAACAGAGAGCAACCAGTTCTCCTAAATGGAAGAGAAAGATCCCTTAACGATATTTTGAAGGGGAGCAGGGGAGTTATCCCCAGTGTCCTGACCAATATTTATCCCTCAATCGATGGCCGTGTGTGGGAGTTTACTGTCGCAAATTTGCTGTTGTGTTTCCAGCTTTACAACACAGCCCACACTTCAAATGCTTATCATCGGTGTGAAGCACTTTGGAGGTGAAAGGTGCTATACAAATGCAAGTCTTTAATTATTCAGCCTTACGGGGAAGTAGGGAAGGAAAAAAAAAACCCCATCAAAATCATTAATCTCACCCAAATGACCACACTCTCTATCCAGAGGTGGTCCCAGGAGAGAGATCTGGAGGGGGACATTGGTTGATTTTGTTCTCTGATCGCCCCCCTTTCACAATCCGATGGGACAAAGGCAACTGTAGCTACGCACTCCCATTCCCTTCAAGCTCAACACGGTCCAGAGATCAAACGTGAGATCTTTCTGATCCGTATGGCTGGGCAGGTTGGTGCATTTACCCACTGCAGAGACAGGTTGTTAGCATTTGGTTTCAAGGCTGCAAAGTTTGCTTTCCAAGTTGCACAAGCTTTATTCCAAACTATGGGACCCTCAACAGAAAGAAGATCTAGTTACAGGTACAAAAACTTAGTAAAGGTGGAGCATTCAAACCAACTCTTCCTTACCAATAAGTGTAACTGGAACTCCAAATTCCAGTGAAGAAATAGCAGTCCACTTCCCTGTGCCCTTCTGCCCTGCAGAGTCTCTGATCTGGGGCAGCAGAGGCTTCCCGCTGGGGTCCCGAAATTTGAGGATATTTGCCGTGATTTCAATCAGGAACGAATCAAGTTCCGTCTTGTTCCATTCCTCAAATGCCTGCAGCGGAATAAAATAATGTACCAATTTCTTTTTTCCGTTTACTGATAACCAAGTGCTCAAACGAGAACAAATCAGGATCCTTCACCACACCCACCAACTTAATTCTACAGCCGAACCCCTAAAATGCCACGTTAAAAATTAAAGATTTTACAGCCGGACTTCAGTATTCCTGAAGAGAGAGAGACATGGCAAAGCTTTTCATCTTGCACTCATATTGGCATTCTTGCAAGCGTGTTGACTGGTTGGTAAGTGGATTCTGTTTGGTGGAGGCGTTGCCATGGAGAATGCACCAGTGAGTGACAGTTAACTGCCAAACATTGTTTGAAATGTAAACTAGGCAGCTCGCCCCTGATTTGCCTTCTATTGACTGTCCTGAGGAATGAGTGTCACTTGAAGTGCCATAGCTCGTTAAATTTAAATAATGAATAGTATTATTCATAACTCTGGACACCCAAGAAGAAATGGACATTTTCTATTCGAACGAAGGTGGTGGGGTGGGGTTGGTGATGTACTGGTAATATCACTGGACTAGTAATCCAGAGGCCTAGACTGATGCTCTGGAGACATCTCACGACAGCGATTGGTGGAATTTAAATTCAATTAATAAATCTGGAATTAAAAACTAATCTCAGTAATGGCGACCAGGAAACCATCATCAAATGTCGTAAAAACCCATCTGGTTCAGTAGTGTCCTTCAGGGAAGGAAATCTGCTGTCCTTACCCGGTCTGGCCTACATGTGACTCCAGACCCACAGCAACGTGGTTGATTCTTAAATGCTCTGTGAAACAGCAAATCAAGTCACTCAGTTCAAGGGCAATTAGGGATGGATAACAAATGCTGGCCTTGCCAGCGACACCCACATCCCATGAAAGAATAAAAGGGGGAAAAAAATAATTGGGTTATGCAGAACAACATGATCAAAACCTGAAATTCCAGCTTCTATCTCGTGCCGGGGGGGGTGGGGGGGGGATAACATTTCAATGGAGAATTCAATGTTCCAGGTTCCAGCGGCACCCAGATTATGCAGAAGGGGGTAAACTGGGAGACTGTCCTTGGATCGCAGGTATACCTCACAGGCAGACGGTGCTAACCTTTGCCATTTCATCATGGTCCATGTGGAGAATGTCCTTCATCAGGTGATAAGCCTCACAGATCAGTTGCATGTCTCCATACTCGATGCCGTTGTGCACCATCTTGACAAAGTGGCCGGCTCCTTCATCCCCTACCTGAGGGCAGGACAGAGATCAGAACTACTACCATCAGGGCTCACAGAACCACAAGACACCACTACAATTTAATAAGGCAGAACTGCACACTTAACACTGCGATCTTCATCAAATTGAGGAATCAAAACAGACCCCAAACTCGTTTAAAAATATAAGACGGTAATTACAGAATACAAGCACGTTCAACGTCAATTTCAAAACGGTCTAATGCTTTAACCTCTTATCCAATGCTGGAGCTATGGAGAAACTAAGGGGAGATGGTGGTGTAGGGATGGTGTCACTGGACCAGTAATCCTGAGGTCCAGGCTAATGCTCCCAGGCCCAAATCCCACCACGGCAGCTGGTGAAATTTAAATTCAATGAATAAAAATCTGGATTTGAAAGCTAGTCTCAGTAATGGCCATCAATTGTTGTAAAAACCCATCTGGGTTCATCAATGTCCTTTTTAGGGAAGGAAATCCGCCGTCCTTACCCGGTCTGGCCTACATGTGACTCCAGACCACAAAGCAGTGTGGTTGACTCTTAACTGCCCCTCTGAAATGGCCTAGCAAGCCGCTCAGTTCAAGGGCGATTAGGGGTGGGCAACAAATACTGGCCTTGCCAGCGACACCCACATCCCGTGAAAGAATTAAAAAAGCAAGGATGACAAAAAATACACAATATTACACTAAGTGGACTTCAACACAGGTTGATGTTTTGTTCACACACACCAAATTACATTTGTCAAATATTAAGGCAAATAGGCTTTGCAAAATAAATTACAAAACATTATTAGCTTTATATCAATGAAATAGGGGCAATTAAAAAGTTTAATAAAAATAAATCACATGGTCCAGATTCTGGGATTACCCAACGAGATGAGTCAGAATGAGAACGATGGACTAATATTCTGATGATGGTCTCACCCAAAGACTGAACTTTACTCGACACCAACCGGTCAAGTGCTCATCTCCGGCATTTACTATTTTATTCTGGATGGTAGAGGTTTGACAGCTCAGCTCAAGGATATTATACAACATTTGATTTCTGCATTGAGACTTACCCAGTCACAACAGGCCTCGCCTGAACCAACCTTGGCAGCAATGCTCTGAAAGATGTCCTTGATGTGAGGCCTGAGGGGGGGGTGCAGATGGAAAGCAGAAGTAAACCTGACTCATCTGTCCACACTCCACTGCACCACACAACTAGTGAAAGGCTCAAATTATTCAACAACAAAATAAAATAAATCACTGGCCTCTTGTCGCCAAGATACTGAAGCCATTAGACAAATGAAACAATAAATGTTCCCTCCTACAAAAGATGAACTTTGTCAGAATACTAATGATTTAAACTTCTACACTCATCCATCATTGCACAGGAGCACAATGTTCTTATAAAAAAGGCCCTCCCTCCCACACTATATGAGTCAGAATAATACATTATGGACATCACCATTTGCACTTGACAGTGAAGTTCAGGCATTTACTGCCATATTTGCTCACTATTAACCAAAACATTCAGTGCTGTATTAAACCTCCTTTTCTAGTCCGGGGGAATGAATTGTTCTCTTATTTTGTTTACTCTTTGAGGTCAAACACGGAGCTCCCATTGTTTGTAAATAAAAATACGCAAACGGACCAGAATCTCACTTCTTAAAAAATGTATTTTTGAGGTTGCAAATGGCCAACTCTCTCTCCCACACTCTCTCACACTCTCTCCTCAGCCAACCCCATTCTGAAAGGAGGCTTTCCAGGGTGAAGCACCTCTCTCGTCTGCCTTCTGCTCAGTTGCTTCCCCAGTGCAGCGTTCCTGAGACAGAGTGCACAGCTAGCAAAGGATCACAATTCACAAAGTCGTGAACAATCCCACTGATAACTGTAGAATTCTCAGAAGAACATGAAGTGGACAGGCTTCTGCTGACAGTATTCAAACCAGAACACAGCTGGTCACTGCCAAAGAAGGGGCTTTCAGTCTCAACCAAGGGACTAGTCCAGACACACCCCCACACGAGACTGGGGGGAATCCATTCTCTCCAATTTATACACTAATCACATTGTGGAGGTCTCCCCCACTCCAGACTATTTCTAGGCTAAGGGCCTATACCAGGACTTCTTCAGGAACCAATCTGTGATTGGCTGGCAGGTGCGTAGCCTAGATTAACAGCCCCTGCCCTTTTCGGGATGTGTGGGGGATGCGTGATGTGTGTGAGGGGGGGATGGGAGTTTGCACAACAGGAGCAAATCACCCTGAACAGGAGCAGAATCTTCCCCAAGTTGCCGGGGGGCAGTGAGTGATTGAAGCTGCAGAACCATCACTGCAGCCACAGTGAATAAACAGAGCTGGCTTCTTCATCGCCTGTCCTGCTGAGAAGAGGGGTTACTGTCCTTGAATAAAAAGGAGGAAGTTACCACGGGTTAGCCAGGAACACTGCTCGAGTATGGACACTGAGCCCATAGTAACCCAGGCAGACAGTGAGGATTCTGTGATCACAGAATCAAAAGGAGTTGGAGAATCTGCTTGAAGTGGACATTATTCACAGGGGGATAAGCAGAAAAGCAACTAATATCTAAAGATGATATTTTATATCAGAACACTTCATTGACTAATCAGTATTTACCCCATTAGTTCATTTCTGAATCCTATTTCCAAATATAAGAGCAGCACTTCAGAAATACTATCATTTGCAAAGATTAATTAAATTTTTTTTTAAATAAAAAGGACTAGCTACAGGAATCAGGACTAAATTGCTGCTGACATACCACGCCTCCTTGTGACCACCGGGCATCAGAGAAGGTCCATATCTGGCACCGTCTTCTCCGCCGCTCACACCGCTCCCGACAAACAGCAAACCCTTGGCTTTCAGTTCTTTACATCTCCTCTACACATCAGGGAAAAAAATAAGGCACATTGTTCACATCTCCATAGCACTCGACACACTGACGAAGAATCCCTTTCGTCCACCAATGAAAGCCCAGGGGCAGCACAACAGTTACCAAAGCTCCCATTGCTTCTGGGATTTTACACTCCAGCTTACAGTGCAGATTGCGATGTTTTCCTGTGTATAACTTGGAAAGTGCAGGCAAAAGACGAGAACACGTTTAAATATTAAAAATCTATCTGAGGCTTTCGCACAGCTTATCTACAGATTTAGGATGTTACTTAAACTCCCTTCGCTGAGGAAATTAACTGTGCAGTTTTCAGGATCAGTCAATAGTTTATTAAAAAAGGGAGATAAAAGCTCAGACATATCCGCAGGATAATAACAAAGTTACAAGCTATTGCAAGGGAAAGAAACGCAGGTTATCCGTTAACCTTTTCTCAATGGTATTGGATATTTGAGAAGGGTTTCAACACAATCTTTCAATAATTAGTGCAAATTTAATGTATCAAGTTACTTTCTACTGTCATGTTTTGTAACACTTGTGTGCCAGCTTCGACTCTCCCCATGTAAAATAGTTATCCACGTTGATAACAGAGACTGCGGAGGTAAATGGATTCTGCTGTAATTACACCCTCCAGGCACTAGTGATGCTGCAGCACCATTTACTGGAGGGTTTCACCACAGTGTGACGAGTTTACATGAGCCGAATCCATTATAAATATGGACATGGGCATGGAGGATAGAACAGGAGGTACAACATTAAAGTGGGGATTGAATTATACCTCTGCCCCTGGTCCAGTCTCCCCCTCTCCTGCAAAATCCCACTCTGTCCCAAGACTGTACTTGATAGCGACCAGGAGATAGATAATAAAATTCTACATTAAACTGAATGACTAGGGAAGGCCCAATACTAACTGTTGTGTCGTTGTATTCCGAGTTCCCACCATCAATGATGATGTCGCCTTTTTCCAACAGCGGAACCTGAGGAGAGAGGAACAAACTGATTCTGTTATCCCGGTAGCAGGGGGAAAAATACAATTACAAAAGACAAACTCGCCTGTCAGGAGGAGAAAACCAATCTGCCCTCTCCAATATAACCAGAGCCACAAACAAAACCTGAAGGAATGGGATTCAGAAGCCAAAACTCTCCTTCCAGCAGCGGTTAAGAGGAGGTTTTGTAGAAGCATTTTGAAAGAGGAAAACTCAAAAATGGTATAAAATAGAATAAATAAAGGAGAAACTGTTTCAATGGCAGGAGGGTTGATAACCTGATGCTACAGATTTATGATGACTAGAGAAAAAAAACAACCAGGTGGGCACAGAGGAGATTTACAAGGATGTTCCCAGGACTGGAAAGTTGCAGCAATGAGGAAAGATTGGAGAGGCTGGGGTTGTTCACCTTGGAACAGAGAAGGCTGAGGGGAGATTTGAGCGAGATGTACAAAATAGCGAGGGGTCTGGATAGAGTGGATGGGAAGAGCCTATTTACTTTAGCAGAGAGGTCAGTGACTGGGGGGGGGGGTGTCATAGATTTCAAGTGATTGGTAGAAAGATTAAAGAGGGGATGAGGAAAACTTTTTTCACCCAGAGGGTCTTGGGGGTCTGGAACTCGCTGCCTGAAAAGGGTAGTGGAGGCAGAAACCCTCAACTCATTGAAAAGGTGTCTGGATATGCACCTTAAGTACCGGAACCTGCAGGGCTATGGACCAAATGCTGGAAAGTGGGATTGGGCTGGATGGCTTGTGTTTCAGCCAGCACAGGCACGATGGGCCGAGTGGCCTCTTCCTGTGCTGTAAACTTTCCACGATATGAGCAAACATTTTTTTATCCCCCCCCCCCAGAAAAAAAGAAACACAGCGAGTTGTGATCAGGAAAGGGTGTGGAAAAAGATTCCAATAAAGAGAAGTGGCTAATACTTGAAGGGAAAAATTTTACAGAGCTGTAGAGGAGAGCAGGGTATAGCTCCACCAAAGAGCCTGCAGAAACACGATGGACCGAATGGCCTCCTTCTGTGCTGCATCATTCTAGGATTCGAATGTAAAAGTCAGGTTGACAGTGCAAGAGTCCAAGTGAGGATGCAGTGCAGTGGGGGAGCTCCCCATCATTGGGCTGGTAAAGGTCTTGATTGAAGGAGTAATGACTCCAGAAGCAGGCCTGGAGAGGGAAAATGGAAGATCAGTGGGAAAACCAAATGGAACCATAGCTGTAAAAACAGGAGGTTAGTTACAGGGGGTGACAGACGCTGCCTCAGCTGGAGTAGCTCATACCCAAGGGAGCAGTGGTGACCCACTCAGTGATGTCCTCCCAAGGGGCAGCTGGTAACAGAGGCTCAAGCACAAAGCAGAGCTGCCAGGATTGTTCTGCATCAAGGGCCAGCTGTAGTTGGTGAACATCAAAATAATCAACCAGCGGCCAAATAAATAGTTAGGTTAATATCAGAACACTTGAAAACCTGAAACTCATTCCGAAAATACAATCTACACTCCAATATGGGAACAATTTTTCAGATTGTAAGATAATCTTTTTATACGATGGTTGTAATGTGTTTGGGGAGAAGGAAAGATTTCAGTTAGTTTTATATGTAGTAGCCGGCAGTTTGCTTCTTGGCACCCCATCCACCACCTTAAACATTCACTCCCTTCACCACCCACGCACAGTGGCAGCAGTGTGTGTACCATCTACAAGATGCACTGCAGCAACTCACCAAGGCTCCTTAAACAGCACCTTCCAAACCTACGGCCGCTACCATCTAGAAGGACATTGACAGCAGATACATGGGAACACCACCAGCTGGAAAGGCGCTCAGCATCCTGACTTGGAAATATATCACCGTTCCTTCACTGTCACTGGGTCAAAATCCTGGAACACCCTCCCTAACAGCACTGTGAATGGACCTACACCACATGGACTGCAGCGGTTCAAGAAGGCAGTTCAACACCAAATTCTCAAAGGCAATTAGGGATGAGCAAGAAATGCTGGCCATGCCAGCAATGCCCACATCTGGTTAAAGAATAAATACAAAGACGTTCTGCCCCTAAAGTTAGAGTTATCTTCAGTTATCACAGTAATAGTTTGGAGTTTGTGCAGCAAGGGGTCTATGAAGGATCTCTGCTAACTGTACGATGCTTTGCAGTGCTAAACCATTTAATGTCAGTGTGTGAGAGGCACAGTACAGATGTTCCACACAGCTGCTCACTGATACCCATCCTGTAGCTGGTAGTTTCTTTATTCATGGGATGTGGGCGTCGCTGGCCGGGCCAGCATTTGTTGCCCATCCCTAATTGCCCTTGTTCAGAGGGGCAGTTAAGAGTCAACGACATCGCAGTGGATCTGGAGTCACATGTAGGCCAGACCGGGTAAGGACGGCAGATTTCCTTCCCTGAAGGGCACCAGTGAACCAGATGGGTTTTTAACGACAATCGATGATAGGTTCATGGGCACCATTACTGAGACTAGCTTTATATTCCAGACTTTATTAATCGGATTTAAATTCCACCAGCTGCTACAGTGGGATTTGAACTCATGTCCCTGAAAATATGACATCTTTTGGTTATCTCCACCTGTCACTGGCCCTCTATCCAGCTCTACTTGTCCCACCCCCCCTTAAACCAGCATATATTTCACCTCTTTTCTATTTTTCCTTAGTTCTGATGAAGAGTCATACGGACTCGAAACGTTAACTGTGCTCCTCTCCGCAGATGCTGCCAGACCTGCTGAGTTTTTCCAGGTATTTTTGTTTTTGTCCTCAGAGAATTTGCCTGGGCCTCTGGGTTACTGTTCCAGTGACATCACCACTACACCCATAGTGTCCAGATTACTTTTTGTTTTAAATTGTTTTCGGGATGTGAGTGTCACTGGCAAGGCTGAGATTTGTTGCTCATCCCTAACTACCCTCGAGGTGCTGGTGGTGGTGAGCCACCTTCTTGAACCATTGCAGTCCATGTGGTGTTAGTACACCCACGGTACCTTTTATCCTCTGTCGCAGTCTGATTCGAGTACGCGGTCATTTCAGAGGTTAGTTAAGAGTCAACCACATTGCTGTGGGTCTGGAGTCACGAGACCGGCTAAGGATGGAGATATCCTCCCTTGCAGGTCATTAGCAAACCACATTGTAGGTTCATGATCATTATTAATAAGCCTAGCATTTTAGTCCACATTAATTAATTGAATTTAAGACTCTCCCGGGTGCCGTGGTGAGATTTGAACCCATGGCTCCAAAGCATTAGTCCAGGCCTCCGGGTTACTGGTCCAGTAACATCACCACTTCTGCTTATCCACGGGATAGGTGGGGAGATGAAGTGAGCAGGGAGTTTGCACAAGTCTGCACCTCGACTTTCAGGACAGGAAGAAACGGCCACATCAACCAACAGGGACCCAGATGGGGCAGAGCCGAGGGAGGGAGTTGACCCTTATGGGGATGAAAATAAGAAGGAAAGGGTGTGCGTTTTTGTAGGAGGGTAGGTAACCTCGCCACCCCGGTATCCCACATACATATCCCTTAAAATAGTCAAAACAAGCCTTTCCCTTTTTACTTTGTCCAGCCCTGACTCGAGCAGACAGTTCTCCTTCTGTGGGTCTCCTTCCTGCTCTGTAAAAGAATTCTACAACAGAAACTTGGAACAAGCTGCAAAAGTCAACAAACCAGCTTCTGGATGAAGTCATCAACTGCCTGGCCGGCCTTGACCAGCAGAACAATACGTCGAGGAGTCTTCAACTTGCAAACCATCTCCTTCAGACTGTGAGCACCAATCACTTTGGTCCCTTTGGCCTCATTTTCCAGGAAACTGTCCACTTTGGAAACCGTCCTGTTGAAGGCACAGACCTGCAGCAGAAACAATGAGTCAACTCTCTCCAACGCTGCATCATTATCACAACCCTGTACAGCCACCACACTTATTTTAAAATTCATCCATGGGATGTGGGCGTCGCTGGCTGGGCCAGTATTTATTGCCCATCCCTAATTGCCCTTGTTCAGGGGGCATTTCAGAGTCCACCCCATTGCTGTGGGTCTGGAGTCACATGTAGGCCAGATCAGGTAAGGATGGCAGATTTCCTTCCCTAAAAGGACATTAGTGAACCAGATGGGTTTTTACCACAATGGTTTCATCAGACTTTTAATTCCAGATTTTTATTGGATTCAAATTCACCTGCCCTGGCGGGATTCGAACCCAGGTGCCCAGAACATTACCCCTGGGTTTCCAGCCCAGTGACAAATACCACTACGCCATCACTTCTTGTGTCAGGATAAACACGGGTGAAATCTGCATCATCGTCATGACATTAAACCAATTTCACAGAAGCATTTTTGGCGGTGAGGGATTATAGGGGATAAGATAACGTACAGGTCAAGAGCCTTCCCATTCACCTCCAACCTGCGTCTGGATCCAGCTTGGGCCAATGGGATTTAATCGGCATCTGCCTCTGATGTGAGGCCTCAGGAGCATAAAGCTCAGCGACTCACAATCCTGTTCGCGGTGAGTAAGAACCTATAATCATGGAGCTCTTATTGACACAATTCCTCTCCTTCCTTCAAGCAGAGAAATTCATCAGGAAAGCCACATTTATTCAAAAAAATAAAGGAACCCACAAGAGTACGGAGAGCGGGGTTTGTTTCTCTGAGCCTTTGGGAAGAACGGAGCCAAATGAAACTATTTTGTTGTTGGAGAGAGAGAGCTAGAGACCCAGATCAACTCCCACAAACAGAATTAACACAACCCACTTATCTGCTGATAGTCAGCGGCCTGTTTCCCAGCCAGGTTCTGCCGATTTATACGGGAGCAAAGATGAGAACACAATGTTGGAAGGAAGAAAACTTTCAATTTTACAGCCCGTCGCCAGAGGCACAGGTCACGTCGCGTTCAATGACTAACATTTGCAGTCCAGTCACTGTTGTCCCTGCAGCCAGCGAGTACCTGGCAAGGTGCCATTCACAGCAAACTCAAGTGAATCATCATTCAGGTCACACTTACCACAAAGCCGTGATCATTCATGTTCAAAATCAAGTTTTGGCCCATCACAGCCAATCCAATGAGTGCAATGTCAGCTCTATTAGGAAAGAGAGAAAATATTATCATTTCTTAATCTTGTTCCACTAGATTCATACTCGAATCAGGAGAAATGCAGGTCACACAACCAAAAAAGATACCCGTGTTGATTCGAGGTAGAACACACAATAGAAGCTGCTTCACTTCCAATGCAGAATATGGAAACGACCATCAGCCTATCATAGGAGGACAATGTTAAAGCTGCATATGGTAGAAATCAACATCCTGGGGTAACCAGAAACTGAACTGGACTAGCCATATAAATTCTGTAGCTACAAGGGCAGGTCAGAGGCAAGGAATCCTGCAGCGAGTAACTCACCTACTGACTCCCCAAAGCCTCTCCACCATCTACAAGGCACAAGTCAGGAGTGTGATGGAATACTCTCCACTTGGCTGGATGAGTGCAGCTTCCACAACACTCAAGAAGCTGGACACCTTCCAGGACAAAGCAGCCCACTTGATTGGCACCACATCCACAAACATTCACTCCCTCCGCCACCGACGCACAGTGACAGCAGTGTGTACCGTCTACAAGATGCACTGCAGGAATTCAACAAGCCTCCTTCAACTGCACTTGCCAAACTCATAACCTCTACCATCTAGAAGGACAAGGACAGCAGATAGATGGGAACACCACCACCTGGAAGTTCCCCTCCAAGTCACTCACCATCCTGACTTGGAAATGTTTTGCTGTTCCTTCACTGTCACTGGGTCAAAATCGTGGAGCTCCCTCCCTAACAGCACTGTGGGTGTACCTACACCACATGGACTGCAGCGGCTCAAGAAGGCAGCTCACCACCACCTTCAAGAGCAATTAGGGATGGACAATAAATTCTGGCCTAGCCAGCAACACCCACATCCCATAAATGAATAAAAATTTTAAAAACCTAGAATAAAAATGGACAATGCCGGAAATACAGAGAAGGTCAAACAGGATCTGTGGAGGGAGAAACAGTTATAGTTTCAGGTCTGTGACACTTCACCAGAACTAGGAAAAGTGAGAAAAATAACAGATTTTCAGCAAGTGAAAGGGAGAGGGGAGGGGTGGGGGGAGCACAAAAAGGTCTCTGATTAGGGTGAAGGGCAGCGGAGGTTAAATAACAAAGGTTCACGGTGCAAGGCCAAAGGGAGTGTTAATGGAACAAGAAACAAAGATGTGTTTCGACGAGGAGCGAATGGAAGGATAGTGCTGCCTGAACAATAAGTCATGGAAACTATAGAGAAAAATGTAAACCAGCATGAAACAAGAAGCAACGTGGTGTGGAGGTTATGATCGAAAATCATTGAACTCAATGTTGTGTTGGGAAGGCCCAGTTGAAAGATGAGGAGCTGTTCCTGGAGCTTCATTGGAACACTGTAGTAGGCCAAGGTCAGAGAGGGAGCATGGTGGTGAATTAACCCTTTGGTAGGACCTTAAGATCCTTAATATCACTACTTGTAATTACAGTGACTCTCCATTTCTGCTTCAACTTCTGTTTTAATTTGTTTCACAGGATGTGGGCTTCACTGGCTGGGCCAGCATTTATTGCCCATCCCTAATTGCCCTTGAGAAGGTGGTGGTGAGCTGCCTTCTTGAGCCGCTGCAGTCCATGTGGTGTAGGTACACCCACAGTGCTGTTAGGAAGGGAGTTCCAGGAATTTGACCCAGTGACAGTGAAGGAACGGCGATATATTTCCAAGTCAGGATGGCGAGTGGCTTGGAGGGGAACTTCCAGGCGCTGGTGTTCCCATCTATCTGCTGCCCTTATCCTTCTAGATGGTAATGGTTTGGAAGGTGTTGTCGAAGAAGCCTTGGTGAGTTGCTGAAATGCATCTTGTAGATGGTACACACTGCTGCCACTGTGCAGTGGTGGAGGGAGTGAATGTTTAAGACAGTGGATGGTATGTGAATCAAGGTGGCTGCTTTGTCCCAGATGGTGTCAAGCTTCTTGAGTGTTGTGGGAGCTGCACTCATCCAGGTAAGTGGGGAGTATTCCATCACACTCCTGACTTGTGCCTTGTAGATGTTGGACAGGCTTTGGGGAGTCAGGTGGTGAGTTACTCGTCACATGATTCCTAGCCTCTGACCTTGTCTTGTAGCCACAGTATTTATATGGCTAGTCCAGTTCATTTTCTAGTCAATGGTAACCCCCCAGGGTGTTGATAGTGGGGGAGTCAGCAATGGTAATGCCATTGAATGTCAAGGGGGGATAGTTAGGTTCTCTCTTGTTGGTAGATGGTCATCGCCTGGCATGAATGTTACTTGCCACTTGTCAGCCCAAGCCTGGATATTGTCTAGGTCTTGATGCATTTGGACATGGACTGCTTCAGTATCTGAGGAGTTGTGAATGGTGAACATTGTGCAATCATCAGTGAACATCCCCACTTCTGACCTTATGATGGAAGGAAGTTCACTGATGAAGCAGCTGAAGATGGTTGGGTCGAGGACACTACGCTGAGGAACTCCTGCAGTGATGCCCTGGGACTGAGATGATTGACCCCCAACAACCGCAACCATTTTCCTTTGTGCTTGGTATGATTCCAACCAGCAGAGAGTTTTCCCCCTGATTCCCATTGACTCCAGTTTTGCCAGGGCTCCTTGATGCCACACTCGGTCAAATGCTGCCTTGATGTTAAGGGCAGTCACTCTCACCTCACGAGTTCAGCTCTTTTAGCCATGTTTGAACCAAGGCTGTAATGAGGTCAGGAGCTAAGTGGCCCTGGAGAAACCCTAACTGAGTGTTAGTGAGCAGGTTATTGCTAAGCAAGTGCTGCTTGATAGCACTGTTGATGATCCTTCCATTACTTTACTGATGATCGAGAGTAGACTAATGGGCAGTAATTGGCCGGGTTGGATTTGTCCTGCTTTTTGTGTACAGGACACACCTGGGCAATTTTCCACATAGCCGGGTAGATGTCAGTGTTGTAGCTGTACTGGAACAGCTTGGCTAGGGGCATGGCAAGTTCTGGAGCACAAGTCTTCAGTACTATTGCCAGAATATTGTCAGGCCCCATAGCCTTTGCAGTATCCAGTGCCTTCATCCATTTCTTGGTATCACGTGGAGTGAATCGAATTGGCTGAAGACTGGCATCTGTGATGATGGAGATCTCCGGAGGAGGCCGAGATGGATCATCTACTCGGCACTTCTGGCTGAAGATTGTAGCAAATGCTTCAGCCTTATCTTTTGCACTGATGTGCTGGGCTCCCCCATCATGAAGGATGGGAGTATTTGTGGAGTCTCCTCCTCAAGTGAGTTGTTTAATTGTCCACCACCATTCCCGACTGGATGCGGCAGGACTGCAGGGCTGTTGATTGTGGGATCGCTTAGCCTTGTCTATCACTTGTTGCTTATGCTGTTTGGCACACAAGTAGTCCTGTGTTGTAACTTCACCAGGTTAATACCTCATTTTTAGGTGTGTCTGGTGCTGCTCCTGGCACGCCCTCCTGAACCCTTAATTGAACCAGGGTTGATCCCTCGGTTTGGTGGTAATGGTAGAGTGGGGGATATGCTGGGCCCTGAGGTTCCAGGTTGTGGTTGAGTAAGAATCTGCTGCTGATGGTCCACAGCGCCTCATGGATGCCCAGTTTTGAGCCAAATCTGTTTGAAATCTATCCCATTTAGCATGGTGGTAGTGCCACACAACACGATGGAGGTGTCCTCAATGTAAAAGGCAGGATTTCACCTCCATAAGGATTTTATAGTGGTCACTCCTCTTGACACTCATGGACAGATGCATCTGTGACAGGTGGATTGGTGAGGACGAGGTCAAGTAGGTTTTTCCCCTCTTGTCGGTTCCCTCACCACCTGTTACAGACCCAGTCTCGTAGCTGTGTCCTTTAGGGCTCGGCCAGCTCGGTCAGTAGTGGTGCTACTGAGCCACTCTTGGTGATGGACATTAAAGTCCCCCACCCAGGGTACATTCTGCACCCTTTTTGCCCCTAAGTGATTGGTGTTCTTCATTAGCTTGGAGTGGGGGGAGAAAAGAGAGCGGGCACTTGGCGGTATTCAGCAGCCTTGCCCATGTTTGACCCGATGCCATAAGACTTCACAGGGTCTGGAGTCAATTCCAGGGCAACTCCCTCCTGGCTGTATACCACTGTCGCCACCTCTGCTGGGTCTGTCTGGCCGGTGAGACGGGTGGTGGTGTCCCAGACATTGTCTGTAAGGTATGATCCCGCGAGTATGACAGTGTCAGGCTGTTGCTTGACTGGTCTATGGGAAAGCTCTCCCTGTTGGGAAAAGCCCCCAGGCGTTAATAAGGAGGACTTTGCTGTTGTTTAGGTGGATGTTGGGTGGTCCATCCGGTTTTATTCCTGACTGACTTTCCTGTCACGGATTGATACAACTGAGTGGCTGGCTAGAGTCACATGTAGGCCAGGCCAGATAAGGGTGGCAGATTTAAAGGAAGCAAAGGACATTAGAACCAGTTGGGTTTTTACAACAATTGGCAATGGTTTCAAGATCACCAGCTTTTAACTGAATTGAATTTAAATTCCATCAGCAGCCATGATGGGATTTGAACCCACGGCCCCAGAGTATTAGCCTGGGCCTCTGGATTACTAGTCCAGTGACTTTACCACTAAGCTGCCGCCTCCCCTTGCCCACAGGCTTTGCTAGGAGGGCAACAGATGTTTCTCTATCAAAGGGCTAGATGTTTCAATTGAGTGGATAAGCCAATATAAAAAGCTCTTTGACCAAGTGAACTGGACTCCCAATTTCACTTGGCTTGTTGGTGTGTTACATGTGGCAGAGAAACAGGCCATTCAGCCCTACCGATTCAAGCTGGTATTTATGCTCCACTCAAGTCTCCTCCCATCTTTTCTCATTTAAATCTACCATTGTAACCCAGGACACCCTCACACACTAGTAGCGATGTATTTAAGAAGTTAGACAGTTAGGGGAGGTGGTGGCGTAGTGGTATTATCACTGGGCTAGTAATCCAGAGACCCAGGGTAACGCTCTGGAGACACAAGTTCGAATCCCACCACAGCAGCCGGTAAAATTTGAATTTAAAAATCTGGAATTAAAAGTCTGAAGATGACCACAAAACCATTGCCGATTATCAGAAAAACCCATCTGGTTCATTAATGTCCTTTATGAAGGAAATCAGCCATCCTTACCTGGTCTGACCTACATGTGACTCCAGACCTATAACAAAGTGGTTGACTCTTCAATGCCGTCTGAACAAGGGCAATTAGGGATGGGCAATAAATGCTGGCTTAGCCAGTGACACCCACATCCCATCAATGAATAAAACAAAAAGCACTCACTCCCTGTGGCAGGGAGTGGCACATTCGCACCACCTTCTGGGTAAAGAAGTTTCTTCTGAATTCTCTGATGAGGTATTGGCTACAGGTAGAAAGCTGCCTGATGGAAAGACTGTTCCATCAGTTACTTTAGATATTTGTTTTCAGCTGATGTCAGCCTTGTGTGTCCAGCACTATTCTACTACAATACAAAATGGCACAACTCCTCCAGATGGTCAACTGCACTGTGTGCCAGGGTCAGGGCAATCCCCAAGAATGACTGAAGACGGCAACAGAAATGGCTGAAAATTCTTGGCTTGTGGCCAAACACTTTGTGTTTGTAAGTGGTTGGGCAGGGTGGGGCGCCTGTGGAAGGCAACTGCTGACCTCGGTATAAACTTAGAGACTGTACCAGGGACAAGAGAACTGATTCAGAACAACAGGCACCTTCCCCACCCAAAGGGATGGAAAAGAGAAAACCCCATTAAAATTATTTCAATAGATATTATGTAGAAACTAATGAAACCTTTCCTAAACCCATTAACCCAGTAGATTAATGGCTAGCTCAGTATTGTTGAGTCAATGGATCACCAGGCTCAGTCCCTGACCTGGGCACTGAGAGATCACCCACAATTGGCCTGGGCTAATAATGGAGCAGTGAAAGGGCAGGGTTCCTGGTTGTAGACATCATGAGGGCAGTATTGATCTTGGCTGGGATCACCCTCCTCCTCCCACACAACGCAAGGCTCCTCTCCACGGCCCTCCCCCACAACACAATGCCCCTCATCCTCCTCTCCCCAGCCCTCCCCCACAACATGATGCCCCTCCTCCTCCTCTCCCCAGCCCTCCCCCACAACATGATGCCTCTTCCTCTTCCCTGGAACCTGATAAGCTCCTGCACCCTGAATCAGATTGAATACACCCTCGCTCTTACATTATGAGAAGGCAAGTTGAATTTTATTGCACTCTCTAATTTTCAAGTTGAAACGTTTTGTAAATGTACTTTTTAAAATGTTAATGAATAAGTATATTTTGGGGAAAAAAATGATCAACTGGGCGAAGCAGGGGAGGATTTTGAGTACCCAGAGAGCAAGACGCAAATGAATACCTTCACCCTTGTGGAGGAAACAGGATGGAAAATAAAACCATTGCAAACATGCTTTGTAAAAGAGGCAATAAAGTGTTTGTACTCCTAATATACAATCCTGTTCCAGCTCAAAGGTTGCTGGTATAATCTTGTGTAACTGAACTGCATTATTCACTTAGTCTCTGATGCTACATCTTTGGTTAGGAGGCAAGTCCAATACAATTAATCATGTTAATTCCCCAGTTTGCACAACTTCCTCTAGTCAGAGAGCAATACTATTTTTAATTTAATGCTGGTTACAAAACTCGAAACACAATATTGCAAAACAGCATAAAACTTTAAACATAGCAGCAGGATTCACAGAATATGTGGCAATAGCTCTCCACAGTCATTTGGATAAGTTGCAACCTGGTATATTTCCTGGTACCATCCCACCTATAAAATGAGGAACTAAAGGTCTTTCAACTTTCCATAAAAGCAGTACTGTTCAAAATAAAATGAGATTCAAGGGAAAACTGAGCAGAACAGTCATTACAAGCCCAAAACATTATTATTCACCTTCAGCTATATCCTGCACATCTGCCACTGAAATACTGCAGTTAAAACTGCAGAACAATACAACACTGAAGGAAACCATTCAGCCCATCATGCCTGTACTATTCCACAAACTACTCAGCTTCAATCTTGTATCTTAAAACATTAAAATCACTGCTGTCTGGGGTTGGGGTGTTGGATAAAGTGATGAGAAATGATTATTCAATGCTTGAAAAGGATCAGCATCTGCCTGACCTGCTGAGCATTTCCAGCATTTTTGTGGTCAGATGGAGTAGCGGTAATGTCACTGGACTAGTAGTTCAGAACCAGGGCTAATGCTCTGGAGAAATGGGTTCAAATCCTACCAGGGCAGCTGGTGGAATTTAAATTCAACTAACAAAATCTGGAACTGACCATGAAACTATCACCGATTGTGGTTAAAAACCCATCTGGTTCACTAATGTCCTTTAGGGAAGGAAATCTGCCATCCTCACCCAGTCTGGACTACATGTGACTCCAGACCCACAGTAATGTGGCTGACTCTTAACTGCCCTCTGAAATGGCCCAGCAAGTCACTCAGTTCAAGGGTAATTAGGGATGGGCAACAAGAGCTGACCTTGCCAGTGACACCCGCATCCCATGAAAGAATGAAGGAAAAGATTTCCAGCATCTGACGTGTTTTGTTCTTGCACCAAGAAGAGCAATCATACATGTTAAACTTCCAAATGCAGTTGTGCCGAGGAGCTTTTTGACTGAAGAAAGATTAAGGAAAAGCACTAACACGTGTGGCTGTGTGTCACTGAGTGTGGTAGTAGTGGGAGACAATTGAAGTGACAAATTAAGATGACACATGAAGCAGTTTGTCAAATATTTCTGAAAGTGACACAAAGTGATTTTACCAATCGTGTGTTTGTACCAATACACAAAATAATCCACACGCCAGCACAGAATCTCATTCGTGAACCTGAACCAGGACTAGACAGGGAGAACTGCTTTTATCCAGCCCAGCGGCAAGTTTAACCTGAGCTGAGAGAAATTTAAGGGCAGTTTCCTTCTTACTGTTCCTGCCTCAGCTTTATAGAAAAGACGAAAAGTTTCTCCGAAGTTTAAAGAAGTATTGTCCATCTTTAATGAA
Source organism: Cetorhinus maximus (assembly GCF_964194155.1). Classification (NCBI taxonomy): domain Eukaryota; kingdom Metazoa; phylum Chordata; class Chondrichthyes; order Lamniformes; family Cetorhinidae; genus Cetorhinus; species Cetorhinus maximus. The sequence goes on from NC_135893.1 coordinate 5,744,122, forward strand.
AGACACAGCCAACTTCTCAAATTGTGAGGTTCTGTGATTTACTCAGGCTCACTGGAACTGGTTAACAAAGCTGCTTTTGTTCACTTTCAGAAAATAATTATTCTAATAGACTGTGCTAAACGGTGGAAGCCAAACCTGTGCTTCCATTGGGAAATCAGCTGAAAGACAGGGAACAAAGTGGTCGATGTGATATAATTCATATTGGACGATGTAAACACTGACACCCCCCCCCCACCTTTCCTCCTTACCCCTACCAACCGCCCCCCCCACCGAAAGAGCCCAGGGGTGAGAGGCCTTAGTTACGAGGAGAAAGCAGAGTTCTTTTCATTAACCCAAAGAACTTCGAAAAGCATTTTTAAAGCTGTGAGGCCATTTGATAAAGTCAGGGGAAAGTGTTTTCAGTGGTTTGGGAGTGTAACCTTCAGTTCATCACCAAATGGCCCAAGGGAGAAAAACAATGGAACCCAATAGCTTTAAAAAAGTACGTGGATAAATAGTTAGAAAAGATAAAAATAGTTAGAAAAGAAAAAAAAAGTGGGAAAAGGGCAAGGGAATGGAATCAACAAGCAAGATCTTGGTGGGCTATTGGCTTTCCTTCTGCACCTTAAAATTTCCCCACACACTGAGCTCCCACAAGGGAACATGGACAGCACTGCAGAACTATGAAAATTTACAGCACTGAAGGCCGCTGTGCCTTTTGCTGGAGAAATGCACAACTAATCCCATAGCCCTGCACTCACTCCATGGAGCATTCTGCCATTTCAAACACTTAGCTAACTTTCCAGCATCTGCAGTATTTTACTTTTAACTTTGCCTTAAAAGATGCATTTTTTTTTAAAACAGCGATCAAAGTACTCCACATCTGACAACCCTGTGCAAAGACATTTCTCCTATCCTCTCTGTGGCCATTTTTAAACTGGTGGCCCCATTTCACTGAGCTTCTAGGAAACTCTTAATTTTAAAAACTGTTAGTTCGCCTCTGAATCTTCACTACTTCAGCAACAATAGTTCCAGTATCTGAAATCACGCTTCACGACTGTAGATTCCCCACCCTTTGCAGCACCCTGGCAAATCTGCAATGTAGAGGCTGAATGCAACCCCATTGATGAAATGCCACATGGAGGGGAGGGAGGCACTGTTGGGTCCTCCTAGCAGCCCCTGAACAAGAGCCGGGGAAGGCCTGAGAACTCGTTCCATCTTCTGGTTTCTCATCCAGGAAAAGACAGCTGGCCCCAGAAACCTGCAAGAGAACTGAAGGAAGGGGGGGGGGGGGGGGAATTTTAAACCAGGAACGTTCAGGAGGAAGAGGAAGTTGTCCAGATCCAAGTGAATAATTCCCTTTTCACTCTGGATTCAGACGTGCAGAATCACTCAGGGAAGAAAAAAATAAATTTAGCAAATAAAACATGCCCCAGTGACAATGAAGGTTCCGCTTCACTGACTGGATTGAGGATCATACTCACTCAGCCATGGTTAACTCTGTATCTCTCTCTGGCCAGCTGCTGCTACAAGGAGCTGCCTTCTGCTCGTTTGTTACATGTCAGGCCGCAGGCCCCGCCCCCTCCGCCTCCCATTGGACGGAGCCCAGATTGCTACTCCGGCGGCGCGCGCCGATTGGTCAATCCGCCTGTCAATCACCAGCGACCCGGAAACTCCGCGGCTAAAGCAAAGGATGCCATCGATTGCTGGCTGCAGAGAGGCGGCGGCCGCCGGCACCCCTGGGACCCCCGGACACTGACAGGGGAAGAGAGACCAGCTCGAGTTGGAGGGGGGCGGCTCAGGGGGTGGGTGGCGAGCCCCAGGAGGGTGGGTCAGGGACGGGCCATCGAGTCAATCTTCACTCGTTTGCTTGGGGCGAATGGCCTGAGCTGAGCCCAGATGTTGATTGACAGCAATTTCTTGCAAGTCAACGTGACTTAACATTTTGGGCAGGGACAAAGCGTGGATATCAGGTGAATGTGGTGTCAAGGTCCCCGCCCGCTGGGCTGCCTAAACTCACAATTCAATCATCTGGGAATACTCATGGGGACAAAAAAAGAGGAACAGCAGCTCATCTTCTGACTAGGCAATTTACAGCCTTCCGGACTGAATATTGAGTTCAACAATTTTAGATCAGAATACTCTCCTCCATCCCCACCCCCTTTCCGATCCTTCCCTTTTTTCCCCAATAATTTATATAGATTTTTCTTTTCCCACCTATTTCCATTATTTTTAAATGTATTTCCATCCATTGTCTTATCTTTACCTTTTAGCCTATTTCGCCTATTTCGATCCCTCCCCCCCCACCCCACCCCCACTAGGGCTATCTGTATCTGAGTGTCCTGCCATCCATTCTTAATTAGCACTTTTCTTAGATATCACCACCTTCAACACCTCTTTGATCCTTTTGTCTGTGACATCTTTTGATTATCTGCTCCTATCACTGCTTGCTTATCTCCACAATCACCCCACCCTCAACTTCTCTCCCCCTGCCCCCCACCTTAAACCAGCTTATATTTCACCCCTCTCCTAACTAAACTCAGTTCTGTTGAAGGGTCATGTGGACTCAAAACGTCGACTCTTCTTCTCCACCGATGCTGCCAGACCTGCTGAGTTTTTCCAGGTAATTCTGTTTTTGTTTTGGATTTCCATCATCCGCAGTAGTTTTTTGTTTCTATCTGTACCTTGCTTGTCCTGCTTTCTACCCTTAATTAGCACGTTCCTTTAGATAATATCACCACCTTCAACACCTCTTTGCCCTTTTGTCTATGACATCTTTTGGCTATCTCCACCTATCACTGGCCCTCTATCCAGCTCTACCTGTCCCACCCCCACCCCCCCTTAAACCAGCTTATATTTCACCTCTTTTCTATTTTTCCTTAGTTCTGTTGAAGAGTCATACGGACTCAAAACGTTAACTGTGTTCCTCTCCGCAGATGCTGCCAGACCTGCTGAGTTTTTCCAGGTATTTTTATTTTTGTTAAGGAATCTTACCTGTCATTTGATGTAAACGGAAAGCAGGAAATCACATTGCTTAAATATGTCAACCCTGCTATTCCTATGTGGAAATCCCATATCTCTACAGGATTTTTGGTTTCATACAAGAAGGATAATTACTTGCTTTACATTCCATGAACTCAGTCTGTCTGCATCTACTTGCTTAGTTTGGGTAGGGCCAGCTGGAATTTTGTTAATACCAAATCTCTCTTGTCCCTGTGCCACAGTAAATGAGCAGGAAAGGGGGCAGCCAAATCTCCCATTGCAGCTTCCAGTTACATTGGTTTGTATAAGATAAGCATTACAAAAGGGAGTAGAAACACAAGGTGCTGGAAATGCTCAGTAGGTCTGGCAGCATCTGTGGAGAGAGAAACAGAGTTAACGCTTCTAGCCCAACATGATTCTTCTTCAGAACTGCAAAAGGGAATATACAGAGTCAACCTGGAATGTTGCTGATTTTGCAAGTGAGTAGAGGCCCACAGTATCTTTATAGTGCAGGAAGAGGCCCTCTGATGTCATCAGTTACCAGCTGGCCACTGCCTATGCACTCTGCTCCAGGACCCCCTGCAATCCCAGGGTATCCCACATTGAATCGCGCCCCGACAACTAGGTCAGTCTTTACTGTAAACCATCCAGCTGCAGTGGATGGAGAATTTTTTTTTTGCAGCTTTGCCATAACCCAACTGTCACTTTAATCTGAACATTCACTGGACTAGTGATATATGGAAGGTTTCATACTTCAATCTTCCACATTCATCAGATCTGAAATTGCATCTTGGTTCAATATTGTCCTCTATCTCAAATTGAGATTGACTTGATCTCAAGCAAGCTGATTTCTCCTAGACCTTAAATCCATGATTAAAACTTTGAAATGTAATTTTGTTGAAATGTGTCAACTGCTGTCCAAGACAGGTCAAAGGTCAATGGAGGGAGTGTTCATATGACTTTAGCTAGATGATGTAATGCAAATTAAAAATCGGCTACAGGACACCCTTAGAGAATAGTTTTTATCTTTTGATGATCACAGGCAGTTAATACACAAAATAGCCTGGTGCTTAATCCCATGGTAGAAGGGTAATTATTAGGCTTGTGACACTATACAAATCATAATGCATACAAGAGCCCATAATAGTGCAGGTATTAGTGTATTCCAAGATGTAACTAGAATCCATCCTTACAGGTAACTCTTTCGTTAAGATAGTAGTGCTTAGTGATGGTTTATAGGCTGCTACATGGTTATGCAGGCTTAAAATTGGCCCATATTGTCATTGCTGACTTCCTTTAGGAGCTTTTCTCCTGGTATGAATGATTGCAACTGACTAGCCAGTAAGGGTTTGGTGCCATATGACAAAATGACCATCTGATGTCCTATAAGATTGAGCATTTTCAGATGTGCGGGACAGAGGGCAGGGGGTTGGAGAAGGATGAGACTGACAAGGAGACGAAGGAAAAATTAGGATAGTGGTCTCAGCCTTTCTGTTGTCATATTAATAAATTGACTAATTTGGCAAATTATCAGCATGAATCAGGGATGAATGGTAATAGCCTGGATTTTGCAGCCAGCAGTGAACAAATGGTACTAGCCATTTATTACACTTATACTTGTCCCACACACACTGAGTTTTTGCATTGGAACCCAAGATTAGGGGAAGGCGGTGGCGTAATAGTACTGTCATTGGAATCGTAATCCAGAGACCAGGGTAATGCTCTGGGGACCTGGGTTAGAACCCACCATGGCAAATGGTGAAATTTGAATTCAATAAAAAAGTTTAGAATTAAAAAACTTTAACGATGACCATGAAACCATTGTCAATTGTGGTAAAAAAAACCCTATCTGGTTCACTAATGTCCTTTAGGGAAGGAAATCTGCTGAACTTACCTGGTCAGGCCTACACGTGACTCCAGACCCACAGCGATGTGGTTGAGTCTTCAATGCTCTCTGAAATGGCCTAGCAAGCTACTCAGTTCTCAACAGCAATTAGGGATGGGTAATAAATGCTGGCCTAGCCAGCAATGCCCCCCCCCATCCCACGAACAAATAAAAAAAAATGATGACAGGCCAAAGCAGCACAGTATCCTCTCCAGAGAATCTGGGACCTGCGTAAAGAGGACAAGCGACAGTGTGTCTCCATAATCCGATTGAAAAGTCCTGAGAGATGCCGAGTCTAAATCAGGAAGCGTAAGTTAGAATTGCTAATTCAATGACAAACCACGTAGAGAGAATGAAATAAAGCAAAAGAAAGATTGGGTTAAGAGAGCGGGAAAAGAGGCCAAAAGAAAAAGTAAAATGGATTTTTAAAAGTCTCCAATAATAAATATATTAAGGAATGAGAATCCACACTTGTAAAAGTTAATTTTCAGTACTAGGGAAGTTGCTTGGCAGTAGTTAAGACACAGCATGCTGTTAAAAATTCACTTACAAACACACTCAAGCCCTGAATTTTTCTGTTGTGCTTAGTGGGTATCGGTCATTTAAGTACCACAAATTCACACTCAATGCTGAGTCTCTGGGCAAGATACTGTCATAGCAAAGTTTTTGGAGGAACAGGATAACTGCACATGTGCAAGCACAGGGCGTTGCTGCCAGTTTAGTCAACAGTGAGCACTGATAGACATTGTTATTTTTGCTGCAAAATTGAGACCATTATGCTTATAAAAGATAACCCCCTTTCCCTAAGTCTATGTGAAGCCATTGTAGACATTTGTAACCATTGCAGTCACATTCTTAATGTAAAAGCTGTTCAAGTTTATTAAGCAATTCCATCAATAAAATATTTTTCTTTCCCAGTTTCCTCTGAATGCTCCAGAATACAATCTTGAAGACCTGAACATGTATTCATTTCAAGATGTAGAAAACATTTTTAAAAGTTCAAAATATACAGGCAAAACTATTGGGATAGTAACCCGAGCTGCATTCTTCTGAAATAGCCATCTATACACAGGCACAAAGTGGAGAATGTAAATACATCCATTCTAGTATTACCTTTCAAAGGTGCACAGCGAATGGTCACTTCTCAAATTATGGGCAAGATCATGCTTATTCAAATTAACTGACGATTGAAGTAGGGAATCCTAGTTTCACATTGCAAAGCACATGATGTAGTGGTCGGGATGATGAACTCAACTCTATCCACAAGGTCAAGGAGGAAGGACATTACCAGTTTGAAATAACTTAGCTGGAATTCCAGAAGATATTGAATCTTATTATTTGCTCCAAGTCCGTTAGTGAGTTAGCCAAAAGACCAGTATGTTAGGCTGCTCCCCGGGGTCTCACCCAATGTCTGCAAAAGTACCACTGGAAGCACTGCTCCCTGAAGACTACCAGTATGAAAAGTAAAAACACATTTACATAGCACCGCTTCAGGTACAATTGGCTACTTGCAAGTGCACTGGATTATGTGATCAAAATGTGACAGGTATCTTTACCCAGCAAATTCCACCAAAAGGACTGAAATGAATGCTCAGTTAATCTGAAAGGCCAACAACCTGAAACACGTCAACTCTGCTTCTCTCTTCACAGATACTGCCTGATCTGTTGAGTATTTCCAGCATTTTCTGTTTTTAATTTAGGCTAGTTAATCTGCTTCTTTTCCATGGTGCTGTTTGAAAGAATGTTGGCCAAGACACCAGGAGAACTTTTTAATTCTTTAACTGATGCAATGGGATCTTCAATGTCTAGCAGAATCATCAAAGTAGGTAGATCTTATCCAAAGGATGGTACCTGTGACTTTTCTGTCCGCTGTCAGTATTACATTGGAGTGAGCCCCAAGTTTGTGTGTTTTAGTTTTAAAGGAGAGCTAGTCCCACAATCTACTGATCAAAGGTAAAGGCACTATTCAATCAAACTGATACAGTTATGCAAACAGATACACAGCTAGTTTATTGTATTAGATCATTTTGTAATAGACAAGGATGTAGCATATTATCAATGAAAGTCTTGCATCTAGTTATTATGAAGCATTCTGTAACAATATCTAGGTCCATGTGACACTAATTAACCTGCCACAAACATTATACGTGCTCATAAAATCCATTTTTGAAATACCACTTGAGCACACCAGCTTAACTGATAACACCAGTGCGTTAGAGAGAGCGCTGCATTGTCCAAAGCACCATCTTTTGAGCGAGGCATTAAAATTGAAGCACACCTGCTTGTTCAGGTGGACGTAGAAAACTCCACGGCCTATTTTTGAGGGGCGGGGAGTTCTCAATGTCCCGGAAAATACTAGTTCCTCAAGCAACATTAAAAACCCATTAACAGGTTACTTATTTTGTTGCTGTTTGTGGGACTTTGCTGTGTGCTTTTTCCAGCTCCGTGTTTGTCTTTAGAACCAACACCTACGCTTCAGAAGTGATCTGTTGGCTGTGAAGTGTACATCCAAGGTTGATATACTATATAAGTGCAAATTCTTTTACCACCTAAAATGAAAACTACTTGAAATATTCACTGGTCCACTTGTTTTACGGTGTTATGTGAAGTAGGAATAAAAACAAGACAAGTTTATTTTGCTTATGCTCTGGTTGTACCTTTATTGTTACCTCATTCACTAAACAGTTCAGTGGTGCAGGTTACCATACACAGAATTAGATATCTGCATTACACGTCTATGCTATACAGCGAATGGATTATAATTAGTACAAATAAATGAAATATTTACATTTTTAAGTCTTTATACCTCAAGCTTGGTTCAACACATATTTACAAAATAAAAATTATGAATGTGTAGCCACCCTGACGAAATATAATAAATAATGTACAGTGTTGATGCACTCCTCTGAGGGGACTGGTGTTGACAGGAAGCACAATAAATCAATCCCAACTAAAACTACCCTTAAACTACAATGGATTGTGGTTAACCAGCCACAACAAGACAAAATTAAAATTAGAAAAACACACAGGTAAATTCCTGATTACCAGCACATTCAAACCTACAAACAGCAGCTACCGTATCTTTCCCTTTAATGGCAATACCCACTCATCTTTTATTTTGAGGGAGATGGTATAACTCATCAATTTATGTATAAGTTCTTCATGCAATCAAATCTACAAAATAATTCAATCTCAGCACTGACTCCCATAAACAATGTACAGGAGGCTTTGGTGGAGCTGAAAAATTAGTGTGGATTTGATCACTCAATTTACCAGTTTTCAAATTTTCCATGTAAAATACTCTATAAAAAAATAATAAAATAATCACAGTAAGTACTGCAGCAGAGTACTAGAGTACTTGCAGTCTGGCTTATCTGAAATACAAAAAGCCAACTGTTATACTGGAACCCTACTCTGAAGGCTTTATGCTCATTATAAAGGTATACGGTCTCTCTCAAAAAAAGTGGTTGTTTCATATCCAAATGTGCAGTACTGGTGAAAGGGCTCTTATGCTGAGAAAATATACAATGTCCCACAGCAATTTTCAATCCCTTCCTAAACAATTACTTCTTAAAAGGTGTGCAATTTACTGCAAACAATTCATACAAAATAAATAGTGCACTCATTGTGCACTAGCTAAAAATTACACAGAAGCTAGAAGTGAGAGGGGGGAAAGCTGTGCTCCATGATATATGTTTAACATGTGAACGAATTCTGGCCTCCAGTAGAAACTGGATTTATAATCTGAAAGAGTTGATAAAACAATGGCAATAATGGAATCTTACAATGTTAATTAAAAAGATCAGTACTAAAGTAAAAGAACTTCCAGTGCACTTGTTCTGTGGATTCGACTTACTCAGGTGAACAGATAATAACATATCCGCCTGGATTTCTTTTCTTGTACAACTTCATCAACACTGAAGGCCAAGTCATTTTTTTAAGCATGTCCTGCTCTATCAGTGTCCTTCATTTGACAAATCTGATTCACTGAGGGGGTTGGTAACTTTGGGTCTCAGTTCATTTATTTGAGATTTGATACGAGAATAAAAAAATCTGCTTCTAAAAATGTGGACATTATTTCTCCTAACTGTAGAGAAGGCCAACTCTCAAACAGGGTTAACTCTTATGTTTTCATGTGATTTCATATATTAGGATCTGTTTCAGCTCCCTGAAAATGCTTTGAGATTTAAGCAAATTGCAGATTTTACTTCCCATACTATTTTAGACTTAAATATTTACCCTTTTTAAAGAAAATGACAAATAAATTCAGTCATCAGTTTTCAATTTATATTTTAACAGAGCAATTCTTCAGTTATACCCTTACTAAACTGTACATTATGTTTTGAAGAGATCTAGGGTTTTGTTTTGTTTAAAGTTAGGTTGGTATCTTTTTAGTGCCAGTGCTGCTTACATTGTGATGTAGCTGGAAACATGATATTAAAAGTGCAAGATGTGCAAATTTCATTTGGTATCTAATGTGGAAAGTAAAGGCTTCAAAGCTTACTCCTACAACATCCTTCATTCATACCTGTATTTAGCTATAAATATCATACAAGAACGTGTATCTATTTTGACTACTTTATCCAGCTTAAATATACTGCAATGATTTCAAATATCCAGTACTTAGTATATAAAGATGAACTAGTCTTATTTTTCAGACACTGAAGCATTAGCTAACCAATGTATGGTACATTAAGTCCTACTAATCAAATGCTTTTCAAATTGCCCATGCTCTGGAGGTTGGCTGGCCTCTGGCATGAACCATCTTGCAGTGAGCTCTGCAGGTTGGCTGACCTCAGGCGCACATTGTACTGGCTCTACCGGTCATACTTATTTAACCTGACCCTCTCCAATACAAAACCTGTACACGTTCACAGCTAAGGACCGTATCTTTAAAATTTACGCAAAGTGATTTGCAGATAATAAATAGCGGTGGGTCCTTCTGTAGTCGGATACTTAAGCGCAGATACTGACTTACGAAAAACTACCACCTTTTGGTTTAGATTCAGCTTTTATACTTAAGAAATTTAAAAAGAAAAGTAATACTTTCTATTCGAAGCTTGCATATTGTTAATGTAAGTCACGCAACAAAATATAGCCGAGTTATGTTTTAGTAGAAATGGTACATTTGCATAGTCCATTAATAATAAAAGCCATGCAGCTTGATAAGGGATTAACTCAAAGAGTTAAATCATCTGCTGTCATTTATAAGCAATTGACTACATTATGCATACTATAACCTATGTAGTCTAATATACTGGGTTCCTTACACTGTAAAGCTATACATTTAACTGGTCTTGGGTATTTCTACTTTTGTTCCAGTGCAGACCATGAACTGTAGGTTTTCCGGCCTCAGTCAAGCCCTTCATTATTTTTAAATGGCTCTCGTTAGTGAACAGTTTTTTAAAAATGCATCAGAGAATACAATTATATTTTAATTCTCAATAGTTATATCTAAAAGGATCTATGTATTAGATAAATGTTGTTTGCTATTTGATTTCCTAGGTTTGTAGAAGCTAAGCTGTATCCAATTTTACTTGCTCCATATTATGATAGCGTGAGATGCAATGCAAGTTATAGTTGCAAACTAGGCAAATCTTGTGTACAAATGAACATGCATTTACCTTAAACTCAGCAACATGTTTCCATATATATTTCATAAACACTTGGATTCTTTTATACAAATTAAACTTTTTTTTAAAAACAGAAACCTGGTGAGGGAAGAGCAAATCGCATTGGGATTTCAAGGAATAGGATGAGTACTAAGGATTAAAATTCCAGTTTCAGCACTTTCGTTCATTTGATTTCAGTTGTTCAAAGCAAAGATTAGAGATTTCCCCCTTCTCATTTCATAGCACTGTTCCTTCTGCAATAAAATGAAACTGTAAACAGTACACTAATCAAATATTACCACTGAAATTCTCACTTTTGATTTGCTGAGGCAGCTTTCATCCTGGTAACTCCTGTAGTAAACAATTCAAGCATCAATGTGGTTCTCTGTCGCATTAGACTATTAATGCCCCTCATATATCCACTCCACAAATCAATGTTGATTAGCATGTAAAGCAGCTTAAAGTCTCCTGGTAACTGTTCAGTGGACAAACTGCAAGAATATCCAGTAGTTAACCCCACTAGGATCCCATTTGATCAAGCTCTATTTATGCACATCATGGTCAACAGTTATTGGTAAGAAAAAGTGCATATATACTGTAAAAATAAATCCGCAGCGTTGCTAAATTGTCTGTGCTGGTTTGCTAAATGTGGTCTAATCTCTACTGCATGTGACCATAAAAGGTCCGTGTGCATCATAGAATTCCACTTCACTTTCGTTTGGTGTTAGTGGAAAACTGTTTCCATGACACACAAGCTTTATTAGGCAGCTATAATGCATTAGAAGTACATGCTTACGTAGCAACATTTGAAAACAATTGGAGGGAAAAGCCCTACAAGGAACGGAGGTCTTTGAGATGCCCAGGGAAGCCCGTTATTCTGTTGGGCCAAACGGAATAGATCAAGGACAAAACTACAATTATCGAAATGTTTCCTCTGTGTTCAAGTTTGGCAAAATGCTACATGATTGCCAATCATATCCTAAATATATTAACTTTTTTCTAATAAATAGCTTGTCACAAACCTTTGTTTTCACTCTAAATGCCTCCATTCATTACAGTGCGGTTAGTCAATATTTCCTCAAATGATTAAATATTCTCTACCATTTGTTCCAATCTACCCTGCAGTTGTACAAATTGGTGCGTTTCATTTTGGCAATAAGATGACATTTTATGACAGCAAACTCAAAACTACTGAGAAATACTGACATTGCAATTGCCCATAAACAGGGATGTGATCAGCTTGTGTTATACTTTGTTTGGTGAAAGGGGCAAACCATTTGGCAAGGGACATTTTAGCATACACCTTTAGGGATGCATTAGTGACAGTCAAGATACAAAATGGATTTCAAAAACTGAAAATCATTGTGTGTGTGTGTGTGTGTGTGTAACTTCAGGGGAATAACGTGCAATGAAACCCTTGTCCCTTCAGTCAAACTTGCTCTTAGCTAAACTGTTGAGACTGAAACACATTAAAGATTATCGCATGATGAGCTGTTGAGAGAATTGCCTCAACATCTGTACTTTAACTACTGCAGTAAGCTCACTGGTACAGTCACAGGTGTGAATACTGACCTGCAACTTCAATAGAGTCTTGTTTTTCTTTTGCTACTTTCTAAATTGCACCCTTATTTTAAAATAGCAACATCAGCTGCAGGTTATCTGATGGGCAAAGGCCAGCAACTAAAAGGGTTAGCAAGTACCTCATCATGGCATAATGGATTAGAAGGCAACTTTATTTCTAATGCATCTGGTTGTATGCAGGAATACAGCATGGTGCAGGAGTTGTGGAGTATATTCAGCTCTCCATCTGGCACAGCAGTGATGTGGAATTACCTGACCTTGGGTCAGTTATTCTCGGATATTGCTCCTGATTGATGACGATTATACTGCAAGGAAGCATTTGTTACTGAAATAACGCGGGCATCTCAATGCACTCGAAGGTGAGAATCACCTGCATTTTTGAAGTCAATTCTGAAAAAAACTTTTTGCTATTATCTGCTTTTTTGCTCAAAAGTAAGGAGGAGGAAACTAGAGCAAATTTGTAAGCTCTAAATTTGCATGCACACAGAAGAAAGAGATTTAGGAAAGGGGACAGTCCAACCACTGTAGCACGTGCCTAAAATAAGCAGCATCTTACCCAGATTGTTTTCCCCAGTCCGTCCTGCGTCTTCCTGTTACGCTATTTACTGGTGAATCCATTCAAAGTGGGTCAGCTTTCAAGATAGTTTTCCTGCTAACTAAGTAGAAGGAATGCACTTCCTCAGAATGAACTTCACTAACCCCACCGACCCACATTTAACAATCCAGCAAAGTTTGCAGCTGTTGCGACCATCAAAAACGTTCAGTCTAAATTCTTCCGGCAGCCATGACATTCTAGAATACTGAAGATTACCATGCAAGGTATTCCAGAACACACAACCTATTCCTGAAGATACATACACTCCTTAAACTCATCTTACATCTCTCTCATCTCATCAAGATGAGCTCCCTCTCATCTCACAGCTACGAGCCCCAAGGGCCAGTTGCAGTTACCCCTATGGTTTGCAAATTAAAGGCTACAGTTTGACAGAAAGCACAGACAAGGACATCCTACAGACACAAGAAGGCGAAAATGGAAAAAGGTGTTGAGAATCGTGCACACACGCGACTATTTTACAACATGCTACTACGAGATCTGGAATGGATGTAAAGAAAAAGCAGTATTTTGGTAACTAGAAAAAAGGTGCTCAGATAGAGAGTTAAGCCACGTGTACATGAGAAACCGTCAAAAATCACAAAAGGTTAAGAGCAACACTTGTATGTTCGAAAGCCAAGTCAGAATTACTACTTCATTTCTTGCTTTCAGTGAAGGTTTTCCTTTACATCGTTTGTTGCCCTGAACGTCTCCTAGCGAGTTTTGACCTAAAAAGGCAGAAACAAAATTTGTAACTGGAAGGCATGAATCTGTGAAGGCATCAATCTATGTGATATTTATAAAAATGACATGCAGCAGTAAATCATCCCAAGGCACTTCATGGCAGCATTATCAAACAAAATTTGGGACACCGAGCCACGTAACTTTATAGTGCTTTACATAATTAAATGTGAATGAAAAGTTAAGGATAATGTAAATAAATAAAGGTTTATTAATTTGGACCAAAAGCTTGATCAAAGAGTTGGTCTTAAGGAGCATCTTAAAGGAGGAAAGTGAGGAAGAGAGTTGGAGAGGTTTAGGGGGTGAATTCCAGAGCTTAGGTCCTAGAAATCCGAAGGCATTTAATTATAAAAAAAATTAAAACAAAGCAAAAATAAATGACATCCCTCAAAATACTGAAATGTAATTTTTATTACACTCTGTAATCAAAAAGTAAACCAACCCAAGTTTGTACTTTTGGTGACATATTCTGTTCCTTAGTAAGGATGCTGGAGGTCTTGTGGTGCAGTGATAATGTCCCTAACTCTGGGCCAGAAGCTCTGGGTTCAAGTCCCACTTCAGGACTTGATGGCCATGGAAGGTGCATTCATAACATGGTCACACAGGTTGATAATCAGTCTGTAAATCCTTCCACTACACCCGATGGCAGGTGGTGAGAGTGGGAGAATTTCTTGGTCAGCCATACTGCAGAAGGCAAATGGCAAACCACTGCAGTACTTTGCCAAGCATAATCATGGACCACTCCATGGTCACCAACGCCCCCTTAGAGAATGGTACCTGGAGGAGGAGGAGGAGTGAGGATGCTAGAGCTGGGGAAATGGGACATTTTCAACTTCAACGTCAGGATCAAAAGGTTCTCATTCATGTCACATAAGGCAATGATTGAACAGACAATCCAGCTCCCTCTATGTTATATTATGTTTGATCCGAGCATGAGTAGAGCCTCTAGGACTGCACCAATTTATCATTACATGTCAACCATCACAGCCTCTCTAGTAACTCTGCCACTTCAACCTTAGCGGCAAACTGTTCAGTGGACCCACGCCCACCAGAGCCTAAGCCCATGACTATTCTACACATTTCAATTTGACCCTTTAGAGCTTATCATCTCGGTATGGGTCATCCAACTCCAGTGCTGAAAGGACAATGCACTGACTCAATGCATCAAGCATAGGCAGGCCCGGTTTGATTTGGTGACTTCAGATTCATTACTTGGAAATACAAGGTGAATAACGTTAGTGGAAAATGACAATTAACAAAGACAAAATAAGCTAGACAGCCTCTACATTCTTCTATTGCTGTCTTGAAGGAGACACAGTCATAAACCAAGGACACTTAAGTGATTCGAACATATGACAAATTAATTCCATCTGCACAGTAAGGCTCCTAAGACAATATCATCTATAATATCAGTGCTATTTCAGAAATTACATTTTTAAAATTAATGCTGGACATTAAGGGGTATGGTGCAGAGTCCTTATGAATAAGCATTTACTTACAAACAGCGACTTTATAACTAATTTTTTTTAAACATCTAATGAAGTGCGGAAGAAGTAGTGTGTGTACAATCAAGAGATACAATGTGAAAGACCCAACAAATTGATATTGCACTCTGCATATTTTAAAATAAACTCCAAAATATTGTTATAAATAGATCTAAATATAAAATATACTGAAATATACAGTAAAGAGGACCCAACTGCCTGTTAATGAGTGAAATGGCACCATCAGTGTCCCTTAAAATATTCCCTAACATCTTTGTCCCTACCATTCCACTATCAAACTATGGAAAATAGAGGCACCAGCATGAGCAAGCTGACCAAACAACAGCTATGAATGAATTAACCCAGGGATTGCCATTTCAACAATTCGAATTCAGTCAGTCAGTCATACATTATCCTTACTTTCACCATCCCTTCATCGCCACGGGGTTAAAATCCTGGAACTCCCTCTCCCTCCTGACAGCACTGTACCAGTTCAGGAAGGTGAAGGCTGACCACCACCTTCTCAAGGGCAATAAATACTGGCCTTGCTAGCAACACCCACATCCCATGAATGAAAGAAAAATAAAGTTCTCTTACACCACTAGCAGAGTGCACTGCTCCTACTCAACAAGATCACCAGTAACAGAAAACAAAAAGAAAGGATTAAGTTAATTACAGTTCTTGCAGCAATTTGACTTTTAGAAAGTGCTGATTGATTAAATTGCCTCCCAAGCAATGTTTCTCAATTAAAATTAAAATTGGGTCATTCGAGTGTGCTTCTAACGATGAGATGTCTTCCGCATCACCCAGAAAGGGTTCCAGGATACTCAAGAGTAGGAATAGGGATGAAAGGTAAATAATGAATTTACCTGATTGAGCCAGCTAGCAGTGGATTGAAAGCATACAACCAGTCATACATATCCTTGTCATTGCTTGCTTGCAGAAGTATTCCACGATGTTTTGTGCACACTGCAAAAGTGTTAGATGTCTGCACAGTGCCATAAAATAAACAAACAAATGGTTATTTACTGGGGCTATAGAGACTTTTTAACCAAGAAGTAAAGGTGTTGCATCCCGAACTCTCATGTAATATTTAAAAGTGTTTCTTCACTGCCAATTTTAGCCTTTTCTATTTCTCTCCAGAAGGTACTGAATCTTTGTTAAGATGCAGTCCCAGAGGCAGACCTTAAGCCAAGCGACAATCTTTATGAGTATTGACGATATAGCAGAAGATTTACATATGAACATACGAATTAAGGGCAGTTGATGACCATTTGGTCCCTCGAGCCTGTTCCGCCATTCAATAAGATCATGGCCGATCTGATTGTGGCCTCAACTCCGCTTTATCACCTGCCCCCCATAACCTTTGACTCCCTTGTTAGTCAAGAACCTATCTATCTCTGGCTTAAAGATATTCAACGACCCTGCCTCCAGGCAGAGTCTCTAGTGAAGAGAGTTCCAAAGGCTCTCAACCCCTCGAGAAAAAATTTCTTCATGGGAGATTCCTTATTTTTAAACTGTTCCCCCTCATTCTAGTCTCTCCCACAAGAGGAAACATTCTTTCAGCATCCATCCTGTCAAGCCCCCTCAGGATCTTATATGTTCAAAAAGATCGCCTCTCAATCTTCTAAACTCCAATGGACACAGGCACAGCCTGTCCAACCTTTCCTCGTAAGGTAATTCCCCATCCCAGGGATCAGTTGAGTGAACCGTAACTGAACTTCTAATGCATTTATATCCTTTTTTAAATAAGGAGACCAAAACTGTACATAGTACTCTAAATGTCGTCTCACCAACGCCCTGTACAACTGTAGCAAAACTCCCCTACATTTATATTCCATCCTCCTTGCAATAAACAACATTCCATTTGCCCTGCTGATGACTTGCTGTACCTGCATACTAACTTTTCCTGATTCACCAGATCCCTCTCTACCTCAGAATTCACAGTCTCTCTCCATTTAAATAATATGCTGCTTTTCTAGTCTATTAGCCAAAGTGGACAAGTTCACATTTTCCCACATCATACTCTATCTGACAAACTTTTGCCCACTCACTTAACCTATCAATGTCCCATTGCAAACTCCTCTCCAAAACTTTTTAATTTCACATTTCCAGCGTATTTTGCTTTTACCTCTTCATAACTTACTTTCCTACCTTGATTTGACTAATTTGACTGTGGCACTGTAACAAGCTGACCCTGCCCCCATCTGACACCCATATAAACCCACTTTCTAGCATGTGTCATTGGATAGAAATCAGAATTTGGCCTCCCTACACCATGGACTGTTGTTTCTTACTTGGCACCATAAACAAAATCGACTAACTCAGCACAGATGGGAGTTCAAACCAGAGACCCCCTGATCTCTACGTCTTCATCACATCTTTACATACTGTCTTAACCAACTGAGCCATGGAAGTCTTCAAATGGGTTTTTTTTATTGGAATGTCTTATATAGGTGTAGAATTTAATGTATATTTTAATTACACACTTCAATAGATTAAAAATGTGAGAATGCAAGTATAAATACCATACGAGGAGCATTGGATTACCAGAGTACAGAATTGGTGCTGAGCTCATATTCCTAGGTACGGTTAGTGGATCTTAGTGATATGAGCCTCATGAGAGGTGAATATTTGCAACGCAACCATTTACTGACCTTTAACATTGCCTGTTGATCCTCACTGTACTCCACCTGAGCTGTGGACAGATTCAGAATGCCTCTTTCTACTGGGTCTTTATCACTATTGTAGATAAACACGTATGGACGACGGATAGCAACATAATGCTTCACCCAAGAATTAGATTGTGGTTCCATGAAATGCAGATATCCTTTCTTTGACACCACAGGACTACAGCATATGAAAAGAAGCACATGCATAAAAAAAAGGTTGAATACAATTGGTGTAACATTTACAAAGTGTTTGTAATTTGGAGTAGGTTGGAGGAAATAAATTGGAATCTAGCAAGAAGCTCTCACCCGGTCCTAATCTCTTCAATGTCAGGAAGCAGGTTCAGGAATTCATTCTTCCCTGCTCTGGCTAGGTATGAAGTTTCTACTCGAGAAACCATGGGGAAGCCATCAAACTCCATGCACGGACTAGAAGACCTAGAGTTGGCCTCAGGAGTTCTGCAATATGAACACAGTCTAAGCTCACAAAGAAGCAAGGGCTGAAATATACTCAATTACAAATGTCCACGTGGCGCTGAGGAGCTTATTTATTACAACACTGACACGGGAAACAATGTTTGAAACACTCATGCAGGAATGAAAGTTCTTCAAGAGTTACGCGTTAATAAATAAAGAAGCCCCGAAGAATGATTTTTGAGATACAGGGCATGGAAGATGCCAGCATATGAAATAGGGGAAGTAGGCCATTCGGCCTCTCGAGCCTGCTCCGCCATTCAATAAGATCATATGGCTGATCTGTTTGTGTTTCAAATTCCACATTCCCATCATGAGGTGGATGAGAATCATCTGGTGCTTTTTTTCTCCACAAGTTGAAGATTTTATTACATTAAGTTGGAATAGATTTACAGAAAATAATTTTGGTATCCAAGTTATGGAGGAAGAAAATGGTCCAATTATGTATCAAGTCTTTTTGTTACTTGGTCCTGGGATGTTGACATCTCTAGCAAGGCAATAATTACCAATACTTTCAAGACCAAAACTTTCAAAAAGAATTGGAATGGCTGTCAGTTCAATACTCAATCTGAGGCCTAACCAGCGTTTTATGCAGTTCCAGCATAACCTCCCTGCTCTTATACTCTATGCCTCGGCTAATAAAGGCAAGTATCCCATATGCCTTCCTAACCACCTTATCTACCTGCCCCGCTGCCTTAAGAGACCGGTGGACATGCACACCAAGGTCCCTCTGATCCTTGGTACTTCCCAGGGTCCTACCATTCATCATGTATTCCCGTGCCTTGTTTGTCCTGCACAAGTGCATCACCTCACACTTATCCAGATTAAATTACATTTGCCACTGATCAGCCCATCTGACCAGCCCGTCTATATCCGCCTGTAATCTAAGGCTATCCTCCTATTTGCCACCCCACCAATTTTCGTGTCATCCGCTAACGTACTGATCAACCCTCCTACATTCAAGTCTAAATCGTTTATATATACCACAAACAGCAAGGAACCCAACACCGATCACTGTGGAACCCCACTGGACACAGGCATCCAGTCACAAAAGCACTCCTTGACCATTACCCTCTGCTTCCTGCCACTCAGCCAATTCTGGATCCAATTTGCCAAATTGCCTTGGATGCCATGGGCTCTTATCTTCGTTATCAGTCTCCCACGTGGGACCTTATCAAAAGCCTTGCTGAAGTCCAAGTAGACTACGTCAAATGTATTGCCCTCATCTACACACCTGGTCACCTCTTTGAAAAATTCAATCAAATTGGTCAGACATGACCTCCCCTTAACAAAACCATGCTGACTGTCCTTGATTAATCCCTGCCGCTCCAAATGTAGATTAATTCAGTCTCTCAGAATTGCTTCCAATAGTTTTCCCATCATTGAGGTTAGACTGACTGGCCTGTAGTTCCCTGGTTTATCCCTTCCTCCCTTCTTGAATAACGGTACCACATTGGCTGTCCTCCAGTCCTCTGGCACCTCTCCTGTGGCCAGAGAGGTATTGAAAATTATTGCCAGTGCCCCTGCTACCTCCTCCTTTGCCTCACTCAACAGCCTGGGATACATTTCATCCAGGCCTGGAGATTTATCTACTTTTAAGCCTGCCAGACCACTTAGAACCTCCCTTTCTATGCTAATTTCTTTATTTATATCACAGTCCTTCTGCCTGATTTCCATACCCACGTCGTCCCTCTCACTTGTGAACATCGACACACAGTATTCATTTAGAACCTACCTACGTCTTCCGGCTCCACGCACAAATTACCACTATGGTCCTTAATGAGCCCTACTATTTCCCTAGTTACCCTCTTACTCTTAATGTACTTGTAAAATAACTTTGGATTTTCCTTTATTTTACGTGCCAATGTTTTCGCATGCCCCCTTTTTGCTCTCCTAATTTCTTTTTTTAAGTTCCCCCCTACACATTCTATACTCCTCTAGGGCTTCCGCTATTTTGAGCCCTCGGTATCTGCCATAAGCCTCCCTTTTTTCTCTTCATCCAATCCTGTATATCCCTCGACATCCAGGTTCCCTGGATTTGTTGGATTCAGAACTTTCTCCAGCGGCTGCAAGGGTTCTCCAAAATGAGTTTCATTCATCTCAACCCAGCTCTTTGTGGTGTGGGAGACACAGCATAAACTTGACACATTAATTTGGCTCAATGGCCATAAGCATAAGCTAATAGACAGCGACAAAATACACACCAATGCAGGAGGTACTTTTTAAAAATGAGATCAAGGCATATTGTTGTAGGTTAGTGGGGTTTTTTGTTTTTTTTAAACTCTCTCTCCCCTTTCAGCATCAGATTTGACAAGTCAATGAAGAAAGTACTCCATTTTTTTTTCAGTGCGAGCATCCCTCAACCTGATTAGCACAAAGCAGCGTTCATTCAGACTTACTTCTGATCCACCGAGTTACACCTGGAGTCGGCTAGTGATGGGCAAGTGGAAGAAGGAGTGAGTGTGGTGCTGCTGAAACTGGACACGGAAGCATCGCGACCAATCGGGGAGTTTACATCTGAAAGCTGAAAAACAGGATTTTTTTAGTAATCCACATCCAACTGCACGAACACAAGAATGTTCTCATTTTAAACTTACCTTGAAACAATTAAAAGTATCAAAAAAGTATTTTGCGTGGTACATCACAGAGCCCAGCCATTTCAGGACGCTCAAAATTTTAAGAGCTGATGGTCTTTTCTGATCTAGAAAAGTACTAGTATTAATCTACAGAATGGTAAAAAATCTACAATCCTCAAAGTGCCATTTGCTTTCTCCTCGATGACCAAAGAATATTCTTGGAAAATAGCATGTTGTTTGCAAATAATATTTCTCAACAACAGGTACGCCAAGTAACCTGACCTCTGATGCATCTGTGGAAAGGATCTTTGAATGTATTTTCCAATGGGTTACATTGCAATACTACCTAGTCTTGTTTACCAAATGAGATGCAGCTTCCTTAATAGAACATCAGTTTTATTTCAGGAGGCGTCCAAGGATTTATTCAATGATAAAAGACATCTTACCCACAGGATAATATAAAGGCAAAAACATTGAAGAGTCATAAGAATTGAAATGTTAACTCTGCTTCTCTCTCCACAGATGCTGCCAGGCCTGCTGAGTTTTTCCAGCAATTTCCGTTTTTATTTCATCCTACCCAGGTTGATGTTTATGTTATTAAATTGGTTGCTGTCCACAGTTTTCGAAAGGATTTTGGCAGAGGATATGATGCAGAAGTCAGGAGTGTTACATCAGGATATGGGAATATAAAAGAATATTCACAGATTTGAAAAAAAGTAGTACAGTATTGGAGCACAAAGCACAGATAGCGAAACTTGGATTCCTCTATGCTACAGGATTTAAGCCAGATTTTCTGTCTGACATCAGGGGGAGAATTTTCTCCCTGTCGGGCGGACGGTTCAGGAGCGGGCGTCCGCGTAGCCCACCGCCGCCCACGGTCGGCTGCACGCCACCATTTTGTGTGGGCAGGCCAACTAAGGCCCACCCAGCGTGATGTGCACCCGGAAGCGCTTAGTGCTACCTGTACAGGTGGGGGGGAGAAAGGAGGGAGAGTCGGGGCCTGCGCTCTTTCGCGCATGCATGCGACGGAGCGCAGAAACCTCCCCGAGGCAGAATAAAACTTTGCAAAAAAAAGAATTTTAAAAATTATTCAGACATGTTCCATCATGTGACAGTGTCACATGAGCTGGGACATGTCAATGAATTTTACTAAAAGTTTTTATTACATTTATAAACCCTTCACGAAATCTCATCCCGCCTGTGGATGAGGTTCCATGAAAAATGCAAAGGCCGCCTGGGCTCTTTGCCTGCCCCCCCGCCAACCTTAAGGTTGGACGGGCAGCCCTGTTAATTAATACAATTGGTACTTAAATGGCTTTAATAGGCCTTTGACAGTTCGGCGGACACGCAATTGACTTCGGTGCGTGCCCACCGAAGTGAAGATCGGAATGACGCGCGGTGACATTGGGACGCACACCCGACATCACCACGCGTCATTTTACATGTTGATGAGCGGGGGCCTGGACCCCGCACGCTGACCAGAAGATTCAGGCCCAGATTTTGGCAGCTGTTTTTTTTCCCCCACTTCATAACTTACCAGTAAATTATTCTCATTTCTCTACCTTAATTCTGCAAACATTGCACCGTTTTCCTTTTGGTAACCGGCCTCGTCTTTTGTAATCTTAGTCACGGGGTCCCTTGAAACGTGTCAATATTTGCAGGAGAACCTCCCGCATGTATGTTTGAAAACCCCCTGGAGTATTGTAATTTCCTCTGATTACTTGAAGCACTCAAAAGCAGACTATCCCCTTAAAACGTTAACCTACATACCTTCAGCATGCTCACAAAACCACCACATTAACACCCAGGTAGCTTCAATCACAACAGAAATGGCAATTCGTAGCATTCAACATCTCCAAGCACAATTCCCCAGACACCAAATTCCCAATTTCAGGCAAGTAACGAGGCGGGGTGAGATGGGCTGAGGTCTGGGCATTTCAGCCATTCAGCCCTCACCCAACTCTCGCTACAACTTTCATAGCCATTTCAAGCAAGAAACTCTCAGATACCAGAATGAGATTCCACAGCTGTCCTCGATAGGGGATGGTGCACTTCAGGATAAAATAATTAAAATGTAAAGAATATAAAATAAATAACCAGCGACTTAAAACCTTGCATAGCTTGTGATGTGACACCAGATCATGTACATAGCAGTTCCGAAATTTATGTGGAAGACAGAAGTAGAAATATTGAGCATATTCCTTTTTATAATTAGATGCACCAAGGCTTTGTTGATTATTTTAAATTTATTCTTGTTGCACACCCTGGTGAGTAGTAATAAGTTGGACGTCTTGGGGAGTTAAGGGTTAATAGTCAAACTTTTTCATCTCATCCAGCAAGGGGTCTTCCAAGATAAACTGGATGGTTCTGAATTGTGGCGAGGGGAACGCAGGGCTTGTTTTCTAACATGTAAAGTGCCCGTGCAAAGAAATAAATGACAGTAATGCCGTCAGCCATGAGTGATTGAATTCCGACTTTAGGGGTTTGAGTATTAACATCGGTAGGATGTCCGTTGACTGCAGCATGTAAAGATAACGGTTAATAAAGCCTGTTCTTCAAAGAGGGTAAGAAGAATTATTACGTCAGGGAGGCTTATTCGAGAGAAGTAGCTTTGGAGCAAGCTACAGCTGTTTACTTGAATAGGCCGTTTTCAAAGGATCCAGGAATAGACACGTCACAAGGCTCTCGATGTGACTTGTATCTTTAATGCAGGAAAACACGGTGCACAAAGCAGCTTGGTTTTTAGGGGAGTTTGGAAATAACAGAAACCGCTATTTTGTCTGAAGTTATTTGTTAGGAGGTAAATGCGGAGAAGGGAAATGGAGTTCCTCAGCCTTCGTCTGGTACTTGCCCCGGTAACACAGCACTGGAGAATCAGATGCATGTTATTTATGGTTTACCAGCGTGCAACATAACTGTACTGCATCATTTTTAGGCTGTCTTTTATATTAAAGCAATTTCTTGTGGCGTGAACTTCTACCTACCTTACTGTCACTGATGCTGCCGCAGACTTGGTTCAGTTCTTTATTAAATGTGTGCATTAGAAGTTGTAGGCACTGAAACAAAAAGATTATTACACATTAAGGACTTGACAGCCGGGCATGAAAAGGACCAGAGAGGTTGACAGCTGAAGACACGTTTGACGAAAGAATTAAAGCGTCAGGAAAGATTTGTCTCAGATTGCAAACTATGAAAAAATTAAATTGGTATGAGGGATAAATCAGCAACTTGACAGATTACCTCAGTCTTAGTGATATTCACTTACAGAAAAAAACTGCAAAAAATATCTTTGGATCAAGTGTGAGGAACAAAATAAACTGAATGCCTGTTTCTGGAAAGGGAAATTAGCAGAACTGGCAAAAGAGCTGGAGTGGAGATGATGAGAATGTATTGATGCAAACATTTGTCCTGATCTGGAATGCGCTGCCGGATAGGGAGGCGGAAGCGAGATTCCGTAACTGTCAAAAAATGGAGTTGGGCGTATATTTGAAAAGGCAAGTCTTGCAGGGCTTTCAGGCAAGAGCGGGCAGTTGAACTAATTGGATAGCTCTTCTTTCAAAGAACCAGCAGAGAGGTTATGGGCCGAATGGCCTCTTATGTAGTGGTGGCTCAGTGGTATTGTCACTGGACTAGCTATCCATAGAGCCAGGGTAATGCTCTGGAGACCCAGGTTCGAATCCCACCACACCCGATGGTGAAATTTGAAATCATTTAAAAAAGAATCTGGAATTAAAAGCCCGATGGTGACCATGAAACCATTGTTGATTGTCTTTAAAAAAAAAACCCATCTGGTTCACTGATAGGGAAGGAAATCTGCTGTCCTTACCTAGTCTGGCCCACATGAGACTCCAGACCCACAGCAATGTGGTTGTTCTCTTGAAATAGCCTAGCAAGCCACTCAGTTCAAGTGCAAATAGGGATGGGCAATAAATGCTGGCCTAGCCAGCGATGCCCCCATCCCACAAACGAATAAAAAAAAAAATCGACAATTCGCAGAAAAACACACTGTAAAATGAAGGTTGACTGGACGTTTCAGGCAACAGCATGACTGGTCCTCTACCTTTC
Organism: Cetorhinus maximus; assembly: GCF_964194155.1. Taxonomy (NCBI): domain Eukaryota; kingdom Metazoa; phylum Chordata; class Chondrichthyes; order Lamniformes; family Cetorhinidae; genus Cetorhinus; species Cetorhinus maximus. The sequence goes on from NC_135893.1 coordinate 5,768,762, forward strand.
GCACTGGACTACAGATTCAAAGGAAAAACACACAGGGCCCAAATCACAAGCTGCCTGAATATAAGGGCCTTGCTAATTGTTCTACTCTGATACATGGCACTATTTTTGCAATAAAGCAAATCTTAGCGTTGCTTTCACGAAAGTGTTTTACTGTTTGTTTCCCAATTCGCATATTGTTCCACAGCAAAAAAAAAACAAACTTGCTATCAGGACTGCACCATTAGAAACCTTAACTAGCTTCTGGGGGATATGCCAGAGTAATCGGGTTGACTTTTCTTTCCAGATTCTTACTTCTGTGAGGATATGTTTGGCCATAGTCCTCTGCTTCCCTTCAAACAGTAAAGCAAGCTCAGGGACATGTTGTGTGGGGAACTATGACTGAATTTGTAGTACAAGAATCTGTGCCAGCAACTGCAAGGGTGAGGGGGGGGTGGGTTAATCAATAGCATCACCATGAAAATGAGTAAATTGCTGTCATTTCATTCACAGACCATCAGTTCCTAGCACTGCATCAGAAAGATATTGTTACCTGTGGTTCAAGTAAAGACAGAGACCATTCAATTATTTCAAAACCAAAGACGTGAAAACTTTTACAACTTCTTCAAAAGTAACTGCCATTAAACCGAAGTTCTAAGCCTGTTCACTAGAAACAATTGTACCAACATTTTATGGAAGTTCCAAGCTGACGTGTTAGATTTTTATCACAACCTTCACGTGCTTTATTTCAGTTGGCACAATGAACGGACCCCATGGATTTTTTTTCCCCCACTGCAGATACCCCAAACTGAATGACCTGCGCAGGCTGTGCCTCACTGCGCCAATACCTTGGTTGCCAGTTCTTTCTCTCGATCCATGAGGCTCTGAATGTCCGCAGAGTCATATCCACTGCTTTCGCTGGGCGTGACGGCGCTCTCAAACGTTGTGGTGGATATCTGAGAGGAGATGCTGGTCGAGGTGCTGAGTGTACCGCTGCTCATACTCGGGGAGATGGAGTCACAGAGAGATTTTGAAGTTGTCTCTCCGAGCTTCTCGCGCAGCAGCAGCAGATGGCGTGTCCTCTCAACCTTCGTAAACACACAACAGGTTACTTGGCCAAACATATAAAAGTGTTCAAGATGTAGAAGCATAATATTGCGACACGCAAAAAACACCTCATCATGTTCATCTGTCACATAAGAAAAATTTGCAGGGCTATGGGGGAAAAGGCAGAGAGTCAGAACGGACACAATGGGCCGAATGCTCTCCTTCTGTGCTGTAACTAATATATGATTCCCAAAATTAATTTTACAGTTCAACATAAATGGGAAGAAGTAGAAATATCCTCAAATGGATAATAATCCAGATCAGAGAGACATTTAGTACACGCAATAATGTAATGAAGGGCATAGATAGAGTGCACAAAAGGGCCTATTTCAGTCAGAGAGATCAATAACCAGGGGCATATACTTAATTACATTTGTGGAAGGATTGGAGGGGAGTTGAGAAGTAGTTTTTTCACCTGACGTTTAAGGGAGGCTGGAACCCACTGTTTGAAAAGGACAATAGAGGCAGAAACTCTTGTTACATTTAAAAACTTGGGTGTGCACTTGAAGTAATGTAACCTAGAGGGCTAAGGATCAAATGCTGGATAACTCTTTTTGAGCCTGCACGAACACAATGGGCCAAATGGCCTTCTTTGGTGTAGTAACTTTTTTTCTATTTTTCTAAAAGCAACTATGTAAAGTTACCACAATAATAATCACAAGTGGGTCTCATTAAACATGTTTCTTGGTCAAAGCTAGAATGAGAAACAAAAATGCAATTGTAATGGTGATGGTATTAAATGGCATCATTCAGCCAGATATATACAATGATGACAATTGGGTGTCTAGAACTGCTGCCTAATTTCAAGTGTTTCAAATCAAACAAAGGAGAAAATATAGGACAGATACAGGGAGCGAAGCCGATTCCTTTGCTTTCACGGGTTTGACATTACAGGTAAAGAAGTGAAAGTTCCGTCTTTCTTAAAGGGAGAAAATTCCTGGTGGGGAATTTTTAATTAAATTAATTAGGTCTGCTTTTAGCATCTTCAAAGATTGTTTTAGGTAAACATTTGCTTCCACACTGTAGACGAATATTTTGAAATGCGTGAAAGCTTACCTTAACCAAAAGCAATAAATTATTATAGTATACTGAAAAGATGACCATACAATTCCAATGTACGCCTGGAGGAGCAGTAAACCTGCCCGTTCCGGTCACTGTTCTGAACCCAAAGAGCTCCAAAGCATAAGCTGCTTTGCCAGGAGTCATCCACAAAAGGCCATCAACCTGAAACGTTAGCTCTGTTTCTCTTTCCACCGATGCTGCCTGACTAGCTGAGTGTTCTATGTTTGTATTTCAGATTTCCAGCCTCCGCACTATGGTTGCTTTTGTAAGCCTGTCCTGCGCTCTGTTTACCTCGTGCAAGAGATCCAGTTTTTCCAGTTCCCACTGATGCTCCAGGATGAGGCTGTCCCCACGGGGTCTCCATCCCGCTAGATTCTCCTCTCCTCGTACGTAGGCAACCGAGGTGTCTAAAATTTTCCTTCGTCTCCTTTGCATTCCTGGAGCAGAACAGATTATTATTATTCCACCCACGTTAAATCGTCCACGTTATACAGACACGGCTACTATTAAGCATATTTTCACCCACACAGACATGGAAGACACAAATTGGAAACAAGTTCTCTGACTGTGCGTTGCAATCCATGTGGAGTGGAGACATCTGCAGTTCAAATTATACATATGTTGGCAATTTACACTCTGCTTAAAGTACAGGTTTGGCATTTTATTCTAAATAAATTACATGAAATTTACAAAACAGAAACAGCCCATTCAGTGCTTATGCTCCACATAAGCCTCCTCCCACTCTATTGACAACAACTCACCCTACCAACATATCCTTCCATTCCTTTCTCCCTCACATACGTACATATAATCATATATATATTTTATATCTCTCTATATATTGATGCCTCAATAGGTTATCTTTGCACATTATAATCATGATGTGTACCCAAACCATCCTCCAAATTTCAGGCTGCTGCATTGCACATTTATGTCACTGCTGGTGGCAGAATGAAGTGGTCAAACTAAAATAGACCCAAGTTCAGGGTACAGGACATATATGAGTGATTGAAATAACGTGGAAAAGTTAGCTAAATTTAAAAAAACATCAATGTATTAAATACAAGAAATACTAAAATGATGTTGACAAATAATAATGTTCAACGGTTAGCTAAACAAAAAAACAAAAAAAAATTAATTAAATTCAGAAACAATAAACACCCAAGATGAGATGAACAGAAATGTTTACACTCGGAGTTGTTGGGGTCTGGAACGCTCTACTTGGAAATGTGCTGGAAGCTGATTCTGTAAATAACTTAAAAAGGAAGGAGGAAATCACATGATTACAGACAAGGAGTGTGGATGTATGGCTGGCATGACTGCTGTTTCAAAGAGCCAGCACAGGCACCGATGGGTTGAATGGCCTCCTCCTCTGCTGTAAGCTTCTACAATTCTCTGGTAAATGTCACTCTCACATAAATACAAGGATAACCAGCTGTGGAATTAAATTTATATCTCCAGTAGGGTGACCTGATCCAAGTAGGATATTAAATAATCACAATTTGTGCTCCATTTGTATATTAGGTAATTAAAGCGACAAACAAATTGAAATGATAGACAGGAACTGTACTTGTATAGAACCTCTGGGACACATTGCCGACTAGTGTAGCGGATGTTGATTCTCTATTTGACTTCAAGCAGGGGGGTGGCGGATAGACTGCTTCCTGACTGAGGCAGAGACTGCAACATCAGGTTCAGTGTCTTTATAGGTAAGGCAAGCTCTGTCGGACTGGTTTCAATCGTCTTGAGGAGGGTGCAGAAGAATTTTAGAGCATTTTTTCCTCCACTGGCCCTGTATTTATTTCCATACTTGTGTCTCTCCCAGGAGGTTACACGGCTGCAAGGGTGAGAGGAATTGTTTTGCCATGATGGTCCTGCCATCATGGTGGGGTGGGGGGGGGGGGGCAGGCTTGATGGGCCAGATGGCCTTTCCTGCCTATCGCAATTGCATGTTCATAGGTTGTGGACTGGTTCTGGCAATGGGGGAGAAAGACTTCAACGATGTAATTATGATCTTATCTGCACAAAAAAACTAAACTATTTCAAAAAGAATTTGAGTCATCACTTGTGATAGAAACTCAATATTTTCAATTATCCTTTCAATTTTCTCCCTCTACAACCCATTACTCCTAATAGCATATTTCTTGTTTTATTCACTGATGGGATGCGAGTGTCGCTGGCTGGGCCAGCATTTATTGCCCATCCCTAATTGCCCTTGAGAAGGTGATGGTGAGCTGCCTTCTTGAACCGCTGCAGTCCGTGGTGTAGGTACACCCACAGTGCTGTTAGGGAGGGAGTTCCAGGATTTTGACCCAGCGACAGTGAAGGGAAGGCAATATATTTCCAATTCAGGATGGTCAGTGGCTTGGGGGAAACTTGCAGCTGGTGGTGTTCCCATGTGCCTGCTGCCCTTGTCCTTCTAGACGATAGCGATCGTGAGTTTGGAAGGTGCTGTCTAAGGAGGCTTGGTGAGTTCCTACAGTGCATCTTGTAGTTGGTACTCACTGCTGCTACTGTGTGTCAGTGGTGGAAGTAATGAATGTTTGTGGATGTGATGCCAATCAAGCTTTGTCCTGGATGGTGTCAAGCTTCTGGAGTGTTGTTGGAGCTGCACTCATCCAGGTAAGTAGGGAGTATTCCATCACACTACTGACTTGGGATAGTGGACAGGCTTTGCGGAGTCTGGATGTGATGCATGCTCCAGGTAGAGTGTAATAGACAACACTTCAAGCATCTTCTCACCAGCCCAACAACAGTCAGTATTTATCATCCAGCCCAGTTTATACTTGTAAACGGCCTAGACGCTGGTCAGAGGTGGCACAGAGCCAGTGCAGATTTGCTGGGCTGAACAGCTTTCTATCCTGCTCCGTACGTTTCTACGTACTGCCCAACCTCTGAGGTGGGAAACGATGCAGATCAATCTTTTAAAAAAAACAGTCGAGGAAAACGACAAGAAAGCATAAATGTAAAGCAGTAAACCAAATAATTGCAAGTCCCTGGAGAGACCCGCTCTCCAGAAACCTGCAGTTTCCTGCAACCAAGATCACTCGTGTATTATAATTAGACGACATTTCCAAGGATTGTAACAAGATAACACTCAGGATGTGCATCATGATCATTGAAAGTTAATCTTCTGTGAATATCTATGGAGATCAATATACTTCCTGAAAATGTATTTTCAAAGGAGATCATATTAACTTAATTGGTTCTTCCTCTAGCATGCTGTTCTGTAGATATTAGATAGGAGTGAGACAAAGCTCACCGAATAAAAATCAGGCACTGGTTGCAAAAACATTCAAATGAAGACATTGTAGGGGTTTTGTGAAATTGACGAAATTTATTTCAGCTACAAATGCATAAGAAACCACTCTAGACTTTTAATATTAAAGGTGTGGAACGACACCAACTGTGCTGGTTAAAAAGGAGGGTCACCTATCCTGTTGCTGGGCTTAGCGCTGCGGCTCGCGTTTCATGCTGGGTGGCCAGCCAGTGTGAAATCGCGGTCCGGTGCCAATCGCAGGCCAAGCGGTCAGCTTCCCGACCATCCCCGCCGCCAAGGGCAAAATTCTGCCCTACGTGTACGTGTGTATTGTCATGTGCTAAACAAAAGGTAGAGGGTGAATCATGTAACAAACAGATACCAGAGCACCAGAATCTTAGACTTACCAGGGCTCCCTGTGTCGGCCATCTTGCACAAACTGAGCTCATAGATGCCACTTACTCGGTTACTAAAACAAAACCAGAAAAACAAATTGCTACTTTTTGTCCTCATCATTAATATCTCCCTTCACCATTCACAAAGTATTGCATTTGCAACCACTAGTCATTTTACGAAAAGCAACAATATCTAGCCCACTTTACATGCAAAGGAGTGTGACTGGGCTAAATTTCTCCTAATTTATTTTAATGTTGGTAACACTTTTAAACCCCCATCTAGCATCTTCCCTTTTATTTGATCTTGAAAGGCTCAAGTACCAGTCGGGTGTCTTTGAATAGCCGCTGCCAAACAGATTACGCAGGGACCGCGGAGGTGAGATCTTGGCATCCCGGGAGTAGAAGATCATACAGATGTCCTTGGTGATTATTGCAGGCTGAATGCAATGATCAAGCTGAAAGGTGAAAAGATGCAGAAACAAGTTAAATCAAGAGTTGAAGCACACAAAAAAAAATCACAGATTTAGCAAACTGTCATCATTTCATTTGTACTTAAACCAACGTTGGGAAAAGTGCAGCTAGTTGTGACCTGAGTTTATCTCAAAACTCCCCATTGAACAGCTAGGGATTAGCAATGACTTAATCCGTATTTAATTGCAGGACTGATTTCCTCACTGGTCACTACACGTGACTAGTGGTTTGATGAGTCATCGGCACAGCAAAAAGATAAACTGGGCATGGTGATACCTATCCTGACTCTTCTGTCACTCAATTTGACATCACAACTGTCATGCCAATTTAGACATCTGAAGAATAAGACAAAATGAGCGCAACCTGGGGCTCAGCTGCAAACTTCCTGAAAACAAGTCAACAATACAGTTCTTAAGAGAAGCTTCTGTCAATAGAGCAAAATGACCACCTCACATTTTCAGCCATTTTGTTCAAGTACAAAGATGACAATTTCTTGGAGCCATGAAAGCGAAACCATGGTTGTTATGGCACAGCAGATGGTAAATGCTGAGCTGCTCAAATCCCAAAGGGAAACTTGAAACAACTGTTTTACAATTTGTATATTTATTTAGAGATGTGTGCCTTGAATTCAGTAGTAATAAGTCCACTGAGTCTTAGAGGGTTTTTACAAAACTAAATTAAACATTTATTAATAAAAGAAATAATTTTAAGCACATACATAGGTCTACAAATTACTACTATGATAACTGCTAGCTCCCCTAATTAATCTAACTCCCAGTTACACCTTTGTTAAGGCAACAGTAAAACACAGATTTAAAAGGACCCAGGCAAAGTAACACGATACCCTGAATTGTCGAATTCAAAGTGAGTTTTCTTAACTTCAGTTCGTGTAGACAGCAACTTAAGGCTTAGAGGCTGGTAGCTTTTCACACTTTAGATCTTAAAAATGCCTTCCTTTGCAGACAGCCTTATCTCCTTTATACATATTTTCCCCTTTGCATGCAAATTCCCATTGTTTCACTGTGTTTTGGACTTTACCTCTCTAATAATAAAAATCTAGCATAGTACCAATTTTACCAGTAATCTTTGGGAAAAATAAACACACTGTTTCTTAACTTCTCCTGGCTAAGGGGAAACATTTCACTCCCTCTCTTTTGAATTCAAGCTACTCTGGCTTATTTAAATATGCAAATGTTCCCTTTACGCTTCACATTCTAAAACTTAACCCATGTTTACCTATTTAGCATTTCAAACCTAACTTCTCTTCTTACATCAAAGCCTTCAGACCAGTTGTCTCTAATTCAATTAAGTCCCACACACACAGGCGCACACACATACAGACATCACTATTACTCTACAATAAATTCCAAATAACATTATGAAAATTATTATATCATCCTGACGACGATTTGAAAATATGCACTGGTCGCAACAGATTTCTAGAAGCTAAGGTCAGCACTCAAAAGGTTTTGAACTAATACTACAGTTTTCTATTTTGAACAGTGGTGTCTCTGCACCTCAGTTTTGTTGACTCACATTTTCTTTAGCAATTTTGCAACTCCCAGCATCTTACCCAAACTGCAGACAAATTCATATCCCAAACAATGCTACATCTCTACTACTTAAAAAGGTTTTATTATTTAACGAGGACAGTTTTGAAGTAATATAGCGAATAAAAAAAGGTCAGAATATGCTGTTTTTATGAAAGTTTTATATTCCAGACCTGTATCTTACATCTTATAGCCTTTGCATAGTTATCACCTCCCCATCAACTCCAATTCACCTGAAGACTAGACTAGGTCTCAACTCAAGTGAGAGAGACCCCAGGAAGATCGACCAGTTTATGTAGAGAAGCTGTTGCCTATGCATTCCTTAAACACTACCCAATTTGCACGTCTGAGTGAAAACCAGCACAAGGAGAACATTAGGTATTTTTTTACATTTGAAATGCTGTAAAATGAAGCTGATGGCCATCAAAAAATATTGCTGATTTATTAGAAACAGTTGGTTAGAGACAAACCTCCAGGTATGCAGAAAGGGTCATGTAGATTCTTTCACCATATGGAGTCACGCGGTTCAGGAGGAGGGAATTATGCAGGGAGCTATCCCAAACGGCCTCAAACCGATAAAAACTTCTGTGAGGAGAAAGGGATATAAGCAATATTGGTCAGTTCTACATACAGAGATCTTAAGCTGGAGCAAAAGCAAAACAGAATATCCGGTGTTTTCACACAGAGATTCTAGTTACTAAGCTGAGACAAGTGTTTTACAGGCATTTCATAGGAATGAAGCAATCTTGAGTGTGCACACTGACAACACAATACATTCTTCGGTGTGCTAAGAATTACGCCAATAACCAATTTAAGATTGCCAGTCAGGCTCGCAATGTGGTGCATTTGTGTGTGTACTGGAAGCTACATATATTAATACACGGGGCCCTGTTCTTTGCAGACAGAAAGAAAGAACATGTACACACATTGCGCCTGTTCCAGCTAAACAAAATAAGTGACAGCCATTTGCCGACTCATTCCTCAGGGCAATGCCTTGACCAATCAGGGTCAAGCTGCCTGGTTTGCAAATTGCAGAAACAAATTCACATTGCAACAATACCGAGGATTCAATAGGCTGGAAATGAGAAATTAGGTTTGATCAAACAATGCTTGGCAGTTAATTGTCAGTCACCATCACTGGTGCATCCTCCTTGGCAAATGCCACTTGCCAACCAATCTGCACTCTCTTCACATACAGTATAACTTCTTGTTTTCTCCTTATATTGGTATTCTTGCTAGTGTCTTGATGAGTGCAAGATGAAAAGCTTAGACATATCTTTTTTTCAGCAATACTCAAAAAGAATCATAACTTATGCATTTGGATGGTGTACTTCAGCATTGGCATTCTGAACACGTTAATTAACCTTTAATTAACAAAAAAAACCCCAAATTGCTGCTCAGTTTTACTCATTCATTCCGAGAATACATTTGAAACAAACAATGCAGGTCTATGCTTATTTTTCTTTTAGACTGGCCACCTTATCCAACCTCTCCTGAAGCTGGTTATTCTGGTTGGTCTGCAGTCCCACAAGTGCTGACAACTCTCTGATACTGTGTCCAGTGGCTGTTCATCGTTAGAACATGAAGCATATTAGCAGTGCCTTCAGCGCTAGCATTTCACGCAGGGAAACACCTTCAACAGCAAATGGATAAAATCTCTCATTCCTGTAAAGAGTTTGGTTTGAGCATCAGCATCAGGAAGATGAATGTCACGGCCCAGGGTGTTGCCACACCACCATCCATCAGAATCGACAAGGTGACGCTGGAGGTTGTTGATA